>NC_090267.1:502866557-503518057 GCF_040414725.1 Anabrus simplex
TATAGGATGGAGAAAGCTGACCCAGGGTAGGATAGCCGGTGTACGTAGGACTTAAGGAAATGTCCTAGAGACTAATGCGCAAGATGGCGGCCATGTGCAGCTTCCTAGTGCTAGGACCCTCGAGGCAAAATCGTCGCTGCAGGGCCTCTTGCGTACACGTGGGCTCTTATATCACTAACCCGACGTGGGCTCTGCTAGGGCTTTTCACGTATTGAACTAATTAGGGGTTCCACCCTCCTAACAGGATGTCCTTCTTAACTTAGACTCTCGGTGGCGTGACGTAACATAGGTCGGAGGGTGATGGATAACAGCTGTAGAAAGGATTAAAAGGGGTACCAGGGGATCTTAACTTCCGAGCTACGTTTAGCGGCTAGAGGACCTTGAGCTGAGTCTGAAATAAGCCTAAATCTACAGAGCTACCTCAGAGGCTCACAACTTTTAACTTATGACCGATTAGTTTTATCAGCCGAAATTTTGGGGGATAAGGCAAGCGTTGCTATGCAAGATGGCTGATAAACTGTATTCGTTTATACTTAACTAGAGAGCTGCCTGAGGGGCTCACAACTTGTCACTTATGACCTATGTGTTTTACCAGCCTGGCATTAGAGAAATGCAATACTGTATTATCATAGACCGAGCTCTAGAGAGCCACCTCAGAGGCTTACAACTTGTAACTTATGCCCCATTAGTTTTAGCGTCCACCTTTTGGGGTTGCATGTGATGAATTTCATATTTGAGCTTGTATTGTCAAAAAGTATCAACTTGTGAAAAATTTAAATATATAATTCCACTGTAATCGCCTTTATTAATAAGGCTACATTAAACTATATTAGTAATACATGTTCCGTCCTCTCGTGGGACATCATCAGTCACATATAAAATCACTAGCAATTACCCGCGGCTTCACTCGCGTGTATTTCGTAATTTGATCAGAGCAATCGTTCCTCGGCATTGTACTCAGAGACTATCTGAAAATTCATAAAGTACAAAAACTCACCCCAAAATTGACTTTCATTTACCCCAGAAATTCTTTGTAAACCATGTTTGTGGTATTACCTTTTTGGGCTAAGATGACCATGCGACATAGAACTGTACATGAGAGAAAACAGCCTTCTCTCAAGTCAAAAAATAAATACATGTTTCTATATTTTTAAAGGAGATTCCAAATACCTATTCCCACACTTGTAACATAATTCGTTTTTGAGATATACATAAGTACCCCCATAAAAAGAATTCAACCCCTTGATCAGTCTTTCCCCTACCCCCGTTGTTGTTTGAGTCATCAGTCCATAGACTGGTTTGATGCAGCTCTCCATGTCACCCTATCCTGTGCTAAACTTTTCATTTCTACGTAACTATTGCATCCTACATCTGCTCTAATCTGCTTGTCATATTCATACCTTGGTCTACCCCTACCGTTCTTACCACCTACACTTCCTTCAAAAACCAACTGAACAAGTCCTGGGTGTCTTAAGATGTGTCCTATCATTCTATCTCTTCTTCTCGTCAAATTTAGCCAAATTGATCTCCTCTCACCAATTCGATTCAGTATCTCTTCATTCGTGATTCGATCTATCCATCTCACCTTCAGCATTCTTCTGTAACACCACATTTCAAAAGCTTCTATTCTCTTTCTTTCTAAGCCAGTTATCGTCCATGTTTCAATTCCATACAATGCCACGCTCCACATGAAAGTCTTCAAAAACGTCTTTCTAATTCCGATATCAATGTTTGAAGTGAGCAAATTTCTTTTCTTAAGAAAGCTCTTCCTTGCTTCTGCTAGTCTACATTTTATGTCCTCCTTACTTCTGCCATCGTTAGTTATTTTACTACCCAAGTAACAATATTCATCTACTTCCTTTAAGACTTCATTTCCTAATCTAATATTTCCTGCATCACCTGCCTTCGTTCGACTGCACTCCATTACTTTTGTTTTGGACTTATTTATTTTCATCTTGTACTCCATACCCAAGACTTCATCCATACCAATCAGCAACTTCTCGAGATCTTCTGCAGTCTCAGATAAAATAACAATGTCATCGGCATATCTCAAGGTTTTGATTTCTTCTCCTTGGACTGTGATTCCCTTTCCAAATTTCTCTTTGATTTCCTTTACTGCCTGTTCTATGTAAACATTGAAAAGGAGAGGGGACAAACTGCAGCCTTGCCTCACTCCTTTCTGGATTGCTGCTTCTTTTTCAAAGCCCTCGATTCTTATCACTGCAGACTGATTTTTATACAGATTGTAGATAATTCTTCGTTCTCGGTATCTGATCCCTATCATCTTCAGAATCATAAATAGCTTGGTCCAATCAACATTATCGAATGCCTTTTCTAGATCTACGAATGCCATGTACGTGGGCTTGTCCTTCTTGATTCGATCCTCTAATATCAGACGTAAAGTCATGATTGCTTCACGTGTTCCAACATTTCTTCTGAAGCCAAATTGATCTTCTCCCAACTCAGCTTCAACTTGTTTTTCCATTCTTCTGTAAATAATACGTGTTTAAATTTGCAGGCATGAGATACTAAGCTAATGGTGCGGTAGTTTTCACACCTGTCAGCACCGGCTTTCTTGGGAATAGGTATAACAACATTCTTCCGAAAATCGGATGGGACTTCTCCTGTCTCATACATCTTGCACACTAAATGAAATAACCTTGCCATGCTGGTTTCTCCGAAGGCAGTCAGTAATTCAGAGGGAATGTCATCAATTCCAGGTGCCTTTTTCCTATTGAGGTCTCTCACAGCTCTGTCAAACTCTGACCTCAAAATTGGGTCTCCCATTTCATCAGCATCAACAGCCTCTTTATGTTCCGGAACCAAATTATCTACATCTTTACCTTGATACAACTGTTGGATATGCTCCTGCCATCTTTCTGCTTTGTCTTCTTTCCCCAGAAGTGGTTTCCCATCTGAGCTCTTAATATTCATGCACCTAGATTTCCTTTCTCCAAAGGTTTCCTTGATTTTCCTGTATGCAGCATCTACCTTTCCCAGGACCATACAGCCTTCGACATCCTTGCATTTCTCCTTCAGCCATTCTTCCTTAGCTACCTTTCACTTTCTATCCACTTCATTCTTTAATCGCCTGTATTCTTTTCTGCCCTCTTCATTTCTAGCATTCTTGTATTTTCGTCGTTCATCAATCAGGTCTAGTATCTCCTGAGTTATCCACTGATTCTTAGTTGATCTTTTCTTCCTTCCTAACATTTCTTCAGCAGCCCTACTGACTTCATTTTTCATGACGCTCCACTCTTCCTCTATAGTGTTTCCTTCAGCCTTTTCATTTAGACCTTGTGCAACATGTTCCTTGAAACAATCCCTCACACTCTTTTCTTTCAACTTGTCTAGATCCCATCTTTTTGCATTCTTTCCTTTCTTCAATTTCTTCAACTTCAGATGGCATTTCATGACCAACAAGCTGTGGTCAGAGTCCACGTCTGCTCCTGGGAAAGTTTTGCAATCCAACACCTGGTTTATGAATCTCTGCCTAATCATAATGAAGTCTATTTGATACCTTCCAGTGTCTCCAGGTCTCGTCCACGTACACAGCCGTCGTTTGTGATGTTTGAACCAAGTATTGTTAATGACTAAATTATGATCAGTGCAGAATTCAACCAGCCGACTTCCTATTTCGTTCCTTTGTCCCAATCCAAATTCTCCTACTGTACTACCTTCTCTTCCTTGGCCTACCACTGCATTCCAGTCTCCCATCACAATTAGATTCTCGTCACCTTTTACATATTGTATTAAATCTTCTATCTCCTCATATATTCTTTCGATTTCTTCATCATCCGCTGAACTAGTAGGCATATAGACCTACACTATTGTGGTGGGCATTGGTTTGGTGTCTATCTTAACGACAATAATTCTTTCACTATGCGGGTCGTAGTAGCTTACCCGCTGCCCTATTTTCTTATTCATTATTAAACCAACTTCTGCATTCACTCTGTTTGATTTTGTGTTGATAATTCGGTAGTCGCCTGACCAAAAATCTTGTTCTTCCTGCCAACGTACTTCACTTATGCCAACTACATCTAACTTTAGCCTATCCATCTTCCTTTTCAGATTCTCTAACCTACCACAACGATTCAAACTTCTAACATTCCACGCTCCGACTCGCAGAATGTCAGTATCCATCTTCCTGATGATCGCCCCCTCTCGTGTAGTCCCCACCCGGAGATCCGAATTGGAGACTAGTTTACCTCCAGAATATTTTACCCGGGAGAAAGCCATCATCAGTACATCATTCATACAGAGAGAGCTGCATGTCCTCGGGAGTTAGTTACGGCTGTAGTTTCCCTTTGCTTTCAGCCGTGTAGCAGTATCAACACAGCTAAGCCATGTTGAGTATTATTACAAGGCCGTATCAGTCAATCATCCAGACTGCCGCCCTTGCAACTACCGAAAGGCTGCTACCCCCCTTTCCATGGGCGCCCGCAGGATCTTTTCCAGATGGGGGCACATTAACATTTTTCTTGAATATAAAAACCAATATAACGTCAGCAACATTAATTTGTTTACAGAAACTTCCAGTTATAACATATGCTAGATGACTGTCAGTAATTTCAGTTTATGAAATAATCTGGTATGATATTAAACAATTGAACAACAACATCTTTAGAATTCCAGGGGGGCAAGTGCCCCCCCTTGCCCCCCCTTGCGGGCGCCCATGCCCCTTTCGATGAACCATTCGTTAGTCTGGTCTCTCAACAGATGCCCATCCGATATGGTTGCACCTGCGGCTCGGCTATCTGCATCATTGGGACACGCAAGCCTCCCCACCGCGGCAAGGTCACATGGTTCGCAGAGGAGACCCCTACCCCCATCTAAGTGTATTTTCCGAAAACGAAAGTACTTCCTTATTTTCAAAGGAGATTCCAAATATCAATTTTCACGTCTGTAACTTTTTCAGATTTTCCGATATGAGTACCCTCATAAAAAATAATTCAACTATTTCTCACTACTTTTCACCCCCTGTTAAATGCCCTCTCCGAAAACAAAAAGGTACAGGTTCCTGTATTTTAAAAGACTTTCCAAATACCAAGTTTCTTGTCTCCAGCATGTTAAGTTTTTGACATATAATGTAAAATGGAATGGCGTATGGCTTTTAGTGCTGGGTGATCCCAGGACGGGTTCGGGTCGCCAGGTACAGTTCGTTTGATTTGACACCCGTAGGCGACCTGCGCGTCGTGATGAGGATGAAATCACAATGAAGACAACACATACACGCAGCCTCCGTGCCAGGGAAATTAACCAATGATGGTTAAAATTCCCGAACCTGCCGGGAATAGAACCCGGGACCCCTGTGACCAAAGGCCAGCACGCTAACCATTTTGCCATGGAGCCGGACGACATATAATATAGCTATACCGGTACTCATTTTAAAAATTCACCCGCTTTCCCAATTCTTTTCAACCCCTCAGTTGGATTTTCCGAAAGCAAAAAAATACGTGTTTTATTACTTTTAAAGGATATTCAAATACCAGTTTTCATGCCTGTACGTCTGTAACACCTTCAGTTTTTGAGATAAATGTATACTCATAAGAATTATTCAACTTCTTCTTCCTCACTTCTTTCCACTCCTCTCCTGCCTGAAGTGGACTTTCCGAAAACCAAAAATATTTGTTTCTTTATTTTGAAAGGAAATTAAAAATACCAACTTTCACGTCTGTAACAGCTTCAATTTTTGTGATATAATTATACTTATGAAAGTAATTCAACTGCTTTTTGACCCCCCTTCCTACCCGTTAAGTTGATTCTCCTTCCTCAAAAGTGCGTGCTTCTTTATAAAAGAGATTCCAAATACCAATGTTCACGACTTTCCTAACATTTTTAGTTGAAATGAAATGGCGTATGGCTTTTAGTGCCGGGAGATTCCAGGACGGGTTCGGCTCGCCAGGTGCAGGTCTTTCGATTTGACGCCCGTAGGTGACCTGGTGGTCGTGATGAGGATGAAATGATGATGAAGACGACACATACACCCAGCCCCCGTGCCAGGAAAATTAACCAATGATGGTTAAAATTCCCGACCCTTCGAACCCGGGACCCCTGTGACCAAAGGCCAGCACGCTTACCATTTAGCCATGGAGCCAGACAAAATTTTTAATTTTTTTGATGTATAAGTATCCTCGCACAAAGAATTAAACTAATTCTTCAATTCATTCACCCCTCTCAAGTGGATTTTCCAAAGACAAAAGATTACATGTTTATTTAGTTTGAAAGAAAATTCCAAAGGCAAATTTTCATGTCTGTAACATCTTCTGTTTTTGAAATAAATGTATCCTCTTAAAAGGAATTCATCTCTGTTTTCATCCCCCCCATCTACCAAGTTGATTTCCCCCACCCCCTGCCGCAAATGCGTGTTAGCGTGTTTCCTTGTTTTTAAAGCAGATTCCAAATACCAGTTTTCACGTTTTTAACATATTTTGACTTTTGTGGTATGTATACATACATTCTCATAAAAATAATTCAACTTACTTGTCAATCCTTTCACACACACCCCCCACCCCCCTCCCCGTTCAGGGTATTTTCCGAAAACCAAAGAATACGCGTTTCCTTATTTTAACGGAGATTCCAAATACCAATTTTCACGTCTGCAACATGTTAAGTTTTTGAGATATACTGTAGATACCCTAATTTTAAGAATTCACCCACTTTTTCAGTTCCCCTTAGACTTTCCGAAAAAATATTTATGTTTCTTTACTTTTACAGGAAATTCCAAATACCAATTTTCAAATCTGTAATATGTTACGTGTCTGATATAATTTGCAGATACAGTCCTTTTTTTAAATTCACCCCGTTTGTCACACCTGTTCACCCCCTATTCATCGGATTATCCAAAAACACAAAAATACGTGTTTCCTTATTTTCAAAGGAGATTCCAAATTTCAATTTTCATGTCCGTAACAACGTCAGTTTTTGAGATATAAGTCTCCTCATAAAAGGTGTTCAACCCCTTTTCCCCCATTTTCACCCCACTTAATGGGATTTTCCGAAAACAAAAAAAATCGTATTTCTTTATTTTTAAATGAGATTCCAAATACCAATTTTTACAACTGTGAACTTTTAAGTTCTTGAGATATAGATATCGTCATTTTAAATATTCACCCCCCTTTTCACCCCCTTAGCGACGGAATATCCAAAAATCCTCTCTTAGCGATCACCTACGTGTTAATATGAATGTATCCCCAAAATTGTATTTCTTTATGTCCAGTAGTTATGGCTCGGCGATGATGAATCAGTCAGTCAGTCAGTCAGTCAGTCAGTCAGTCAGTCAGGACAATTTATTATATATATAGATTGCAAATATAGTAAGGTCACATTAAGATTAGTGAATGAAAAGTCTATAAATCTTGTCACGCTGCGTATTAGCGTCTTGTCAATCTTGAATCCTAAAATAGCACAACATGAACATGATGTGAACCATGAAGTCCAGTCATTTGCAAAAGTTGAAATGTCATTACATGCGTCGAATTGCACCAATATAATACAACATGAGTGGCTATTCGAAGAAAATTAACCATGTAGTTATCCTGACATTATGGAATGACGCAAGTTGAACTTGGTTGTGTTGTCGACAATATGAGCCTCCTTGCCCGTCCTGCACCGTTCACTTCACATCACGTGTTGAAGCTGACTCTTGGGAACTGAGGTAGGGGCTACGAGGCAAGATAGCTGTTGTGCATTTGTTATATTAGACTAACTTTAAGGAGCTGAGCTATCGTTCATCCTTCTAACCAGCTGCCTTCCATAACTTTAGTCTTCCAGAAGTGTGGCCAGTACTCTACTCCCTCTGCGAGAGCATGACAAATTTAAGGAAGAAAGCTAAATGGCTAAAAGGTAAAAGGGTCAAATGGTAAAAGGGCAAAAGGAGTAAAGGGCTCACGGGCTGAAGGGCAAAAGAGCTTACATTTTTCTAATATTTAGGGCGCCCCTCCTCTAATTATCCGGGCTTGAGACCGGCACTAAGGCGTGCCTTAGAGCGGAGTCAGCACCCTTATGGAAGTATAATGTTAGAAAATAGTCCGCACCAGTATAGCTACTTGATCCACTACATGCTACAGAAGGACGACTTAGGTGAGGATGAGAGTAATGGTGAGGACTGGGAATGTAGGGAGGTGTTTAGGCTGCTGTACTGTTGAGAGAGAGCTTACAGGTAAGGTCTTCACTTTGTAGAGCTATTACTCAGTAATATTCGAACGACGTATTTCTTGCCCTATTTCAAATATATCTGATTTATACTCTGTGTAACCAGCATCTTGATAGGCTTTTAGCAGTTGCAAACGTTTTACGAGTAGGTTGGGATCTTTACAGTATCTTACGTCTACATAGGGTAACAGAGGCTTCTTGTAAACTTTGCCCGCATGCAGACAGTTGATATGTAGGGACTTGTTTTGATGTAATACGTGCTTCTGCAGTCGCGTTTCTAGGTACAAACGTAACTTGTTTTGATAGCAAATAAGCGTTAAAATCGCCTTCTACTTATCTAGCATCTTTTCTTCTTGAGATGGTTGCACGCCGACAGAACATATAGTTGGCTTAGAAAATGAAGTAAAATCATAAAGCTCTAATGGCAAAGAAATATTGAGATCTTCTTTTTCTTCTTCTCCTTATTTTTCTTTATTATCACTATTATCATCAGCATCATCATCTTGCTTCCCCACATATCGAAATATGTGCTTAGTAACAGAACTTGTAGCAGGCCTAGACAACAAGGGAGAATTAAAAATATCTCGCAGAGGTGTGCTTTTTAAAACTAAATCAGCATTTGCTTGAATATGGTTGTGCTCGTTATATTTTCTACTCGATGAAGCTACATTATACGCGGCTTCGTGACGTTGAGCGTTGTAAGCGTTCTTGAACTCTTTTCTACAATGTTTAATTTGTAATAGCCTCGGGGAAATGGTTTACCACACACTGTTTGCAAATACAGTAGCTAGAAATAGGTTGTTCACTGATGGACTTTATCTTCTGCAAACAGATTCTTCTTTAAAAGTAACAAACTAAATCTACTAGACACCTGTTACTCCCTACTTATATAACGTAATACAAAGCTGTGTAGATTAGAAAAGTAGCCTATAGTAGCTTTGGACGAGAGGACTTACCACGATCTGAACAGCTTGACGGTTAACAGTAAACTAACACAAAAAGCGTATAATCTATCTTATAAACATTATACAGGGTAGGTGTGGAGATTAGAAGAGATAGTCAAGGAAGAGGGAAGGAAGTGCCCGAGGCTTCGTTCATATGAGCAATGTGTTGATACATTTCTGATGAAACCAAGTGTCATAAAGAGCATGAAAATGAAAGACTCCCCAGGATTTGCAACCGTCTGGGTCGAGAAGAACAAGAGTTGACCGAGGTATGTCGGATACAATAGATGAAAGTGAGAAGCCTGGCACAAGTAAGTGTAAGCAATGTCAGTGCTCAGCTAAAGACCCCTTGGTCGTCAACCCATGCTTCCAAGTTTGGAGCCCCTAGGGCCGCTTTTAGTCGCCTCTTATGACAGACGAGTCCTAAGAGGTGACTAAAAGCCAGTTTCACGACCAGCGAGGCCTGGCTGCTTCCCACTCGAGCTCGTGAATCGCATCGTTTTGCCGTTAGGTGCTCTCTTCTTAGTCATAAAATCGCATGGGCGTAGTTATCATTCGAACATTCACGAGCAAGTCAAGACGTAGTTTTGTACTTTATGAGCTTTCTTGTGCTAGTGCGTGTGATTATAATTTAGTGACTGAAATTTATGCAGTCTAGCTTAAGCAAGCAACGGGAACGGACGTGCCGTGTTGAGTCTGCAGGTTGAGTGGATTGGAGTATGAGGGAGAGAGAACTGATCAAGTGGAATGTGACAAGGAAGATGATCGGTAAAGTACAATATCGGGTAGTTATCGGAAGATGGCAGGGAAGAATGAAGAAGGGAACAACCACAAGAAAGGAAGGTAAAGTGGTGATGGGGTTGAAGGGTGGGATGCCGTTGGTGGCAGTGGTGGTCACGGTTTTGCTGGTTATTGGGGGCGTGGAAATAATCCAGGCCCGCAGAGCGGTGGCAATATGAGCTGGGAGGACATAGAAGTAATTAGGAAGCTGGTAAAGGAGGTAGTGCAGGAGCTCTTCCCCTTTGATCAGTTAAAAAGATGATACAGGAGCGAGTTAAAGAGCACGAAAAGACGAGGGAGTGGATTCAGGAAAACACGAAAGAAACTAAGGCTAAAATGAAAATCAGAGAGAGAGAAATTGTGTCACTAAGAGAGAGAAAAATATATAAGAGGTGCTGCGGAATCTGAAGAAATAATTAGAAGCACACAATCAAGAACGTAGGAAGCAACCCATATTTATTTACGGTGTGCAGGAGGAAAGGGCTGAAGCTAAAGTGGACATTATTTAGAAAATGGTAGATTCCATTCAAAACAAAATGAAAGTCAATTTCAGTGAGGTCGATATAGATGATGCTGAGAGATTAGGCAAGGTGAGAGGGCGCAGACCTATAAAAGTGGCGCTGCTATCCACATTGATGGCGGACATAGTAACGACAAACACTGGCAATCTGCAAAGTGAAAAAAATGGATTAAGAGAAACACGGGAAGACAGAGAATTAAGAACTTCAGAACTTTAAAGAATCATCTAGTAAGGGTGAAGCTGCAAGGGTTGACGGCGCATGTTAGGGGCCAGGAGTTGATGGTGACCAATGAGAAATGGACGCCAACCTGGACATTGTCGAAACTTCAGGCAATGGAGGAGCAGGAAGCAGGAAGAAATGAGTAGGGCTGAAGAGGATGGGCATAATATAAATCATGGAGCACCGAGTATCAGGGATGAAGAGGACGTGTATGTAGATACAGTGGTAGAAGAAATCAGGAAAGTGCTGGAGGAAGGGAAAACGCAAGAAAAGGCAAGTGGACACAAGCAACTGACGCTGGAGGCCAGTGCGGGAAAAGAAATGAGGATGCAGAAAGTGCCGGTGAAGGGAAAAACACAAGAAATGGCAAGTGGACATGCGCATAATGAAAATAATTGTTTGAGGGAGGAAGCAGAAGCAAGAGGATCTATGATTTAATGGAGAAGCACGAGTTTAAAGGAACTATGTGGTAAGAAAGGTAAAAGTGGTGAAGGCATAGTAAGGAGAAGTTAAAAAGTCAAGTAGTATTAGTAAGCTAGGTAATAGTGCTAATGTATAATTAGATTGGAAGGCATAGTGTGATTTTAAGTTAAGAATACTTAGTGCTAAGAGTTATTATTACAAATGGTCGTAAATTTGAAATGAATAGTGAATTTATTGTGAAACCGACTGAGAACGGAGTGATGATTGTTAAGCGTGATATTGCTAGGAGTGAGTATAGGTAAGTATATTTGAATTGTAAGCGAATGTAAGAGTGGCGGTAATGTTAAATGAAGGGAATTTTGAGTATTGGTCGTTATGAAGTTAAATTTGGTAGATAGTAGAGTGTGAGTCTTAAGATTGGAATTGAATGAGAACGGAGTGATGATTGTTAAGTGTGATAATGCTAAGAGTGATTATAGATCAGTAGATTTGAATTATAAGCGACTCTATGAGTGATAGTAATGTTAAATTTAGGGAAGTTTGAGTGATGGTCCTTATGATGTTAAAAAGTATTAAAAAACCATGGTGTACTGTAGTGTTCATTACTGTAAATCAAAGACCTCAAATGATGTGCTATGTCATTTCACAAAAGTCCGAAAGACGAGGGACTTAAAACTAAATGGTGTTTTCCAATTTCTCGTCAAGGAAATAGACTGGGATCTATGTGGAAACCTAGCGTACATTCCACTGTTTGCAATAGGCGTTTTAATGACTCAGATTGTAGCGTAAGCACAGCAATAAAATCCTACTTCCGAACGTCATTCCATCCGTATTTCAAGATTCTTTTCCGGACACAAACATTCACATACGGGAAGACCAGATACGAGGAAGGTTACAGAAGACGGAAATTAATCTAATTGAACTTCATGTGGAACCGAACATATCTACAGCCACTACACAAAAGTGTAAATTTAGAGGTAATATTGTAAAGTTATGCATATTACTGTCCAACGGGTCATCCACATGCTACAGGTTCCTAAGATCGCGTAATACTTTGCACCTACCACATAAAAAATCTTGAAAACTTATATTGGCCAGTCCAGAGGAGTGATAGGATTTACTCCCTTGGTACGAGCACATCTGACTGCAGAAAAAAATCCTTACGACATGATAATGAAAAGGTAGGTTCTATCATCATAGATGAGATGGCAATAAAATGAAAGCTGGTCTACGACAGGAATTTGTATAAGCTTCTTGGAATGAGTGATGTAAGGAGATGTTATCGGTATTGAAGACAAGCTTGCTAATAAATTGCTCTGCATTCTGTTCAAAGGTCTTTCCACACATTACCGGATTACTGTGTCATATTAATATACACACAGCCTGACAGGAGATCAACCAGCCATATTAACACGCGAGGCCTTACAGGTTGTTGAAGACTGTGAGTTCTAAGTCGTCCGAATTGTGACAGACAATTGTCAAGTGAATGTTGCCATATTTCACTCCTTGTGCGGAAAGGAGGCAGACCTTGTACATTAAATTCAGCACCAATTAGATCTCAGCAGACCTATATTTTTGAGTTTTGACCTAGGCATATATTTAAAAATGTAAGATCACAACACTTGAGCAAAAATTGTAAAGTAAATGGTAATATGGTAACTGCAGAACATGCGAACAAGCTGTATCACCTGAAAAAATGATTGGTAGTGAAACCTGTGCGGAAATTAAATAGGAAAGTAGCATACCCTTCAAATTTGGAAAATGTGAATGTTGCAAGGGCTAAAGTAATATTCTCGAGAGACACAATTGCTGACCTAAGAAGTTTGGAGAAAGTAAGCCCAGAAGAAATCGGTACCACGAACAGCTTCATTGAAACCACACATTTTCTAGAAATGTTTCAAACGTGGCATGATATTCATGATTGTTTGCACTACTAGAAACATGGATTATATGCAACATTCAGAACACATGGTTTCTCTGTAAGTACGATAATTAGCTGTACATTATCGAATTTTCACAAGCACTTGTCACAAGAACCATGCTGAACATAAGAAGACATTCAAAACTTATGTCTAAGAAAGGCGATCTTAGCGGGAGAACCGTAAACTAAATTCGGTGACCCCACTTCTCATTGCTCACTTCCCAGCCTTGGATAATAGTTTAGGTAACGGTCTGTATACGCAGGCACTGCAGGGCAGTGACACAGGTCTGGTCACGCTCCCAGAATTCTTTGTGGTAACGGCCATATTGGGACTAAAGGTACAGTGAGATAAAGTTGTCATGAGTTAGTTTGTCACTCTAAATTGTAGAATTCATTCATGTAAAGGGACTAGGTTATTTAGATTCCCGAAAGATAAGAACAAGAGGGCAAAATGGGTTCCAAATTGCCGACGTGATAAGTGGCTGCCCTCAGAACATTCGCAGCTGTGCGAGATTAATATAACCTTTGCTAGATAAAAACAAATAATCACCAAGTTTAATTATATTTGCTTTTGCAGTGTAGTGGTTAGTGTGATTAGCTGCCACCCCTTGAGGCCCGGGTTCAATTCACGGCTCTGCCACGAA
Organism: Anabrus simplex; assembly: GCF_040414725.1. Taxonomy (NCBI): domain Eukaryota; kingdom Metazoa; phylum Arthropoda; class Insecta; order Orthoptera; family Tettigoniidae; genus Anabrus; species Anabrus simplex. The sequence continues at coordinate 502,880,164 of NC_090267.1, forward strand.
ATTTGAAAAGTGGCACGAGGACTGGAACGGGTTTCACTCACCCTGGGGAGGTCAACTGAGCAGAAGGGTGTTCGATTCCCGCCTCTCATCTTCGAAGTAGTTTTCCGTGGTTTCCCACTCCCGCTCCAGGCAAATGCCGGGTTGGTATTTAATTTAAGATCACGGCTGCTTCCTTCCTCTTCCTTGTCTATCCCTTCCAATCTTCCCGTCCTCAGACAAGCCATAGCATTTAAGGCCTCCTGGGCGAGGGACTGGTACTCCTCCCCATTTTTATCGCACGACCCAAAATCTAACGCTCGAGTATACTGCCCTTGAGGCGATTGAGTTGGGATTATTATTATTATTATTATTATTATTATTATTATTATTATTATTATTATTATTATTATTATTATTATATAAAGTGTATATCACCGAACAAGCGCTACGAGCGCAGTTTACTAATGTACGCATTTTTTATTATGCTGCCAGAAATGTAGTGTAAATCGCTGGCATTAATATTTATTATAATTGGCCTAATGATGTGCTAGGCCTTAGCCTATATGTAATTTATTAATTTTAAACGTTCACACTTCCTTGATCATTATATTTCTTTGTTCATGCTTAGGTATCCAAAAATTAGGCCTAAGGGCAGAAAATTGATTATGAAAATTTTGTCATACATTCTATTCTTATCGCCATTGCAACTGCTCACAAAACCGACTGCGTATAGACAAACTATATAAACTATATATATTGTGCCATTTCACTGTTACATAAAGTTACGGACGGAACAAAAATGGAGTCTGAACCTCAGAGAATAACGAATATTTAAACGTCAGACAATACCATGAACTAAGATGGCAATATCTTCATCAGGCGCTTGTGAAAGGACCAAGGCGTAGAAGGCAGTGAAAAGGAACGAAGTGAGAAGATTGTTACGAGCAATTATTGAAAAAAAAAAAAAAATTGGAAGAGAACTACATTTCATTTCAATCGCATACGAGAAGAAACATAGTCGACCGCATAAAAGAAGATATCAGAGTATTAGATTTCTCTACTGGAAACAAGAAGAAGACTTTGTTGACGGCTACATTTTAGATTATTGGCAGGAGATATTATTTCGCTCCGCGAAATTTAAATACACCAAAACCCAAATATAGAACTTGTAACAGGGATACGTCACAACAGTCCTTTGCCGACGTATTACTCGATACTGACAGTCTTAAATAACCGAAGGACCATAATATTTAGAAGGGATGTATAAACACAATTTGTTCACTTCGAGCATTACAATCAATTTTGTTTATCCCAGATTTCCAGTTGTCCATAACATCAACTCTTTCAAGAAGGACGACCTTTCTACATAAGCACAATAACAAAACATAGTCCTAAGATGACGATGCTAATTAAAACCGCATATTATTTTGTTCCAACTACTCAAGCTCTGCTCAAGATGTTCTAAGAAGATGGGAGGCGAAACTATCCAGATGAGCGCCGTAGGATGACGTCGCCAGCCATAAGATGACTAAAGCCCAGATGAGACGTGCCCGAGCCTTCCCAAATGCATAGGGAAATGAGAGGAGGCGTGTCTGCATGTCCAGTCACCCAGACATAAACCAACTACAGGAGCTGCCGAATGAGATAAGTCCGTTTTTAAATTAATGTTTAATAAGTAATATTTATTTTTCCTTGTTATTAAAGTACGGAGTTATTCTGTATGAAGGTAATGAAAAGATGGAACTAGTGGATTACGAGTTAGGTTAAAGGTGGTCAGGTAATCTTCACATCCTAAACGTCAGATATGTAGGAAGTCAGTCAGTGATAGAAAGCCTACGTTCGAAATACTGTCAATATAGTGTGAGAAAAGGTTGGTTTCTTTAAGGTGTTGGTGAATTGTACACAACGTCAGAATTGAACTTAGGTATGTGTTTGATGGTTATGATCAAAGAATGGTAAGATAGAGACCATCCGTAGGAAGTGCTTGCCAGATAAATACATGTGATCATGTTAATTTGGAGTTATGACAGAATCAAAGCTGTAATGCAATGAATAAGTCCACAAGCCATGATAAAGGTGAGAGATACGTCGAGTGAGAATGGGATGAGATTTATAAGGTAATTGAAATGTGATATTCGTATAAAGTGTGAAATGATGGTTATTTAAAGAAAACGATTATATGAGATTGGTAATTGACGATGGTAGTAGTTGATGTTTCTTCGTGAGTATGATCATGGTCATGTTGTTGTGGACATAATTTTTCACGTTGAGCTTTACGGAGTGTTTAGTGAATTTATTGTGTTTCCTTTAATTATTCACCTACGAGTAAGCACAGATTAGGTTAGAATATGATCGAAATGACACCTGTTTGTTGACAATTATGCCTGAAATCACCAATGGATTCCTAGCTAGGAGGATAAGTTGGAATGTGCTCACACCTTCATAGATATTTTCCAATTATAAGATTATTCTCATGTGAAATGGACCTTAGGGTTACTTCTTAGGCGATATCTAATATCACTGATGGCTGACTGCAGACATGTGAGTTACGATTTTGTGGTAGAATCTTCATATAAGGTAGACCACGCAAGCCAAGTATATTTTTGATGAAATTATGATAGTATCCACTGGGTAATATAATGTAATCGCACGAGTACGCACTTAGAGTCATGAATAAGCTCAAGTTAAGAGTAATATACTTAAGGTTATGAATACAATGTTGAACCATTTGTTTGAAAGCATGCATTAATTTAAAAGGGACTTATCGATATTCATGCAGGGAAATGTCGAGAATCATAAACATTACGTGCCATATAATGTCTATCACCTGTTATAACACCACGAAGACATTTTTCCAAGTTAATTTAATTGTGTATTTTTAACACAGTGAACTAGAAGGAAAGAGAATTATCTCATTTCTGCAGGTCAACATAAGTATGGGCAGAGAAACAGAACAGTCGATTTAAAGGTTTCGCAATGTCATATAGGAAAACTTTGATTCCAGTTCACAAGATTTAATTCCCGATACAAGAAATACGTCCTGCCTATTTTCGATACTACCCTCAATCTACAACTTTGTATATATTGTAATATACTGTAAATATTGTTTTCTTCGTTAGATGCATCTAATAATTCCAATTTAATGATCCTAATTTAATAATCTCCATTTAACATTTTTTTAAACTAAGAATCCTTTACTCAATTTAATTTTACCCAGTCAATTTTTCAATCATCGAATGTTTGATTATTTAATGCCCTACCTGTTCAATATTCTCATTAACGAGTATTTTAATTTGAGCAACAATTTTATCGTTGGACATTTCCAATGTCGGACATACTAATCATTTAAGCACTTGTAATGATCATTACCTAACATTTTTGCCCGATACCGACATTATTAAATTTCTTCCCTACGAGAAGAAAAGACATTATAGACCAGTTACTTGTGATAGGGAGTTTTTAAGATGGCAAATAGGTAATTCATCAGGTATTCTGACAGGACATGTGGTATTTTGAGAATTTAAGCCGAATTCCGTCAAGAATGAATCTTGTACCTAGGCAGAGGCTACAAGTTTTCTATTATCATTCAAAAAGAGAAAGATATGATATCTATTTTATGGAATAAGTTGAATACATAATAGAATGTTGTACGTTAAAGCATCAATTCTTCTTTAAATATTTTTTTTTTGGAATAGCGACTTAGTCTTAAGTACTTGTTTCATAATAACTTGGTAAACCATAGGGAACTCTAGTCAGTAGCGTGTAGGAGACGTCCTTCGACGTAGATTAAAGACTCCCTAAACATAATTTGATATTTCTTTCTTTTCATTCGGAACCCATAGCCCATCTATATATGTATAGCAATCTTTATGATCACGAATTAAGCTAACCTGGATCTTGTGTGTCCTCTCCTGGACGCAGGGACGGCCCAATATCTTAGTATTATGTCACAACTCGCAGTTTATGGTAAAAAATTAATTACATGTAATCAAAGGCAAAGAACTAATTTTAACAGCTCCTTGTTCTTAAATCCGTTTTTAAATCCTAAACTCGCCTGCATCCAATACGGAAAAAAGTGTGGAACGCCCAAACTCAATCCCAATATCGCGGCTCCACAAGTAGGGGAAGACCGGGCAAAGCGAATAAGTGAAATTTACGGAAAATTACGCTAAGTGTCGCTGAGTTGCTTCTGCAGGAAGTTCTTAAATCTGCTGGAGACATAAGAATCAGTAGTACAAAGACTGCACTGGTAAACAGAGTGAGACTGGAAATGTTGGAAGATTTTTGCAATATTTCTTAAAATTTTATCAAGGTAAGAAACACGCTGTTATTCATTAGATATTTATAACTATTTTATAAGTGATTATATTGTACTTTAGTGTTCTTTACAACCACTTATCGACACTCTTTGCTTCCTTTTTGCTACATTGTATTTAAGCGTTCCGTCACAATTTCCTTAATTGAGCACAGCTGGGCAAAGTGGATAGGATAAAGCGGATATTTATTCACTTTGCCCGGGCAGGTTAATGTTGTTGAATACTTTGTCCATAATTACTTTAGAGTGAATAATAGTTTATCTTGATAGAAATACCGAACTATTTATTTATTTATTTATTTATTTATTTTTTTATTTATTTATTTATTCATTCTTCCTCTTCTTCTTCTTCTTCTTCTTCTTCTTCTTCGTTTAGGCCTACAGTGGACCACGTGGTTCTTAACTCTGGTGAGCTCTTTTCTTCCTCTTAGCCCAGTATTCCTTCATTCTAGCGCTATGGATGTCTTTCCTTTCTTGAGTCCATTTCACTCCTGTTCCTGGACGCAGTGATTTAGTTGATAGTGACTGGAGAGTGTCAGATGTCTTGATTAACTTTCTGAACTTATCTCGGTTGTAAATGTCAATGTGATCAATGTTAAGGTATTAATTCCCTCCTACAAACGGGAAAACTGAAACATACATTGGACGTCCTAACAAAACACAACATCCTTATAACGGCTTTACAGGAGACAAGATTTACGGACGAAGAACCTTTTAAGTCACAAGGCTTCAGGATCTACAAGGGACAGCCAGGTCAGAGAGTGATGAAGAATATGCCCCACCTGGGTACAGGATTCATAGTCAACAACAAAATGATCAACTTTATTTATTTATTTATTTATTTATTTATTTATTTATTTATTTATTTATTTATTTATTTATTTATTTATTTATTTATTTATTTATTTATTTTACCGCGCAGACCAGTGTAAAATGGTAGGTCCAGTAGGATTGTAACCTGTTCAAAGCAGATTCATTTTAACAATAATTACTAAATAACATGAAAATTTTGACACATCAAGTGTATCAAAAATAATCCGAATATTGTAAATTTTTTGCAGATGGTTTAAAATTACAAACGAACCAGTAATCAGGGCAGCTGGTCCGAAGGAACGATGAAGAAAGCTCTGGAGTAATGTAGGACAAATCCTGTTAACTCCGTTGCTACAAAATACGGTCTGCCTTTTTCTACGCTGTGCCGGCACTACAAATCCGGCTCTAGCAAGAAGCAGTTAGGCAAATTTAGAATAGTTTTCAGTGAGCGACAAGAACTCGAACTGGTTGACTATTTGAGAGAAATGGACCGTCTCTTTTATGGACTTACAAGATGAGAATTTATGAAAGTGGCATATGATTTTGCCAATAGAAATAAAATCCCTTGTCCTTCAAGATGCTGGAGTTTACTGGCTGAAGGGGTATCAAAGTCGACATCCCAAAATTGTATTGCGGACACAAGAACCAACATCAGTTGCAAGGGTTTGCGGGTTTAATCGTCCTCAAGGTGATCGATTCTACAATATTCTATGGGAAAAAATAAACAAAAACAATATAATAGCAGTTACTTTGTTCAATATGGACATTGTGATATAAAGTTTAGATTTCACTTAAAGGAACGGAATAAGAATTATTAATTTTCCTTGTATTGGATGTGTGCTTATTTGCTCTCTCCTTTTAAAAATTTTAGCTATTACAAATAAACTGTGAACGCTATAAAAACTATCGAAAACAAATTTCTGAATTCCATTTTTATGCAAATATCAAATATGTCTTTTCTTAGTAATAACATTCCCACATTATCCACTTTGCCCGACAGAAATACTTAATACCGAATTTTAACTATGAATAACTTAATCATTGATTCTCCTTTTTATATCAAATAAATGGAAAGATAACAAGTAACAATTACAGTAAAGTTCATGTCATTGTCGTTCATAATTACAGAAACAAATTGATATAAAATTAGTTTATTCACTTTGCCCGGTCTTCCCCTAACATGCGTGTATATAGACCTTGCTAGCTTCAGTATCAGCGTCTGTTTAACTCAATACTGACATAGCAAATAGTGGCTGTATTGTTGAGTATTTTAGTAATATGGTTCACTGCTGTGTTACGATTAGAATATTTTAAAAGGGAAAGTGTAAATCTATTTCGTTCCATACGTTACCTGTTAACTTAGAATTAATAAATAAGTGGATTTCAGCTTTTCCGATAAAGTGATGAATTTGGTATTGTGTGGACTCCTTCAGAAAAGTCGACGGTTTGAAGTAGGCAATTTAGAGAAGACAATTGTAGTGAAAGCACAACTAGAACTTTTTTCCTGCCTAATTACGTTCCTTCAGTTTTCACAGACTTTTCTCAACACAAACAAGTAACAGCCACACGTACAGACTACAGACCCTAACACGTACTCGCTCTAACCGAAAACCCCGTTATTTTCATTGCAGTTTTTTTTATCTAAACACGAGTGTTTATAGCAAGTTGGTTTTGTTTCAGGCTCTCTTAGCTCTTACATCCAACATAACGACATCGGTGGCAACTAGCTGTCTGGTGCGCGGAGCAGAAGAAAATACTACCTGTGAAGGTTGCTTACAGCCCAGTCCTCAGCCGCATGTGTTTTTAAGATCGCAGAGTGCTGTGGTACCCTAATACACCATTTATGGCGTGCCGTCCAGTATCTACCTCGGAGGGTCTTGCTCATAAACTGTACAATTTCATTAAAAGACAAGTTCATTCAAATATGTACCAGATGTACCAGTTTTTGCTGGTTTTGTGGTAAAAAACACGTAATTTTCGAGGGAAATTCATGTATTGTTTATTCAAAATATTGTCCATCTGCTTCGACACACTTCGCCCATCTTTCAGGTAAGTTATGAATACCATGCCGGAAAAAAATGCTTGTCTTTTGCGGCAAACCATTCGTCGAGCAATTTTATAACTTCCTTGAAATTGCTGAAGTGCTGCTCTGCGAGAGCATGGCCCATTGATGTGAAGAGGTGATAGTCAGATGGCGCCCAGTCGGGGTAGTACGGCGGGTGGGGAAGGATTTCAAGGTGCCTTTCACTGGTTTTGCTGTGTGAGATGGCACATTGTCGTCTAACAAAATCAATTTGCCATGTCTTCTGGCCCATTTCGGTCATCTGTATATCAATGCTTGACTTAAATTAAACATTGCTTGCGATAGCGTTGTGCATTAACGGGTTCGCCTGGCTTCAAGGGTTTCTATTACACAATACCATTTAGGACCCACCAGACACACAGCACTGTCTTTCACATAGAAATCACCAGTTTTAAATTGTCCAAACCATATCTCACATGTTCTAATCGACGGACCGTATTCATCTATGTTTCTACGAACAAACGATGACTTTCCACAGCCTTTTTCCTTTTGTTTAAATACAAAAAGCATTGCGTGCCGCTAATGTTCTTTTTCAGGCAAAAACGTCGTCATGATCACTGAACGATACAACACAGACGCTAGTGTTTGTCGGACTCAACTTGTGTGTGTTGGTAGGTTTATGTCGTGTAAATCACTGCCTTTGTGATGTATATTACGAAGGCAGACGTAAAATTCCTAAGTTGCATAGTGTTCGCTGGCGCCATCTCTTAGTGATAGTGGAAAGGACTTATGCATACACCTGGTACTGTGACAAATGCAACGACTCTGACATTCCTATGATTTTTCTGCAATAATTCGTGAAATTTCCTTAATAACATAGTCCTTAATTGCAAGATTAGGAATGAAAGTGTTTGCAGCTTCACATAATGCCTCTCAACAGAAAAAAACATTCAAGTTTTAATGAATGACTGACTGCTTATTTATGTTCTTCCGGCGAGTTGTAGATATGAACGATAAACCTGAAAGTTTTGAATACCCATAGTAACAATCAGTACATACTCTCATCTCTAGAATAATTTCATATTATAGTGTGCCAATATGTAGGGTGTTACATAGCGTTCCTAGTGACAGAGCGCTGAACTCCAGTATTATAATCCAGTCGTTGCGTGACATCTTCCGGCCTTATATATAATAATTTAGGCAACTAACCGACGTGTGCTCTTTCCCTGTCGGTGCCACGGAACTCCGCTAGATAGCAGTACTGTGGCTAATAAATTTAAAACTGTTGTTTCTAACAATGGATACCAACATTTCGTCATAACGTAAAGTCTGTATCGTAGCAAAACTCTCCATTTATTATTCTCTCAAGAAGTTAAATTTGTACCAACAATTTTAAGTTAAATTTGTACATTTTAAATCGTAGATTTACCCGCATTTCCCATAAGAGGTAGCGAAGAATGAAGGGAATATATCCAACGATGAACGAAAATCAATGTAAACAGATAACTGATCACTCAAAACTCTCCTAGTCATTAATGATGACTTTGCAGGAAATACATTTTTGATCCGGAATTTACTTTGGCAAGATTGTGATAGAAAAAGGCATTTTTCTAGTGGAAGGTATTATTACTGAAGGCGTAAATTACCTTGAAATTATGGATAGGTATAATTGTAAGTTCTGCAGCGAGTCATTTAGTGTAAATAAAAACTTACTGAGGCAAATCAGTACCAAACATCCTGATAACCAAAGTGCGACTTATGCGATTTCTCCACTGTAAGACGTGACTCTCTTAAGCGTCAAATATTCAGCATGCATGAAAATGTCCCCGCGAAAGACAAGTCCAAAGTACTTTGTCCATTATGTGAATATGACGGTGCGACAAGAAGCGAGATGCTTTAGCATTACTGGTACTCTTCGTAACATCATATTGACGTAGTTGAAGAATCTGTGGAATTTTCTAGTGAGTGATTTTTACATCTGGTAATCTAAGGTCGAAAAAGATCATCTATGCGAGTTTGTATGCAGCAGGGGACGTTGAGTTAGAGCTGCAGATAACAGCTGAAATGAAAATCCACAGCTAAATTGAACTCCAACAGTCATCGTAATGGAGTTTATAAATTCAGAGGGCAAAACAAGCGCTACCGGGAAATAATGGGAAATAAGAAAATTGATGGTTAGTGTCAGCCAGCATGAATGTCACATATCATCCTTGGAGCAAAGTTGAGGTTTCATTGTGAAAAACGCATGTAGGTTATCGGGCTTAGCCGGGACGGCTAAGAATTTCAAAATCAGAAAAGGACGAAATTGCAAGGAAAATATCAATACAGATTCCCTTTGACTGCATTTCGGACTCGGTCTGATCTTCATTGAAAAACAGCGAATGAAAGCGCCATGACTTAACCTGAACGAAAGGTCTTCACAAAATTACGAGAGATTATAACTTGAAAGCTGCGGCAGTTAGACATGCGAATGACAGCACGATTGCGGACTCTTGGGTGGAGGAAATGCAAGAAGTAGATTCTGTAGTCCGGTTCTACAAACCTTAGGGAGTTAATTTGGAAGCCCATCCACAGCTGCGCGAAGAAAACTTTGCCTTAATTAAGATGAATGACGCGCAGATAGAAATGTTAGGCGATTATGGAAATACTTGTATTTGCATGGACAGCATACGTGGGCTTAATTCTTACGGATTTAATCGGACAACTCTTCTTGTGTTAGACGAGTTATTGAAGCATTTCCTTGCTTGTTCATGTTTTCTGTACCGGGAGGTACACCTCTACGCCGTACATTTAAATCTTGTGCCAAAAACTCCTCTACAGGAGATACACGGAACTTGAAACTAGACCTATTTAAACCTTTACCCAGAAGATGTCACTACTGTAATTCGACGTAATTTTGTTATTGTGAAGTTTCCAGTACTGTGTGAATTTCAACTTGTTTTTGTTTTCCGTTCATCAAGAAGTTTGGACATTCTCTCATAGATGTCACTGCTAGAAAACTATGATCATGCACCCTGGTGCGAAGTGAAATAACTTTTTGAAGAAGTTCTGTATTCATAAGTTCTTTTACTAATTAATGTTCATTTATTTTTGGGTTGGCAATATTTATCTTTTCTTTCCGCCAGTTTTGAATCCAGCCAATCCCTAATTTTGGTAATTTATTTCCAACCGATCCCGTATTTCTTCTTCGACTTTGAGTGTAACTTTTGAATTGACCAATAAATTGATAGGGTGTGGCTAGTTTATTCATAAAAGGTCTCGAACCTTCCCCGAAGGTTTATAAACAGCGGATTTTCACGTCTCTTGGCCATTTTGATCAACATCTAACTTAGTGTGTGTGTCAAGCAGGAGGCGGGAGGCGCCTCTTTCATCGGGCAACAAGTCGTCTGCAAGGTAATGGCCAGTTAACATCTTTATTTCTCGCTAGCTCCGCAGTTTAACCTGAGGGAAAAGTCCGAAACGTTAACCAAGTAACCTACTTTTCTACAAATGTAATTTTCTGCCGGCTTATGTAAAAACTTAATCGGGGATAGAGAGTGCTGTACCGTCTCGAGCTCACCTTCACACTGGTTTGAGGTGACTACGTTTGTAACTGGTCTTTTTCCTTTCCGTAATGTCTTAATTTATTTTTATACGAGCCCCCTCCATAGTTTGGGAATAGCCCCTGTTTCATCGGCCTAGTACCCTTTAGGTTTTAAGAAGTCACATCGAGGAGTGCAAGTATTCGCCTCCTTTCATTTTGTGTTCGGGCCATTTATTTAACTGTTATTTCTTTTACACAAAGGCCCTATAGGTTGGGTACGCGATACCCCTGTTTCAGTTTGTAAGCTGGGCCATGGAAGGCCAAGAAGTGTAAGATCTTTTTGGTGTTGCCTTGAATAGGCTTGAAAACTGAGAGCCTGTTAGCTCTTTTTCAAAGTAAGATTATTGAATGCCTTCTGAAGGCTTGAAATTGGGAGTTGGGAGCCAGCGCTCCATGTATTGAGGGATTCCTGCCCTGGTGTAAATTTATAACCTTCTGTAAAGTTTGAGCTAGAAGCTTAGAAATTGTAAAACTAGGGGCTTGTAGCCCAAGTGTGTGAAAGTTCTGAAATCTTGGATTTTTCTAAGTCTTGTTTCTAAATTGCTATGTCATTGTTATCTCACTAAGATAGTAGGTTCGAATCCCACTATCGGCAGCCCTGAAGATGGTTTTCCGTGGTTTCCCATTTTCACACCAGGCAAATGCTGGGGCTGTACCTTAATTAAGGCCACGGCCGATTCCTTCCAACTCCTAGGCCTTTCCTATCCCATTGTCGCCATAAGACCTATCTGTGTCGGTGCGACGTAAAGCCCCTAGCAAAAAAAAAAAAAGTGAGAATTTGTTAACTTGTTGCTTTTTGAAAATATAACCTTCCATTTCAGTTTAAATTCTTTCTTGACATAGTAGTTAGACCCATTCACCACGGCATCTTCTTTCACCTCTGATGGTTCACGGTTAATCCCGTAACAAGCGGTAGCAAAGCGTGGCTGAATGGGTCTCTATTGTCCCTTTTGAAGGCTAAACATAGCATTCGGATTGAACTCTAAGAATTTTCTCAGTCGCTGTAATTTTTTCTGTATTTTCTAAATTTGTAAACTTCTTTCATCATGCCCGGCCCTCACGAAGTCCTCCATCCCGGCTACTTGCGCAAGGAGGAATTAATTTACGAATTATCTATTAGAAATGTTCAATCTGGAAGCAGATACCACCAAGCTTAAGGAATCCCTTGAATTACCTATTAGTCTCCCAACCTTGGAAGAGAAGGATATTGATGGGGCTCTGTCCACCATTACAGACAACACCACTGAGCTAGCATCCGGAGTTAGTTTTTTGAAGTTAGTGATCCTTCTGCTAACCAACTTAAAAGAGTACAGGCTAGATTGTTCCATTTTTACCATAGAGTTAGTGATCTATTGTCTCTTAAATTAAGCGAAGTTCAGGGTAAGGAGGCAAGTAATCTTGTTGAACACCTGTCCAATATGTCCAGTAAAGTTAGTCAATTATTTACTGGGACTGCTACTCCCAAAACCAACCAAGCCACTGTTGTAAACATTGTAAGGGAAGAAGACCCGTCCAAGAATGTAGGAAGCGGAAAATCGGTAGCAACTCAACGAACTTCTGCCCCATTAGGAAATGAGTTTGATCGTCGTACCTCAATGCCACCTTTCTTTTTAAATAACGCTGCCTCTGAAGCCTCTTCACGCCCTAGGCCTTTACCCATCATGTCACCTGCGTTTAGTAGTTTGCCTCAACCCTTGGCTATGTTGCTTAGGGGAATTTCCAAGTTTTCCATCAATTCTACCAATGATGTAATTGCATTTTTAGTTTTTAGTTTTTAGTTGAATTCCAAGATCACGCTCTAGTGTTTTCTCTTTCTCCTTGTCATTCTTCATATTATTTACCCTTACTCCATAGGTGTCCTCTCAGACAAAATAGTCAGAGCCATTGCTGAACAATCCTCTATAGAAGAGTTCCATGCACACCTCCTGGCGAATTTCATTCCGGCTCGAGCTATGTCATCATTAATTCAAAGGTACTATTACAGAGTACAGCGACTGGATGAAAATCTCGCAGACTTCATCCAGGACATTAAGTTCTACACTAGAGTATTTGCTCGTCATTTCCCAGAAGATCAAATGGTGCAGGCCATTGTGGAAGGGATTTCACCACCCTACAGGTCGTACTTGTATTTTGCGTCACGCCCTCAGACTTTTGCTGAGTTAGAAGCTATGGCTGTCTCAGCCGAAGGAGTTAGGTATGCCGACACATTACGAGTTGCTAAGGAGCCCCCTCCGTCTTCTAGTAATTTTCGGCCTCAACCTCGCCGAACATCCACCACCCGTAAAAGCTATGCGAGTGGGTCTACGGAACATCTCCGTAACAAGTGCCCTTTGATAAAATCCAATGGGACAAAGAATGGACAGGGTCATCACAAGGATGTTTCAAGTGTGGCTCATTTAATCACCTTGCCAAGAACTGTCCTAATGCCAATAGCACCCCCTCCTGTTTAACTTCTGGTGCAACCTCCACCAACTCAAATAATAGGAAATGATTAGTATCTCCGGCTGAGTCAGTGTGTTCATATTTTCAAGGCTCAGCCCGTATTAAACTGTCCGAAAGCTCAGGCTCGGAACAAGGTAGAAGTTCTTCTTACTCCGCACTTGAATGCCTTAGGATTGCGGCGGAGACCCCCGCACTTGTACCGTTTCTGAAAGTGGAATTAAATAGTGAGCCCGTTACCGCTCTATTAGACTCTGGGAGTGTTTGTTCTATTATTTTGGCAGAATGGTACTCAAAATTAAAGACTGTCTGTAAATTTCCTGATTATTGTTCGTCTTCGGTTCAATGTGTTTCGGCTAACTCCTCTCCCTTAGAAATTTTAGGGTTTATCTTCGCCAAAATTAGGATTTCTAAATTTACTTGGAAAGTTAAATTGTTCGTGGCTAAGAACTTGTCTTGCCCGATAATATTGGGAGCGGATTTCATGTCTTTTACTGGTCTAGTGCTCGACATTCAGAGCAAGTCGTGCACTTTCAAATTTGCCAGTAACTGTAAAATTTCTTTGCTTAAGTGTAGTTCTGCATCATGTTCATCTGTTTCGCCTACCCAGGTCGAGATGTTGTTAGGCCTTAGACATCTACCTGAGGAGCAGGCTGATAGTATTCGTAAATTGTGTCAGTCGTTTCCGGATGAATTTTTTGATACCCTCGGAGTTACTGACCTTATTGACAAGATTGAGGTTACGGATTCGATCCCCGTTAGGTTTCCATCTTACAGGTTATCTCCTCCTAAAATGAAGGCTCTCAAGAAGATCATCGACCAAATGCTAAAGGATGGTATTATTCGATCTTCTAAGTCGGCGTATTCATCGCCCATTTTTCTGGTTCCGAAATCCCAAGGTGGATTTAGGCCTACGATTTACTATAGGGCTTTAAATCGGAAGGTGATGTTACAGTCTGTGCCTCTTCCCGACCTACACTCTTGTTTTTCATGGTTTCGGAAAGCTAAGTTCTTCACCATCTTAGACCTCAATAGCCGAGGAATCAAAACATCTAACAGCTTTTGCCACGGATTGGAACCTGCATGAGTACAACTGCGTGCCTTTCTGGCTCCCCACGGGGGCAGCTGTGTTAACTAGACTACTAGATAAGACCTTCTCCGACATCAAATTCGAATACTTATACCATTATCTTGATGATGTTGTCGTATTTTCTGAGACCTTTGAAGAACAAATTGTTCATCTGAAAGAGGTCCTTAATCGCCTTCGTAAGGCTGGGTTAACTGTGAACTTATCTAAGGTAGCTTTCGCTAAGCCTTCCATGTCATTTCTAGGCCATATCGTGTCGCCCGATGGTGTTTCGATTGATCATTCTAGAATATAAGCCATCCGTGATTTTAAACCTCCTGACATCAAAGGTATTGCCAGATTCATCGGCATGGTGAATTTCCTCAGGAAATTTATTCCCAACTTCGCTAACAGAGCGGCGCCATAGAACTTACTCCGTAGGAAAGGCGTCAAATTTGAGTTGGGACCTTCTCAACAAACCGCTTTCGAAGACCTGAAATTAGCTTTTTGTAACGCCCCTGTTCTTGCTATGCCTGATTTCTAGAAAACATTCATTGTTCAAACCGACGCCTCGTCGTCGGAAGTGGCTGCTGGGCTTCTTCAAGAAACCAAACTCGGGAAGCGAACCATCGCCTTTGCATCTAAGACACTATCGGCTCAAGAAGGCAAGTATTCCATCTATGAACTTGAGGGTTTGGCAGTCTTATTTGCATTAGAGAAGTTCCGCCTCTATTTGGAACATGTCAAGTTCGACCTAGAAACTGATAACCAAGCCTTAAGTTGGGTCTTAGCTAGGCCGAGTCGTACGGGTCGTATAGCCCGATGGGCCATCATGATTTCTGCCCTCCAGTTTGACGTTAGGCATATAAGAGGATCTGAAAATGTTGTTGCAGATGGACTAAGCCGCATGTTCGCTCATGATGTGGAAACCTCCGAATTGGAGGTCTCTTCCCACGCCCATACCTTCGGGCGCTAATGCCATTCTAACTGATGCCCCCATGTTGTTCAGGGAAATTGAAACATATCGACGTGAAGATCCTGTGCTGGCTCCTATTATGGAAACCCTTTCTTCTGGGGAACATGTCGTCCCTTATGTGTTGAGGAATGGGGTTTTAAGTTGCCCGTCGAGGCATGATCAAAAGATTACAGTTGTGGTTCCAATTGTTCTTGTACCTATGATCATCATTAGGGGTAATTTAGGCATCTTCAAAACTCGAGAAAAGATCCGAGAGATGTTTATTTGGAAAGGTATGGACGGTGGAATTCGTGAATTAGTAAAAGCTTGTAAATCTTGTTGGCTTGGTAAGCCCACCTTGTCCAATAAGCTAGGTCTATTATCTTCTCATCAAGCGTCGCGCCCCATGGAACGCCTCTATCTCGACTACGTAGGACCTTTCCCCCAGTCAAAGGGGAATGCCAACAAATTCATCCTTGTGTATGTAGATGGTTTCACAAGATTTTCCTGGTTATTTCCGACTAAGCTGGCTACCGCTCAGTCCACCATTTCTTGTTTAAATTCCATCTTTGTTTCGTTTGGTCCGTGCCAAGATTTGGTTTCTGATAATGCCAAGGCATTTACATCCAACATCTTCCGAAAATTCTGCTTTGGCCTGTCTATATCGCATGTAACTACATCGGCGTATTATCCCCAACATTCTCTGGCTGAGCGGGTCAATCGTAATCTGACATCGGCACTCATCGCATTTCATCATGAAGATCATTCCTGGTGGGATACGTCCCTGCGTTGGTTGGCCTTTGCTTTGAATTCGGCAGTTCACGAGTCCCATAAGTTCACTCCTGCTTCTCTGATGTTTAAATTTGTGCCTAACACGCCGCTCTCTAACCTTTGGACTCTGAATGACATTCTGCCAGAGACAATAGATCCCGATCATATTAGAAATCTATGGAAGAAGGCTAAGGCCAATCTTAAAGTTTCTCATGAAAAGGTTAGGGAGAGATATAATCGTGGACGGAGGCCCACCAATCTAAAAGTAAGAGATCAAGTCATGGTAAGAGACTTTGTTCCCGCGGGCAAGCTTGCCCCCAGATTTCATGGGCCGTGCATCATTGCAGATTTCCTGACTCCTGTTACATTATTGGTGAGCAATCCAGCCACCGAGAGGATCTTTAGGGTCCACATCTCCCAGGTAAAACCCGTGTAATGTCATTGTTAACTTAGCCATAACATTTAGCAACAGTTGGAAGGTTATATTTCTTGGGTGGCCTTCTGCCCCAAATTATTTGATTTTGTGATATATATTTTTAAGTACGATCTTCCCCTCTTATTTTCTTGCTATCAACTCCCGAGTGGCCATTACCAATCCCCCGTCTCCTGCAAATCCACACAATTGGCAAAATGCCTTCCACGCCGAACACCGCTCAGCATCACCAATAATGATCGTACCCTCTATTCTCAAGTCACCAACAACAATTTTCTGTCGCCGAGATCTTACTGTTTCAGTGCCCCCGCAGCCGTTCGTCGCCATACCACCACTGAGGTGGGGTACGGGCCCACTCCACTCCTGTGAAGTCTACCTGTGTACGGCGCGCCGGAGTCCACCTCACGGCAAAGGCTGAAGAGCGGCGCCCCCACCGCCAACTCATCTGGGGACTTTAAATACACTTCTGATCTGCGGCGTTCTCCACCACGACTATACCTCTCATGGTAGCGGGAGAGGATGGTAGCGGGAGAGGTGTATCTGAGTGTACTTGAGGGGTCCGGCCGACCTCAACGATATCGGCAGCGGCTGCAGTTATTGCCGTCAAAATTATCAACATGTATTTCAAAGTATACTGCAACAAAGACACTCTAAAGCTGAAGTTTAACTAGCTGCTACCTGACTACTTTAAAAAAATTAGAAATTTTTTTCGTCATAGTTAAATATTAATTTTTTTCAAAATTCTTCTGTGTCACCCCTTGGAAGGATATTTGGGGTGGGGGGGAGGTCTGTCCTGGGAGGTACACCTCTACGCAGCACATTTAAATCTTGCGCCAAAAAACTTCTCTACAGTAGAAACAGGAAATTTGAAACTAGGCCTATTTAAACCTTTACCCAGAAGACGTCACTACTGTAATTCGACGTAATTTTGTTATTGTGGAGTTTCCAGTACTGTGTGAATTTCAACATGTTTTTGTTTTCCGTTCATCAAGAAGTTTGGACATTCTCTCATAGATGTCACTGCTAGAAAACTATGATCATGCACCCTGGTGCAAAGTGAAATAACTTTTTGAAGAAGTTGTGTATTCATAAGTTTTTTACTAATTGATGTTCATTTATTTTTGGGTTGCAATATTTATCTTTTCTTTCCACCAGTTTTGAATCCAGCCAATCCCTAATTTTGGTCATTTATTTCCAACCGATCCCGTATTTCTTCTTCGACTTTGAGTGTAACTTTTGAATTGACCAATAAATTGAAAGGGTGTAGCTAGTTTATTCATGAAAGGTCTCGAGCCTTCCCCGAGGGTTTATAAACTGCGGATTTTCACGTCTCTTGGCCATTTTGATCAACATCTAACGTAGTGTGTTTGTCGAGCAGGAGGCGGGAGGCGCCTCTTTCATCGGGCAACAAGTCGTCAGCAAGGTAATGGCTAGTTAACTCTGCCTGTCATAAGAGGCGACCAATAGCGGCTCCAAGGGCTCTGAACTTTGGAGCGTGGGTTGGCAACCACGGTGCCCTTAGCTGAGTCCTGGCATTGCTTCCACTTAGTTGTGCCAGGCTCCTCACTTTCATCTATCCTACCCCACTTCCCTTGGTCAACTCTTGTTCTTTTCGACCCCAACGGTATTAAATTTGCGAATCCATTTTCATGCCTTTCGTGGCCCTTGTCTTCCTTTGGCCGATACCTTCATTTTTCGAAGTGTCGGATCCCTTCCAAATTTTCCCTCTGATTAGTGTTACATAGAGGATGGTTGCCTAGTTGTACTTCCTCTTAAAACAATAATCACCACCACCACCACTCCTGGCCGAGTGCTCGTGACACCTATCGCCTCTTCTTCAAAGTTACCGTGGTATTACTGATCAGTATTATTGACCTGTAGGGTCCGGTTTAGGGTTAAACTTCTGTAAAACAACTTTTCAGATGACTCCCAGCCAAACGGCATATCTATGTAAAAATATTCGTCAAATAGAGAAAGAACGAAGGAAGCACATACATTAAGAGTCTGTAGGGAGACAGAAGTCACTAGGAAGGAAATATCGTGATAGTGAATCTAAGGGAAAAATAGAAAGAATTCCATACAGTTGATCAAATTATTAACCAAAAAGTGATCGTAGCGAGAAAGAGAATAAAACTATTACTATTACAAGAGGTATGGACCAAAAATTAATTAACAGAATAACGACAAACGTAAATAGTGGAAGGCAGATACATGTTTTTCCTACAATATGCAACAATATTTAATATTCAGGACTTAAAATATGATAAGTAACAACAAATTATATAATGTAGTACTTGTTATAATAGAATTACTACACAATGAATGCATCGAAACAATTTGGATGTCAATAAACTGATAATCTCTCCTTAGTTTGTGGTGATCCGAAACTAGAGGAAGGGGATGTATAATTATATTCTTTAAAAGAAAGAAATATTTTCAACCTAGCATACGTGTGTCTTATTTTTTAATACATTGTTGATACCAGCAGACAGGAATAAAGGAGATTAATACATCAATCTTGCTCTTACCTTATTGCAATCAATAGAAGGTTTCATGACCAGATTCTCAACTGATGAAATAACAGCTTCATCAATCTCCTTCAACCGCTAAGAGCAGGGTGCACCCGAATTCAGGATACTGCCTCGTTCGAAAGAACATTGACTGCAAAGGGTGTGGTCTGGGTCGTACTTCGTGGCGTTCTTATGTAAACAACAATTTCCTTTTTGACTCACCGACGATGGGACAGGAAACTGCTAGGAATGGGAAGTAAGCCCCATGGCCTACATTTCGGTTCAACAACAGAATTTGTGTGGTGTAAAAATGGGGAATTAGGGATAACCATCTTCATGGCTGCAGAGAGTTCGAACCCACTGTCTCCCAAATGCAAGGTGACGTAGCCGCTCACTCTGTATTTTTGTTGTTGTTGTTGTTGTTGTTGTGGTGGTGGTGGTGGTGGTGGTGGTGGTATGTCCAACCCTTGTCCCGTTTCTCAGCGGGAATGGGTATGAAGATAACTTTTATTTATTTATTTATTTATTTATTTATTTATTTATTTATTTATTTATTTATTTATTTATTTATTTATTTATTTATTTATTTATTTATTTACTTGTGTCTTTATAAAGTGGTGAAATTAGGGCTCTAGGCCCTCCCCTACGTTTAACCAGATACAACTTCCAGATTTTTACAGAATTAATTTAAAATACCGTACCGAATTTTACGACCCTCCCTGACGTCAAAATCATTAAAGGATTTATTGAAAGGAAATGAATGACGTGATATATGATATTATTACTGGAGGTGGTGAAACCTGGTACCGGCACATAGCCTGCTCCTGTCGAATAACAGAAGGCTTAACGTCTCCATCCGACAGACGAATCACCATCAACAGCATCATATACCCTCACTCCGTATTGTCACTGCGGAGAGGTTTGTAATTGAAACCAGCCCTTTGGCAAGCAATATTATAAATATTACAACACCACTTCTCCTATCCCGCCCACCAATATTCGGATGGTGACTTTTTCTACAATTGGGGGTTGAACCGGCTAACCACTGTGTCAGACAGGCGGTCTCTTGCTATTATTATTGTTACGGAGATTCCCGTGGTTCAGAGGGGGAAAGAAGTGTGAGCGCTAAATGGCTGGACAAAGTATGAACAAAAGTTTAAATTTTGCTAAAAATCTTCTTCTTCTTCTTGCGTTACGGCCTCTGTAGGACCACGGACAGCTCCTTCATGGATTGCATTTTCTTCTTCTCCTCCCAGAACCTCTTCATCCTTTCTCTTCTTCTCTCCCGCTCTTCTTCCGAGATATTCAGTATCCTCTTCTCTTGTCTACTCCACTGGTGACTCTCAATCCTTTTCCTGTATCCATCCCTATCGTTGATCTCTGGCATATTAGTCGGTATGTACTTGCTTTTCCAATTTTCCTTTTCTTCCACCTTGATCCCCAATTCTGACCAATCTTTCCGGAGTTCAACTACCCACTTGGTTCCTGTCTTTCCTCGTGTCCTCGCTGTTGTTTCCCATACTCTTTTCGTCATTCTATCCATATTCATCCTGATTACATGTCCCGCAAACCTTGCTCTTTTCAGTCTGATTTCTTCTGAGATTGTCCTCATGTTCCGGTATAGTTCTTCCCTGGGTCTCCTCATCCATCTCTCACCTCCTCTCTTAGGGCCTAGTATTTTCCTCAATATTTTTCTCTGCTCTTTCTCTACTTGTTCCGCACCATTTCTTCCTAGTGCTATTGTCTCAGCAGCATATAATACAGCATTTCTCACCGTTGCCTTGTAATGTCTGATCTTTGCGTCTGTAGATATATTCTTTTTATTGTATATATCTCTGGTCATACAGAAGGCTGATCGCATCTTCTTTATCCTCTCTGTTATTCCTTCATTGCTCCTATTCCTTCCTGTTATAAATTCTCCTAGGTACTTGAATTTGTCCACCTTTTGCACGGTGCCTTCCGGTGTTGTCCAATCCTCAGTGGTATTCAATGTCTTTGTCTTGTTGTAGGCGATCCTCAGTCCTACCTTTCCGGCTATATTGCTTAAGTTGTTGAGTTGTGTCTTTGC
The DNA here is from genome assembly GCF_040414725.1 of Anabrus simplex. Taxonomy (NCBI): domain Eukaryota; kingdom Metazoa; phylum Arthropoda; class Insecta; order Orthoptera; family Tettigoniidae; genus Anabrus; species Anabrus simplex. The sequence goes on from NC_090267.1 coordinate 502,901,119, forward strand.
ATCTTCTTCTGTCTCACTTACTATAACTATGTCGTCCGCAAAGGCTAGACAATCTACTTGGGCCCTATTGTCCTTTTTGTCCCCAACATGCGTCTTTGGTATTCCCATTGTCTCATTCATTGTTCTCCACTGTCTGATGACTTCATCCAGAGCTATGTTGAACAACATTGGTGATAATCCATCTCCTTGTTTGACACCAGTGTTGATATCAAATTCTTCAGAGAGTACTCCTCTGAATCTCACCCTTGCCTTTGTGTCTGATAGAATTTCCATTATGAGTTCATGTGTAGTGCCATCTAATCCTCTGTTCTTCAGGATTCTTCCAAGAGTTTGTCTGTCGATGGAGTCATATGCCTTAGTGAAATCTACAAAGGTTAACACCGTTTTTTTTGTTCTTTAAGGCCCTATGTTCTATCAGTTGTTTCAGTATAAATATCTGTTCTATGCATCCTCTTCCCTTCCTAAATCCTGCTTGGTAGTCTCCAATTGTACTTTCTAACTGTTCTTCCAGTCTATTGAGCAGGACTTTCGACAACAACTTATAGCCAATCTCTAGTAGCGAAATTCCTCTATAGTTGTTTGCATCCCTCTTGTCTCCCTTCTTATGTATTGGTATTATGATCGCATTCTTCCATCCTTCTGGCAACTTCTTTGTTCTCCAAATCTGGCCGATGATGTTGGTCATGTTGTCTACTGCCTTGTCACCTCCCCACTTAATCACCTCAGCTGATGTTCCATCTTCTCCGGTTGCTTTGTTATTCTTTAGATCGCTTATGGCCTGTGCGACCTCATCTCTAGTTGGAGGACATGACTCTCTCTCTTCTGTGTTTGTCCCCAGCTCCAGCTCTTCTTCAGGTGGTTCACGGTTTAACAGGTCATGAAAGTATTCTGCAAGTATCCTACAGTTCTCCTTCGCACTGACTGCCAGATCCCAATTCTTATCTCTTATAAAGAGTTCTCTGCCTTTATATCCACTCAGGCTCTTTTTGAATTTCCCAAAAAAGTCTCTACTATTGTTTTTCCTGAAGTTGTTTTCAATTTTATCCAATTCCTGCTTCATCCTCTGTCTTTTGGTCCATCTTATGGTTCTGGCTGTTTCCTTCCTTACTCGTAGGAAAACTTCCCATTTTTCCAGGTTCTTCTTAATGCTCCAGTCTCTCCAGGCTTTCCTGCGATTCTCAACCGCTTTCTCACAGTCCGTATTCCACCACCAGTGTTTCTTTTTCTTTTCTTCCTTTCCCCATATTTCAGTCTGTTTCCTCATATTCAGCTTCATGTCATCCCATCCATTGCCAGTTTCTATTCCTTCCTCGTATTTGGATCGATTGTGCCGTAATTTGTCTCTGTCTATATTTATTTTTCCAGTTGGTCTACTTGTCTGTGGCAGTCTACCCCTCTGCGGAATCCAAAGGCACTTGATTTCTGTAAGATAGTGATCTGATTCTATTCTTGTGTTCTTTCTGACCTTTGTGTTCATAATCTCTTTAGTGTTTGTCCGATTGATTGCCACATGGTCAATCTGGAATTCCCCAATGTGGGTGCATGGGCTTGCCCATGTCTTTTTCTTATTCGGTTTGGCCCTGAAGTGAGTTGTCATAAGTCTCATTCTGTGTTCTCGACATAGTTCAATTAACCTTTCTCCGTTTTTGTTCGTCCTCTTGTGTGCTGGGTACTCGCCTACTATCCCCTTATGTTGCTTCTCCCTCCCTACCTGTGCATTATAATCACCTACAAGTATCTTTACTTGTCTGTGTGGTATGCTTTTCAGTGTATCATCCAGTTCTTCCCAGAAACTGTCTACAGCTTTCTTGTATTTTCTGTTCTTGTCATTGGTAGGCGCATGTCCATTTACTATGGTATATTTGCTAAAATTATCTACTCAAAACGCTTTTGCTGGCGGGACCTAGTGTTTGCAGTGCACTATGTCTTCTAGTATAGGCCACAGCAATATTTTTACTTTCATTGACCTGTCTCAATATCATCCTTGGCTTTGACAATATGAAAGTGACTGAGGTGTAAGTGATGCTAGTAATACTATTCCTTATGCAGTCAGTCCCTGCTATGATTGGTGTGAAAATGTTGCTCATAGGGTCGGTTGATACATGCATTTCAGTGGGCTCGGCAGACTGATTTGTAATAGCAACGTTCGGCTCGGTGAGGAAAGCAACGGGAAACTAGCTCACTCCTCATTTCCCTACTACGCCTCTTCAGTGATGCCTAGGCCATCTATGACAGCTAATGGCGGAGCTGTGAAGGGTCCGTCCAGCCTTAGGGCTGAGGATTGAATATACGTACATCTACTCAAAAATTATTAAATTTATTTTCTTATTGCGTGGGTATTTGACCATAACAATAAAGTTTAACAAATGGGATATATCATGAAGGAGCTTAGAAGCTCGTAAATTTACAATAGGGGAGAATAACTCCCACGTCGTAAAAGTAATTCAGAGAATACAGACCAGTAAATGTATAAATTTACAAGTTTTAAGGTAGACTAGCCTTTACATAACCAGAAATTCGTAGCTTCTAGAGCAAGTTTACACAGGGCGTGTCTCGAATCCTCGAACTCCGTTTACAGTATACGTTACAAACGCTCTTTATTCAACCATGGAATTACATTAATGTTAAATGTCTAACACTACTGACACTCGAAGCAGCAAAAACATTCTGCTTTAAAGGTTAAAATCGTAATACATTCACTACCATTATCTTACGGGGGAGCGACATTCGAGGAAGCATCGAAAGATCGAAAAAAATTACACGGCCATGAAAAGAGAGAGAATAAAAAAAGCTAAAGGTACAAGAAAGGCAGAGAATAAAATATGAATAATGGAGGCTGAAACTCTTAAGCACTCCGTAATTTAAGATAAAAACCTAACAGAGCGTTAGGACCAACATCGCAGAAGATGAACTACGCTACTAGATGACTAAAGAAGGCAATAATAAAGTCTGAAAGAAAGGATGAATTTAGAAAATCGAAAACTTAGTCAGCCAAAGACAAAATACAAGAAGATAATCGAGTGTACCCACTCATACGTCCTTATATTTTTCACGATTTCCATTAGGGGTGATTACATTTTACTCCTAAGACTGGCTATAAAAGTACATGTTAAGATTAAATGAAAATATTAATTCCAAGGAAACGTAGGACGATCAAACTGGTACATGCTGAGGGGAACGCTGGAATCTTCCATTTAATCACATAGCTAGATAATAATTCTGCATTTACCTTATTAAGCCACCTTCTCACACCAGCCTCCGCCTCAATATCTCCCGAGGAAGACCTCCAGAGTAATGTAGCACACTCAAACAATTACTGGAGTTAGAACTCTTAGCTCAAAAACTCATAGATTTTATAGGGGACTGGCAGATAGTACTAGAATTATGTCATTACTTTTTTTATTGGTGGAGTTGTATTTGATAACGATGAATTTGATAGGCGGAAAAACTTTACAACAGTGATGGTAACTCCAAAATAACAAATAAACAATTCAAGGGCGATTACATTACCAAATCTCCAAACACAAATAGTCTTTATAATCAGTTACAGTACCCAACAGAGGGTAACACTATAAAATTGCACGTACCAAGTTTGATCTGTCTCAGGTTGATTAGTACAAGTATTATTATTATTATTATTATTATTATTATTATTGTTTTAAAATGAAAACTAATTTGTCTAGAAGGAAGTGTAGTCTACAGCACTCCTCCGTAATGTAGCGAGAGTAACATAAGGCCTGGTGGTTCTAATAGACAGTACTCCTAATGTGTATGCAAATCTCATAGCAGAACTGTTGTGTGGGCTAGAGTATACTTGTTGCTGACTTTAGTATTTTAGCATTCCAACCGATTAATGCCTGAATTTCCGGGCTCTGATTATTTTATGATCAATCATTATTGTACCGGGCGGTACACCTCCACGCCGCTAATTTAAAAATTGCGCCAGGTGAAACTCCTCTGCTGGAGGAAGTCTGAACTTTATCTACGCTGTTAATTCTTTACCTTCTCAGAAGATGTCACCACGTGGAAAATTTTGAGTTTTTGAACTGTGTCATTTTTGATGTGTTTTTGTTTCGCTTGAAGTAAGAAGTGTAAACTTTCTCTCCTAGAGGACACTACTGAAGATCAACAATAGTGCAACCTAGTGCGGAGTCAAAGAACTATTTTGTTGGAGAAAATTTAATTTCAAGAGTTTGTTCTTTGTAAAATTTCTTTCAGTCATTGTTTAAGTTGGCAATATTCACCCCTTCTTTCCCCTTGTGTTGAACATAACCAATCCCGAATTTCTTAAATTAATTTCTATCCAATCAGATGTATCTTCCCCCAACTTGAATAGGTTGCTGTGTCCTACCCAATAAAGTGTTTGTGGGAGGGTGTTTTCATTCCCCTAACGCCTAGAAACTTCCGCGAGAGTATTTAAACTGCTGATTTTTGGGTCTCTCGGCCACTTCTGTTCCATCTTTCAGTGTATTAAGTACATAGCAGGAGGCGGGAAGCGCCTCTTTCCTCGGCAGCGGTCAGCAACAAGGTAATGGCCGATTAATAAATTCTTTCTTTGCTAGCTCAGCAGTTTAACTTTCGGGGCGGGTTCTAAGCGTTCCACTATGTAACCTTTTCCTAAAATGTAACTTCTCTTTTCATCTATTCTCTTGGAAAGCTACATACTGGGATAGAGAGTGCTAACCCTCTCGAGCTCCCACTCACATTGTCTGGAGGTGAACTTATTTTCACAACCAATTCTTCCGTAATGTAATGTAAATTGTTATTTTCTTAAGTCACCTCTGTAGTATGGGATTAGCCCTTGCACTAACGGCCTAAGGCCAAGTAGGTCTTAAACAAAGTGTATTAGGAGTGCAAGTTCGCCTCCCCTCAAATTGTATTTTAGAGGTCATGTATTAACCTTCTTGTCATTTAATAGACCTCAGTAGGTTGGGTATTTTACCCCTGTGTATATGTCCTTTGAGGACAGCTTAAAGGTGGAGTTTGGTGTGGCCTGGGAGAGGCTTAAAATTGAGAGCGAGTGGCTCTTTTGAAAATTGTATATTGTATGCCTCGAGGAGGCCTTTCAGTGTAATTTGGAGCAAGGGCTCCTAGGTATGAATGGGGTTTTCTGCCCCTCTGTTAAAATTGTGTTTGGGGTAAAACTGAGCTGATTGCCCAAGAATTAGGTTTCTGACTTTTGAAGCCCCAAATGGGGTACCTATGTAAATGTATTTTTCAATTGTGTTTCGGCTACTAAGTACCTGTTCTATTTGTTGTTACCTAATTTTGAAGAGAAAATATAACCTTGTTAAATTTTAAAATTAATTTCACTTTAGTAGCTTGAGACCTATTCACCACCCAGCACCTTCTTTCATGCATAACTACCACCAAAACACGGTAACAAGTGGTAGCAGAGCGTGGTTGAATGGGTCTCAATTTAGCCCCTTTTGACGGCTAAATATTGTTTGTTCCGAACTCTAACTATTTTCCCAGTTGCTGGAATTTTTTGAGTTTTTCAAAATTGTTCTGTCACCATGCTCGGCCCTCGCGATGTTCTCCTTCTTAACTATTTGCGCAAGGAGGAGTTGATCTATGAATTAACTATCAGAAATGTGCAATCTGGAGGCACGGTTGCAATAGACACTAACAAGCTTAGAGAGTCCCTTGATTTGCCCATTTCCATCCCCAATTTGGGAGAGAAAGAAATTGACGATTCTCTTTCCACGATCACGGAGAATGTTACTGGCCTAGCTTCTGTAGTTAGTTTTTTTGATGAAAATGATCCGTCTCCGAATCAAATTAAGCGTGTGCAAGGTAGGCTATATCATTTTTCGAATAGGGTTAACGATCTGTTGTCTCTAAAACTGAATGATGTTCAGAGGAAGGAAGCTAGTACGCTCCTGGAAAATATTTCCGAATTATCTAGTAAGGTCACTCAATTGTTAACTGGGGAAGTTCCTCCCAAATCTGATCAACCCACCATAGTAAATGCAGGTAGTGAGGAAGCGCCTCCCAAGGGAGAAGTTAATAGAATAACCGTTGCTGCTCAAACTATCCCTGCCCCATTGGACAACGAATCTGAACGTCGTGCATCATTGAGTAACATCCGTTCTGAATTAACTTCATTACCATTGAAACCTTTACCTACTATGTCACCCGGGTTTAGCAGCTTGCCTCATCCATTGGCAATGTTGCTCAGAGGTATCTCTAAGTTTTCCGTTAATACCACCAGTGATGTAATTTCATTTTTAAGATTTCTAGTGGAATTTCAGGATCATGCCCTTGTTTTTTCTCTTTCTCCATGTCAAATCTTGCAAATTATCTATCCGTATGCTATTGGTATTCTCTCTGATAAAATCGTAAGAGCCATTGCCGAGCAATCATCTATTGAGGATTTCCATGCCCACTTGCTAGCTAACTTCATCCCTGCTAGGGCCAGGTCCTCCCTTATTCAGAAGTACTATTATCGTGTACAGCGCTTGGATGAAAACTTGGCTGATTTCATACAGGACATTAAGTTTTATACTAGGGTGTTTGCCCTTCATTTTCCTGAAGATCAGATTGTACAGGCTATTGTAGAGGGAATTTCACCTCCCTATAGGTCATATTTGTGTTTCGCGGCGTGTCCGCAAACCTTCTCTGAACTTGAAGCATTGGCCGTCTCAGCGGAAGGAGTTAGATACGCCGATTCTTTGCGTGTCGCGAAAGAACCCCCGCCTTCCTTTAGTAACACTCGGCCTCCACCTCGCCGACCAGTCAATCCCCGTAAATGTTATGCTTGCGGGTCGCCTGACCATCTGCGCAACAAGTGTCCTCTGATCAAGTCTAGTAGGGCAAATAATGGAGCGGGTTCATCACAAGGCTGTTTTAAATGTGGGGCTTTCTCACATATCGCAAAGAATTGTCCCAATTCGAATAGCACCCCCTCCTGCTCAACTTCTGGTGTAACTTCCAACAACAATCAAAAGTGACTAGTGGCTGCGGCTGAGTCAACTAATTCTGCTTCCCAAGGCTCAGCCCCTGGCAAAAAGGTCGAGAATTCAGGGAACGATAAGTCTTCGAATACATCTTTTGAATGCCCCAAAGAGTGTCTTAGGATTGCGGCGGATACCCCCGCACCTGTTCCTTTTCTTAAGATTGAGTTAAATAACGAGCCTATAACAGCTCTCTTAGATTCAGGCAGTGTTTGTTCGATTATTTCGGCTGAATGGTATTCTAAATTGAAAGCTGTTTGTAAACTACCTGACTACGTCTCATCTCCTATTCAATATGTTTCGGCTAATTCATCTCCATTAGAAATTCTAGGTTCCGTACTGGTCAAAATTCGTATTTTTAAATTTACATGGAAAATTAAATTGTTTGTGGCTAAGCACTTGTCTTGCCCCATCATACTGGGAGCGGACTTTATTTCTCACACTGGTCTTGTGCTCGATCTTCAGAGTAAGTCGTGCACATTCAAATTTGCGTCCAATTGTAAAATTCCCTTGTTTAAGTGTAATTCTGTGTCATGTTCATCTATTTCGCCTACCCAGGATGAGATGTTGTTAGACCTTAGACATCTACCTGAGGAGCAGGCTGATAGTATTCGTAAATTATGTTAGTCATTTCCAGAGGTGTTCTCTGATACTCTTGGTGTTACTGACCTTATTGAATACAAAATTGAGGTCACGGATTCGATTCCTGTCCGTTTTCCACCTTATAGGCTATCTCCACCTAAAATGAAGGCTCTGAAAGAAATTATCGACCAGATGTAGAAGGATGGTATTATTAGGCCCTCTAAGTCGGCGTATTCATCGCCTATTTTTCTAGTCCCGGAACCCCAAGGAGGCTTCAGGCCTGTCATTGATTACAGGGCTCTCAATCGGAAGGTGGTGTTGCAATCTGTGCCCCTTCCTGACCTTCATTCTTGTTTTTCATGGTTTCGTAAGGCCAAGTTCTTCACTATCTTGGACTTGAATCAGGCCTATAATCAAATTCCCCTTGCCGAAGAGTCTAAACACCTTACAGCGTTTGCCACGGACTGGAATTTATACGAATACAACCGCGTGCCTTTCGGGCTCCCCACGGGGGCAGCTGTGCTCACTAGGCTACTAGATAGGGTCTTCTCCGACATCAAATTCGAGTACTTATATCACTACTTAGATGATGTCGTCGTATTTTCAGAGACTTTTGAAGAACATCTAGATCATCTGCGAGAAGTTCTCGATCGCCTTCGTAAGGCTGGGTTAACTGTTAAGTTGTCCAAGGTTGCCTTTGCTAAGCCCTCTATGTCATTCCTAGGGCATATTGTGTCACCCGATGGTGTAGCAGTCGATCATTCTAGAACACAGGCCATCCGTGATTTTAAACCTCCCAAGGACATTAAAGGTATCGCCAGGTTCATTGGTATGGTGAATTTCTTCAGGAAGTTCATTCCTAACTTTGCTAATAGAGCGGCGCCCTTAAACCTTCTTCGTAGGAAAGGCATCAAATTCGAGTGGGGACCTTCTCAACAAGCCGCTTTTGAAGACCTTAAATTAGCACTTTGTAATGCCCCTGTACTTGCTATGCCTGATTTCTCGAAGAAATTCATCGTCCAAACCGACGCGTCGTCGTCAGCGGTAGCTGCAGTCCTTCTTCAAGAGACTGAACTAGGGAGGCGCCCCATCGCCTATGCATCTAGGACTTTGTCGGCTCAAGAAGCCAAGTATTCCATCTATGAGCTCGAAGGTTTGGCAGTCTTATTCGCCTTAGAGAAGTTCCGTCTCTATCTGGAACATGTTAAATTCGACCTGGAAACAGATAATCAAGCCTTAAGCTGGGTCTTAGGTAGGCCACGTCGTACTGGTCGTATAGCCCGTTGGGCCATCCGTATTTCTGCCTTCCAATTTGACGTCAGGCATATCAGAGGTACCGAAAATGTTGTCGCTGATGGACTCAGCCGTATGTTTTCAGATGACGTTGAGAACCATGAACAGGTCGACAGTTCATCACCTCCCGAGTCCATGCTATCTGAGGTTAATGCCATCCTAACAGATGCTCCCATGCTTTTTAGGGATATCGAGAAATACCAACGTGAAGATCCGACGCTGGCTCCGATAATGGAAACCCTTTCTTCTGGGGAACATGTTGTCCCTTATGTTCTGAGGAATGGTGTTTTATGTTGCCCTTCGAGGCATGATAAGTTGATGAAAGTTGTTGTTCCAGCGGTTCTTGTACCTATGATCTTCAAGTATTATCATGAGACCCCATTAGGAGGGCATCTTGGAATCTTTAAAACCCGTGAAAAGATTCGTGAAATGTTCATCTGGAAAGGTATGGACGGCGAAATTCGTGAACTTGTAAAAGCTTGTAAATCTTGTTTGCTCAGTAAACCCACCATGTCCACTAAGGTAGGCTTTTTGTCTTCTTATCAAGCGTCGCGCCCCATGGAACGCCTGTATATTGATTATGTAGGACCCTTCCCCCAGTCAAAGGGGAATGCCAACAAGTTCATCTTTGTATGCGTAGATGGTTTTACAAGATTTTCGTGGTTATTTCCGACTAAGCTGGCTACCGCTCAGTCTACAATTACTTGCTTAAATTCTATTTTTGCTTCTTCTGGTCCGTGCCAATATATTGTATCTGATAATGCTAAGGCTTTTACATCTAATCTTTTTCGTAAATTCTGTTTTGACTTGTCCATCTCTCATGTAACTACTTCTGCTTATTACCCTCAACCATCCCTGGCTGAACGGGTTAACCGTAATCTCAGGTCCGCACTTATTGCCTATCATCATGAAGATCATTCCAGGTGGGACACGTCCCTGCATTGGATAGCTTTTGCTTTGAATTCGGCGGTTCATGAATCTCACAAGTTTACTCCAGCTTCTTTGATGTTCAAGTTTGTTCCCAACTCGCCGCTCTCTAACCTCTGGTCTCTGAATGACATTCTACCCGAGACAATAGATCCGGATAACATTAAAGATCTTTGGAAGAAGGCTAAAGCCAATCTTAAAGTGTCTCATGAAAAGGTTAGGGAAAAGTATGATCGTGGACGGAGACCCACCACTTTGAAGGTAGGTGACCAGGTGATGGTCAAGAATTTTGTTCCCGCGGGCAAGCTTGCCCCCAGATTTCATGGGCCTTGTATAATTCTCGATTTTCTTACGCCAGTTACGTTGTTAGTAAGCAATCCAGCCACCGAGAGGATATTTAGGGTTCACCTGTCACAGGTGAAACCAGTGTAAATTTTGTGTCAACTTGCTTCATATAATTTGAAAGGAATATGAAGGTTATATTTATTTTTTGGAGTTCAACTTTTAAGGCTTTCTGCCCCTTCTATAATATTTTGGTCTTATATGTAAGCCTCGTGTAAAACCTTCCCCGATCCGTTGAACTGCCATTCTGTCCTTGCCTCGGCCATTACCACGCTCCCGTCTCCTGCTTCAATACACACTGTGGCTTGATTTGAGTAAATGCCATGGATATCCGCACGCCGCTGGCCCCTCAACCTCTCCACAAGCCTGTACCCTCAAAGAAGATGATGGTCCAACACAATTCTGCCGCCAAGCTTTAATGTTTCAGTGCCCCCGCAGCCGCGCGGCGCCGTGCAGCAACTGGAGCAGAGGACGGGCCCCCTCGGCCCCAGCGAGGACGACGTGTGCACGGCGAGCCGGAGCTCTCCTCCCGGCCAAGGCTGATGTGCGGCGCACGACCTGCTACTTGCCCGCAGCCTGTATATGTTCACCGCGGGCGCATCGTGCTTCAACACCTCTGCTCCCCTCATAGTGCGGGCGAGCGGTATCTCAGGGTACTTGAGGGGTCCGAGCGGCCTCCTTTGGACGCAAGCCGCAACGGCCGGTCTGGCCATCCCACTTCATCACCATCTACTACATGAACAGTTACTATAAGTAATGACTACACTTGGGAATTCAACTGAAATATTTGGTGGACTTTGAAAATTTTTTTTCCTTCACTTTCAAGTATAAAAAGTTATCTTCAGAAATTCAACTTCTACAAATATAAAGACTTTACTTCATCTGCAACAACAAAATTTTGAAACTCAATCAAACCAAATTAAGAAATCTTATAAATGCTTCTGCAATCAATCTTCATATCCACAGCATAACTTGGACCTTGTTTCAAACAGATTTCATGTGTCACCCCTGGAGGAAATTTTGGGGGGGGAGGTCTGTACCGGGCGGTACACCTCCACGCCGCTAATTTAAAAATTGCGCCAGGTGAAACTCCTCTGCTGGAGGAAGTCTGAACTTTATCTACGCTGTTAATTCTTTACCTTCTCAGAAGATGTCACCACGTGGAAAATTTTGAGTTTTTGAACTGTGTCATTTTTGATGTGTTTTTGTTTCGCTTGAAGTAAGAAGTGTAAACTTTCTCTCCTAGAGGACACTACTGAAGATCAACAATAGTGCAACCTAGTGCGGAGTCAAAGAACTATTTTGTTGGAGAAAATTTAATTTCAAGAGTTTGTTCTTTGTAAAATTTCTTTCAGTCATTGTTTAAGTTGGCAATATTCACCCCTTCTTTCCCCTTGTGTTGAACATAACCAATCCCGAATTTCTTAAATTAATTTCTATCCAATCAGATGTATCTTCCCGCAACTTGAATAGGTTGCTGTGTCCTACCCAATAAAGTGTTTGTGGGAGGGTGTTTTCATTCCCCTAACGCCTAGAAACTTCCGCGAGAGTATTTAAACTGCTGATTTTTGGGTCTCTCGGCCACTTCTGTTCCATCTTTCAGTGTATTAAGTACATAGCAGGAGGCGGGAAGCGCCTCTTTCCTCGGCAGCGGTCAGCAACAAGGTAATGGCCGATTAATAAATTCTTTCTTTGCTAGCTCAGCAGTTTAACTTTCGGGGCGGGTTCTAAGCGTTCCACTATGTAACCTTTTCCTAAAATGTAACTTCTCTTTTCATCTATTCTCTTGGAAAGCTACATACTGGGATAGAGAGTGCTAACCCTCTCGAGCTCCCACTCACATTGTCTGGAGGTGAACTTATTTTCACAACCAATTCTTCCGTAATGTAATGTAAATTGTTATTTTCTTAAGTCACCTCTGTAGTATGGGATTAGCCCTTGCACTAACGGCCTAAGGCCAAGTAGGTCTTAAACAAAGTGTATTAGGAGTGCAAGTTCGCCTCCCCTCAAATTGTATTTTAGAGGTCATGTATTAACCTTCTTGTCATTTAATAGACCTCAGTAGGTTGGGTATTTTACCCCTGTGTATATGTCCTTTGAGGACAGCTTAAAGGTGGAGTTTGGTGTGGCCTGGGAGAGGCTTAAAATTGAGAGCGAGTGGCTCTTTTGAAAATTGTATATTGTATGCCTCGAGGAGGCCTTTCAGTGTAATTTGGAGCAAGGGCTCCTAGGTATGAATGGGGTTTTCTGCCCCTCTGTTAAAAATGTGTTTGGGGTAAAACTGAGCTGATTGCCCAAGAATTAGGTTTCTGACTTTTGAAGCCCCAAATGGGGTACCTATGTAAATGTATTTTTCAATTGTGTTTCGGCTACTAAGTACCTGTTCTATTTGTTGTTACCTAATTTTGAAAAGAAAATATAACCTTGTTAAATTTTAAAATTAATTTCACTTTAGTAGCTTGAGACCTATTCACCACCCAGCACCTTCTTTCATGCATAACTACCACCAAAACACGGTAACAATTATTATTATTATTATTATTATTATTATTATTATTATTATTATTATTATTATTATTATTATTATTATTATTATTATTATTATTATTAGCCTATCAGATCTACTGCCACCACGGTGGAAATTATTTTCCATATCATGATCTTAAATATGTGTAAACTGGTTTAGAATTAAGTTAGTAAAACTCATTATTGGAATGTTTAAACCATGACATGTGATAGGTACTTTATTTCAAAACTTGCGGACGTCACCTCTCACAGAGCTAGAATTATTTTAAATGCCATTTGTCTGTAGGAAGCATCACTTTTCCGCCAACATCGGAAGAGATATTGACGAGTCTTAAGTGCAGAATTGTGGTCGGCAGCATACGGACCAGTTCTCACCGACAAAAGGCAGGGAGACCATAGCTTCCTTGAAGTCTTTTAAATCCGTAAAACATTTACCCGCTTGTACAACTTTCTCAAGTCAGTGAGGTCGCTGCGCATTAGCCTTGAGAAACTTCGCGCTCCTCTTCATAAGCGTCTTCTTCACGCTATTATCCCACCCTCTACCGGGCAATTTCATTGCTATAAGTTTAGTCATCGGTATTCTCGCACGTCGTTCACTTAGAATAACTTAGGGATTAACGAGGTATAGTTTGCCTCTCACATTGTTATCTAAGTTACACGTAACTTACTGGTAATTTACTTCATGTAAGAAAGTGTGAAGGAAGTTTTCTATTGAAAATCATTACACTTCATCCGCTCGCGCGGCCTGGCATCACGCTCGCGCTCAGCAACTTGGTGGACCATCATGTTTGATCATTTTCCTTAAATTTTCTCCACTTCACCCACGCTGCTTTAAAATATTCAGGACTGCATTTCTGACAAAACTTCACAAGCACAGTTTTGAACAAAAATATGAATTAAATAATTCAGAGAAATATGTATTACACAGAAATCTTCAAAATGAATTCTTTTCTTCTTATACTTTAGTTAGTAAAATAATCATACATTTTCAGTCCTTCGACTTTATTTTTCTGTACTATTTCAACCAAAAAATAAGTACTTATAGAAAAACAAAATTATATAAAATTAAAAAGAGGTTAAAATCTATGTAAGTACACTTTTTACATCATTTCTCTTATTCATCCGAAATTCGAAGAATATCTTCAGAATCGCGGTACCTTTCAGCCATGGACAAAAGAGTAGGTATCGAGGTCGGTAACCCGCCGTTAGTATTTTCTTAAAAAAACTATATTTCAACGAAGAATGAACACGGAAAAATGTTATACTACACTAGTTCACTGAAAGATAAATACAATTCCGAAATACTTGCAAACATAAGTAAAATTTTACTTACATCTTCTGTTGAGGGATGGCAAAATAATTGTCACTTCCACTCGCAAGACGGCAGCTTGGCCGTCGCCGTCAGCTTTCGGACGATAGTAGTATAATAGGCGGGTCCTAGCGCCACCGCCACCGCGGGCTCCCAGAAGCCACCTCCACCGCCACCACAGCCAGAGGCCTCCCAGAGGCCACCTCCACCGCCACCACAGCCAGAGGCCTCCCACATGCCTCCTCCACCACCACCACAGCCAGAGGCCTCCCAGAGGTCTCCTCCACCACCCGCGGGAAATTTGAATTTGTAAACAAAGTCACGTGCTTTTTGACAGCTATCATCGACAACAACGCATCGCTAACCTCAGTACTGCCATCTTGACGGGCCTAAACCTCAGTGGTACCAACTTAACCTAACTAGCGCGAGGTAAACAAATCTACGTGTTTTTGACAGCCACGTGCTTTTTGACAGACAACAACGCATCGCTAACCTCAGTACTGCCATCTTGACAGGCCTAAACCTCAGTAGTACCAAATTAACCTAACTTGCGCGTGGTAAACAAAGCCACGTGCTTTTTGACAGCTGTCATCCGCCATCTTTAAACCACAGAGCACTGTGCTGCCCTCTTTATCGCAGTAGCTGCAAATTCGTCACCTGTCATCCGCAGTGCTGCCATCTTGCCGGGCCTAAACCTTAGTGCTACCAACTGAACCTCACTAGCGTGAGATTTGAATCGGTAAACAAATCCACGTGATTTTTGACAGCTGTCATCCGCCATCTTTAATCTATAGAGCACAGTGCTGCCTTCTTTAGCTACTTACCTTTGAAGTGTGATGGCGGATAATTTGAAAAATGCTTTTTGACAGCAGCCATCTTTGAGCACCGTGCTGCCCTCTTTAGCTAGATACCTTTGAAATGCGGTGGCAGGCAATTCCACATGACAGCAGCCATCTTTAATCAAGAGAGCACCATGCTGCCCTCTATGTGGTGGCGGCAATTTGAAAAATTCTACATGCTCTTGTTTGGAAACAAACTCACGCGCTTTTTTGACAGCCGTCATCCGCCATCTTTAATCAACAGAGCACAGTGCTGCCCTCTTTAGTTTGAAATGTGGTGGCGGCAAATTCCACGTGCTCTTGTTTGGAAACAAAGCCATGTTCTTTTTTGACAGCTGTCATCCGCCATCTTTAATCAACAGAGCACCGTGTTGCTATCATGCGGGCAATTTCGTCAGCTGTCATCCGCCATCTTTAATCCACAGAACACCGTGCTGCCCTCTTTATGGCTTCTACCTTAAGGACGTCGTAGCGGGGAATTTGAAAAGTTCTGTTAGCTATCATCCGCCATCTTTAATCAAGAGAGCACCGTGCTGCCATCTTTAGCTAGATACCTTTGAAATGTGGTGGCGGCAAATTGAAAATTTCCGCGTGCTCTTGTTTGGAAACAAACTCACGTGCTTTTTTGACAGCTAACATCCGCCATCTTTAATCAACAGAGCATAGTGCTGCCCTCTTTAGTTTGAAATGTGGTGGCGGCAAATTCCACGTGCTCTTGTTTGGAAACAAAGCCATGTGCTTTTTTTACAGGTGTCATCTGCCATCTTTAATCAACAGAGCACCATGCTGCTATCATGCAGGTAATTTCGTCAGCTGTCATACGCCATCTTTAATCTACAGAGCACCGTGCTGCACTCTATGTGGTGGCGACAAATTCCACGTACTCTTGTTTGGAAACAAATTCTATGTGCTCTTCAGCTGTCATCCACCATCTTTAATCAAGAGAGCACCGTGCTGCCCTCTTTGTGGTGGCGGATAATTTGAAAAATTCTTTTTTTGACAAGCAGCCATCTTTAATCCAGAGAGAACAGTGCTGCCGTCTTTAGCTACTTACCTTTGAGGCGGTTAATTTGAAAAATTCTTTTCGACAAGCAGCCATCTTTAATCCAGAGAGACCAGTGCTGCCCTCTTTAGCTACTTACCTTTGAGGCGGTTAATTTGAAAGAATTCTATTTAACAGGCTGCTATCTTTAATGAAAAGAGCATCGTGGTGCTATCTTGCGGGTAAATTTTACGTCACAGCTGTCATCCACCATCTTGCATTGCTAACCTTAGTGCTGCCCTCTTTAGCTACTTACCTTTGAAAAAAAAATCTATTTGACAAGCTGTCACCCGCCATCTTGCATCGCAAACCTCAGTGCTGCACTCTATGTAGTGGCGGATAATTTGAAAAATCTTTATGAGAAGCAGCCATCTTTAATCAACAGAGCACCGTGCTGCCATCTTTAGCTACCGCCATCTTACATTGCTTACCTCGCTGCTGCACTCTTTAGTTGAAATGTGGTGGCGGTAAATTCGAACAAGTTTAATCACGCATCGGGAAAGCTAGAGTAAGGACGTGCTGCAGTAATGACGTCATCATGCATGTTTAGACTTGTCCGTTTTCTTAAGAGTAAGTCGGTGTAAAGGAATGTGGTAGCGGTAAATTCGAACAAGTTTAAACATGCATCGGGAAAGCTAGAGTAAGCACGTGCTGTTGTGATGACGTCATTGTGCATGTTTAGACCTGATCGTTTTTCTTAAGAGTAAGTCGGTGTAAAGCAATGCAATAAGTACAACATTTTTTGAATGCGATCAAATATGTATTTACAAATGCACTACAACAGTGTTCGTTTTTGCTGCTGACAAGGTTGGTGTGCTTCTTAACAACGTATGCTTCTGAAATGCCTCCTGCAACATTCAAATTAAACAAAACATTTAGAAATATATTATAGTAAGTATGTTATGCTTTACAGAGAAGATCATATACTTCTTACCTTGCTGTTATTCCTATTCGGAATCATCATCATCATCATGAGGTACTAGAGAAAGTTCATTCATACACTGTGTACAGTGTTCAATCCTCGGATTTGGTCCATCCCAATCATCGTCACCATTTTTTCCTCGATGCTTGTAATGTCGTTGACAAGTTCTGCATAAAGCTACTTCGATCGACATCTTACTGTGTAGAGGAAGGATGCCCCAAAAATTATGTACGTAAGAGGCAGCGTACGTAGATAAAAATCCTGGTGGTGAGTATTGAATAAGATGTTTCGGCATCGACGATCTATGTTTATAGAACATCTTAATAGCCTCACTCACTCGTGAAAGATAAATAAGATGTTGCGTATGAGCATGCAAACAGCATGCACATTTGCTGTTTTGTTCCATAGCGTACGATGTCGAAGCACACACTAAAGAAAATGATAAAGATCTATTCTTATTTATAGTCTCGTAACAATATTCGTTAGCGGATGGTAAGTAACATCACTCATATGAATAATAAGACAATAGGCTGCTGTGTTAGCAGGAATGTTTTCAGATGTTTCAAATTCTAAACGAATATCAACTGGAGATTCTTTTATAGATTCTTCATGATAAGAGCAGTCTATAACTACAATAGGTGCTTTATTTTTAAATTCTGGAGGTGTAAATAGCGGACGATCTTCTTTCTGATAATACAATGATTGAAATTTACAAAACATGTCATAGAGCATCCCAAACTTATTTTTCTCAAAGGTAATGTCAATGTTTTCGTAGGGATACGTAATTCCGTTGAGATATAGTCTAACGTGTCTTAATTTACAGTGATCAAACAGTGAGCTATCTTTTTCGTGCTTGAATTTACGATTAGTTTGAAATCCAAAAATAATGTACAAGGGCTTCTCAGTAAAACGTGATGTTTTAACAGCCCAGGTATGCTTGTTTGTAGGTGGTAACACAGGATATTCATGCAGCTCCCAACTTCTAAAACGTATAGGTAATGGTATATCATTTTCTACAATCTTGAGCAATCGAAGTTTTTCACGATCAGATAAGGTTACATGTGGAATCCGCCAAGTATACGATGCAGTGTTATTTTCGATTCTACTGGTGTTTCTACTGCTTTAAGAGAATTGTAATCACTTCGATCACGGATTAGAATAAGCTCTTGTTTTGCGTTGATTATAATACGTGTTAAGTCTTCTGCGAATCCAAAATTATGTTTCAGTGATAACATACCCGTAAAAATTCCATCCTCATTAATCATCCAGTTGTTAGTAGCTTTTGGACACCATCCCGCCATCCGTAAAAGATTACTTTCTTCATCACAGAAAGAAGGGTAGAGTTTCATTGCACTTGTAATACCAACATTCTTCGTTCGATCTATTTCAACATTATTTACTTCATATCGCGCTTCAGAAAAGAGAAAAGCTAGAGCATGGTTGTTTAGTTGTGAAGTGCTTGGTCCACTTCCATCAGACTTTTCTAGTCGTCCTTCAATATAGAGGTAGCTTTCGTGTGGTAAGGTGTAAACATCTTGTTGATTAATAATAAAATGAATTTCATCATTGTTATTTAATCCAAACGTAAAAGGTTGATAGGAATGAAGCTCACTTCGTACTACACCTTCACGACTTTCTACTGTATTCGTAATGTCTAGCATTTCTTCCATTCTGTTGTAGTAGTGTATATCCTAAATCTTGGAGTATCTGCTTATGGGTATCTGTTAACTCCTTGAGACTCTGCACACGTGTAGTATGTCTCCGGAATGTACACCGTGTTTTATAGATGGTTTTCATACTGGTTTAAGATGTAATTTGTAAGCTACGTACGCGTGCTGATCTAAATGAATAAGCTGATTATGATTATTTACAAGTCTAAGAGTAATGTTGCTAATGTGTTTTACAGACACAGGATGATAAAGAACTACTGCTGGTTTCTCACAAATAGTGTATCCACGTTCCTCTGTAACAATAAAGTCGTGCAGGACGTGCGAAGGTTGTAGATTACTATTCAAGTCTGTAATAATATTACAAGTAATGTTCACATTATAATCATCGAAGAGTTTTATAGGTTGATCAGACTCGTAACGTACGTTCGGTAGGAGCTCCCTCGATGAAAATCCAAGCAGTGGTCCAATCGAATCAGGTTGTGATTTGAAGTCAATCTTAAATGATGATTCAATAACACATTTATGTGTAACGTTGCTTATAGTGATTGAGAACTTGTAATTATGATTACTAAAACTATCTTCCCAAAACTGATCAATTAACGTACTTTCAATATAGTCATGAATATCGTCTACTGTATAACTACCTGAGGGTAGTGTTAGCACATACTCATCGTAATAGAACTTGTTTACACCATCACGCACATTATAGATTTTATTGTAGCTTTCAAACGATACTAGTCCAAGACTATGCGGCTGATAGCTAAGTTCGATTGGTGGATTAAAATAGACGGTTGTTTCAGGTCCTTCTCCACGTACAGCAAACGTTCTTTCACTGTTCGTCATCACGTAGACACTAATGCACTTTCTCTACTGTCTGGGTTTGATATAAGAACATAAGACATAATCGTCCGCACCTGCGTGTATTAAAGTTTTGCACACGGTTTTTATTGTAAACAATGTCCGCACTGCTTCCGAAATAACGTATGAGCTCAAAAGGAGGAGGTAAGTCTCCATAGCTATCAAAATACCATACTTTAGATTTACGTTTTACATAAGCAACGTAATGAGTTCCATGTCCACGACTGTCGTCCAAGTTAATTACGGCACTTTCATGTTCACGTGGGCGTGCTGGTAGTTGATCGCGCATATACACTCCTCGAAAATAATGAATTCCTAGTTGTTTAGCAAACGTAAAAACTTCATCATGCGTTAGAGCTCGATATGGCAGTGCATTCAGTAGACGTGTTTTGGAGAAATGTAGATACCAAGCCCTTTCTTGTATGGCGCTAGCTTCATGTTCATACCTTTGCCTCGTAACGCAATTGCCTCCATCGTCTTGTTATGATGTTCACTCTCTTTCAACTGTTGTTTCGCTTCTTCTACAGCTTTGACAGTTCTCGCTACAGCACTAGCACCACCTAGCAATGACCCTAAAGCTGCTAAGCCAGCAAACAGCGCAGGAAGAAATCCTCCTCGTTTTGGTACAGGAATAATTCGTGCACGTTTACTAAATATTGCTCTGCACTTTGGAGAAATTCTCGCTCTTGCTGCGCGTAACGCTTTAGTAATAGCTACACGAGGATTGTATTCCCCTCGAATAGCTTTTTGCGCAGCCTTTATAACATCTTTCCATCCAACAGTTTTTAATTTCTTCTTCTTCTTCATGTCGTTTGGATATCGTTGTTTTACCATGCTGGACACGACTTTACTAGTCAAGAGCAAATCATAAACTAACCGTTACCTCTTGTTTCGTTTAATATATACATTACTATTACGTACTTTTGTGATTCAGTTATCATGAAGATTATAAAGCAGCAAGACACGCTACCTGTTACCGACATTGTACCACATCTCTTACCCAGTTCTAGTACAACTACAGGAAAACGTTATGGAACGTTGTTTCCTTTTACTGTTCGATGTATTATATCAGGCCCGTCGGGATGCGGGAAAACAAATCTTTTACTCACACTTATTACTTCTGTAAATGGTGTACGCTTCGAGAATATTTACGTTTTCGCAAAGTCACTCTATCAGCCGCTATATACTATTCTACAAACTGTAATGCACGATCTAGTTAAAGATGGAATAAGATATTTTAAATTTAATTCGCATGAACAAGTACCATCACCAGACGATGTGCTTCCTAATTCTCTTATGATCTTTGATGATGTTGCAACAGAACAGCAAAACGTTATTCGTGCATTCTTTAGTATGGGTCGGCATAAATATGTTGATTGCATCTATTTGTGCCAAACCTATTCTCGTGTGCCTAAGCAGTTGATACGCGACAACGCAAATGTTATTGTGCTTTTTCGGCAAAATGAGCGCAACATGCGACATGTGTATAACGATCATTTTAACACTGATATGACATTCGATGACTTTAAACGTATGTGTGCTAAATGTTGGTCATTGCACCGTTCCAGCTTTTTAGTTATTGATAAAGAAAGTGATGTACAGCATGGACGATATCGCATGGGTTTCGATCATTTTATATGCATTAACACAGAATTACAGTAACTACTTGATTAAAAACCATCATCATGTTAATATCTAGCAAGGAGATCACAAAACATATCATCCAAGCTCGAAACAATATTCGACGGAAATTTAAAGAGCTTAAACGTATTCAAGCAGACACGGATTTATTTTTAAAAACACAACTAAGTACACCACTCAAAGAAATTTTTAATTCTACTTCATTACCGCAGTCTACTTCAAGTTTTGCTTCTATGCAAACATCATATCATAAAGAGAAGCATGAAGAAGAAAAGCATGAACAAGATAAGGAAGAGAAGAAGCAGGATGTAGATCAAGAAGAGGAAGATAAGGAAGAAGAAGAAGAAGAAGAAGAACTTAATGATACATCACCATCTAAGCGTGTTGAGTTTTTAACCACAGATGTTATTGCTGAAACACCGACTACATCGACGCAAAATCTACCATCTTTGAGGTTATGATTACACCAGAGTATCGCAATCAGTTTAGAACTTTTATTCAAGATACCTATGGATCTCTCTTTGCACCTTATATAGAAAAACATTTTACAGGACAAACTGACACTACCTACGGTATTCGCTACGAAGATGACTGTTTCCGGATAGGAAATTCAAATGTTAAGATTAATAACAACAAACTCATTGTGAAAGGTGTTACCTATAAACCTACGAAAGGACTCTTAGAACTTCTTTTCACACGAATACCTGACAAGGATATAATTTTACAAGATGGTCTTAAAAAATATAAAGCAATACTTTTTGCTACTGATGCAACACGACGTAATTACAAGAGAACAGAAGCTGTAAATGCGAATAAGAGTTACAAGTATCGTGAGTTAATTTCTAAGCTGTTTCCGATTGCACGTAGTCTTGATGTTATCTACAAGCCTTTGTTGCCGTATGTGGATGTAATATACTGGAATGACCCAAACTTACTCGTTGAACGATTACAACTTTTAAGAGCATCGCAAGAGGCTGGACACTGGTCACGGATCAGAAATTCTAGAAATAGAAAGAGAACTACGTTATGCCGGTAATATTTTGTAATGGCTCGTCAAGAGAAGATCTCACTTGTAAAGGTAAACATCGCACATGTGTTACATAAACCAGCACGTCGCACCTACTGTCGCAGACGCGTTATTACACGAGGAAAAGATGATCTCTGGCAAGCAGACTTAGTAGAAATGATTACATATGCCTCTAGTAATAAGGGGTATAAGTATCTACTTACTGTTATCGATGTGTACTCGATGTTTGCTTTTGCACAACCCGTGCGTTCTAAAACAGCAGCTCAAGTTTAAGAAGCATTTAAACATATTGTTGAAGAATCGAAACGCTGCCCAAGGCTTCTTCAAACTGATCAAGGTAAAGAGTTTTACAACAAGGATTTTTCTTCTTACCTCAAGTTACTTGGCATTCAACACTACTCTACGTTCAGCAATCTCAAGGCAAGTGTTGTAGAACGCTTTAATCGTACACTCAAAACAATGATGTGGCGTGAATTTACAACGCAAGGTTCATATCGTTGGATTGAGCTGCTACCTAGACTTTTATCTACCTACAACGATACACCTAATCGCACTATCGGAACGAAGCCACGTCTTGTTACAAAGAATACACCTCGTATAAATGCTATTCATCTTGTAATTAAAACAGCTGATCCACGTCGCCATCGCTTTAAAGAAGGTGATTTTGTTCGCATCAGCAAACACAAGTCTATCTTTGCAAAAGGATACACACCTAACTGGAGCACTGAAATTTTTCAAATCAGAAGTGTTAAGCTTACTAATCCAGTTACGTATATACTTCGCGATCTCAGAGGACAGCCTATTGAAGGAGGATTCTACATCGAAGAACTGCAGAAAACAAAATATCCTGATCACTATTTAGTTGAACGTGTTATTCGACGTCGTGGCAATAAACTGTATGTTAAATGGCTTGGTTTTAATAACAGCTTTAATTCATGGATTAATAAAGAGGATGTACTTTAAATCTTATGTGTGTTTTCTTTTAATCCTCTACGTTTCCTTTCTTCTAAGTCACTGGGACATGCTGTAGGATTAAACAACACCTGTAATATGTTTTGACAATTCATATTTATTTTAGAATATATATATATATATATATATATATATATATATATATATATATATATATATATATATATATATATCCTTTGTTTATTTTACGGTCTTTGTCACTCAGTTTTCGTTTTATTGCACCAACAACGACAAGTGCTGCTATATTCTTCTGAGCAGCGAAAGCACTAGGTAATAACACACACACAGCATAACTTTACGAAGCAAATTTTAACAGCTACACGACATACTCTATGCAGGCAGCATGTAACTACATGTCAGGCGAACGTGTTCTAGGGCCGCAGGGGAGATGAAGCACGAAGAAAAGAACATCAATCACTCTATTGATGAGTCCACGCCCAACATGCTTCCTCATCTTTCTCCCAGCACGTTTCTTCACCTTTTCCTTGTTTACTCTATCCACACCCATGATAAGTGTTTATAAGCGAAGACAACTCGTTAGTTTTAGGTCCGTGATACAGTTTAATTAGTTGACATGTACGGCACTGTCTCACAGAAGGTCTTCTACCTAAACTCACGTGTTCATGATGTAAACTACACGTTTGATGCTCTGACAAAACAGGATCTTGAGTCCACTCACGAGGCACCTTATCCCAAATCTTCTTTACAGCATTCGCACCTACATTAACCAAAAATGCCTTTGGTAATGCATTTAACACTTCTTCAGTAAAAGTGTTTAGTTTCTTTTTGCATGCATAAAACTTTACGATCGCCTTTTCAACTGCGTTACACTAAGTATCTGTTAGAAATGACATGATGCCTTTACTCTACAAATGTTTCTTTTAACTAAGGTTATTTCGACATTGCGGTTAACATATGTTGTTCACTTCCCGGCATGCACTGCAACACAACCAATCAAAGAGCATGCATACATGTTGTAAAGACTGTTTAGTTGTTTCTCTACTATGCTCTTTCGGAAGAGTTTTAAATGATGGGCACTCCAATTCATGCATGTCGATAACTTCACACGATGATGGTAGAAATTCACGCAACCATTCTTTCTTTTCACAACCCTTTAAAAGAACAAGATCTGCTCTTGACAAATGTGCATTCATCATTAAAGGTAGAAAACGATAAGGTATTCCTTTTTCTTCCCACTTCAAACCTAAATTGTTTTCAATCCACTGAGACTGCATTTTACCTTCATGTGTTTGCAAACAGTAAGGGAACGGTGGACTAAATACTAAACTAACAAGTTTTGGTGCCCATAACACACTGCAATCTAACACAGCCACCTCTTTAAACACAAATTTGTTTCCGTTTACTTTAAAGCCTTGCACATCAACTATTAATGTTTTCGTCATGTTTGCACTCCACTCTCTATCACTGTTTCTCGAAGACTGAAGCTTTTAGTCAACGAACGGGTTCAAATATGCACAATAACGTCATCACTGCAGCACATGCAAACTCTTGTTTTTATGGTGCATACTTATTGCATTCCTTTACACCGACTTACTCTTAAGAAAACGGATAAGTCTAAACATGCATGATGACGTCATCACTGCAGCACGTCCTTACTCTAGCTTTCCCGATGCGTGATTAAACTTGTTCGAATTTACCGCCACCACATTTCAACTAAAGAGTGCAGCAGCGAGGTAAGCGATGTAAGATGGCGGTAGCTAAAGATGACAGCACGGTGCTCTGTTGATTAAAGATGGCTGCTTCTCATAAAGATTTTTCAAATTATCCGCCACTACATAGAGTGCAGCACTGAGGTTTGCGATGCAAGATGGCGGGTGACAGCTTGTCAAATAGATTTTTTTTCAAAGGTAAGTAGCTAAAGAGGGCAGCACTAAGGTTAGCAATGCAAGATGGTGGATGACAGCTGTGACGTAAAATTTACCCGCAAGATAGCACCACGATGCTCTTTTCATTAAAGATGGCAGCTTGTTAAATAGAATTTTTTCAAATTAACCTCCTCAAAGGTAAGTAGCTAAAGAGGGCAGCACTGTTCTCTCTGGATTAAAGATGGCTGCTTGTCGAAAAGAATTTTTCAAATTAACCGCCTCAAAGGTAAGTAGCTAAAGACGGCAGCACTGTTCTCTCTGGATTAAAGATGGCTGCTTGTCAAGAAAGAATTTTTCAAATTATCCGCCACCACAAAGAGGGCAGCACGGTGCTCTCTTGATTAAAGATGGTGGATGACAGCTGAAGAGCACATAGAATTTGTTTCCAAACAAGAGTACGTGGAATTTGTCGCCACCACATAGAGTGCAGCACGGTGCTCTGTAGATTAAAGATGGCGTATGACAGCTGACGAAATTACCCGCATGATGGCAGCACGGTGCTCTGTTGATTAAGGATGGCAGATGACACCTGTCAAAAAAAAGCACATGGCTTTGTTTCCAAACAAGAGCACGTGGAATTTGCCGCCACCACATTTCAAACTAAAGAGGGCAGCACTATGCTCTGTTGATTAAAGATGGCGGATGGTAGCTGTCAAAAAGCACGTGAGTTTGTTTCCAAACAAGAGCACGCGGAATTTTTCAATTTGCCGCCACCACATTTCAAAGGTATCTAGCTAAAGATGGCAGCACGGTGCTCTCTTGATTAAAGATGGCGGATGATAGCTAACAGAACTTTTCAAATTGCCCGCTACGACGTGCTTAAGGTAGAAGCCATAAAGAGGGCAGCACGGTGTTCTGTGGATTAAAGATGGCGGATGACAGCTGACGAAATTGCCCGCATGATAGCAACGCGGTGCTCTGTTGTTTAAAGATGGCGGATGACAGCTGACAAAAAAGAACATGGCTTTGTTTCCAAACAAGAGCACGTGGAATTTGCCGCCACCACATTTCAAACTAAAGAGGGCAGCACTGTGCTCTGTTGATTAAAGATGGCGGATGACGGCTGTCAAAAAAGCGCGTGAGTTTGTTTCCAAACAAGAGCATGTAGAATTTTTCAAATTGCCGCCACCACATAGAGGGCAGCATGGTGCTCTCTTGATTAAAGATGGCTGCTGTCATGTGGAATTGCCTGCCACCGCATTTCAAAGGTATCTAGCTAAAGAGGGCAGCACGGTGCTCAAAGATGGCTGCTGTCAAAAAGCATTTTTCAAATTATCCGCCACCACATTTCAAAGGTAAGTAGCTAAAGAGGGCAGCACTGTGCTCTATAGATTAAAGATGGCGGATGACAGCTGTCAAAAATCACGTGGATTTGTTTACCGATTCAAATCTCACGCTAGTGAGGTTAAGTTGGTAGCACTAAGGTTTAGGCCCGGCAAGATGGCAGCACTGCGGATGACAGGTGACGAATTTGCAGCTACTGCGATAAAGAGGGCAGCACAGTGCTCTGTGGTTTAAAGATGGCGGATGACAGCTGTCAAAAAGCACGTGGCTTTGTTTACCACGCGCAAGTTAGGTTAATTTGGTACTACTGAGGTTTAGGCCTGTCAAGATGGCAGTACTGAGGTTAGCGATGCGTTGTTGTCGATGATAGCTGTCAAAAAGCACGTGGCTTTGTTTACAAATTCAAATTTCCCGCGGGTGGTGGAGGAGACCTCTGGGAGGCCTCTGGCTGTGGTGGTGGTGGAGGAGGCATGTGGGAGGCCCCTGGCTGTGGTGGCGGTGGAGGTGGCCTCTGGGAGGCCTCTGGCTGTGGTGGCGGTGGAGGTGGCCTCTGGGAGCCCCCGGTGGCGGTGGCGCTAGAACCCGCCTATTATACTACTGACGATACAGAGATGGTAAGAAGGGGTGGACGTGCTGAAATCGAACTCAGGCTAGTGACGAGATAACTAACTAAGGAATACCTGCTGCCCCTCCCAGGCCTTTCTCAACTCTTTCGCGAGAATTGTGAGACCTGATACAAAAATACGACTAATCTGCCGTCCGCGCGAGCGGATGAAATTTAGTATTTAAAAAAATTATTAATGTTCTTAAATTATTTCAACATAAATAATGTTTTCTAAAGATTGTTAATACCGCCGTCTAAAACAGATTATAGGAATGACCAGTCGCTCTAAAAAACAATGAGTGCATCACAGCGGAAGAATGGCTGAAAAGGAATTGAAGAATCTTATTGGTTACATGTAAACAAAAAGATGTCAGCCTGAAAGAGGGAGGCAGGTGGCTTGTAGTCCACGGATGGCTCACCGAAAATACGATAAGAACAAGAATAATAATACCAATAAGGATAAAGATAAGAATAAGATTAAGATTATGAATATGAATAAGAATATGAATATGGTTAAAAATAAGAATAAAGATAAGGATAAGATTAAAATAAGTATAAGATTAGGATTAGGATTAAGATTAAGAATAAAGATAAGGATGGGGATACGAATAAGAATAAAAATAAGAATGTGAATAAGAATAATGAATCCTACAGCTGTTTAGTTATCGGCATGTTACTACGGTAGTGTGATGGAATTGTTTTTATCAATAGGTTTTCAACAAGTCAATAAACCTGCTGTAACCGTCAGTCCTACGCATTAATGTCAAGCTTATTTCAAAATGACACGACATTCAAAAGTAAAATTTCAGAGCAGAGAGAGAAAACATTCCAGAGTAAAAAATGTCAACACAATATTCATTTTAGACCCTGTATTATGTTCAACTAGAATGAATGAATTATTGTACAAACTATTTATTTATTTATTTATTTATTTATTTATTTATTTATTTATTTATTTATTTATTTATTTATTTATTTATTTATTTATTTATTTATTTATTTATTTATTTATTTATTTATTTATTGGTTATAGAATGTCCCAGTGAGCTAGTGGCTCGAGGAGGGACTGCCGTTTACAATCACAGCTTGGCAGCTTTCAGTTTCAGCTAACAGATATGGTATATAAATACCAAGGAATATTTTACAAATATTGATGTACATCATAATACATTATTTTACATGGACAAAGAAGATATTCAAAATAAAATAAACTTAGGTGGAAAAATAGGTGCACAGTGATTATCGATTTATTCTTCTACATTCTGTTCAAGGATGTACCTGCGTACTTCTTCTTCTTTTCTTCTTGTCGTTTGGGCCTACTGAGGACCACGGGGCTCGTTTCGACTCCTTGTATGGAAATTCTGTTTTTCCTTTGCCCAGATAGCTTTAATCTTCTGGCTGTGTGCTTGTTTCCTTTCCTCGGTCCACTTCGGTCGGGTGGTGCCTGTACTCTGTCTGCTGGTGAGAGACTCCAGAAAGACACCTTGAAAGGTTAACTTCCGGAATAATACACGATCCTGTATGGTTTGTTCTGAAATCCCCAGCTGTTCTAAGTCGGACCTGCGTACTTCTATTTTTAAATCTGTACAACATCGATTTGTTTCAATTTTTGAGGTAGATTGTTAAAGGCTGTGCTTGCCGAAAAAGAAATGCTTTTAACACCATATTTGATAGTGTCACTAGAATCTTTGTAAAACTGGTTTGCTGATCTTGTGTTGTGGGTGTGAAAATCTTTGTTGTATCGTAGTCCTGTATTAAGAGAAATGATATTTTCATACCTGAACATAAATGAAGCTTGAGAGTATTTAATCTGGCATTGTACTGGTAACATGTTTCTTTTTGAAAAACTTTCACAGATGGTTTTAGAAAATCATATCCATGCTGTGCCCATTTACATCTCGTAGACAGCTTTCAAAATGGCGCCGAGTGAAGGTATGGCCCATCTGATCTATAAGATACAAGGAATAGATATCTAATGCGATATTATAGAAGGCCATACACGTCACAGACCGGTCAAATATTGAAGGCACTACGGACAGTGGACTGTCAAGTGAATTGTTTTACAAAAAGATAGAAGACAACGGATTGTTAAAAAAACTCCATCTTAAAAATTTTCATCGGAGAGTGAAGACGCAATTGGCGAACGCGCTACGTAATTTGAAGAAGACGGAAAGATTTAGAAGAAATACTTGAGAAAAAGGGATCGCCATAGTAAAGAAACGACATAATTCACCAGCCGACGAAGAAGAGCTTATTAAAAATATAAAAATAAGCAAGATACGACGAAATACGCGTGGGAGGATCTCGACAGTAACCGAGCTACATTCTACAAGGAAGAACCAAGTGAAATGTAGGAGAAAGATTTTCTTACGGGAAGAAGACTACCTTGGTCTTGTCTCGAGAGAAGAAGAATAAATTTTCGAGATTTGCAAGAAGCAGCCGATATTGATATATATGCGCAGAACTTAAACCCGACGAGATTAAATTCACATCTCTGAGACCAAGCTGGGGAGCAGTACATCATTACCGGAAGACCAACCCATGATGAGGAAGGCAATGGGAAACCACACGACTAACCCATGATGAGGAAGGCAGTGGGAAACCAGGTGACCAACCCGTGATGAGGAGGCCGAGGACATACCAGAAGACATCCCATGATGAGGAAGGCGACGGGAGACCAGAAGACCAACCCATGATGAGGAAGGCAGTGGGAAACCAGGCGACCAACCCGTGATGAGGAGGCCGAGGATCTACCAGATGACCAACCCATGACCTGACCGCAGAGCCAACTACATCCGAATGGAGGCGGAACAGCTGGACCAGATGTAACAATAAGCGAGCTAAGTCATTTACATTATTTAATTACATAGTTTTTGGTTCGCGTACACGCGTGCCTTTGGCATGTGCCGATGAGTTGGTTATAGAAAACGTGGAATTTAAAGTGTAAGTGAATAATGAAACTGAAGTGTGAGATATTTAAGTCCATAGTAATACGAATAAGCAGTGTAGAATAAGATTCTTGTATGTTATATATATACATCACCGCATATTGGTCAGAATAACTCATGAGTAACGAGAAGTTGAAAGAAGTGTCTTTAATAACAGCTGATAGTAATGACACATTGAGGAACTGAAATGAACTCGTATTGGTTATGCTATATGTCTACATCACGTTTGGTACGCGCGGTGGTAATGAATGTATAGAATCACGTACTCCTTGCTTCGCAGTAAGTGCATTGAACTCAGCTTTAGGGTTATGATAAATAGCGATATTGAAATGCGTTTATAAGAAAGGAATTGTGGCATTTTGACATAGTAAAGTGAATGTAATCGGGACATGTTGTTATGGAGGCTATGATAATTAAGATGTTAAGTGAATGTGGAAATATGGTTACAATAGTGGTAACTCGTCGAAGTATGTTGTTGTATATGAAATGCGAAGGTTTATTTATGTATTACGTAGAGGCCAAGGAGTGCCTGCAGCTTAGAATATGCCATGCCACACTTATAATAGGGAAGGAATTATGTGAAAGGATACAGGTACGTGAAATTGATCACACCGCGGGAATGAGCTAAACTAAGGTATGGATGGAATTCAATGAAGTAGAATTGAATTTATGACGGGATCATATGTCAATTGTAGATGCTTTGTTCCAATTACGAGAATATTATGATAAGTTTTATGACGGTGATCTTGACCAAATGCATTCATGATACCTATAAATGCGGTAATAGATTTCCAAGTACAAATACATACTATTTACATTACGACTGCGCATATGAATTCAGTAACTTGCCTAAATGAGAAATGTTATGGAATATAACAGAGAGAAGTCACATTGAGCCTTAAATACGTGTGTATGTCGACCAAAAATTTATGTTGAAGTTAGATAGATAGCTTATTTATCCTGACACGGAGTTTGTTGGAATTTACATTCTTGCAGTGAGTAATGGTTAGGGAAATGATAGGCTAGGAGCCAGATTTAACAGGCACTAGGGAGAAATGCCCTAGTCCGTAAGTCGTAACCCATGCGCAACATAGAAGCAAGATCAAATAAATGAGTTCATATTTATAATTTGCAACGTATAATTCAAATATAATTGAGATACCGGTATATAGTTCGAAGCTATAATTCAGATTTATAATTCCGAATTATTTTCAAGCTTAGATCTATTTTTTGATCTTACATTCACTTCAGATTAACTGTACGTTTATTCAGATCTATTTAGCCTGGATTTTTAATGAAACTGAGCAATCTTAACAACATAATGATATTGGTGTCGTCTCAAAGACTTGATTTCAAGGAGGACCGTAGATGTCCAGTGATTAATGGTAAATATTAGTATCCGATTTTGAATTCATGATGGAACTGATGTACATAACTTAACATTATAATTATTTCTTTCTTTTACGAGCCAGCACTGACTCTGAACTTTTACCTGTAAATAATACCAGAGTAAATACTATCCCAAAACAGATTACATTTTCATAGGGCATCTGTTTATTCAATAAATACTATTATTGTGCTTTTCTATAATTTGGTGTGTTATGAATAATTCTTTCATCTTGACATAGTTGATAAGTTAGTTGGTAAGATAAGCGAACTAACGACTGGGTAGATACCTGATTTGAATATATTGAGTCCTCACGTCGTTGGTACCTTAGTTAGGAGAAATAATTGATTGATATTATATCTATATCAAACGACCGCACATGAGTTTATCGTGGACCGGCATTCTCTTCGACCTCACGTAAAGCGAAACCTGATGTAAGATATCCAGATTTTACTTGACAATCGGATACCCTGAGAAGAAATTGAGCTGCTGGGAAAAATGTCCGGTCAACGACCGTGTCAAAATACATGATTTTTAAAGCTCTCTTTTGCAGTATTTCTAGTTTGTTTACAGCTTCCTGTGTACAGTTTCCCCATATTAACCATGTGACCTTGCCGCGGTGGGGAGGCTTGCGTGTCCCAATGATGCAGATAGCCGAGCCGCAGGTGCAACCATATCGGATGGGTATCTGTTCAGAGACCAGACTAACGAATGGTTCATCGAAAGGGCGGTAGCAGCCTTTCGGTAGTTGCAAGGGCGGCAGTCTGGATGATTGACTGGTACGGCCTTGTAAAAATACTCAACATGGCTTAGCTGTCTTGATACTGCTACACGGCTGAATGCAACGGGAAACTACAGCCGTAACTAACTCCCGAGGACATGCAGCTCTCTCTGTATGAATGATGTACTGATGATGGCTTCCTCCAGGGTAAAATATTCCGGAGGTGAACTAGTCCCCCATTCGGATCTCCGGGTGGGGACTACACGAGAGGGGGCGATCATCAGGAAGATGGATACTGACATTCTGCGAGTCGGAGCGTGGAATGTTAGAAGTTTGAACCGTTGTGGTAGGTTAGAGAATCTGAAAAGAAAGATGGATAGGCTAAAGTTAGATGTAGTTGGCATAAGTGAAGTACGTTGGCAGGAAGAACAAGATTTTTGATCAGGCGACTACCGAATTATCAACACAAAATCAAACAGAGGAAATGCAGGAGTTGGTTTAATAATGAATAAGAAAATAGGGCAGCGGGTAAGCTACTACGACCAGCATAGTGAAAGAATTATTGTCATCAAGATAGACACCAAACCAATGCCCACCACAATAGTGCAGGTCTATATGCCTACTAGTTCAGCGGACGATGAAGAAATCGAAAGAATATATGATGAGATAGAAGATCTAATACAATATGTAAAAGGTGACGAGAATCTAATTGTGATGGGAGACTGGAATGCAGTGGTAGGCCAAGTAAGAGAAGGTAGTACAGTAGGAGAATTTGGATTGGGACGAAGGAACGAAAGAGGAAGTCGTCTGGTTGAATTATGCACTGATCATAATTTAGTCCTTGCCAATACTTGGTTCAAACACCACAAACGACGGCTGTATAAGTGTACGAGACCTGGAGACACTGGAAGGTATCAAATAGACTTCATTATGATTAGGCAGAGATTCAGAAACCAGGAGTTGGATTGCAAAACTTTCCCAGGAGCAGACGTGGACTCTGACCACAACTTGTTGGTCATGAAATGTCATCTGAAGTTGAAGAAATTGAAGAAAGGAAAGAATGTAAAAAGATGGGATCTAGACAAGTTGAAAGAAAAGAGTGTGAGGGATTGTTTCAAGGAACATGTTGCACAAGGACTAAATGAAAAGGCTGAAGGAAACACTATAGAGGAAGAGTGGAGAGTCATGAAAAATGAAGTCAGTAGGGCTGCTGAAGAAATGTTAGGAAGGAAGTGAAGATCAAGTAAGAATC
This sequence comes from Anabrus simplex, assembly GCF_040414725.1. Lineage (NCBI taxonomy): Eukaryota > Metazoa > Arthropoda > Insecta > Orthoptera > Tettigoniidae > Anabrus > Anabrus simplex. The sequence continues at coordinate 502,934,107 of NC_090267.1, forward strand.
CGTGGATAACTCAGGAGATACTAGACCTGATTGATGAACGACGAAAATACAAGAATGCTAGAAATGAAGAGGGCAGAAAAGAATACAGGCGATTAAAGAATGGAGTGGATAGAAAGTGCAAGGCAGCTAAGGAAGAATGGCTGAAGGAGAAATGCAAGGATGTCGAAGGCTGTATGGTCCTGGGAAATGTAGATGCTGCATACAGGAAAATCAAGGAAACCTTTGGAAAAAGGAAATCTAGGTGTATGAATATTAAGAGCTCAGATGGAAAACCACTTCTAGGGAAAGAAGACAGAGCAGAAAGATGGCAGGAGCATATCCAACAGTTGTATCAAGGTAAAGATGTAAATAATTTGGTTCTGGAACATGAAGAGGCTGTTGATGCTGATGAAAAGGGAGACTCAATTTTGAGGTCAGAGTTTGACAGAGCTGTGAGTGACCTCAATAGGAACAAGGTACCTGGAATTGATGACATTCCCTCTGAATTACTGACTGCCTTAGGAGAAACCAGCATGGCAAGGTTATTTCATTTAGTGTGCAAGATGTATGAGGCAGGATAAGTCCCATCCGATTTTCAGCAGAATGTTGTTTTACCTATTCCCAAGAAAGCCGGTGCTGACAGGTGTGAAAACTACCGCACCATTAGTTTAGTATCTCATGCCTGCAAAATTTTAACACGTATTATTTACAGAAGAATGGAAAAACAAGTTGAAGCCGAGTTGGGAGAAGATCAATTTGGCTTCAGAAGAAATGTAGGAACACGTGAAGCAATCCTGACTTTACGTCTGATCTTAGAGGATCGAATCAAGAAGGACTAGCCCACGTACATGGCATTCGTAGATCTAGAAAAGGCATTCGATAATGTTGATTGGACCAAGCTATTTATGATTCTGAAGATGATAGGGATCAGATACCGAGAACGAAGAATTATCTACAATCTGTATAAAAATCAGTCTGCAGTGATAAGAATCGAGGGCTTTGAAAAAGAAGCAGCAATCGAGAAAAGAGTGAGGCAAGGCTGCAGTTTGTCCCCTCTCCTTTTCAATGTTTACATAGAACAGGCAGTAAAGGAAATCAAAGAGAAATTTGGAAAGGGAATCACAGTCCAAGGAGAGGAAATCAAAACCTTGAGATTTGCCGATGATATTGTTATTTTATCTGAGACTGCAGAAGATCTCGGGAAGTTGCTGAATGGTATGGATGAAGTCTTGGGTAAGTAGTACAAGATGAAAATAAATAAGTCCAAAAAAAAAGTAATGGAGTGCAGTCGAACGAAGGCAGGTGATGCAGGAAATATTAGATTAGGAAATGAAGTCTTAAAGGAAGTAGATGAATATTGTTACTTGGGTAGTAAAATAACTAACGATGGCAGAAGTAAGGAGGACATAAAATGCAGTCTAGCACAAGCAAGGAAGAGCTTTCTTAAGAAAAGAAATTTGCTCACTTCAAACATTGATATCGGAATTAGAAAGATGTTTTTGAAGACTTTTGTGTGGAGCGTGGCATTGTATGGAAGTGAAACATGGACGATAACTGGCTAAGAAAGAAAGAGAATAGAAGCTTTTGAAATGTGGTGTTACAGAAGAATGCTGAAGGTGAGATGGATAGATCGAATCACGAATGAAGAGATACTGAATCGAATTGCTGAGAGGAGATCGATTTGGCTAAATTTGACGAGAAGAAGAGATAGAATGATAGGACACATCTTAAGACACCCAGGACTTATTCATTTGGTTTTTGAAGGAAGTGTAGGGGGTAAGAACGGTAGGGGTAGACCAAGATATGAATATGACAAGCAGATTAGAGCAGATGTAGGATGCAATAGTTACGTAGAAATGAAAAGGTTAGCACAGGATAGGGTGACATGGAGAACTGCATCAAACCAGTCTATGGACTGATGACTCAAACAAAGGTGTGAATGTATGAGGGAGGTATAAATGTTTCTTAAGTTTTGGTTGTTTATTCCATAGTCTTTCAATCTTTTTAGTAATCCAATTACACTAATATTTTTTTCTTTACATTTGAGATATACTAATTCCAAATTAAGTTATTGTCTAAAGGTAGGCCTAAATATGAAAATTGCTTTACTCTTTCAATGGGCTCATTGCCAATTTTTACTACATTACAGGTATTGATAATTTGTGTTGGTTTATGAAATATCATGCATTTTGTTTTTGAGCTGCTTATTACTAGATTAATTTTGTTCAGCCATGATGTTAGTTTGTCCAGATCTTTTTGCATATAATCCATAATGTTATGTTCGCAACTGCTGTCATAAAATATAAATATATCATCTGCAAACAGGAATATCTTACCAGTAAGCTCAAGATAACCTATATCATTAATAAACATTAGAAACAGTTATGGTCCCAGCACTGTCCCTTGTGGGACACCATGTTTAATATTGTGGATGGGCCCTTTAGTATCACTGATATTAACACATTGCGTCCTATCAGTTAAGTAATTTTTAAACCACTCCAAGGCTATTCCTCTAATTCCTACATTTGCTAGTTTATTAAGTAGTAGGATATAGTTAACTGTGTCAAATGCCTTTTGCAAGATCTATGAAAAGTCCAGCTGCTATTTTATTATTATCTAATGCGTTCTGTATGAAGGACACTATGTCAAAAGCAACTGAAAGTGTACTATGTTTTGATAGGAAGCCATACAGAAATTTGAAAAAAATGTGTTTTTATTAGGAAATTCAAGACTTGTTGTCTTAATACTGCTTCGAGTACTTTTGCTAGTGAAGATACTATACATAGTAGCCTGTAATTACTGGGGTCAGACTGTGTTCCTTTCTTAAGAACTGGTACCACTCTTGCAATTTTACATTTATCTGGTATTACTCCTGTTTGCAATGACAAATTAATTATCTCAGTGAGCAAGGGGGCAGATGATTTACACACACCTCTTGGGGAGTATGTTATTTATTCCTATGTCTGTTAAAACATTTGCAGTTTAGGAAATATTAAAAAACTGGATGGATTTGGTATTCTGTGGCTCTGGAACTGTAAAAACATCCTCACGAAGTGCATAAATTTCACTGCAATTATCAGAAAACTGACTGTAATTAAATATACAATAATTGAATTTTAAGTTATTTACAATTAAGGCAAAGATGAATATTGTTACTTTTTTTTAGAATTTGCTTTACGTCTCATCGACACAGATAGGTTATATGACAACGACGGGAGAGGAAAAGGCTAGGAATGGGAAGGTAGCGGCTGTGGTCTTAATTAAGGTGCAGCCCCAGCATATACTTGGTGTGAAAATGGGAAACCAAGGAAAACAATTTTCAGGGCTACCGGCAGTGGGATTCGAACCCACTACATCTAGAATACAAGCCGAGAGCCACTTGCCCCAAACTCCGCGCCACTTGCTCTGTTATAGATTAGTTAATTCTTCAGAAAGTCTAATATTCAACTGGAAGGAACTCACGGACAAGCTCGAAACCCAGGAGAGAAAAATACTAAGGGACATATTTAAACTAGTAAAGGAAGGGAACGAATACAAAAGGCAGCCCAACCTAGAACTCTACAAATAGTGTGAAAAAGTTACGGACGATTCCAGGAAGGGACGCCTAGCATTCTGTGGACGCATCTTCAGAATGCATCATGCCAGGTTGACCAACCAGCTCGTCTTTTAGTGGCAAAAGGGGTAAACCATGGTTGATGGAAGTAAACAAAGATCTGCAGGAACTGGGAGGAACAGAAAGAGACTTAAAATTCCGGTCATCTCTCAGGAGGATGCTTAAACAAATGATAAACAACCAATAAAGAAGACAGGTACGCTCTGGACAAAGGACACGAAATACGAACACAACCAGAGGATACGCAATTACTGGGCAGGCATCAAGACCCACCCCACACGGAAGAGTTGAATATCGTGGTCCTAAATCTGACTCTACGAAACAAGAGGAAGAAATGTAATCATCGAACACAACAATGTAAATTAAATAAAGTGTTCTGTTGCTGCCGGGCGCGTGTCCTGGCTGTATAGCTACCTCATGTTTTCTCCGAATTGTCCCGTGGGATTCAGTACTTATTGGCATGTCTTTCTAGACTTGAATCTGGGCCGTCTTCGACAAGTTATTTTTCTTTAATAATATGGAGCTTCTTACCAACGTAAGTTTTCCATCATCATGTCAATTTTGAATTTTTTTGGATTTGATACTTTATGGAAATAATCTTCTCCAATGTCAATCAAACAACTGTGCGAAGAGTTGATCGCACAGTCGTGAACACAAGAGGGAAACAGCTCAGTCGCTCGTGTAATGTTTTTAAGAGAAATCGGAACAGTAAGTTCTCAACTGTTTCTATCACTTGACAATTCGTGTGCAAGATTTTATTTGCTTCTAATACCAGCAACAAGTATAAGATGAATGTATAGGATTTATTGTAAAAGGACGGTGTGGTGGGTAATGTAATCCGGAATGTATAAAGGATAATGTTATTGGTAAAGTTTGTCGGAGTTTGGGCTGCAGGTGTTCGTAACGACCGCGTATGTAAACTCCACAGTGCGATACTACTGCAGAAGGAAATAATTGTCTCGTAACGCAACATGACGAGTATTATATTGTTCGTCTTTTACTCCAACTAAATGGACACTTGTTTCATTTTATATCCTTAAAATATGATTCGTATCAACAGGGCCCGAATGTTGGTGTCTTCTTTCAACTGGTGCATCGTACACGTTTTTCTGTATAGATAGAAGAAGAGTTTTGTCTGTAAATTGCTCAGAATTTTAAAAGAATGGTATTTCCGTATACGTCGTGTCCACAGTAACAAGGAAATGCACTTATTAATTTTTCGTCCTGTCTGTCTGTCTGTCTGTCTGTCTGTCTGTCTGTCTGTCTGTCTGTCTGTCTGTCTGTCTGTCTGTCTGTCTGTCTGTCTGTCTGTACGCGCATCACGAGAAAATGGCTAAAGAGAATTTAATGAAAATTGGTATGTAAAGTCGGACATTTAGGCACTACAATGTAGACTATAAATATTTTCACTCACGCTAAGTCAAATGGCAGTTTAGGGGAAGGCCTAAAATTGAATGATCAAACATCTATGTTATTAGTGGTTCTATCCATAAATAGTGCATAACTTAAAGTTATATAGAATTAAATTTCCGATCATTTATGTCTTATGGAGTTTTGCCTGCCGGTTATGACAACAGAGATTTTCATGAATTTAGAACTGTGTTACTTATTAGATATCAACTCCGAGCATTACTAAAATGGAAATAATGTCTTTTTCATGATTGTCTTAAGGTGTAAAACCACGTGGCCATCGGTCAATGTCGACAAAGCAAATTGTGAAAATGATTTTAAAAATTAGAAAAATCGTAAAGGAAAGATCGCTTGAAGAATAAGACAAGAGGGAGTCGTAAAAGGACTCCCTTTACATTAGATGCAGTGGCGGCTCGTGAAAAAATCGTCCTACGTGCTACGAAAAATAAGCTAAATACGCTGTTTTAAATCTGCATATTGCCATGATGAACAACGCATACTTCAAACTTGGTAATAATAATAATAATAATAATAATAATAATAATAATAATACAACTTCCCGTGTGGGGATTTACCGGTTAACTCCATCGGGCGCGTCCCATTGGAATTGGGGAAGCTCGCTGGCTCTGCCGCCAGCAGAGTCAGAGGTAGTAGGGAAATAAAATACCACCGTGAAAAAAACTGGTCCCTTGCCAGGGTTACGGCGAAGACTGGTAAATGACCAGAAGCCAGAAAACATCTTGAGGCAACCTCTAGGGCTAACAAACCTAGTTGTAAAAGGATGGGTACCCGTCCAAAGCAAAGTCAAGTCAAAAAGCATGATGGCACAACATTTCAGGGGGTAAATTTTCGGATAAATCCCTCGTCGTGAACGCCACGGCGCACGAGTCTCGTTCAGATTCTGGGGGAGACTCGACATCATGCAAGAGACGAGTCGGAGCGTCTCGGTGTACCCCGACGAGTCAAAAACTCAGGCCAAAATCTAAAACCTTTCTAGCAACTTTCAATATAAATTCACTTACACAAACTGGCAAGCTGAAAACCCTCACCAAAGCTCTTCACGAAAATCAGATATCCATAATGGCCCTACAGGAAACAAGGTACCCAGATGAAGAGAGTTTTGATTCCGAATGCTACCGACTTTTCAAGAGCAAAGCGCAAAGAGGAATCCTCAATGGACCTGTGATGCTTGGAACCGCGTTTGCTGTTAGATCCAAGAACCTTAAATCGGTTGCAGATTTCGAACCTGTGAATGATATATTGTCTATACTCACAATTAAATGCGCCAACAAAACCTACGCCCTAGTTAACGCACATGCTCCTACAAACGATAAGAACAAGTCTGATCCAGACGAAGTTGATAATTTCTGGGACCTACTGGATGAAAAATTAAACAAAATCCCCAAACACCATGTGAAGCTTCTTTTGGGTGACTTCAATGCCCAACTAGGTCGTGAACAGAAACACAAGAGAGTTATAGGAAATTACCCTGCTCACAAAAGAACCAATCCCAACGGCAAAAGACTGATGTCCATTTGCGAAAATCACAACCTGCAGGTCATGTCGACCCACTTTCGCCATCTACCCAGAAAGCAAATGACTTGGCGTTCTCCCGTCCAAGCTCTCGGAGAGTTCCAAATTGATCATGTTGCAATCTCCAGGAGAAACAGCCCTGAGATTATGAATGTCAAAGTAAAGAAAGGCATCAATGTGGCCTCAGATCATTATATGTCTCTTATCAAATTCAAACCAATTCCCGCAAACACAAGGAAGATAACCAAACAGATCACACGCTTCGACTTCGGCAAAGGGTCGAGGAGTTCCAGGAGAAGGCTAGACCAAATTACACTGACTTTAACAACGCCCAAAGTCTACTTGTTGAGGCCGCCAAAGACGTTGCAGAAATCAAGAGAAGCGAAAAGCATGCCCGGTGGAATGGTACCTGCGAATCAGTCCTCCAAGAAAGACTCAATGCGTGGAAACAGTACTACTCTACGAAATCAGAAAATGATTGAGAAACCTACAAAACCCAACGTGCCCAAGCAGCTAGGGTGTTCAGAACTGAGAAACGTAAATACGAAAAAACTCTCATTGAAAAGATAGAACAAAACTTTAGGAAGAATGAAAGCAGAGAGTACTACAGAGCCTTCAAACGCAAACTCACTGGCTATAAACCACCATCTCTATGCTTTGAACGAAATGACGGCACACTGACGACATCAGATGAAGAAAATTGCAGCATTCTAGCAGATTACTTCAAGAATTTACTTAATTGCTCTAAACCTCAAAGCCCCATTGAGACCAAGGAACCCTTACTCAGGTACCCAGATTCCAGACCACCCGAAAGAGATGAAATCAAGCGCCACATTGCCCGTCTGAAAAATAACAAAGCGCCGGGGGAAGACTCAGTAGTAGCAGAAGTATGGAAATATGCCCCAGAGGAATCACTTGATATCTTGCAAAAGCAAATAGAAGAAATTTGGAACAAGGAGACCCTACCCGAAAATTTAAAAATAGCTTTGATCCATCCATTACACAAAAAAGGCAGCATGAAGAACATCAACAACTACAGAGGAATATCTTTGCTAACCGTGACTTACAAAATTCTATCACTTGCCATCCTGGAGCGTTTGGAAGCACAAGTCGAACATCAAATAGGTGAATACCAAGGAGGGTTCAGAAAAGGTCGCTCAACAGCTGAACAGATCCAAAATCTCAAAACGATCATCAGATATTGTACACTAAGGTCCAAGCAGTATGTGTCTGTCTTTGTGGACTTTAAGAAAGCGTACGACTCCATTGACGGGGAAGTCCTGCTAAACATCTTAAATGAATTTGGAGTTGATTTGAAACTGATGGCTTTAATTAGAGCCACCCTGACAGATACAAAATCCAAGGTGAAGTTTCACGGATGTCTCTCGCATTCCTTTGACATCAAAACAGGAGTCCGACAAGGTGATGGGCTATCCCCGATACTCTTCAACTGTGTTCTTGAAAAGATCATCAGAACCTGGCGGGTGAGATTACAGGAAACCAACTACAGTGCATTGAGAATAGGAACCAAATCGAAGGGGATCGCAACAGACTGCTTAGCATTTGCCGATGATATTGCTGTTCTCTCAAACGACATAGAAACCGCTAGAGCTCAAGTTGAAATTTTAAAGGAAATTGCCGAACAAACTGGTTTGCAAATATCGTTTGAGAAAACAGAAGTAATGACTAACATCAAAGAGGCTACACCAAAACTCCATACAAAATACGGGGACATCACCCGAGTAGACAAATTCAAATACCTAGGTGAGATCATCATGAAAAATGGACTGGACAAAGAAGCACTTCAGGAGCGAGTGCGCAAACTGGAAATAGCCTACCAAACATCCCGCACAATCTACAACAAAAAATGCCTTTCCCAAAACACCAAGATACGTCACTACGAAACAGCTCTGAAGCCAGTAGTTCTATATGCAGCCGAAACCCTGTCTCTAAATGCCAACAAAGGACTCCTTGAAGAACTGGAGAAAAGAGAACGCAAAATTGTGAGAGGAATCTTGGGATCAAAGCACAGAAATGGAATCCATCAAAAGAGATCCAACAAGGAAGTCTACAGCAAAATAGAGAAAATTGCCGACACAATCAGAGAAAGACGGGCACGATTTTACGGTCATCTGAAAAGAATGGACGGAAGAAAGTTAACTAAAGAAATATTTCACTTTTTTGATTCAAACCCCAAAACCACAATTCCCTGGTTTAGAAATACCAACGAAGACCTGCAAATGCTACATATCTCAGCTGAAGACGCCCTTAACAGAGATCTCTTCCGCAAGAAAATATTGACGAACGGGCAAAACCGAGACGAGCAGCCGAAGAGAAGACACGGTGCCCCTTGGACAGAGGAGCGTAAGCAGGCCCACTCACAAAGAATGAGGGAAATTCGGGCTCTAAAGAAGGCCAAGTTCAGTGTCAAATGCAACAAGACTTAACGTGGTCCTTGATGGCCCCAGCGAATTATATATATATATATATATGAAATACAACTTTTCTCACAATTTATAACTCAGAAAAAACATAAACTACATTAATTTGGAAGCAGATGAATTCTTCGACAACTGTCTACGAGATAAATAATTCATTCGAGAAATATTGTTTTTACTAACCTAATGGAGCAACTTACATCAGTGCAAATAGAATCGTGTGAATATAGATCCCCACTAAGAACACTAATTTAATTTCACTTTATATACACTGCAGTGGATAAATAATTTGATAAATCTCCGTATAAACTTTAACACTAACATAATGACAGAAAAAACACGCACCAGCAATATAACCGCGAGATTAAAAACCGCACAAAGCAACTGAAAGAGCTGCCAACTGATTCATTGAGACCTCCCCTATTACCAGAGTAAATGTCCGGCTCCATGGCTAAATGGTTAGCGCGCTGGCCTTTGGTCACCGGGATCCCGGGTTCGATTCCAGGCAGGGTCTGGAAATTTAACCATCATTGGGTGTATGTGTTGTCTTCATCATCATTTCATCCTCATCACGACTCGCAGGTCGCCGACGGGCGTCAAATCAAAAGACCTGCATCTGGCAGTCGAACATGTCCTCGGATACTTCCGGCACTAAAAGCCATACGCTATTTCATTTCACCAGAGTTAATTATATTGTAATGCGGGATAACATTTAGGGTCAGTCAAAGATTCTTTGACTCACCTACGAATTCCTTATTTTTGACACAAAAGGAAGATGGATATTTTAATAAGGATATGTGAGATAGATTGCCTCCACTTACGCTTTACTTTCGAGCCCAGACGATGCTACTCTCTAGTGGCAGACTCGCTTACCACGTTCAACGTCAAGGTAGCAGGAGGCATCGAGTACTTCTACCCCCTTGCGGGAGAGGAAGTAACTATAGACGGGATCAGTGAAAGTTGATCCCGGTTTATGGTATACTCCGTCGGCTAGGGGGAGTGTTGCAAGCTTGGCTACGCCTGCGTATTGCTTCCTTCAGGCTACAGGCAAGGGCTCACTTCACATGAGCACGAGCCTTGTTCCCCGGGAGAACGGCGCTAGGTGTTCGACAGATCTCGTCCTGATTTTCACAAAACACAAATTCATACCGTACTCAAAACAACGAAAAGGCACCAGGATAATTGTACTGTAGGCTACATAAATAATATTCCAAGCTACGTGCTGGAGCCCGGTAGCACGTACTGACCGGCCGCCACTGATTAGATACCCTAATATCATAGAGTAGGAAGAAAATTAAATGTGAAGGCCCAGAAAATCTAAAGCTCATAAAACTACTCAACAATAACATTACATTGACCATCGTTGTGATGTGATTTGTCCACAGCCGACTTGATGCGTCGCTCTAGCTAGCTCGCTGCGCTCCTTAAACCGGCCTTGACAACCGCTTGTGAATCCCAGCGTACAGCTGTAATTGGAAAGTTTCGCCATAATCACGCTGGAGCACTGGCCTCCTACTCACTGACAGGAAGCTGTATACCGCATATTGCCGCATTTTCAGTTTTATTTATATTGTTTTGCTGTCGTAAATATTGGCGATGTGTTCGCAATAAGGTGCTTGTTGGCTTGATAATTTGAGCTGATAGTTATGCGCTAAAGAGTTTAATTTTTTATTGTGAGATGTGGTAATTATATTTTTTTAATTGTGTTTACAACTCTTGGAATTTCTGACATTATTGTGCGTCTTTTTGTACTTCGAGCAGAAATTTTCTGTAAACAAGAACAAATTTAATGAGTGGCTCAAAAGTGTTTTCTCCCTGTAACTTCGTCCTAAACAAGAATTTTAACTTATGCGCTAATTTTTTGAGGGTGTAGTGATTTGCTCTTTTTTACATGTGTTTGGAAATATTGGAATATGTAATGCTGTGCACCTTTTCGTATTTCGAACAGGAAAAAAGAGCAAAGGGACACTGTTGTTGTTTGAGTCATCAGTCCATAGACTGGTTTGATGCAGCACTCCATGCCACCCTATCGTGTGCTAACCTTTTCATTTCTACGTAACTATTGCATCCTACATCTGCTCTAATCTGTTTGTCATATTCATACCATGGTCTACCCCTACCGTTCTTGCCACCTACACTTCCTTCAAAAACCAACTGAACAAGTCCTGGGTGTCTTAAGATGTGTCCTATCATTCTATCCCTTCTTCTCGTCAAATTTAGCCAAATCGATCTCCTCTCACCAATTCGATTCAGGATCTCTTCATTCGTGATTCGATCTATCCATCTCACCTTCAGCATTCTTCTGTAACACCACATTTCAAAAGCTTCCATTCTCTTTCTTTCTGAGCTAGTTATCGTCCATGTTTCACTTCCATACAATGCCACGCTCCACACGAAAGTCTTCAAAAACATCTTTCTAATTCCGATATCAATGTTTGAAGTGAGCAAATTTCTTTTCTTAAGAAAGCTCTTCCTTGCTTGTGCTAGTCTGCATTTTATGTCCTCCTTACTTCTGCCATCGTTGGTTATTTTACTACCCAAGTAACAATATTCATCTACTTCCTTTAAGACTTCGTTTCCTAATCTAATATTTCCTACATCACCTGCCTTCGTTCGACTGCACTCCATTACTTTTGTTTTGGGCTTATTTCCATCTTGTACTCCTTACCTAAGACTTCAGCCATACCATTCAGCAACTTTCCGAGATCTTCTGCAGTCTCAGATAAAATAACAATATCATCGGCAAATCTCAAGGTTTTGATTTCCTCTCCTTGGACTGTGATTCCCTTTCCAAATTTCTCTTTGATTTCCTTTACTGCCTGTTCTATGTAAACATTGAAAAGGAGAGGGGACAAACTGCAGCCTTGCCTCACTCCTTTCTGGATTGCTGCTTCTTTTTCAAAGCCCTCGATTCTTATCACTGCAGACTGATTTTTATACAGGTTGTAGATAATTCTTCGTTCTCGGTATCTGATCCCTATCATCTTCAGAATCATAAATAGCCTGGTCCAATCAACATTATCGAATGCCTTTTCTAGATCTACGAATGCCATGTACGTGGGCTAGTCCTTCTTGATTCGATCCTCTAAGATCAGACGTAAAGTCAGGATTGCTTCACGTGTTCCTACATTTCTTCTGAAGCCAAATTGATCTTCCCCCAACTCAGCTTCAACTTGTTTTTCCATTCTTCTGTAAATAATACGTGTTAAAATTTTGCAGGCATGAGATACTAAACTAATGTTGCTGTAGTTTTCACACCTGTCAACACCGGCTTTCTTGGGAATAGGTATAACAACATTCTGCCGAAAATCGGATGGGACTTCTCCTGTCTCATACATCTTGCACAGTAAATGAAATAACCTTACCTTGCTGGTTTCTCCTAAGGCAGTCAGTAATTCAGAGGGAATATCATCAATTCCAGGTGCCTTGTTCCTATTTAGGTCACTCAAAGCTCTGTCAAACTCTGACCTCAAAATTGGGTCTCCCTTTTCATCAGCATCAACAGCCACTTCGTGTTCCAGAAGGAAATTATCTACATCGTTACCTTGATACAACTGTTGGATATGCTCCTGCCATCTTTCTGCTTTGTCTTCTTTTCCTAGAAGTGGCTTTCCATCTGAGCTCTTAATATTCATGCACCTAGATTTCCTTTCTCCAAAGGTTTCCTTGATTTTCCTGTATGCAGCATCTACCTTTCCCAGGACCATACAGCCTTCGACATCCTTGCACTTCTCCTTCAGCCATTCTTCCTTAGCTACCTTGCACTTTCTATCCACTTCATTCTTTAATCGCCTGTATTCTTTTCTGCCCTCTTCATTTCTAGCATTCTTGTATTTTCGTCGTTCATGAATCAGGTCTAGTATCTCCTGAGTTATCCACTGATTCTTAGTTGATCTTTTCTTACTTCCTAACATTTCTTCAGCAGCCCTACTGACTTCACTTTTCATGACTCTCCACTCTTCCTCTACTGTGTTTCCTTCGGCCTTTTCATTTAGTCCTTGTGCAACATGTTCCTTGAAACGATCCATCACACTCTTTTCTTTCAACTTGTCTAGATCCCATCTTTTTGCATTCTTTCCTTTCTTCAATTTCTTCAGGGACACTATCATTTCATAAATTCTCTGTAGACCAGGACAAAACTACGGAGTGGCTCAAAGCAGTTAGCACTAGCAGTTGGCTGAATGGTCAGCGTACTGGTCTTCGGTTCAGAGGGTCCCGGGTTCGATTCCCGGCCGGGTCGGGGATTTTAACCTTCATTGGTTAATTCCAATGGCCCGGGGGCTGGGTGTTTGTGCTGTCCCCAACATCCCTGCAACTCAGACACCACACATAACACTGTCCTCCACCACAATAACACGCAGTTACCTACACATGGCAGATGCCGCCCACCCTCATCGGAGGGTCTGCCTTACAAGGGCTGCACTCGGCTAGAAATAGCCACACGAAATTATTACTTTTATTTTAGTTTTCCGTTTCTATTTTGGGTATTTATCTTCTTTCTTTCTTTCTTAATGTGTTTACCCCTCCAGGGTTGGATTTTCCCTCGGACTCGGAGAAAGGATCCCACCTCTACCCCCTCAAGGGTAGTGTCCTGTAGCGGGAGACTTCGGTCGAAGGATACAACTGAGAAGGATGACCAGCACCTCGCCGCCCAGGCGGCCGCAACATCTATGCTGAACAGGGCCTTCTGGTAGGGATGGGAAGATTGGAAGGGATAGACGAGGAAGAGGAAAGGAAGCGGCCGTGTCCTTAAGTTAGGTACCATCCTTGCATTTGCCTGGAGGAGAAGTGGGAAACTCTGGAAAACTACTTCGAGGACGGCTGAGGTGGGAATCGATCCCACCCTCTAATCAGTTGACCTCCCAAGGCTGAGTAGACCCCATTCCACTTTTGAAATTTTGTGGCAGGGCCAGGAATCGAACCCGGGCCTCCGGGGGTGGCAGCTAATCACGCTAATCGGGTATTTTTAACATCTAAATTTTCTTGCATTGAATAATCCTTTAGGCGGAATCGTATTTAACATATGACAGCAACACAACACATTTTTAACCAAGAAAATCTGAACTTTAACATTTAAACACTGACAAGTAAGAACCATTACTTTTATGACGGTAAAGCCAACGTATGAAGTGTTCTTACCTGAGCAATGAACAATTTACAATGTATTTACTCAAAATACTTTTCTCTCACTGAATTTTTGTTTAAAATTCTTCCTTTTCTTTTTCTTGCTATTTGTTTTACTTCGCACCGACACTGATAGGTCTTATGGCGACGGTGGCATAGGAAATGGCTAGGAGTGGGAAGGAATCGGGCGTGGCCTTTCTTAAGGTACAGCCTGATGTGAAAGTGGGAAACCACGGAAAACCCTCTTCAGGGCTGATGATAGTGGGGTTCGAACCCACTCGCCCGGTATTTAAAATGATATTGAAAGATATGAATGAAATGTAATCTGAAACTATACAAGTTATATTGAAATTAAAATTTAAACATGTTTGAGTCAAAATACGTATGTTATCCATACAACGAACATAGAAAAAAGTAGGAATTTTATGTTTTGTCCAGCCCTTTTCTTGAGAGCAGCACTTGAAGAATTGCAAAACTCTAATTGAACAATGACTCTTAATCTCAAGGTTGTAGTAAGTTCTGCTATGCATCTAAATGCCATAATAATAAAAGCGATTACTATTATTCCTCACAGTTAAGGAACGTCAGTTGGACTACTCCATCTCTACGCAGTTTCATTTGAAGACATTATTTTGGCAAATATTCTCTATAACTCTAAATTACGATAAGTTAAATCGGCAATCAAAGTCAATATATTTTCCATAAAGAAGTATGCATTTCTACCGCAAATAGATAGGCCGCCAGCGCCATGTTTCGAGCTGTGTAACTACTCCGATTACAGTGCGTGGACCCGATTGTCAAGGCCGGTAAGGAGTATCAAGAGCCCATAAGCATCAAGAAGAAGAAGAAAAAGAGCTAGAGCGACTCATCAAGTCGGCCGTGATTGATCTCTTCTGTTGCCAATCATCTCTGATAGATGGGATTACTGCGGCGTCCCGAGTAAAACAGCCTGCCTGAATACTGGCGGCAGGTAGCTGGGGGGATAACTTGTACATGCTATATGATTGTCTCCTCATGGACGGGTATTTCAGCTAGTAACTTACACATGGCTCCTCACCGTCGCCCCCAGATTTAGAGAAATGCGCCTTTATTAAGTCATTGTTGGTCGTTTCTGCCATTTTTTCATTTTAAGGAATTTTTCAATTTTTTTCTGATTATTAAATTCATGTTTTAAAACCACTGCTCTTTGTTCTGCATTATTGTTTTACCAATTTTATACATTTATAATGACTAATCAGCATGTCCTAGCTTTCAATAAACGAGAAGACAAACATCAAAATGTTCAATACTCTGTTCGAAAACTGCGAAATGAAGGGAGCTTCTAGAAATCTTATCGGAGACTAAAGCATTAGACAATGTCTACCTAAACAACGTTTTAAGTCGATCACGATCTTCCATTGCATAAACAATGTTCAGCCGGTGTTTAGATAGATGTCGTTTAAAGTTTCAATATTGGTTCACAAATGGAAATAGAAGTATATTATATGCAACTCTTCGCATGTCGCAACTAATAAAATTCGTCGGTGCGAGCGCCAAACGTCAGTCAACCGTCTTCTTCCTTCACATTATACAATGTGGCTGAACATGAGCATGACTTGCCCACAGATAAGAATATCAATTTCTATGAAAATGAAATTTAATACTGTATTATCAACACTGAAACGACACGCCACCGTACGTGGAGGTATAGCTTTGATTATGGTATTGTTACGGTGAGTGTAATCTAAATAAGTTCTGCGATGGGAAGATGATGAGTTGTACGGTCCATAGCTTGAATTCTTGAGATCATAGGTTCGAACCACACCATCGGCAGCCCTTGAAGATTGCTTTCCGTAGTTTCCCCATTTTTACATCGGGCAGATACTGGGGCTGTTACACAGCTCTTCCTTCCAAGTCATTGCCTGTTCCCATCTCATAGTTGTCGAAATCTTACCTGAATTAGCGCGACGATTATACTCGAAACACACACACCACCTACATTTTAGTGGAACTATTGTGTGTGCTTACTTGGCAGTAAATATAGTAGGTAACTGAATCCCTCACGGTTGATGTACGTGACAGCCCTCTGACGATCGGGACAAGTTATTCTGGTATGGAAGTAGTCGAAGTGACCTGTAATTCCAGGAAAATTATCCCATAAAGTTTATCGGTTGCCAAGGATTTTAGTCAAGTTGACAGTTACCGGACTGCCCCTTGTGCCATACCGTGTTTCATGGTACATAACCTCTAATTGTGATTCGCTCCTGAAATTTGAGATTAAACGATGTTCTCTGCAGTGTTAAAACATGGCCACTTGAACATCTGTTCTAGAGAGTGCCTAAGTGATAAATAACGTCTTTACACTGTGGGAGCCATACTTAGACATGTTTAAGCGTAAATATCGTTTAAATACCGTTTCTGCAATCGGCCTGTTGCTTGTAATCTGGATGGGGTGGCTGTGAGAGAGGGTGGTAGTAGGTTCCAGTTTAGGTTGTTCAAGTGCCAGAGCACTGGCTACTTTCAGTTTACACTGTGCCAGTTTTATTAATTTGTGTGTGATTCACTTCAAGTGCTAAAGTTCTGGCGGTCCGTTGAAGGAAAATGTTCCACAATTCGACAAGTCCTACAGATCTGCAATAACATGTGCGTCCCAACAAACGTGTGACATCAAGAATATCACTGGATGCTCAGTTATTTTGTTTGTTCGAACTGCATTTACAAAAGGACTGAAATATTATTGTATGATGTGCTTATTTTTGTATTCTTCTCTACGATGAGGCCTGCTTGGGCCTACATATCAATTTCAATTCATCCTTCCTTGTTGCGTCTTTTTCCGTTCTTTCCAGTACTCCTTCATTCTTCTCTCCTGAGACTACTTTAGAGCAGCTTTCCTTTTCATTCTACGTTAGAATTCTTCCATTCTTAAATCTTTCTTTCCATATTTTCCTCTTCTTTTATTTTATTTCTTCCTAAACATCTTAGCTTCTTTTATGCAGCTTCTTGTTTACTTTTTCTCCCAAGAGTACTTGAATATCTGTTTTGTCAGTCTGTTATCATTCATTCAATGTATTATAACCTTTCAATGGATTCCGAGTCAAACATGAAGGAATCATTGAAATTTATGATAGCATGGAAATTGGTTGAAATCATGTGAAAAGTATACGTCCAGTCAATTTATGTTAGATACATTGATAACTCGAAGAAAATCGCTCAATTGAGTAATAAGCTTAAGTAAATATTCAATATATGAAATTCATAAGCTCAGAACCCCGTGGTATCTGATAAATTCATGTCCAGAAGTTAAATGTTGAAGTAAAATTAACTACTGGTAAGTGGAGAGGACTACAGTTGACGAGAGAGTAAATTGACTTCTCTTGCGTAATGTTTAATTTCGAAAACAGTTTATACGACGCAGGCCATGGATTGGATTAAATATTATGAGTGATACATGTCAAGTTCACCTACTTTTTCACTAGTCATGCATTATTTGATTCAAGACCGATTCCAATCCTCAGACTTTAATGCTATTCTCGATCGTACAAAGATGGCGAATCGAGTAGCCCAAATTGTTTGAAATGTGGGTTTGTTTTAGTTTGTTGTTATCGTATGTAATCTGTGTAATTTTATGAAAGTTGACGATAAATGTTAGTTTCTTTGTAGAATATAAGTGTGCGAGTGTATTTATATGAGTCAGTGGACACATAGGATCTGTAATTATACGCAGTAATGTGGGAATGTGCTTGTTTTGATCGTGTTTTTACCCATTAAAGAACATGGAGAGAAATGGATTAGGAATTAGTGATTATTTTGGAGTCCATAACAAAACTATAACGTGCATACATCATTTTGAGTATAAGTCTGAGGTTAAGGAAGACATTTTTCTACTTCCAAACTATTCGTGTTCCTCGAAAAATATTAATTTAGATAGAATATAATTGATATTGTGATATTCCGTCAGTGTCTATGTGCTTCAAAGTCTCGAGTGTTTTAGATGCAAGTGTATTTTACAATAATCTGGGCTTTGCCTGCGGAAATACTTGGCTCGATCTTGGAGTATAACAACACTTATAAGTGTGACAGATGGAGCAATCTGTGTACTGTTACACAGAACACACAGTGACTTAGAGGGATTAGCTGGATTTTT
Source organism: Anabrus simplex (assembly GCF_040414725.1). Classification (NCBI taxonomy): domain Eukaryota; kingdom Metazoa; phylum Arthropoda; class Insecta; order Orthoptera; family Tettigoniidae; genus Anabrus; species Anabrus simplex. The sequence goes on from NC_090267.1 coordinate 502,952,327, forward strand.
AACGTAGGGTTTTACACTACCAACACCTTCTGATTCATGCTGTGGTTATCTGTTATCAAGCAGACTGCGCCGAACTGAAGTTCGTCCATGTGATTGTTTAATCAATAGAGTTTTTGCACTCATGTACTTTAATAGGTAAAATCCTATTATATCTTTAATGACTGAACGTTTCATTACTAAGGTTACTATCATTGTGTGAAATGTTGCTATGCCATACATCAACATTATGTTAACGTTACCAGGTCCGTTCATTGGGTTAACATAATCATTTCGGGTGTACTTGGGCTGAGTGACTCAGACGGTTAAGGCGCTGGCCTTCTGGCCCCAAGTTGGCGGATTCGATCCTGGCTCAGTCCGGAGGTATTTGAAGGTGCTCAAATACGACAGCCTCGTGTCGGTTGATTTACTGGTACTTAAAAGAAGTACTGCAGTACTGAATTCCGGCAATTTGACGTCTCCGAAAACTGTAATTAATGTAGTTAGTGGGTCGTAAAGTCAACAACATTATTATTTCGGGTGTACTTCCCTTTCATTGGTTGCTGAATTTAAGAAATTGTCCACCACTTCAAAACTAAGGCATCAAATTATCTATTTATATAAAATAACTTGTTCTGACTGACTGACTGACTGACTGATTGACTGACTGACTGACTGACTGACTGACTGACTGACTGACTGACTGACTGACTGACTGACTGACTGACTGACTGACTGACTGACTGACTGATTCATCATCGCCGAGCCAAAACTACTGGACATAAAGAAATGAAATTTTGAGGATACATTTATAGTACAATGTAGGTGCTCGCTAAGGGAGGATTTTTGGATATTCCGTCGATAAGGGGGTGAAAAGGGGGCTGAAATTTTAAAATGAGTGTATCTGTATCTCAAAACATTAAAAGTTTACAGGTGTAAAAATGAGTATTTAGAATCTCCTTGAAAAATAAGGAAACGTGTATTTTTTGTTTTCGGAAAATCCCAACAGGAGGGGTGAAAAATGGTGAGAAAGGGGTTGAATGCCTTTAATGAGGATACTTATATATCAGAAACTGAGGATATTACAGACCTGAAAATTGGTACTTGGGATCTCCTTTGAAAATAAAGAAACACTTTTTTTTGTTTTTTGAAAATACAAGTAATGTGAGGGTTAAATGGGGGGTTAACTTTTAAAATGAGTGTATCTACATCTCAAAACTTTAAAAGATTACAGGTATAAAGATTGGTATTTAGAATCTTCCTTAAAAATAAAGAACACGTATTTTTCGTTTTCGGAAAATCCCATTAGGAGAGGTGAAAAGGGGTGAAAAAAGGGCGAATGCCTTTATTGAGGACACTTATATCTCAGAAACTGAAGACATTACAGACCTGAATATTGGTATTTGGGATCTCCTTTAAAAATATAGAAATGTGTATTTTTTGTTGTTGAAAAATCCAATGAATGGGGGGGGGGGGTGAAAAGGGGGTGTATTTATAAAATGGGTGTATCTATATCTCAAAACTGTCAAAGTTTACGGATGTAAGGATTGGTATTTAGAATCTCCTTTAAAAATAAAGAAACATAGATTTTTTTCGGAAAATCCCAATAGGAGGGGTGAAAATGAAAACGGGTTCAATATCTTTAATGAGGATACTTATATCTCAGAAACTGAAGATATTACGGACCTGAGAATTGGTATTTGGGATCTCCTTCAAAAATAAAGAAACACGCATTTTTTGTTTTTGGAAAATCCAATTAATTTGGGGGGTGAAAAGGGGGTTAATTTTAAAATGAGTTTATCTACATCCCAAAATTTTATAAAGTTTTCAGATGTAAAGATTGGTATTTAGAATCCCCTTTAAAAATAAAGAAACATAGATTTTTTGTTTTCAGAAAATCCCAATAAGAGGGGTGAAAAAGGGTGAAAAAGTGGTTGAACACCAAAATGAGGATACTTATATCTCAGAAACAGAAGACATTACTTGACCTAAAAATTGGTATTTTGGGATCTCCTTTGAAAATAAAGAAACACGTATTTTTTGTTTTCGGAAAATCCCAATAGGAGGGGTGAAAAAGGGTGAAAAAGTGGTTGAATGCCTTAAATGAGGATACTTATATCTCAGAAACAAAAGATATTTCAGACCTGAAGATTAGTATTTAGAAACTCCCTATAAAATAAGGAAACACGTATTTTTTGTTTTTGGAAAATCAAATTAATGGGAGTTAAACAGGAGTGACAAATTGGGGTGAATTTTTAGAAAATCTATATCTACGGTATATCTCATAAACGTAAAATGATACAGACGTTAAAATTGGTATTTGGAATCTCCTGTAAAAGTAAAGAAACATAGGTGATTTGTTTTTGGAAACTCCTCTTAAGGGGAACTAAAAAGGGAGTGAAATTTTAAAATGAGCATTTCTACAGTATATCTCCAAAACTTAACATGTTACCAAAGAAAAACCTGGTATTTTTTATATCCATTAACATAAAGAAACGTGTATTTTTTCTGAAAAACTACTTGGTTGGAGGGGTAAAAGTGACTGAAAATGGGGTTGCATTATTTTAATTAGGATACTGATAGTATTTGGAATCTCCTATAAAATGAAGAAATATGTATTTGTAGTTTTTGGAAATCCACCTAAGTTGGGGGGGATTGAAAAATTAGTTGAATTATTTGCATGATGATACTATTATCTCAAATACGACAGATGTTGAAGGCGTGAAAATTAGTATTTGGAATCTGCTGTAAAATTAAAGAAAATCCAATGAAGGGTGGGGGGAGGTGAAAGAATTGAAAAATTAATTGTATGAGGATATTTTTACCGAATAAAAAGTAAAGTTGTTACAGACGTGAAAATTGGTTTTGGATCTTCTTTAAGAACAAAGAAAAAAGCGTTTGGGGGGGGGGGAGTCGTCCAGCGGGGTGGAGGTGAAAAGGAGTTGAATTCCTTTTTTGAGGACACATTTCTCAAAAACTGAAGATGTTAGAGTCGTGACGATTGGTATTTAGAAGATCATTTACTATTAAAGAAACAAGTAAATCTTGCCAGAAAATTCACTTAAAGGGGAGGGGAAGTGTGAAAGGAAGTGAAAAAAGTGAATTCTTTTTATGGGGATACTTATATCTCAGAACTGAAAGTAACAGACTTGAATATTGGTATTTGGAATCTCCTTTACACATAAAGAAACACACCTTCTTTTGGGGGGGAGGGGGGAATCAACTTAACAGCTGTGGGGTGAAAAAGGAGTTGAGAATCAGTTGATTTTACTGCTCACAATGTACTTATTCTAATCATAAACTGATCATTTTAATCTTTCCTGGGTTCGTTTTCAAAAGCCATCTTTTCCTTTGAAGAACATAAAGTTAGATTACAGTAGATTGTCCTGGAATATAAATAAAAATTTAAAATCATTTGAAATAAACGATAGGAATGACATTGACCGTGCAATTATTCACCTCTATAATAAGGTCAATAATGCACGCATGTATATCATTCGTGTCGCCAGAAATCTCGCGCACTTGCCTACGTGCGACGATGGTGCTCGACCCATTGTCAGCAATGACAATGGCAGCAGATGAAATTTACCACCAAGTAGCGGTCTTGCATCTTGCTGTGGGGTACAGAACATCAATAATAATAATAATAATAATAATAATAATAATAATAATAATAATAATAATAATAATAATAATAATAATAATAATAATAATAATAATAATAATAATAATAATGGGTCCTAGGAGTCAACCTAGGAAGGGACTTCACGGCCCTGGCAAATGGGAGTGAAATGCGTCGTTGCGACCATCTGCAACAATAAACTATTGGATTCAGCAAGAGAATACAACTAGCCTCTTTCACTCCAACTCCAGCACGTAACCTACAAGAGGTGCCCCTGTTAACCCGAGCAACCCAGTGGAAGGTTGGGTAACCAATCCCAGCGGGAAACTGGGTCGGTGAACCGATCAGTGCTGGGGGCTCCAAGGCTCACAACCTTGGTAGTACCTTGGTCGGTGCGAAATATCACCGACCCCCTTCTACAGTTTTTCAGCTGTGAAAAAAGCATGGAGGAAATTTCAGCTAAAGCTACTACCCCAGGTGGTAACCAATCCACCGTCGTCTTGTACGATGTTAGCGGGCCTTCGGATTCTGGGGAGCCATGCTTGGAGGTATCGGAGACTCCACGAAAGATCAAACATAGAGCCAAGAATTTATTTGCTACCTTTAATGCCAATTCTCTCCAGAAGGTAGGAAAACTGAAACAGCTCACAGATATCCTATCGCAACAGCAAATTTTGATTGCAGCAATTCAGGAAACGAGATTTACAGATGAGCAGGCCTTTGAATCTGAAGGTTACAGGATCTTCAATGGTAAACCTGGTAAACGTGTCATACAAACTGTCCCCCACCTTGGCACAGCATTTGTAGTCAACAAAATGATTCTGGACTCAATAACAAATTTCACCTCTGTGAATAGCAGACTCTCGACTCTGTCCTTTCGAAGCACAAACAAAATGTATACTATTGTGAACGTTCATGCGCCGATCAACCAAGCGAACAAGAGAGACCCAGAGGGAACTGATAGATTCTGGGAAGAACTTGAGGAGATTTTATCCAAGATTCCAGACAAACATACCATAATCATGTTTGGAGATTTCAGTGCCCAGGTAGGCAAAGAGAGAGAGAGTTCCGAAACATCGTTGGCATTTAACCTCGTAATGATGTCTACTGCTTTTAAACACCTGCCCAAGAAACAGAAGACCTGTAAATCCCCAAATCACCACCTTGGTGAATTGCAGATTGATCATGTCGCGATCGCGCGGAAGGCTCAAAGAGAAATTCAGAATGTTAAAATTCTAAGACAAGCAAAAGTGGACTCAGATCACTATCTATCCAATATAAAAATCAAACTGCTCCCGAGAAACACAAGGAGAGTTCGAGCCAAAAGGTTTGAAAGATTTGATAGAGAAAAACTAGGATCTAACCATGAATTCACTCAGAAACTACAATCGGTGGATGCAGAGAACTGTGAACAACTGCGCGAGGCCCTGGTCAAAACAGCTAAAGAGACGGTTCAGCTTACTAAGCCCAGGAAGCATGCTTGGTGGAACAGTGAATGCGATGCAGCGATAAGGCAAAGACAGTTCGCCTGGCAGAAATGGAACTCGCTAAAGAACCAAGTCAACTGGACAAACTTCGTGAATGAGAGAAAGTGTGCAGCCAAAACCATCCGCAGCGTTAAACGTGCTTTTGATAAACACCAGCTGGATCAAATTGAGCAGGATTTCAAGAAGAACAATACACACGACTTTTATAAAATATTTAAAAGCAACTTGAGGAAATACGACCCACCGAGCCTACAGTTCAGAGATTCCAATGGAAACCTAGCCCATAACGACAAGGAAAACTGCCGGATCCTTGCAAAATACTTCGAATCCCTTCTTAACTGCGAGGCCCCAATGTCAAGATTCACATTTGAAGATAAAACAACAGTTCACCGAGATTCAGCTCCACCTACGAAAGAGGAAGTCCGACAGATTATCCAATCCTTGAAGAATAATAAAGCGCCGGGTGAAGATTCGATAATAGATGAATTGTGGAAGATTGCTACAAAATTCTCTCGAAAGCTCTTCAAATCAGGGCAGAAGAACAGCTAGATCCAGAGCTGGCTGATTACCAAGGAGGTTTCAGGAAAAGACGGTCATGTGTGGAGCAGATTATGAATCTGAAATCTGTCCTTTCATATCTTAAACTAAGGAGCAAGCCTTTTGTAGTAACGTTCATCGACTTTAAGAAGGCCTATGATTCAAGTGATAGAACTACCCTACTTCAGATCTTAAAGGAATTTGGCTTGGACGGTAAAACAAGAGTGATCATCCAACAGACTCTCACCAACACCATCTCAAAAGTGAAGTTTAGAGGAGAGCGGAGTCAGACTAGGCCACAAGAACAAGAACCTTTCAATTGACTGTCTAGCATTTGCAGATGATCTCGCGGTTTTCGCTGATTACTTGGATGTGGCCACGAAGCAGATCAACCAGCTTCAAACACAAGCTGCAAAGGCGGGCCTCCAAATCTCCTTTCAGAAAACGAAATTCATTACAAACATCAAACTGGCGCCAAGTGAGCTAGAAGGGATTCACGGAAAAGTCAAGCGAGTTGACAAATTTAAGTATCTTGGTGAATGGATAGAACCTAACTTGTCCGAGAAAGAAGCCTTTTCTTCACGCATGAATAAAATGGAAATGGCTTACCATCTGACTAAAAATGTCTACAACAAAAGATCTATATCTCAGAATGCAAAAATCAAACACTATTGCACTGTTATCCGGCCAGAGGCTCTATGTGCAGCGGAATGTCTCGCCATGAACAAAAAAGGCATGATGGAGAAATTGGAGGCTAAGGAAAGAAAGATTTTGAGAAAAATCTTAGGTCCATTCAAAGACAACGGAGAGTTTAGGAGACGGCACAACCAGGAGTTGTACTCGCATATGGGGAAAATAACTGATGTGATGTGAAAAAGGAGGATTACTTTTTATGGACACATGGCCCGAATGAATTCAACACGGTTAACCAACCGCATTTTCACTTTCCTCCAAGAAAAAGGCAAAGGGGGTTTGGTTCAGTGAGGTACAGAAAGATCTGCAGGAGATTGGGATCTCATTTGAAGATATACAGGAGCGTGTCCCACTTAAGAAAAACTCCAAGAACATCAGAGTTTCCTACCAAAGCCGAAGATGAAAACTGGAAAGGCATGGACGGAAGAACGAAAGGAGCAACACCGTATACGAATGAAGGAGTACTGGACCAACATTAAAGCTCAAGGGAAACAGTTGAAATGACGTGGTCCTTAGTTGGCCGAAACGAAATAATAATAATAATAATAATAATAATAATAATAATAATAATAATAATAATAATAATAATAATAATAATAATAATAGTAATGTTGTGGATCGTCGTCAAAATGTGCGGACCGCGCTGGAAACGGGTCCAGGCCGGGTCATGACTACGAATGCAGTCCGGCCGCGGGTTCAGTACCGCCAAGGCACCACGCTGGATCTCCTCAAGGATTTGATCCATATTAAAAATGCTTATAGGAAAAGATGGCAAAGATTTAGGGACATAACTAATCGGGTGGAATACCTGGACCTAGCCCGGGAAGTACGAAATCGATTGCTGGAAAGAAAGATGGAAAAATGGGAGGAATTTTGACGAATTTTCTCAGAAAACGAGACAGATCGCGAATGTCGGCGGATTATATACAAAACGTTAAGCATTCAATTATAAATTTCAGTATAATACCGTAGCGAAGCACGGGTATCTTGCTAGTGTTTCATATTTCTCATGAGAGCGAATAAATCGAGGAATTTCGCACATTAATTTATTTTGAAATATTCAAAATGTTAAAAATATCATTTTTACAATTTTATCATGTGTTTTCATCTGTCCAGCGAAGTGAAATCTAAAAGAAAACGTTATTTGACGAACTGAAATTTGTAAATAATTATCTTGTTGGTCTCTTTTCTAGTAGAATATATGTGATTCTAGTTGATTATATGTGGTGCGTACTTGTTGGCGAAGCGTTTTCATGGGTGTAAAAGTGCTTTTCCCTGTGATGTTACATTTATCATGTTAAATTACCGTCGTTTAAATAATATGTACGTGATATTTTCGTGTTAGCCAATACCAGTAATCCGGCTACTTCGGCCGCCTTGTTTTTTTTAATATTACGGTCTGAGGATTGATGTCGGTCTTATTTGATTGCTATGAACATCTACAAATTATCGAGAATTTGCTTGGGAAACAATCGATTAAGACAGAATTGGATAAACAACGATATAATATTCCATTTATAGCATTCCCGCTCGTGGGATCATTCAAGGAGAATGCTACCCGAACTTCAGAAATGTTATAAAAAGAGGTTTTACGGCAATGATCGAAAGGGGGGTAGCAGCCTTTCGGTAGTTGCAAGAGCGGCATTCTAGATGACTGACTGATACGGCCTTGTAATAATACTCAACATGGCTTAGCTGTGTTGATACTGCTACACGGCTGAAAACAACGGGAAAATACAGCCGTAACTACCTCCCGAGGACATGCAGCTCTCTCTGTATGATTGATGTACTGATGATGGCTTCCTCCCGGGTAAAATATTCCGGAGGTAATCTAGTCCCCCATTCGGATCTCCGGGTGGGGTCTACACGAGAGGGGGCGATCATCAGGAAGATGGATACTGACATTCTGCGAGTCGAAGCGTAATATAATAGAAGTTTGAATCGTTGCGGTAGGTTAGAGAATCTGAAAAGGGAGATGGATGGACTAAAGTTAGATGTAGTTGGTATAAGTGAAACCGAGCTCGATAGCTGCAGTCGCTTTAGTGCGGCCAGTATCCAGTAATCGGAAGATCGTGGGTTCGAGCCCCACTGTCGGCAGCCCTGAAGATGGTTTTCCGTGGTTTCCCATTTTCACACCAGGCAAATGCTGGGGCTGTACCTTAATTATCGCCACGGCCGCTTCCTTCCAATTCCTAGGCCCTTCCTATCCCATCGTCGCCGTAAGACATACCTGTGTCGGTGCGACGTGTAAAGCAAATAGTAAAAAAAAACACACACACAAAGGTATAAGTGAAGTACGTTGGCAGGAAGAACAGGATTTTTGGTCAGGCGACTACCGAATTATCAACACAAAATCAAACAGGGGAAATGCAGGAGTTGATTTAATAATGAATAAGAAAATAGGGCAGCGGGTAAGCTACTACGACCAGCATAGTGAAAGAATTATTGTCGTCAAGATAGACACCAAACCAATGCCCACCACAATAGTGCAGATCTATATGCCTACTAGTTCAGCGGATGATGAGGAAATCGAAAGAATATATGAAGAGAGAGAAGATTTGATACAATATGTAAAAGGCGACGAGAATCTAATTGTGATGGGAGACTGGAATGCAGTGGTAGGCCAAGGAAGAGAAGGTAATGCAGTAGGAGAATTTGGATTGGGACAAAGGAACGAAAGAGGAAGTCGGCTGGTTGAATTCTGCACTGATCATGATTTAGTCCTTGCCAATACTTGGTTCAAACACCACAAACGACGGCTGCATACGTGGACGAGACCTGGAGGCACTGGAAGGTATCAAATAGACTTCATTATGATTAGGCAGAGATTCAGAAACCAGGTGTTGGATTGCAAAACTTTCCCAGGAGCAGACGTGGACTCTGACCACAACTTGTTGGTCATGAAATGCCATCTGAAGTTGAAGAAATTGAAAAAAGGAAAGAATGCAAAAAGATGGGATCTAGACAAGTTGAAAGAGAAGAGTGTGAGGGATTGCTTCAAGGGCTAAATGAAAAGGATGAAGGAAACACAATAGAGGAAGAGTGGATAGTCATAAAAAATGAAGTCATTAGGGCTGCTGAAGAAATGTTAGGAAGGAAGAAAAGATCAAGTAAGAATCAGTGGATAACTCAGGAGATACTAGACCTGATTGATGAACGACGAAAATACAAGAATGCTAGAAATGAAGAGGGCAGAAAAGAATACAGGCGATTGAAGAATCAAGTGGATAGAAAGTGCAAGGTAGCTAAGGAAGAATGGCTGAAGGAGAAGTGCAAGGATGTCGAAGGTTGTATGGTACTGCGAAATGTAGATGCTGCATTCAGGAAAATCAAGGAAACCTTCGGAGAAAGGAAATCTAGTTGTATGAATATTAAGAGCTCAGATGTAAAGCCACTTCTAGGGAAAGAAGACAAAGCAGAAAGATGGCAGGAGCATATTCAACAGGCGTATCAAGGTAAAGATGTAGATAATTTGGTTCTGGAGCATGAAGAGGCTGTTGATGCTGATGAAATGGGAGACCCAATTTTGAGGTCGGAGTTTGACAGAACTGTGACTGACGTAAATAGGAATAAGGCACCTGGAATTGATGACATTCCCTCTGAATTACTGACTGGCTTAGGAGAAACAAGCATGGCAAGGTTATTCCATTTAGTGTGCAAGATGTATGAGACAGGAGAAGTCCCATCCGATTTTCGGCAGAATGTTCTTATACCTATTCCCAAGTGGTAAAACCAGGAAAGGACAAAGAGGAATTCCCAGTTTTACGTGAATTAAAGATAAAGGATCAGCAGTCAACAACATTTATTATAATCTTTAGAAAAAACAACAATAAATAATTTGAATAATTTGATCAATGGTTAAATTCGAAATTCAAGTAACGTACACCTAGCTTTGAGCCGAACTGACCACCGGCTGTGCATATAATAGTGAATATAAATTGAAACTGACAAAATTCAGAATATCTGAAATTTACATTAATGTGGAAGGCTGGCACAAGCCAAACCAGTATTGAAATTTAACAGAGTAATAGGTAAATAAATAAAACATTTATTGCAGCAAAATAGCCATACATTAGTGAAGGGTGTTATAACAATTTAACACTTGCACCATTGGACGCATAGTCTCTGATTGATCTAGTCTTCTTGTTGCAGAGTTCTAAGTGATATCGTTCACATAACTGTCCACATAATGTACACTTGCATGAGTTTGACGGTTCGTGGTATGTTGTGTTTTCGCAGATGACATGGTGGAATCCATGTACTGCAAGTCTTGTAAACACGTGCCTCGTCTCAAAATTTGCTGCTGTCCATGTACGATCAATCATGGCCCCAGTTCCATAGAATTCCGTGGGTACTTCTTCTCTTTTCCTTATTAGTGTCCTTAGTAGGTTCTCCGATGCCGTTGTGTTAGGCAGGGGTACATTGTCCTTAAATCCTCTATGAGGAAAGTTTCCCGCGCGAGAATATAGACTAATCTGGATCTTGTTGTTTTTGCCACTCCGATTGCTCTTTTGATGTATGTTGCTTTAACTCTTTCCAGTGTTAATAAGTTCTTTTCATTCAGGTGTGTCCATATAATTTCAATCCCATACGTAAGTATTGGAACAATTTTCGATTTGAAGAGCGCCATTGCTGTGTCAAGACTTAGTGTTCTGATGAAGCTGATGTCGTTTATCGCTCTAATTGCTTGTGTCGCTTTCTCTATTGTGTGTGTAGTGAAGCATTTTGCAGACGGCTGGAGTGTTATCCCTAGATATTTGTATTCTTTGGTGATCGATATTATTTTCCCGTCTAAGGTTATTCTTGTCGATTTTGGTATTTGCCCTCCTGATCTGAACACCATCATTTCCGTCTTCTCAGTGTTAATTACGAACTTGTGTTCAATGCACCATTTTATCACTTCGTCTATAATGTTCTGCAGTTTCTTTAAGCTTTTTGAGCCAATCACAATATCATCCACATAGGCGTATGCTGCTACATCTTCATTTTGCGCAATTTCCATAATGTCCTTCGCTGCCAGGATGAACAGAAGAGGGCTTAGTGGGTCCCCTTGGAGCACACCATTCGTTTGAATTATTGGTTCTGAAAGGTCTAGGCTGTCCGAGATTCTTATCTTGTTCCATTCATTTATGGAGTTTATGATTCTTGTCCAGACGCTGTCTCTTCCTAGAGTTTCCTCGAGCTTCCTTTGTACTAATGCTCGGTCCAGGAGATCGAAGGCTTTTGTGAAGTCTATAAAGATTGCATAGTATTTTTCCTTCTTTTCGATGGCTTCCCATGTGTTATTTAGCAGTAGTTCCACCGCTGCGAGAGTGGATCTTCCTCTCCTAAACCCGAATTGAGATTCTGGGGGGTGCTCTTCTACTGTGCCTCTTATTCTTTCTGTGATTAGTTTTGTGAATATCTTAAAATGATTGTTTTCCAGGGCTATTCCTCTGTATTTATTTGTGTCCTTTGGGTCTCCTTTGCCTTTGAAAATTACCTTTACTATTGATTGTCTCCACTGATCTGGGATTTTGGCTGTTTCTATGCATTTATTGTAAAGTTCCGTCCAAATTGGAGCTAGTAGATGAGCCGTGTGTTTCAGGTATTCATTGTATATCATATCCGGTCCTGCAGATTTTTTCTTTTTTGTGGATTCAATAATGTTTTCAAACTCAGTTGTAGTAAGTGGAGACCAAGCTGCCATCTCATGCGTTGTATGCACTTGGTTGGTTTCCGGTGTTCCTTCTCTTCCTTCTTTGGTGAGTGTGTCTTTGAAATGTCTCGTCCATTTATCCATGCTGATATAGTGGGTCTGTGCCTGCTTTCGAGGACGGATTGCTATGAATGGGTCTCTCCTGGCTTCCTCAACTATTCTTCTTCCTCCTTCTTCCCTGTATGCCGTTTTCTTCTCCCGTGTTAGTGTTTTGTAGAATCTTATTTTCTCGGTGTATGTCTGGAGGAGTGTATGATTCTCGATGTCCGATTTTAGTCGGTGTAGAGCTTGAAGCACCTCTTTCCTTAATAGGAAGCACTCTTGATCGAACCATGCTTTTGCTGTTCGCACTTTCCTGGGGCTGGCTGCTTGTGTTAAGAGTTTCTCCAGTTCATGCACAGCTTCCTTTACATTTGAGTTGTCGATTAGTGGTTTGATTTGTTCCATCTGTTCTTTGCATTCTTCCACTTTTCTAACATCCAATCTCCTTGAGAGTGGTCTCGTTTCTTGTTTTTTCTTTGCCTTCCATTCACTTTGTATGTTGATGCTCATTGGAATGTGTTTTCTTATTGGTGTGTGGTTCGCGCACCAAAGTGGATTGATATCCCCTTTTATTTCTCCTATTACGAGGGCGATATCTATAGTGCTTTTGCCGTTGTAGCAAATATATGTAGGGACATTGGTGTCGTTTAGCAGGTTGAAACCTTCTTCTTGCAGTGAATCTATTACTAATTTTGTTTTGTGGTTTGGTATGTCCAACCGACAATTTAAATCCCCTGCAATAACTAGAGGGTCTTTCTTGCACTGTGTTATTTGTTGGCCCAATTCGTCTATTATATCTATATCCGTTGCATTTGGCTAAAAGTAGGTTGCTAATATTGTGATGTATTTTGTCTCTATTAGAATGGAGTGGTTCTGCTCTGATGTCGATACAATTGGTGTTATCCACGGTTTAAGAAGGACTGTTATTCCTCCTTGGGGTCTTCCACTTTCTCCTTGTTTCGCTAGCAGGTGTATGCTATAGTATTCCGGGTGCTGCCAATGGTCTGTGAGAAAGGTTTCTGTGAATATAGCCGCGTCATATCATTCAAGAAAGTCTGGTGGAACTATGCATGTTGCGCTCTTTAATCCTTCTACGTTCCATAACATTATTTTCACCCTTCTTCTCCCGTCGATTTCTCCAAGTCTTGTAATTTCCGAGAGCTTTTGAGTTGTTTTATTCAAGTGATGCCTCTGTTTCTCTTCGAAAAGACCGAATAAAACGGTAGCGTCTAACTGTTACTCCTGTTGGCCAGAATTCCCTTTTGTTTGCACTTTCAAGGAAGTTGAAAGGTATTCCTACCTTGAAAGCTTTGGTGCTGTATCTTGTTTCTATCTCTTCGCAAGTAACATTCTCTGCGATTCCCTTTTTGGCTAGGAATCTTTTTACCGCGTCTTTCGTTGCCTCCTGTTTTAGTCTTCCCACATACAGCCAGGCCCTCTTTTCTTCTGCTTGTATGTCATCGTCCTTCGCTCCTGTACCGTTCATGGTTTGTTGCTGTCTCTCCGGGCATCTGTGTTTTTGTGGGTTTGTCTTGTCCATTTTTCCTCTTCTTCTTCATCCGTTATCTGATTTTGTTCTTGGTGTTGATGCGGTACTTCTGCATACGGCTGTTCTTCTTGCCCCCGGGTTGAGTGGTTTCCCCTTCCACTACTCTCCTCCGTGAGGCGGTTGATTCTCTCTCGTATGAAGTCGTTCTTATTTATTCTTACAAATTCCTGTGGTACAGAGTTCTGCTGCTTTGTAGCTGCCATTTCCTCTTTAATCATATTTTTGATATTGTGTGTGATGTCTATCATTGCTCTCATTTGATTGTTGACTTTTTCGGTAATTTTGTATTCTAGTGATTGATGTAGCTCGGGGTCCAGATCTCCCGTAGGTGGCAGCGTGTGCTGAGTGCCTCTTGTTAACTCTTGTTCTTGGTCGCTAGATGGCGCCACTTGTCCTGCTATGCAGCTGTCGCTCTTCTCTTGTAAGCTTTCTGTTTGTGTTCCCTTAACCTCCATTGATGGCATGTTTTCATCATCATTTTTTGATTTTTGAGCATTTTTCTGCCCAGTGAAGTAATTTCTCAGTACACTCAATGCTTTTAGGATTTCTCCTTCTTTTCTTTCTTCATATAACCTCCTGTTTCCGCGATATCTGTTAGGTGTAGTAGAGCATCTACACGAGCTTCCGTGTCGTCCGCCATTTTTTTTCAAGTCAGTGAATGTCCGACCGGATTTTATGCATCTGTGGAGTTTCTCTCCTAAGTGAGTCAGTTTGTGCGGTAGGGGTGAATGTTTGTGCGCACTTACTGCAACTGTGTATTTTATCGCCTGAGTGGGTCAATTCGTGCGGTGGCGTGAGTTCACTCGGTTTGTGCTATCTGTGGTAACACTTTTAGATGGGTTTGTTATTGAAGTATGAGTTTTGTGTAGTGTTACAGTTTGTTAAACTTAACCTCACTATTGCATGCAGAGATGAGTGGTGAATATAATGCTCGAAGAGTAATAAATGAATATTCAAAAACATCAAATGACGAAGCTTAAAAAAAAGGGGTTGCTTTAACAATAGATTGAAAAAGACTGGAAATTTAACAACGAACTTGAGGCAGACTTGCAGCATTAAATTCTCCACCGGGGACGTAAAATTAAAAATAATGAAAACATTAAACTTTCAGATTAATAGTCCAACACTGCAGTGTTGCAGGCAAACCAGTTCAGTAGATAATGTCATCTTCTAGATCAGACATGCTGACAAACGTAGATTTAAAATGCTCATAAAAGTGAAGCAGAACGCTAACTCCAGGCTGGCATTAATGAAATTTAATAAAATAGAATTGCTGAACAGGCCAGTTGGTGCGGAGTAGAAGGTACTCCGCTTGACATACTTTCGTTTATACAAGAGGGCAAGCCCATGTCAACGGCCCCAAGCAGGGCGAAGTGAATACATGTCGTGAGAAATGCCGCTTCTAAACACGCGGCGAGGTTAACAGGCTGGATGCGTAGTCCGTATGGACATTGCTGAGAATTGGCAATTCTAGTGAGCTGCCCGAAGCAGAGTGAGGAGCAGAGTCCTCAAGTCGAGTCCTGGAGCGGAGTCCAGGTGAGGAGTCCAGTGCGGAGTCCAGATGAACATGTTGAGTGGCAGTCCTTAAGAAGCACTGCAGAAGATTCCAGATTCAACAAAAAGTAGTGCTGCAAGACTAACAGTAGTAATTACTAAAATGTACGTGAGAAACCTTATCATAAAATACAAAATAATGAAAAAAGGGAAGTCCAGAAAGAATATTCATAATTTCCACACAATTAATAATATAATAAAGGCGAGGAAAAAACAGAAATAACCAATGAAAAAATAGAAAGACGCGGAAGAATACATTCTCGGTATCAGAAGGAGACAAGTTACCGGTGACGCAAGCATTCATGTGAAGGTAATGTGACCAATCAACAGGCGACGTAAAAATGACGTAAGTTAGCGAGGCGAGAAGAAGAAATAAGCAAATAGCATTCGTATGACCTGTGACATGACTGCAGGCCAAGGGGAACTTGTTATAAATCAACGAAAAATAACTAGACGTAAGATAATTAAAGGTAAGCGCAACATCAAACTTAAATTCAAACAAGTAGGAAAGTACCGAAAATAGTGAGAATTGCCAATAAATCATACGTTCATGGGCGCATGAACCATACTGGGGGGGGGGGGGCGAAAAGAAAAAAGAAAAAAGATATTCTTTCGGGGCTTTCAATAATTTCATCCATATACATCAAGAGGGAGAGGACGCAATGATGTAATGGGTCTAACAAAGATTCCAACCTTAAATTGCAGTACAGCGTAGATGGAGCGTGCTGTTGCGAAATCGACTCGTGAAGATCACGCTCGAGTGTGACTCAAACAGGACGTCACAATTCCACATTTTTCGTTTGTAATTTTGTAATTTTAAATCCACTCATGAATTAATATTTGTAGGATGGTAAAATAAATACAACACACCTTAATCATTGGCGTTGCTCTCAGACAATGGAAGTACACCTTCTATCATTTCTGCAAGGCCTGATCTTCCCGCTTTGGATGAACCAGGTTCGGGAGATTACCTTCAGGATGATCCGGACGATGAAGAAAGTCGTATTAAAAACTTTTCATCGTCGACATCGTCCTGTAATTCGTCTGTTTTCCACAAATCTCTCTTCATTTTTCTTTACTTCCTTCACGTAATTTGCCCAATTGTCTTATGTTTTTATGGCATAAAAATGTTAGTTCAGCATTTGGAACAAAACCATGTTCATTATCCGCGTGGACGAAGGCAAATCACGGTCCTCGGCTTTTCGGTGGCCTAAGTCCCGAACTCAACCCTTCAATGCCGTCCTGCCGTGCACTTTTCACTGTCGTATCCTTCCATTCTTTTGTCACTGTCTGTACAATATTTACCCACAATTCATCTGTGTAAATTATAGCTTTATTTTGTGCCCTCAAATGTTTTATCTCCCTGTGATATCTGTGCCTCCAATTAATAATTTCATCGGTTTCAATGAAAGCTGCTTTATTACTCCGTCTTAAATAACGGAAGCCTATATCATGTAAGAAGCGATACAACGTAGTTTTGGAAAATCGTGGCAAAGAAACTTCTCCATTTACCTGACTCAAAATCACGTTCAATGTCGATGGTATGTTAGCAAATAAAACAGAGTGAACCACTCGACGCACTCCACTTCGCACAATTTTATCATATTTAATTTTCCTTTTTCTGCCGTCCTTCTTTCTTTTTTTTTCGTTTTTTTTTTCGGGAGTTCGCAAAGGACCATGTGTGTGTTCCTTTCTTATAGCATAGATTGATCTTTAGGAACAACCTGTTGCTTAAGCAGTTTCACTGACTGCGCTGCTCATATTCATAGACTTTAAAAAATAATCCAGGACACTCATTAAAATATTGCATTCTTTTCCCCTGACTTTACCTACGGAACGTTTCTTTTTAATTTGACGATCCACTGTACATCCTTCTGCACTTTTTCTTCGAAATAAGAACCCCCCCGCACGAGCATGAACTGACAACTACACAGACTACACAAACACAACAAACACAATCCACTTGTCCTCAAGAACTATACATTTATCACTGATCTTGTCCGGCTCCATGGCTAAATAGTTAGCGTACTGGCATTTGGTCCAGAGCCCCGGGTTCGATTCCCGGCCGGGACGGGGATTTTAACCTTCATTGGTTGATTCCAATGGCTCGGGGGCTGGGGTGTGTGCCGTCTTCAGCATTATAATCCATCACAGGTAGGGCCCGATTCTTATAGACGCGCAGGTCGCCTATGCGGCGTCAACTCGAAATCCTGCACTCGTCCTCTTCGGAGGCCACACGCCATTAAATATTATATATATTTAATATAACTGATCTTTATTTAATCAATCTTATAATACTGATTAAATGTACACCACTGCACACGGCTGTCAGTATATTTAAAAGCTCAGCCAGCCGAGTGACTCGTGAAACGTAAACAAACGAGACGTTCTCCCTGTCATAAATTAAGAGTTAACGAGATAAGGACTTGAGGTATGATTTAATAATTACTACTTCCATATCCGACGACCGTTTGCTTTGCTTTAACCACGCCATGATCCTTCTGCATTTTTTCTTCGAAATTAGATCCCCACGCACGAGCACGAACTCATGAACCACACAAACGAAATACACTTGCCCTCAAGAAGTGTACATACGTCACTGATATGTATTTAATCACTATTATACATACTACTGACGAAATGAGCACTGCACTGCATGCGACTGTCTGGAAATGTTAAAAGCGCATGTTTGCGAGATCACTACCGGTACTTAGCCAGCCAGGCAGCCAGCCAGCCGAGTCACGCGCGAAACCAATATTCAAGGAGATATTCTTCCTGTCACAACTTAAGAACTAAGCAAGATAAGAACTTCGGGATTGTTTTGAAAATAACTTCCATATATGTAGACCAATTGCCTCGCTTTGACCCCCCATGCAAATTCAATAGGAAAGACGCTGGCCAGCGACTGACTTCTTCGTGCCTGTACATAAAATTCCCTGAACATGACTGAAAATAAACGCATATACTGCATTATGTTATCATTTAAATTTCGAAATAAACTTATCTATATAGAGCTGAAATGTTTCTTTACCAGTAGTGAAAAAATTATGAAAGTAATGGATATAAAATAGGAGTTATGTTATGATAAGTTCTATGAAATGAAGATTTTACATTTGGCGAAACTTTCCATTATATTACCATTTTCACACTAAATTATTTTTTTACATTTTTTTGTTAACGGCATCGAATGCGCCTTGAAATTCTGTACATAACACGATATTTACCCATTTTAAACGATAACATTCTGATTTACGGATATTTGACAAACCCGCTGCATTAGAGTAGGACAGCGCTACCCGCAAAACATGGGAGAAGGAAAGAGACGGAATTATCCCATTACCGCTGTACTGCAATTTAAGGTTGGAACGCTCTATAGTGCGGATCTTTACCACCCTAATCCTTTTATCCTGACCAGAGAAAACTTGAACAATTCTGCCCAACGGCCATACTAAAGGAGGACTTGGATCCCGCAAGAGAACCAAATCGCCTTCCTTAATGTTGGGTAGCTCAAATTTCCATTTGCTCCTTACCTGAAGCTGCCCCAGGTATTCCAGGAGCCAGCGCTGCCAGAATCTTTCACGAGCAGCCTCTACTTTTCTCCACAAAATCGGCAAAGATAAATCTAGTCTTCGGAGCAGTGCCGGAGGAGAGGAGACCATAGATTGCCCTATCAAGAAATGTGAAGGGGTAATGGGAAGAAGATCTTCAGGGTCCTGAGATAAAGGGGTGAGTGGCCTAGAATTTATAACAGCTTCAATCAAAATAAGTAGCGAATTAAATTCTTCATAGGGAAGAAAAGATGAATTCAAAGTTCTCTTTAAATGCCGCTTAAGAATTTTAACACATGATTCCCATCTGCCTCCATGGTGGGGACCACATGGGGCAATAAAATTCCACTTAAATCCCTTTAAATATGCAAAATTTTGAATTTCCTACTGAGCTGAAGAAGAAGAAGCAATAGCTCGCCTTAATTCTTCGGAAGCTCCACAAAATGTTTTAGCATAGTAAGAAAAACTTCTGAGGGGAACCCTCTACGAGAAAAGAATCTAGAGAAAGCAGCTAAAAAATAGGAAGTAGAAGCATTGGTAACAAGCTCAAGATATATATAGCCCCAGTGACCATACAAACAAACAGAACAACATAAGCCTTACCTAAAGTCTTAGAGGCAGGCCTTAGAGGATTAGTTTTATAAGAAAATGGACCAGCATAATCAACACCGGTGTACTCAAAAGGGCGACACGGTTGAGATCTAAAAGAGGGCAGGTCACTCATGAGCTGAGATGAAGGTATGGGATTAGCACGAAAACATTTTACACATTTATGTATCACAGAATTAACCTCATGAATCCCGTTAATAATCCAATAATGTTCACGAATAAGGTATAGCAAAGTGCGAGCACCGGCATGCAAATGCTGATAATGAAATTGTCTTATAATCAATTCAGTAACATGATGCTTAGAAGGTAATATGACCGGATGCTTCTTATCCTCTGACAGAATAGAAGAAGACAACCGACCACCTACTCGTAAGAGATTATCTTGATGAAGATAAGGGGACAACGACATAAGTTTACTGCCCTTTTTTAAGGGAGTGCCCTTACTAAGTGATCGAAACTCCTCCAAAAATACTTCTTTCTGCACTAAAAAGAATATTTTATTAGTACCTGTTCTCATTTCCAAGGCAGTTAAAAAGTGTCGAGGCCTTAAAGGCTGATCTAATACAAAAAAATTTCATCTGAGAACATAAGCCATAAGTCTTACGAGCTTGTGAAAAGTGGAAAATTTGTGAAGCAATGGTTAAGTTGCAATAGCAACATGCGCAGAAATTAAAGTCGTGCGAACTTCAATTTGCTCAACAGACTCTAAATTAGGATGGCTAGGCCATAGAGAAGTAGGTTGAACTAGCCAAATAGGACCGTGCCAATATAAGGCAAGGTTAGCTAAACGCCTAGGACTACAACCTCTCGAAATCACGTCAACAGGGTTCTCGCGAGTAGGAACATATCGCCAGGAGTCTACTGAAGTTTGTTCCTGAATTTTAGCAACTCTGTGAGAGACAAAGGATTGCCAATGATATGAAGGCTCAGCAAGCCAAGACAGAACGATAGTCGAATCAGTCCAGAAAAAGGTTTGAGAGATGTGAACCTTTAAATTTTCAAGTAGTTTATTAGACAATTCTGCAGCGAGTAGGGCTGCACAAAGTTCTAACCGAGGCAATGAAACGACCTTCAAAGGGGCTACCTTGGATTTCGAAGATACAAGATTGGAAAAAATGGTTCGTTTCTCGAGACAAGGTAAGCACAACACCCGTATGCCTTTTCAGAACTATCAGAAAACAAATGGAGTTCCAAAATATCGGCAGGGGGATGCTTAATGAGAACTCTAGGTATAAAAATAGTAGAAACCTCAAGAAGGCTGTCTCTATATTTAATCCATTTTTGAAGATAACTAGGGGGGACAACTTCATCCCAAGTAGTTTTCAATGCCCACAACTCCTGCATGAAAAGTTTAGCCAGGACAACAATAGGAGCTAAATATTGCAAAGGGTCATAGATTTTTGCAATTTCAGAAAGGAATTGACGTTTAGTGATAGGCGGCTCTGAAGAGAGTATCAATTTATAAGTGAATATATCCCGCTTAGGACTCCAATATATCCCAAGAGCCTTAATGGTAGTTTCTTCCTTAAACAATTCTACGTAATCATTAATCAGATCTATATCCTTAAAGGCGTTTAAAAATAGGTCGTGATTGGAACACCACTTGTGTAAGACGAATCCACCACCTTCAAGCAATTGAATCAAACCCTTAGCAACCTGGGCAGCTTCTGAGATTGAATAGAAAAAGGACAAGAAATCGTCCACATAAAAGGACGTAGTTAGAGCCTGACTTACCTCAGGAGGAAAGAGATGACCATCTAATTCAGCAAGATGATGAAGAGTTCTGATCGCCAAAAAGGAGGAAGGTTTCAATCCATAAAAGTTAGAGTTTTTAACCTGAAGGCCTTTAGCGGTTTCTTAGGATCATCACGCCAGAGAATTCTTTGCAGGTCACGTTGAGCGGGATCAATCATAATTTGCCGATACATTTTTTGTGAATGTCAGCCATCAAGGCAACTGGGAGTAATCTAAAATTTAACAAAATAATAGATAAATCAACTTGAATAGAAGGACCAGCCAAAAGAGTATCATTTAAAGAAGTTCCTTGATCATCCAGGGCTGAACCATTAAATACTACTCGTATTTTCTTAGATTTTTCATTCCCACTCTTCCAAACCGGATGATGATTAAGATAGACAGAATCAGTAAGAATAGTGTCTTCAAATTTCCTTACTACTTCCATGTGATTTAAAGCTTCATACTCTTCCATGAATTGAGCATATTGAAATTTAAGACAGGGATCATTCCTAAATTTCGATCAATAGCTATCAGGGCCTTAAGGAGGGGGATTGGACACACGAAGAAGTTGAACCACGAATCTACCATCACAATTACTAAAAGTAGTTTGTTTATAAAGTTGTTCACAAATATGCTCCTGCTCAGAGAGCTGAAGTGAATCTAAAGAACATTCTTCCAATTTCCAAAATCTTTCCAGATTATGTTGATCCTGAGCGGAGATGAAATGACATTGAGGTTTAATAGCTATAGGATTCTTAGGGAGGCGCCCGATGAGAATCCAACCCAGCTTATTTTTACGGGCAAACACATTAGGCATGATTTGCACCTTCTCAGGTAATAATACTTGCCAAAAAATTTCAGCACTTAATAAAAGATCTATAGGTGCACTCTCAAAGAAACTATGGTCTGCTAATCAACTTGATGGGGAATGGCCCAGTCTTTAATATCGAAGGAAAGATGATGTGTGTTACTACTGATAACTTTCATAGCTAAACAATTCAAATTAAAAAATACATTGCTTTGAATCGAGTCCCTTATACAGATCCTAACAAAGCTAGTAGAACATGTTTTGTTGTTATTGATGCCTGTGACCTCCTCATCGGTGGGAATTTTTTGTAATCCTAACCTTTCTATCAGATTTTCACTAATAAGGTCGTGGGTGGCTGCATTATCCAACAGACATAGAACAGAGTACCACTGACCTTCGGAATCCTTTATCTGAACAACCGCTGTGGAAAGCAGTACTTGAGAACCTCGCAAAGTGGATGAGCCTTGAGTAAAGGTTTGTGCACTAGCAGATGGAATACTGTCTTGAACAGAGTCTGCCGATGAAGCATTAACTCCAGTTTTGATATGACGGTGTATTAAAGAATGATGTTTAGAGCCATAATGCTTACAGGAATTAGTAGAGTTGCATTTGTTTAGCAAATGATTGCTGGATAGGCAATTAGAGCAATTAGGGCACAAATATAATAAATGACCTTCCGAACCACACCCGCATTTGGCATTTTTGGTCTGAACATTCAACACCTGAGGTTTTGAAAATGTTTTGAATTTAGAGACCTTTGTAGGCAGCGGAAGTTTATTCGTCAATTTTGAAGGCTGACCATTCATTTGAAAATAAACAGCTGAAAGGATCTGACATCTCTGCTTTAGAAATTGAATTACTTTTTATAAGTAACTGTTTGAGAATTGGTAACCTCAGACTCCCAGATTTTTAAAGTATCCTGATCAAATTTAGAAGAAACCAAATATACTAAAAAAAGTATCCCAGTGTTCAACCGGATGGTTTAAAAACGCCAAAGCCTTAACGTGAAGTTCAACAGTGTCTAATAATGCTCTAAATGTTTGAACCTTATCTACTCTTGTAGCAGGTAAATTAAATAGGGGTTGCATATGCCGATGTATCCTCAGACGGGGATTAGCATAACGTTCCTTCAGTAACCCTAGAGCAACCTTATAATTATCATTAGTAAGAGAAAGAGACTCAACGAGTTTCAACGCCGAACCCTGTAACGAAGAACGAAGGTAGTGAAATTTTTTAATGTCAGGAAGCGACTCATTCTCGTTGACTAAAGAGTCAAACAATTCAAAAAAGGAATCCCATTCGTCTTCATTTAGCGAAACGGAGGAAGCTGAATTTTAGGCAAAGAGGCTTGAACGGGACTGTCAGGAGTTTTCAACAATCCTGACCGGGGAGTAGAATTTGAAAGTTCTTCCTGCTTTAAGGAATGAATAAGACGTCTAATAATTTGAACGGCTTGAGCGTGTCCTGCATAATAGAGGTTCTCAACCTCCTCCCGATCAACTGACTGCTCCGGACATTGAATTTCTAAATTCGTTTGGGCTTCATCATAACGACTGTAAGCCACCTCATAATTTTTCAACCTTTGAACAAGATTGTCAACATTACAAGTTTCGTCTTCCCAGCTGGTAAGGAACTTACGAAACAGGCTTAGCTGTCCCTTGTAGGCTGCGCGAGCACGTATCAGCTTGTCCTCGGGCAGCATGCTGGCTTCCGGGTTAACTGGGGCAACTGCAGGCTGCATCAGGAACGCAATGAAGTAATTACAAAATCACTTTCTGAAACAATCACAATTCAAAATGAATACAAAATAGTAAGAAACCGAAATCTGCTGATCTTGGTCACGGCACCATATGGTAAAACCAGGAAAGGACAAAGAGTAATTCCCAGTTTTACGGGAATGAAAGATAAAGGCTCAGCAGTCAACAACATTTATTATAATCTTTAGGAAAAAAAAAACAATAAATAATTTGAATAATTTGATCAATGATTAAAGTCGAAATTCTAGTAACGTACACCTATCCTTGAGCCGAACTGACCACCGGCTGTGCACATAATAGTGAATATAAATTGAAACTGACAAAATTCAGAATATCTGAAATTTACATTAATGTGGAAGGCTGGCACAAGCCGAACCAGTATTGAAATTTAACAGAGTAATAAATGAATATTCAAAAACATCAAATGACGAAGCTAAATAAAAAAAGGGTTGCTTTAACAATAGATTGAAAAGGACTAGAAATTTAACAACGAACTTGAGGCAGACTTGCAGCATTAAATTCTCCACCGGGGAGGTAAAATTAAAAATAATGAAAACATTAAACTTTCAGATTAATAGTCCAACACTGCAGTGTTGCAAGCAAACCAGTTCAGTAGAAAATGTCATCTTCTAGATCAGACATGCTGACAAACGTAGATTTAAAATGCTCATAAAAGTGAAGCAGAACGCTAACTCCAGGCTGGCATTAATGAAATTTAATAAAATAGAATTGCTGAACAGGCCAGTTGGTGCGGAGTAGAAGGTACTCCGCTTGACATACTTTCGTTTATACAAGAGGGCAAGCCCATGTCAACGGCCCCAAGCAGGGCGAAGTGAATACATGTCGTGAGAAATGCCGCTTCTATACATGCGGCGAGGTTAACAGGCTGAATGCGTAGTCCGTATGGACATTGCTGAGAATTGGCAATTCTAGTGAGTTGCCCGAAGCAAAGTGAGGAGCAGAGTCCTCAAGTCGAGTCCTGGAGCGGAGTCCAGGTGAGGAGTCCAGTCCAGAGTCCAGGTGAACATGTTGAGTGGCAGTCCTTAAGAAGCACTGCAGAAGATTCCAGATTCAACAAAAAGTAGTGCTGCAAGACTAACAGTAGTAATTACTAAAATGTACGTGAGAAACCTTGTCATAAAATACAAAATAATGAAAAAAGGGAAGTCCAGAAAGAATATTCATAATTTCCACACAATTAATAATATAATAAAGGCAAGGGAAAAAACAGAAATAACCAATCAAAAAATAGAAAGACGTGGAAGAATACATTCTCGGTATCAGAAGGAGACAAGTTACCGGTGACGCAAGCAGTCATGTGAAGGTAATGTGACCAATCAACAGGCGACGTAAAAATGACGTAAGTTAGCGAAGCGAGAAGAATAAATAAGCAAACAGTGTTCGTATGACCTGTGACATGATTGCACGCCAAGGGGAACTTGTTATAAATCAACGAAAAATAACTAGACGTAAGATAATTAAAGGTAAGCGCAACATCAAACTTAAATTCAAACAAGTAGAAAAGTACCGAAAATAGTGAGAATTGCCAATAAATCATACGTTCATGGGCGCATGAACCACCAAGAAAGCCGGTGCTGACAGGTGTGAAAACTACCGCAACATTACTTTAGTATCTCATGCCTGAAATATTTTAACACGTATTATTTACAGAAGAATGGAAAAACAAGTTGAAGCTGAGTTGGGAGAAGATCAATTTGGCTTCAGAAGAAATGTAGGAACACGTGAAGCAATCCTGATTTTACGTCTGATCTTAGAGGATCGAATCAAGAAGGACAAGCCCACGTACATGGCATTCGTAGATCTAGAAAAGGCATTCGACAATGTAGATTGGGCCAAGCTATTTAAGATCCTGAAGATGATTGGGATCATATACCGAGAACGAAGAAATATCTACAATCTGTATAAAAATCAGTCTGCAGTGATAAGAATCGAGGGCTTTGAAAAAGAAGCAGCAATCCAGAAAGGAGTGAGCCAAGGCTGCAGTTTGTCCCCCCTCCTTTTTAATGTGTACATAGAACAGGCAGTAAAAGAAATCAAGGAGAAATTTGGAAAGGGAATCACAGTCTAAGGATAGGAAATCAAAACCTTGAGATTTGCCGATGATATTGTTATTTTATCTGAGACTGCAGAAGATCTCGAGAAGTTGCTGAATGGTATGGATGTAGTCTTAGGTAAGGAGTACAAAATGAAAATAAATAAGTCCAAAACAAAAGTAATGGAGTGCAGTCGAACGAAGGCAGGTGATGCAGGAAATATTAGATTAGGAAATGAAGTCTTAAAGGAAGTAGATGAATATAGTTACTTGGGTAGTAAAATAACTAACGATGGCAGAAGTAAGGAGGACATAAAATGCAGACTAGCACAAGCAAGGAAGAGCTTTCTTAAGAAAAGAAATTTTCTCACTTCAAACATTGATACAGGAATTAGAAAAATGTTTTTGAAGACTTTCGTGTGGAGCGTGGCATTGTATGGAAGTGAAACGTGGACGATAACTAGTTCAGAAAGAAAGAGAATAGAAGCTTTTGAAATGTAGTGTTACAGAAGAATGTTGAAGGTGAGATGGATAGATCGAATCACGAATGAAGAGATCCTGAATCGAATTGGTGAGAGGAGATCGACTTGGATAAATTTGACGAGAAGAAGAGATAGAATGATAGGACGCATTTTAAGTCACCCAGGACTTGTTCAGTTAGTTTTTGATGGAAGTGTAGGTGACAAGAACGGTAGGGGTAGACCAAGGTATGAATATGACAAGCAGATTAGAGCAGATGTAGGATGCAATAGTTACGTAGAAATGAAAAGGTTAGCACACGATAGGGTGGCATGGACGGCTGCATCAAACCAGTCTATGGACTGATGACTCAAACAAAATGGCAATGATTTATTCTCTATTATACAAACGCACACAATTATATTATTGCCATTAAAAATTAGGTTTTGTTTTATATAGAACAACTAGAAAGATACCCGTGCTTCGCTACGGTATTATACTGAAATTTAGAATTGAATGCTTATTTTTATATATATTGTTCCGAGGTATCTGTGGAACGGCAGAGGTGAAAGAAGATGCGGGCGGGAATAGGTCTCAACTTACGAAATTAAAGTTAATTTAAAACTTTAACAAAGGTTATATTTTCTTTTCAAGAAAAATAAGTAACAGAATATAACAGGTACCAAGTAGCAGATCAACAAATTAAGAAAGTACAAGTTTAGTTCATTACAAAATTTGGGCTTCGAGCCCGACACTCACGAACCTTGAACTATAAGCCCAACTTTACCTATATACCAAGTTCAAACAAAGGGGCAAAAAAAACCAATCATACCAAGGAGCACTGGCTCCTGATTACCATATTAAGCCTCCTCGAGGCACACAGAAACCAAATTTAAGAAAGAGCAAACCCGCTCTCAAGGTTCAAGCCCATCAAAGGCCACAATAAACTATACTTCAAACTGCCCTCAAGGCATACCAAGAACAGGGGTAATAAATACCCAACCTATTGGGCCTATTCAGTAAAGAAGCAGGTTAATTACATGGCCCAAAATACCAACTTGAGTGGAGGCGTAACTTGCACTCCTAATACACTTTTTAAACCCACTTGGCACTAGGCCGCATACACAAGGGCTAATCCCATACTAAAGAGGTGACTTGTATAAGAGGACATAATTACATAAAGAAAGGAAGAAACGGTTGTGAAAACAAAGTCACCTCAAAACAACAGGAGTGGGAGCTCGAGAGGGTTTAGCACTCTCTATCCCAATTTATAGTTAAAGAGACGAAGTTTTACCAAGTGTCTATTACATTTTAAAGATAGGTTACATGAGAAAAGTTTCGAACCTGCCCCGAGGGTTAAACTGCTGAGCTAGCGAAAAATGAAGTTATTAAATGGCCATTACCTTACGGATGAACTGCTGCCCGAAGAAAGAGGCGCTTCCAGCCCTCTGCTACATAATCACACTAGGAGAGATGTTACTGAAGTTGCCAGGAGACCAGAAAATCAGCAGTTTATAAACCCTCGCGGAACATTCGAGACCTTTCATGAATGATAGGACACACCCACAGCAGTTTATTGGTTACAGAACACAGTTACAGAGCAGGTTGGGGAAGAAAGCCCCGATTGGCCGAAAATTAATTTAAGAAATTCGGGATTGGCTAATTTCAAAACTGGCGGAAAGAAAGGATTAACATTGCCAACCCTCAAACCACAGAACAAAATTTAGCAAAAACAAAACTTATGAATATTAAATTTCTTCGGGACAGTTCATTCCTTTACACCAGAGTGCGTTATTATAGTTTTTGTAGAGACATCTGTTAGAGAACGTCCAAATTCTTGATCCGGAGGAAACAAACACAAGTCGAAGTCGAAAGACACACCGTTCAGACACTTCAACATTACCAAATTTACTGTGGTGACATCTTTCGAGAAACCATTGGATTAATATAGTTTGTTAAAGTTCAGGCGTTCTCCTGTAGAAGAGTTTCGACTGGCGCAATATTTGAATTTGCGTCGTGGAGGAGTACCGCCCGGTACAGGCCTCCCCCCCCCCCGCAAGTCTTTCTACGGGGTGACACAGAAGAAAACAAAATTTTGTTTTTTTATAAAAAGGGTCCAAGTTTTTGCTGAAGAGAAAAATATAACTTTTCAGTGGTCGGAGGTCTCAGAAGTTGTTTGATATAAGTAGAATCCAGTTTTGAAATTTCTGTGTAGTAGTTTTGCTGAAAGGTACTTTTTGCTGAATAGTTAACAAATCTTGAAGAAAGAAAGAGAATTCAAGGTCTTTTGTGGTTATTCATTTAAATTTCAATTTAAAGATAGGTGAAACCACTACACGCTGCTAATGCTTGGCGGCCAGACCTGCCGCCGCAGCCGATGTTTGTACGAGTCGCCCGGACTCCTCCCGTACCCTGAGATACCGCTCTCCCGCACTATGAGAGGGGTAGTCGAGGTGAAGCACGCCGCAGATGCGAAGTTTAGGAAGCAGTCCTCGAGTAGCTTGTGGTCTGTGCGCCGCACATCAGCCTTTGCCGGGAGCTGAACTCCGGCTCGCCGTTCTTAGAGAGTCTTCACAGGAACGAAGGGGGCCCAGTTTCCGTTCAAGTCGCTGCGCGGCGGTTGATGGCTGAGGGGGGACTGAAACAGTAAGATCTCCGCAACAGACTTTTGTTGGAAATTTTGCTTTAGGGTACAGTTATTGTGGTTGAGGCTGTGGGTCCAGCGGCGTGGAAACATTTATTTCATTTATATAGTTATTTGCCACTGGTGTGGTTTAGCAGGAGGCGGGAGCGTGGTAATGGCCGCAGTGCAAGGACAGCAGAGTAACCATGGGGAAGGTTTTACATAGTATACGTACAAGGCAGATTCAACCACATGTAAAAAATATAAGGGGCAGAAGGCCTTAAAATGAAATCAAAAATATAACCTTCAGGATTCTTACAAAATTATAAAGACAAAGTTAGCACGACAATTATACAGATTTCACCTGCGACCGGTAAACCCTAAATACCCTCTCGGTGGCTGGGTTACTCACTAAGAATGTAACAAGTGTCAAAAAACTAAAATGACACACAGCCCATGAAATCTGGGGGCAAGCTTGCCCGCGGGAGCACACCTTTTAAACATGAATCAATTTCCGACATTAAATGGGTAGACATCTGTCCATGTTCATATCTATTTCATTATCAGAGTACCAAAAGGAAGAAAGAGCAACTCACATTACGATATGAAAACACCGAATCCAAAAAAAAAAATAGAGGGACACGGAAATTCAGTAACATTCTATCAGGGAAGACTGTTATGATACACTCCCGAAAGACTTTAACTGAAGAAAATGAATGGCACCTACTTCCCAGGAGGAATTCTTGAGATGGTAAAAATAAAAGAAATATCGAGAACTTCACAGGGATAAACCCCAAATTAACGATGCAGATGGTTTACTACCGTATAAAAGCCCGCCCCAAAGAAAAAGCACAACTCCCAGGAGTAATTAATGTGTAGAACCTCATCGATAAATCCAAAGGCCGAAACACGCCTCATACCGATATAAACGTCCTACCGGGGATAATCACTCAGGGATGACTTAGTTACACCAATGTTACAAGACAAATTACCCTATACAAGTACACATGAGAAGAGGTAACACCATGACCTCACAATACAGACAAGAAATAACACGAGAAGATGCATCAATGCCCAAAAGGAGCAACCTACTCCCAATACATCCTCCCACTCTCTTACATCATAAATACCCTAAATCACAAAAGTGAAAAATGTATATCAAAAAGGAGCCTATAACTCCCATACAAGATCCCCTATAACACAAAAATATGAACCCTACAAAGCATCAAAATATAAAAGACATCATGAGTGAACTTGAGCAGGAAGACCAGATAGCGGGTCGAAAGAGTAGGAATACATCTCAAATTAAAGCAAAATTCCTCGACTGAGTAGGCACTATCAAAAATAAAGAAGTGAGACCGAGAAATGTGTATGTCGTGAGGACGAAAACAGGGAAGATCAAGAATCATGACGGAGACCACTTAAGGTATGTTAGAAGATTTACCCCATCTGACACATAACCTACGGGAGGGATATCTAAAGTGAAGACAACCGAATGTTGGGCGAAAGGAACACATACTTCATTTGCATACCTCGCAATCACGCTACCCTACCAACCAATACGCGCCGCAAAATCAGAGAACCCTACAATCTAGCATAGGAATTAGCCTAGATTCAGATCATGCCTGGAGGAGGCTACAGGTCCCAAGGAATTTAGATTCCACACAACGTAGAAGGCTTCGATTAGAGAGAACTAGGACGTAAGCGACTCCTGAACGCCACAAGGCTCATTCGATACACGGGAAGAATTGGGCAAAGAAATGCCCGACCCAAGACGAAAAATAAGACGAGCAAATAAAATATACACATTTTACCATAGCAGACAAACATTAGAAGTGACATCCAGCAAGGCTTAATAGGAGGGATAAGGAAGTTGACCAAAAGGCATAGTGCCTATACAATGAGAGTAAGTCTATCGCAAAGAATTTAGCCCATGAACATACCTAACGACCTCGCCCAAAAACTACATCTAAAAGGGGCAGTTAAGAAGCACTCGAAACAAATGACAAGGTTGACGTCACACGACCAAAACAATGATCATCACCCCAAAAGAAAGCACTAGAAAGGGGCAACCAGACTGAACCTTAAGTTTCACAATCCCTTGAACAAGCATGCCACCATATTCAACCTTGTAATGGGGAGTTTATAGAACCATTCCTCCTTGCGCAAGTGGCGAGGATGGAAGACTTCGCGAGGGTCAGACATGATGACAAAAAATTAACAGGTTTGAAAAATGAGAAAGAAAAGTCCAGCGACAGAGAAAATTGTTAGAGTTCGAAAGAAAAGCAATGTTTAGCCGTCAAAAGGGGCTAAATTGAGACCCATTCAACCACGCTCTGCTACCACTTGTTCCGAGGTATCTGTGGAACGGCAGAGGTGAAAGAAGGTGAGGGCGGGAATAGGTCTCAACTTACGAAATTAAAGTTAATTTAAAACTTTAACAAAGGTTATATTTTCTTTTCAAGAAAAATAAGTAACAGAATATAACAGGTACCAAGTAGCAGATCAACAAATTAAGAAAGTACAATTTTAGTTCATTACAAAATTTGAGCTTCGAGCCCGACACTCACGAACTTTGAACTATAAGCCCAACTTTACCTATATACCAAGTTCAAACAAAGGGGCAAAAAAACCAATCATACCAAGGAGCACTGGCTCCTGATTACCATATTAAGCCTCCTCGAGGCACACAGAAACCAAATTTAAGAAAGAGCAAACCCGCTCTCAAGGTTCAAGCCCATCAAAGGCCACAATAAACTATACTTCAAGCTGCCCTCAAGGTATACCAAGAACAGGGGTAATAAATACCCAACCTACTGGGCCTATTCAGTAAAGAACCAGGTTAATTACGTGGCCCAAAATACCAACTTGAGTGGAGGCGTAACTTGCACTCCTAATACACTTATGAAACCTACTTGACACTAGGACGCATACACAAGGGCTAATCCCATACTAAAGAGGTGACTTGTATAAGAGGACATAATTACATAAAGAAAGGAAGAAACGGTTGTGAAAACAAAGTCACCTCAAAACAATAGGAGTGGGAGCTCGAGAGGGTTTAGCACTCTCTATCCCAATTTATAGTTAAAGAGACGAAGTTTTACCAAGTGTCTATTACATTTTAAAGATGGGTTACATGAGAAAAGTTTCGAACCTGCCCCGAGGGTTAAACTGCTGAGCTAGCGAAAAATGAAGTTATTAAATGGCCATTACCTTACGGATGAACTGCTGCCAGAAGAAAGAGGCGCTTCCCGCCCCCTGCTACATAATCACACTAGGAGAGATGTTACTGAAGTTGCCAGGAGACCAGAAAATCAGCAGTTTATAAACCCTCGCGGAACATTCGAGACCTTTCATGAATGATAGGACACACCCACAGCAGTTTATTGGTTACAGAACACAGTTACAGAGCAGGTTGGGGAAGAAAGCCCTGATTGGCCGAAAATTAATTTAAGAAATTCGGGATTGGCTAATTTCAAAACTGGCGGAAAGAAAGGATTAACATTGCCAACCCTCGAACCACAGAACAAAATTTAGCAAAAACAAAACTTATGAATATTAAATTTCTTCAGGACAGTTCATTCCTTTACACCAGAGTGCGTTATTATAGTTTTTGAAGAGACATCTGTTAGAGAACGTCCAAATTCTTGATCCGGAGGAAACAAACACAAGTCGAAGTCGAAAGACACACCGTTCAGACACTTCAACATTACCAAATTTACTGTGGTGACATCTTTCGAGAAACCATTGGATTAATATAGTTTGTTAAAGTTCAGGCGTTCTCCTGTAGAAGAGTTTCGACTGGCGCAATATTTGAATTTGCGTCGTGGAGGTGTACCGCCCGGTACATATATAATCCGCCGAAATTTGCGATCTGATTTGTTTTCTAATAGATTACGGCAAGTTCCCTCCCATTTTTCAATCTTTCTTTCCAGGAATCGATTTCGCACTTCCCGGGCTAGGTCCAGGTATTCCATCCGGTCAGTTGGGTCCCTAAATCTTTGCCATCTCTCCTCATAAGCATTTTTAATATGGATCAAGTCCTGAAGGAGATCCAGCGTGGTGTCGTCTTGGGTGCCTTGGCGATGCCGAACCCGCGGTCGGACTGCATTCTTAGTCATTACCCGTCCAGAACCCGTTTCCAGCGCGGTCCGCACATTTGACGACGGTCCAGAACATTATTATTATTATTGTTATTATTATTATTATTATTATTATTATTATTATTATTATGATGATGATGATGATTATTATTATTATTATTATTATTATTATTATTATTATTATTATTATTATTATTATTATTATTATTATTATTATTATTAATATGATATATTCTGGACCCCACAGCAAGATGCAAGACCGCTACTTGGCGGTAAATTACATCTACTGCCATTGTCATAGTTGAGAATGTGACCAGCATCATTGTCGCGCGTAGGCAAGTGTGCGGGATTTCTGGCGATACGAATGACATACTTCCGTGCATTATTGACCTTATTATAGAAGTGAACAATTGGACGGTCAATCTCATTCCTATCGTTTATTTCAAATGTGTTAAAAGTTTTATTTATATGCCAGGATAATCTACTGTAATCTAAGAACGTTCTCCGAAGGAAAAGATGGCTCTTGAAAACGAACCAAGGAAAGATTAAAACCGATCGGTTTATGATCAGAATAAGTACATCGAAGATCTACAGCCTGTTTCCAGTCATTCGACAGGGCCAGGAATGGAATGAATAAAGCCCCCATCTAGCGGCGACAATACGAATTGTGCCGGCTGCCGAAACCTGTCGCACTCCTCTGGGGCAATGATTAATGAATGACAAATGAAATGAAATTATACTGGACAGTGTTGCCGGAATAAATGATGACAGGGAAAACCGGAGTATCCGGAGAAAAACCTGTCCTGCCTACGTTTTGTTAAGCACGAATGTCACATGGAGAGACCGGGATTTGAACCACGGAACTCAGCTGTGAGGGGCCGGCTCGCTGCCGCCTGAGTAACGGTCCAGAACATTATT
This sequence comes from Anabrus simplex, assembly GCF_040414725.1. Lineage (NCBI taxonomy): Eukaryota > Metazoa > Arthropoda > Insecta > Orthoptera > Tettigoniidae > Anabrus > Anabrus simplex. The sequence continues at coordinate 502,986,100 of NC_090267.1, forward strand.
ATTATTATTGTTATTATTATTATTATTATTATTATTATTATTATTATTATTATTAATATGATATGTTCTGGACCCCACAGCAAGATGCAAGACCGCTACTTGGCGGTAAATTACATCTGCTGCCATTGTCATAGTTGAGAATGTGACCAGCATCATTGTCGCGCGTAGGCAAGTGTGCGGGATTTCTGGCGATACGAATGACATACTTCCGTGCATTATTGACCTTATTATAGAAGTGAACAATTGGACGGTCAATCTTTTACACCCCTCCTATTGGGATTTACATAAAACAAAAAAATGCGTGTTCCTTTATTATTAAAGGAGATTCTAAATACCAATTTTTACTGTTACGGAGATATCCGTGGTAGTTAGAGGTGAAAGAATGTGCGGGCTGGAATAGGTCTCAACAAGAAAATTAAAGTTAATTTAAAACTTTAACAAAGGTTATATTTTCTTTTCAAAATCAACAAATAACAGAGTATAACAGGTACCAAGTAAAAGATCAACAAATTAACAAATTACACTTCGTTACAGGATTTGGGCTTCGAGCCCCAAGTTTAATTTCTGAGCTCTCAGCTCACAACCACAATTGCTAAAGGGCAGAAAACCCCTAAATTACAGAAATTCCTGATTGGCTACATTCAAAACAGGCAGAAAGAAAGGATTTATATTGCCAACCCACAAATGACAGAACAAAATTTAGTAAAGACAAAACTTATGAATACAAACTTTCTTCAGGAGAGTACATTCCTTTACACCAGAGTGCGTTATCATAGTTTTTGGTAGAGACATCTGTTAGAGAAAGTCCAAACTTCTTGATACGGAGCAAACAAACACAAATCGAAATAGACACAGTTCAGAACACTTCAAAAATACCAAATTTACAGTAGTGACATCTTCCGAGAAACCGTTGAGTTAATACAGTTTGTTAAAATTCAGGCTTTCTCCTGTAGAGGAGTTTCAACTGGCGCAATATTTGAACTAGCGGCGTGGAGGTGTACCGCCCGGTACAGGCCTCGCCCCCCCCCCACCAAAGTCCTTCCAAGGGGTGACACCGAAGAAAACAAAATTTTGTTTTAAAACCAGGTCCAAGTATTTTTGCTGATGAGTTGAAGAATTTAGAAGAGAAAAATATAACTTTTCAGTAGTTGGAGGTCTCAGAAGTTGTTTGATATAAGTAGGGTTAAATTAAATCCAGTCTTAGAATTTCTTTGTAGTAGCATTTGATGAAAGGTCTCTATGTTTGTAGTAGTTGAATCCAGAAAAAGAACTTTAAATCTTGAAAGGAAAAATTATTTCTAAGCCCACCAAATGTTGATTTGAAGGAGTATTTAATTGCCGAATAGAGAGTCCATGTAGCAGAAGGAGTACACTAGTTGCCGATTAATTTTGACGGCAAGACCTGCCGCCGCTGCCTATGTACAGAGGAGGCCGGTCGGACCCCTCAAGTACCCTGAGATGCCTCTCTCCCTCTACTATGAGAGGGGTAGTCGTGGCGAAGCACGCCGCTGACGCGACGATTGTTTACAGTCCTCGAGCAGTTTGCGGGTGGTGTGCCGCACATCAGCCTTGGCCGGAAGGAGGGCTCCGGCTCGTCGTACACTGGTTGTCCTCACTGGAGTGGAGTGGGCGGTGCGCCACCTCAGTGGCGGTACGGCGCCGCACGGCTGCGGGGGCACTGAAACAGTAAGATCTCGGCGGCAGAATTTTTGTACCAATATAATATTTTAGGGTACTGTCTAGGAGTTGAGGCTGAGGTGACAGCGGCGTGGAGACTTTTATTATTTTGCCACAGGTGTGGTTTAGCAGGAGACGGGAGCGTGGTAATGGCCATATTGACGGGACAGCAGAGCAACTCTGGAGAGGGTTTTACAAAGTACAAGGTAGACGGACACACATAGTGCAGAAGGCCATAAAAATAAAACCCAAAAATATAACCTTTGGGGTTCTTACTAGATGTTAAAGATCCAATGAGCAATTAATTTACACCGGTTTCACCTGAGATAGGTGAACCCTAAGTTTTCTCTCGGTGGCTGGGTTGCTCACTAACAATGTCACCGGCGTTAAAAAATCCAAGACGGTACACGGCCCATGAAATCTGGGAACAAAATTCTTGACGATAACTTGGTCTCCTACATTTAAATTGGTGGCCTCCGTCCACGATCATATCTTTCCCTAACATTTTCATGAGAAATTTTGAGATTGGCCTTGGCCTTCTTCCAAAGATCTCTAATATTATCTGGATCTATTGCCTCCGGTAGAATATCACTAAGAGACCAAAGGTTAGCGAGCGGCGTGTTGGGTACGAACTTGAACATCAAAGAAGCTGGAGTAAACTTATGAGATTCATCAACCGCCGAATTCAAAGCAAAAGCTAACCAATGCAGGGATGTGTCCCACCTAGAATGATCGTCGTGATGATAGGCAATAAGAACCGACCTCAGATTACGATTGACCCGTTCACCTAGAGATGGTTGAGGATAGTAAGCAGAAGTAGTCACATGTGAGATGGACAAATCAAAACAGAATTTACAAAAGAGATTGGATATATTGACACGGACCAAAAGAAGCAAAAATGGAATTAAAACAAGAACTAGTGGACTGAGCGGTAGCCAGCTTAGTCGGAAATAACCAAGAAAATCTTGTGAAGCCATCTACACACACAAGGACGAACTTGTTTTCATTCCCCTTTGACTGGGGGAAGGGTCCTACGTAGTCGATGTAAAGACGTTCCATGGGGCGCGACGCTTGATGAGAAGACAAAAGCCCTTGCTTAGTGAACATGGTGGGTTTACTAAATCAACAAGATTTACAAGCTTTTACTAATTCACGGATTTCTCCGTCCATACCCTTCCAAATGAACATTTCTCGGATCTTTTCTCTAGGTTTGACGATGCCTAAATGCCCCCCTAGTGGGGTCTCATGGTAATACTTGAAGATCATAGGTACTAGAACAGCTGGAACCACAACTTTCATCTTCTTATCATGCCCCGACGGGTAACATAAAACACCATTCCTCAGTACATAAGGTACGAAGTGTTCCCCAGAAGAAAGGGTTTCTATTATTCGGAGCCAGCGTCGGATCTTCGCGTTGATATTTTTCAATATCCCTAAAGAGCATGGGAGCATCTGTTAGAATGGCATTGATCTCAGGTAGTATGGACTCGGGAGGTGAAGAACTATCAACCAGTTCATGGGTCTCTACATCACTGGAAAACATACGGCTTAGTCCGTCTGTCACAACATTTTCAGTACCTCTTATATGCCTAACATCAAATTGGAAGGCCGAAATTCGGATGGCCCACCGGGCTATACGACCAGTACGACGCGGCCTACCTAAGACCCAACTTAAGGCTAGGTTATCAGTCTCCAAGTCGAACTTGACATGTTCCAGATAGAGGCGGAACTTTTCTAGAGCAAACAAGACAGCCAAACCCTCAAGTTCATAGATGGAATACTTGGATTCTTGCGCCGATAGTGTCCTAGATGCATAGGCGATGGGTCGCCTCCCTAATTCAGTCTCTTGAAGAAGGACTGCTGCTACCGGCGACGACGACGCGTCGGTTTGGACGATGAATTTCTTCGAGAAATCAGGCATGGCAAGAACAGGGGAATTACACAAAGCTAATTTGAGATCTTCAAAAGCGGCTTGTTGAGAAAGTCCCCACTCAAATTTGACGCCTTTCCTACGACGTAAGTACAAGGGCGCCGCTCTATTGGCGAAATTTGAAATAAATTTCCTGAAAAACTTCACCATACCAATGAACCTGGCAATACCTTTGACGTCCTTGGGAGGTTTGAAATTACGGATGGCCTGTGTTCTAGAATGATCGACTGCGACACCATCGGGCGACACAATATGCCCTAGAAATGACATAGAGGGCTTAGCGAATGCAACCTTGGACAACTTCACCGTTAACCCTGCCTTACGAAGGCGACTTAGGACCTCTTTCAGATGATCAAGATGTTCTTCAAAGGTCTCAGAAAACACGACGACATCATCAAGATAATGATACAAGTATTCAAATTTGATGTCGGAGAAAACCCTGTCTAACAGTCTCGTAAGCACGGCTGCCCCCGTGGGGAGGACGAAAGGTACGCGGTTGTACTCATAAAAGTTCCAATCCGTTACAAACGCTGTCAGGTGTTTAGATTCCTCTGCTAGCGGTATCTGATTATAAGCCTGATTAAGGTCTAAGATGGTAAAGAATTCAGCTTTTCGAAACCATGAGAAACAAGAGTGAAGGTCTGGAAGGGGCACAGATTGTAACACCACCTTCCGACTGAAAGCCCTATAATCAATCACAGGCCTGAAGCCACCATGGGGTTTCGGGACTAGAAAAATAGGTGAAGAATATGCCGACGTGGAGGGTCGAATAATACCATCTTTCAGCATTTGACCTATGATCTCCTTCAGGGCCTTCATTTTAGGTGCAGATAACCTATAAGGTGGAAAACGGACAGGAATCGAATCCGTCACCTCAATCTTGTATTCAATAAGGTCAGTAACACCAAGAGTATGAGAGGACATCTCTGAAAACGACTGACACAACTTACGAAACTATCAGCCTGCTCCTCAGGTAGATGTCTAAGATCTGACAACATCTCATCCTGGGTAGGCGAAATAGGTGACCATGACACAGAAACTACATTTTAGCAAAGGGATTTTGGAATTACTATCAAATTTGAAAGTGCACGACTTGCTCTGAAGGTCGAGCCCTAGACCGGTGTGAGACATGGAATCAGCTCCCAATATAATGGGGGAAGACAAGTGCTTGGCCACAAACAGTTTAAATTTCCAAGTAATATTAGATATACGAATTTTGGCATACAGAAAACCTAAAATATCTAATGGGGATGAGTTTGCCGAAACATAATGAACCGAAGTCGAACAAAAATCAGGAAGATTACGAACAGAATTCAATTTGGAGTACCACTCGGCCGAAATAATAGAACACACACTGCTAGAATCTAAAAGGGCATTATTCAATTCAGTCTTGAGAAAAGGAACAGGTGCGGGGGTATCCGCCGCAATCCTAAGACATTCTCTGGGACATTCAAATGGTAATGTAGAATAGTTCTGACTTTTCCCTGAATTTTCGTCGGACTTAACCTGGGTTGAGCCTTGAAAAGATGATTCTGCCGACTCAGCCGGAGCCACTAGTCACTTATAATTGTTGGTGGAAGTTGCACCCGAAGTTGAGCAGGAAGGAGTGCTGTTAGCATTAGGGCAGTTCTTGGCAATATGAGAAAAAGCGCCGCATTTAAAACAGCCTTGGGATGACCTGCTCCATTCCGGGTCTCATTGGATTTAAAATCAAGGGGCACTTGTTCCGAAGATGATCTGCTGAGCCACACGCATAACATTTGCGAGTGGTGACGGTTCGGCGAGGCGGAGGCCGAAGATTACTAAAAGAAGGAGGGCATATCTAACTCCTTCGGCTGAGACAGCCATAGCCTCTAACTCGGCAAAAGATTGCGGACGCGACGCAAAGCACAAGTATGACCTGTATGATGGAGAAATGCCTTCCACAATGGCCTGTACAATCTGATCTTCAGGGAAGTGAAGAGCAAACACTCTGCTATAGAATTTAATATCTTGGATGAAGTCGGCAAGATTTTCACCCAGACTCTGTACACGGTAATAGTACTTCTGAATTAGTGATGACCTAGCCCTAGCTGGAATGAAGTTTGCTAATAAATGGGCGTGGAAGTCTTCTATAGATGATTGATCAGCAATAGCTCTTACAATTTTGTCAGATAGAACACCGATTGAATGGGGATAAATAATCTGCAGAATCTGACAGGGAGTAAGAGAAAACACAAGAGCATGATCCTGAAACTCAACGAAAAATCTTAGAAAAGCAACAACCTCACTGGTGCAATGAACAGAAAACTTAGAAATACCCTTGAGCAGCATTGCTAACGGATGAGGCAAACAACTGAACCCGGGTGACATAGCCGGTAGAGGCCTAAGTGGCGGAGAAGCAGTTTCAGAAGGTGCATTATTCAGCGAGGTACGACGCACAGATTCGTTGTCTAATGGGGCAGAGGTTTGTTGAGCACCAACAGTTTTCCTATTTGCTTCTCCTTTAGAAGACTCTACCTCGCTAAATACGTTTACCGTAGCGGGTTGATCAGTTTTGGGAGGTACTGCTCCAGTTAACAATAGGCTAACCTTACTGGACAAATCGGAAAGGTTTTCGAGGACGGCACTAGCCTCCTTCCCTTGAGTATCATTCAATTTAAGAGACAACAGATCACTAACCCTATTGGAAAAATGGTACAATCTAGCTTGTACACGTTTAAGTTGATTAGGGGATGGATCACCCCCTTCAAAAAAAACCAACTACCGATGCTAACTCAGTAACATTATCAGTGATCGTGGAGAGAGCGTCATCAATCTCTTTTTCTCCGAAAGTGGGGATGGAAATAGGCAAATCAAGGGACTCTTTAAGCTTATTGGTATCTACTGCAACCGTGCCTCCAGATTGCACATTTCTAATTGTTAATTCATAGATCAATTCCTCCTTGCAAAAATAGCCGGGATGGAGGACGTAGCGAGGGCCGGACATGTCGACAGAAAAATTTTAGAAAAATAAATAAATTCCAGCAACTGAGAAAATTGTTAGAGTTCGAATCGGAAACAATGTTTAGCCATCAAAAGGGGCTAAATTGAGACCCATTCAACCACGCTCTGCTACCACTTGTTACGGAGATATCCGTGGTAGTTAGAGGTGAAAGAAGGTGCGGGCTGGCATAGGTCTCAACAACAAAATTAAAGTTAATTTAAAACTTTAACAAAGGTTATATTTTCTTTTCAATATCAACAAATAACAGAGTATAACAGGTACCCACAACCACAATTGCTAAAGGGCAGAAAACCCCTAAATACAAGGAGCACATGCTCCCAGCTATTAACCTCAAGCCTCTCTAAGGCACCTTTACCACAACACCATAAAGAGCTGACCCGCTCTCGATCTTTCAAGCCTATCAAGGCAATAATAGACTCTTATCCAAACTGCCATCAAGGCATACAAAGAAACAGGGATATTCAATACCCAACCTACAGGGCCTTCGCATGAAGAAAACAAAACATCAGGTTAAGTTACCGACCCAAAGTACAGAAGGGATTAGAGGCGTGAACTTGCACTCCTAAATACACTTTTAAAACCTAAGTGGCTCTAGGCCGAAACACAGGGGCTAATCCCAAGCTAGGGAGGTGACCCGTATGAGAAAACTTTACTACATTAAAGAAGAGAAGAACGGTTATGAAAACGTAGTCACCTCCATTTCAAAATGAAGGGGAGTTCGAGAGGGTGAAGCACTCTCTATCAACGCTTTACAGTGAAAGAGATTTGTACTTTTTACATAGACAGAAAGGAACTTACATTTTTAAAAGATGGGTTTCATATTAAATGATTCGAACCTTCTCCGAGAGTTAAACTGCTGAGCTAGCAAGAAATGAAGAAGTTAACAAGCCATTACCTTGTTGAAGAACTGCTGCTCGAAGAAAGAGGCGCTTCCCGCCCCCTGCTACTTATCCACACACTAAGAAATATGTTACTGAAGTGGCACCGAGACAACAAAATCAGCAGTTTTATACCCTCGTGGAAAGTTCGAGACCTTTCATGAATGATAACAACCCGCCCACAAATTTTTATTGGATAACAGCAAAAACTAATACACAAGACGAGGAAGAAACACCTTATTGGTGGAAAATTAATTACAGAAATTCCTGATTGGCTACATTCAAAACAGGCAGAAAGAAAGGATTTATATTGCCAACCCACAAATGACAGAACAAAATTAAGTAAAGACAAAACTTATGAATACAAACTTTCTACAGGAGAGTACATTCCTTTACACCAGAGTGCGTTATCATAGTTTTTGGTAGAGACATCTGTTAGAGAATGTCGAGACTTCTTGATACGGAGCAAACAAACACAAATCGAAATAGACACAGTTCAGAACACTTCAAAAATACCTAATTTACAGTAGTGACATATTCCGAGAAACCGTTGAGTTAATACAGTCTGTTAAAGTTCAGGCTTTCTCCTGTAGAGGAGTTTCAACTGGCGCAATATTTGAACTAGCGGCGTGGAGGTGTACCGCCCGGTACATTTTGTTGCGAGCTGTTTGTGCTTACCTTACCTAATAAAATTCTCCCCTTCGAATTGGTGCTCTTTTCTCCGTCTGCTGTTACGAACTGTCGGCTTCCCGGCCGCTTGTACTACTGCTGTCACTGCTCGCCTGCATGGCGTATCCACTCTGACGTCACGCCTATAGTATGTTCTCGATCTACCCCGCTCGCATATATATATATATGGCCTTGTGTCGTTCATTCGGCAGGTCAGTTGTGGTATAACCTTGTTAAAGACAGTGGGAGATGGAACTCTGCACACGGCTGGACCGTGTCCATTTTACTTGTGAACTTCGTGCTGGACTACTATCAAGGGTGAGCAGACACAGTTTCTTTCTATCATTTAACGTGCCCTACCCTGCTATACTTGGGCTTCGCCGTAGTAACGAAAATTGAACTTTGGTCCCTTCAGGACACATCTGAGTATTCGTGCAGCGCAAATGTTCTGCCTATTGGACATTTATATTCTTAATATGTGGTGTAAATGGTGTACTGGACAGCTGATCTAAAATTCTAGTCCATAAACATTCCTACCTTCTGAGATGAACTTTTGCATCGCGTCTGTCAGTGCTGGGGACTTGGCGGCTTGATCCTTATCCTGTTTCATTCCTCCGTTTCTTCCTTCTTCTTCCTTGTTCTATCCTTTATCTTCTTCTTCGTTTTGCCTCATGACTGAGGCGTCGTGACTATCATAATATTCAGCCCTCTAGCGAATCAACCATACTCCGCCATTCTTCCCTATCTAAAGTTTTCAATGTGGTTACTCTGGGAGAACACTGTAGGGGGCCGTTCACCATGTCAATCAATCGCGTTGGTATTCGTCCTCGTTGTCTGCTTCCCTGGAATTTGCCCTCAACAATCAGCCTTTGTAGACTACCACCTCGGCGCATTATATGTCCAAAGTAGCGTACAATTCGTTGAGAGACCTTACACGATAGGCGCACATTTATCTGAAGTTGGTTCAGGATTGATGTGTTCGTGCGATGAGCTGTCCAAGGAATCCTTAACATTTTCCTCCAGCACCACATTTCAAAGCTTTCTATCCGTTCACGATCACGTTTGAGGATGGTCCACGTCTCTGCGCCATACAAGAAGACTGAGAAGACTAGAGATTCAACGAGCTTCTTTTTTGTCTTAATGGTGATGTTGTTATCTTTCCAGATCTTCCGCAGACGGATCATTGCTACCTTTGCTATTTCAATTCTGCGCTTTATTTCATCTTTGGAACCACCAGAATTGGATAGTAAGGAGCCTAGGTATACATACTGATGTACAACTTCACACTCTACAATCTGTTTAATATGTGGACTGTTGTTGTTCTTACGATCAATAATCATGACTTTGGTTTTCTGTCGATTTAGGCGTAATCCAATTTCTAGGCTTGCTTCCACTACTCTCTTTTCTTATCCCATCTATCTGTTCATTTTTTGTAAAAATGGTGCTTGCTCAAAAGATGTGGTCTGCTAATTTAATTTGTATGTTAATCGGTTAGCTTCAATTTTATTATCGCTTCTGCGCATGCGTGTATGTTTTAATCCCTTCTGGGATCATTTGTTAGAATTCCTATTTTTTTATACTCTACCAAAAGGATCACTCCTTGTACTGGAGATTGGTTTATTTCAATTCTGAATCTCTTGAATTGTTTGGCAAGAGGTTACATTACAATGTCATATTGTATACATTGTATCAATTTGTGAGCTTATCTAGCAAGTGTATGACACTACCAACATTGTATTCTACTAGCACGATCCTGAAACTTTATTTGATGTACCTCCCTACTAGCGTATAGTTTAATTTAATGCAAAGAAACTGTTTTCAGAATCTATGGGTCCCCCCTTCTCTTTCTCTTTCCCCTAATTGAAGTGTTGGAACATATGTCCAAAGATTGTAGTGATTTGTGCTTAGGAATTCGATTATGACGATGTAATCAAATTTTGTATCACCTACGTGTCTTAAAATCAAACTTAACGCTTTTATTACGCCATATGCTGGTACATACTGTTTGTTCTGATGTAAAGATCATTTGTTACCCCTTTGAGATTGGTATAATATATATGTTATTTTCAAACTTGTTTTCCAAAATTCTCTTTCACGAGTTCCTCCCCCCATTACTTCTGTTCCCAATTTAATCTCGTTTTCTTCTTCTTCCTGAAACCGAGGTTACGTTTGTCTCCTTTCCACGAACGTTTGGAGTTTGCCTATTACGGTGTAGAAAACTGTATTGTAATTTTCTTCTGCTTTCAACGGTGTTCTCACAGTATTTCATGTTTAACTCTGCGAGCGCATGTGAGCTCTGATTGTTACCGCCATCTACGGCTATGTTGGGAACTACTTATCCCCTTTCTCCTTGAAGCTGCTCCGGCCAATCAGCGCTTGGTGTCAGCCATCTTGATGTAGACACTCTCTCTGGTGCGAGAGAGAGGGAAGCGAAGCGAGCAGGCAGTTGCTGCTTGGCAATCATGGCTAATAGTCGTTGGCGTTCTGTACTCAAAGTGATGCTTTGGGATAGCATCATGGACGGTGGATAGTAAATCGTAAGGATGTGGGGATGTGCTCCACACCCTCATAATATTTCCTTTTTTCTCAATTTGTAACCTCGTAGTGAGTGATTGTTTTTAAAATGCTGCAAAGGAAGATCTCCAACTGGTAAAGTACACATGGCCGAGCCATGTATAAATCATACTACTGATTGAGCAAGCAACCATCCTGTAAGTCAACCTTTGTTATTCTGGTATTTTCATCAGCGGTGAACTGTTCGTGTGATTTCTTCGGAGGAAACTTATTAATTATCAAAGTTGTGCGTTTCGATTATAATGATGTGGACCTTTTCATGGTTGGGTAAAATTATTGTGCTCTTCCAAAACAAAGTATCGGGTTGAAAAGACCTTGTTAATTCAGTTTACCTAGTGTATAACATTTCTTGTAATGGAATTTAAGTGTTACTTGGGGTAATTTTCAAAGAAAAGCAGTGGTGTAAAATTTTTATTATTATTATTATTATTATCATCACACCGTAATGATGATACTGCTGCTCTGAAATTTATTTTGGTTTTTAAAAGTAGGGTAATACGTGGGAGATCCAGTAGGGATTACTTGTGCTATGCTGGTTTATTTTAATTTAATTTACCTTTTTTGGGGGGCTTTATACGTGTTTTGCGTATGATCTTTGCCCTTCTGGCCTCCATTGTTTTGGTGCCATTGTTGGTTCTTCCATCGGGATTGGTTCTCCCATGGTTTTAACAATTGCTTTTGTTGCCGGGGTAATGGATGTTGATTTTGGAAGTGGAATGTTGTTGGTGATGATTTTTATGTTGGGAGACTACCCTGTCTGATGTTGTTTCTGTATTTTTGACACCCCGTTGCGCATTTACTGTTTCTTGGGCACCCCAGTTGCTCTCTTTCCCTTTTCCTTCTATGTTTGTTGTGGAGGGTTTCTTTCCCTTTGTAAATTATTATGAAAAGCACTTAGCATCCCATGACTGGAACTCCCACCGTATTAATGGTACCCGTTTGTTGATGTGAAACGGATAGAGAGTAGGAACCTCTCAAGGAATAACGGTGAACCAAGAAGGTTGTATTTTCTAATTTTTAACAAGGTATCCTTTCCGAATGGAATCCACTGATAAATGATTTGGTGGTTGTTACTAAGTAAACTTGTTGAGGTGATTGTAATACTTTCTGCAGCCTATATCTTTCTTGCCGACTGGCGTTTTGTGTTTTAATTCCTTAATTTTGGTCTTTTTCTAACTCAAGGTACCATTTAATTTACTTTCATTACTTTCTTACCGTCCGGCGGTTCTTTTTTAAAATGATTTTTCTTTAATTTATCTTTTGGTGTTTCTTGAGTTTAATTGTGTTTTCCTGTGGTTTTAAGTGAGGTCTGCTTCCCTTATTTTACCTAATTTAAATTAATCTTGTTGAATTTTAAAGGCCTCCTTATTTTAATCCTATGTCATCTGATTTTATTTAGTTTCTGGTACCTAGTTTTTTTAAAATACTACTAACTACGAGGTTGTCTTTTTTTAAAATTTATTTACCTGAGTTTGATGAATTATATATCTTCTTAAAAAAAAGGAAATTTTGTCTTTATTTCCACGCAACATTTATTTGATACACTGTCGGTTGGTAGCTTGATCCACCTGTTTTTTTCTCTACCACCTGGAGGTAAGTTTTTTTTTTCTATGTTCCTTTTGGTGTTTTCTGGGTGGGTAGTGTTTATCACGCTTCCGTTTCGTTCCTTTCAACTAGATCTTTGTTCTGTGTTGTGTTTTTACTGCCAATCAGTTTAGTTGGCACCGGGTAACCTAACTGGTGGGGCAGTAAGTGGTAGCTTCAGAGCGTGGTTCCTAAGTTGACTACGCTCGTGCTAGTGTTAATTGCCTGTAGGTCGGTCGTATCCCCCTTTCTTGAAAACTGTACAGTGTGTCAAATAGTTGAGTGGTGGAAAAAAGGCAAATGGTCTTAAAGGTTACTTACTTTTGTGAAAAGAAGCGCATTTATCTTGATTAATTTGTTGGAATTTTGTTTCATGTACCTCCACGATGTCTCGAGCGGTCCTGTTTCCCCACAAGCTCTGTAAGGCAGAGTTAACCTATGAGCTAGCGATACGTGGAGCTAGTCCTGCGGGTTCTGTTGCTGATTGTGCTAATCTTCTTTCCGAGCTTATTCAGGTGCCCATTAATCCATCCCGTGTTCGCCCCAGCAATGTTGGTGAGTCACTTCATTTTATCACTGAGGCCTTGACAGAGATAGAAGTAATAAGGGAAGAGTTCTTGGAATTGTCTCCTACTAAAGCACAAATTGACCGTTTAAAGGCCAGAGTATATCACTACTTGGGAAGGATCCATGATTTGTTGTCTCTTAAACCTGAACCCGAGTTTATCTCTCAGTGCACCAAATTGTTGGCTATTGCCTCTAGCATTTCCGCTGAGCTGGACCTGATGATTGCCAGCAGAGATATGGATAACCTAAAAATCAGTCAAAAATGTAATCCTTCTGACCCTATTCCCCAGTGTTCCTCAAACCATGTAGTTACCCCTCCTAATAACCAAGGCTTATGTTGTGCTGCCTCTCCCGTCCTGGAAAGTTTGTTGTCTAAAATGAGCCTTACTCCCACCTACTACCCCTTAGAGGAGCTTTTCCATGGGGTGAAAAATTTCTCAGTAGATTCAATTGAGGAAAGCATTCGTTTTCTGCGGTTTCTAGTAGAAATGAAGGATTCCGGTAAAGTTTATTCTATCGATGATTTGGGTATCCTTCGTGCTCTTTTCTCCCATTGTGAAGGTATTCTGAAACGGGAAATCTCAGAGGCCATTTCATCAAAACTTAAGGTTGATGAATTTCATGAATCGGTGTTGAAAAAATTTATTCCCTCCTTGGCGTTACAGAGCTTAATTCCTCAACATTGTTTTCGGACGCAGTTCCTTCATGAAAATTTACTTTCTTATATCCTTGACCTCAGATTTTTCTGTAAAGTTTTCAAAATTACTGTTCCCGAGGAAGAAATGGTGGCAAGAATTTTAAAAGGGATCTCTCCGTCATACAGGTCCTACCTTTCCCTGAGTAAGTGCCCCACTAATTTTGATGAACTGGAGGTTGCATGCTCCTTCGCTGAAGACGTCAAGCATGGAGATGCCTCCAGAACTGTAAGTTTACCTCCACCTGCCAAACCTGTTCCTCCTGTCCACTCTTCTATGTATAATGATGCCAATGCCAAGAAGTGTTTTAACTGCGGTTCTAGGAATCACCTCAGGAATGCTTGTACTGTAGTTAAGCGCAACTCTAGGGGTTGTTGCTATACTTGCGGATCTGCTCAGCATCTTAAGAATTATTGCCCCTTGTCTGCTCCAAAAACCGGTCAATGACTAGGAGTTTCCCAAATAAAGTATAAAAATTCTAATTTTGGAAGGTCTCCGGGTTCTGCTAAGGTTATCTGTCCCCAAAGGTGTAATAAGATTTCTACCTGTGGTGTTTCCCAGGGTACCTTTGCTGAAGTGGAAGTAAATAACGAACCCCTGTTAGCTTTGATTGATTCTGGCAGTATTGTCAACGTGATTAATTTTGGATGGTATTCCAAGCTGAAGAGTGCTTGTAAACTGGATGAATTATTACCTGTTGGTGTGAAGTGTGTGGCTGCTAATGGGAACAAGTTGGAAATTCTGGGGGCTGTAAAGGTAAAAGTAAGAATTGGGAATTTCACCTGGAAAATCACGTGCCTTGTGGCACCTAACCTGTCTTGCAACATGATTTTAGGGACAGGTTTCTTGTCGAAAACGGGACTAGTTATGGATCTTCAAGCTAGGATGTTTTTCTTTAAATTTTCTCCTGATTCTAAATTTAATTTTAGGGATCTTTCCTCGTGTGCAATCAAGGTTTCCTGTGTAGATGAGTCAGTGCCGGAAGGAGTTGGTGAAATTGATAAATTGGATCTCAGCCATTTAAGTGAGGAGGAAGCTGAACGTATTCGTGTTCTATGTAACGATTTCCCTGATGTGTTTACTAGCAAGTTAGGAGTTACTGATGTTCTCGAGTATCAGATTGAGTTATCAGATAACACTCCTGTCAGATCCCCTCCTTACCGCCTCTCTCCTCCTCGTATGCTCGAACTTAAAAAGATTATTGACCAAATGTTAGCTGACGGAGTGATCCGTCCATCTACCTCTCCCTATGCATCCCCGGTCTTCCTGGTACCTAAACCCTCTGGAGGCTTCAGGGCTGTTATCGATTACAGGGCTTTAAACCGCAAGGTCATCTTGCAATCCATCCCTTTACCTGATCTGCACACTTGTTTTGGGTGGTTCTCGGGTGCCAAGTTTTTCACCGTGTTAGATCTCAATCAGGCATATTACCAAGTCCCATTGTCTAAGTCTTCCATTCCACTGACCGCTTTCATCACTGATTGGAACCTGTATGAATTTCTGAGACTTCCGTTTGGCATCTCTTGTGGCGCGGCTGTTCTCACGAGGCTGTTAGACACTATTCTCTCTGATATTAAGTTTAGGTTCGTCTTTAATTACCTTGATGACCTGGTTATATTCTCAAAAACCTTCGAAGAACATGTCGAACATGTTAGAGAAGTCCTGGATCGCTTGAGGAAAGCTGGAGTGACTGTCAAGTTGTCAAAGGTAACGTTTGCTAAGCCGAGTATGTCTTTCCTTGGACATGTGGTTTCCTCCGATGGTATCTCCATCGACCACTCTAGGACTCAGGCTATTAAGGACTTTCGACCCCCTAAAGATGTTAAAGGCATCGCACGGTTCGTAGGCATGGTCAATTTTTTCAGGAAGTTCATTCCTAATTTTGCAGAGATAGCTGCTCCGTTAAATCATCTTAGACGTAAAGACGTGAAGTTCTTCTGGGGTCGTCCTCAGCAAGAAGCCTTTGAAGCTTTGAAATCCGCTCTGATGAATGCTCCCGTTTTGGCTATTCCAAATTTTAATAAAAGGTTCATAGTGCAAACTGACGCCTCTGGCAAAGCGATTGCTGGTGTTCTTCTACAAGAGTACGAGGATGGGCGTAGGCCCGTAGCTTACGTGTCCAGGACTCTTACCAACTTAGAAAACAAGTACTCCATTTATGAGTTGGAATCTCTGGCCGTGTTGTTTGCCCTGGAAAAATTCTGACCCTTCATCGAGCATGTTAATTTTGATCTCGAGACAGACAACCAAGCTCTTTCTTGGGTATTGAACCGACCCAAGAGAACTGGTCGTATCACTAGATGGGCTTTGAGAATTTCATCTTTCAATTTCAATGTCAGGCATATCAGGGGTTCTGAGAACATCATCGCCGACGGCCTAAGTAGGATGTTTGAAGATAATTTTGGCACCGATGTAAATCCTGATGATAAAAAAGTTGTAACTAACGTCTTTGGAGTTAATGCCATTCTTTCGGATCTTCCTCTACTATATCATGAAATTGCAGATCATCAGAAAACTGATCCTTATTTGAAGGATATCATTGATAAGCTTAACGGAGGATCTGTAGTAAAGCCATACTCTCTTGTTAAGGGTGTTCTTTGTTGTAAAGGTCGAAAGAGTCGGAATTTCAAAATTGTTGTCCCTAGGGTCCTTGTCCCGGAAATTTTCAAATATTATCACTGCTCTCCCATTGGGGGACATTTGGGTACGTTCAAGACTAGGGAAAAGATTAGACAGATCTTCATTTGGAAAAAGATGGATAATGACATTAGAAACATGGTGAAATCTTGTCAAGCCTGTGCTATTAGCAAACCGAGTTTGAACAACCGTGTGGGATTTTTATCTTCTTCTCAAGCCTCTCGCCCAATGGAACGGCTCTTCATCGATTTCCTGGGTCCGCTCCCCCGTTCTACCTTAGGAAACACCCACATTTTCGTGTGCATTGATGCCTTTTCTCGATTCAGCTGGATTATCCCTACGAGATCTACTGACACTCGAACGACTATCAGTTGTTTGAACTCTATCTTTGCGTCCTTTGGTCCTCCCAAGTTTTTAGTCTCCGACAATGCCAGTACTTTCACCAGCCATTCATTCAGGAAATATTTGTTCGAGTTGTGCATCTCACATGTAACTACCACTCCATACTATCCTAACCCATCTTACGCTGAGAGAATGAACAGGAATCTAAAGTCCGCCTTGATTGCGTTTCATCATAACAATCAGTCCAAGTGGGATTCTTGCCTGCACTGGTTGGCCCATGCGTTCAACTCAGCCTTACACGAAACTCATGGTAAGACGCCTATGTCTCTGATGTTTGGTTATCCTCCGTATTCGCCCATGTCCAACCTACTTGGAATCGATGACCTTCTTCCTGACCTGTCCAAGCCCAATGATCTTCAGAAAATTTGGGATGAAGCGAGGAAAAATCTGTCTGTATCGTACGAGAAGGCTAAGAAACGGTACAACAAGGGTAGAAAATCAACAAGGTTGAAGGTTGGAGACCAAGTCTTCATTAAATGCTACCCAATTAGTAAAGCTATCAAAAAATTTACTGCTAAACTGGCTCCCAGGTACCAAGGACCTTGTACCATTTTGCAGTTCTTGTCCCCTGTATCAGTGTTAGTTAGTGATCCCATCGCTAAGAGAATTAGGCGAGTTCATCTGTCTCAAATCAAATCTGGTTAAGGTGTAGTTTCCCTTTGGTTTCCCTTTAATTTTGGTGTTTGGTGCTACCTTTGGTAGGATGTGGTGTACGGTTTAAAGATGCGCCTAAGAACTACCTTTAGTGGGCTAATTAGGGTAAATTCATTGGTGGTGTGTAAAACCATGGAATATTTTCTGATTTTTTTTTAATCTCTGTATCGATTCCCTGGCTTATGATAGGTTTCCCTTGCGAGCTTTTCCTTTGATAGGTCTGGAAAATTATCCTGTAATGTCTCTTGTTGATATTTCGTAATGAATCGGACTTGGCATGTGAAGCTTAATTATCTTATGTAGACCTTGTAGCTCCGCTATTTGGTGAATTTCTAGTCAATCTACCTGTGTTGATTTAAAACTTGTTGGTTAAAATCGTCCTGCCTGTGCTATCTTTCCGTGCCCTGCTAGGTTCTATTTCTTGTTCCCATTCTAGGGTAGCTTGGGTTTGTCTACAACCCTGGATTGTTCTCCCAAAAAAATTAAGTCTGCATAATGTGTAGCTATTGATTTTCATCGTGATTTGCGTATGCACTGTGGGGTTAGGGCTCCCTTTCGAGATGTTGTACATTATCATTTTCTCTGATTTCTCTGGTTCTTCTGTCTCTGGGCTGTTTGTTTCATTTCTACTGTAAGATTGCTCTCTCGTGCTGATCGTAAGGTGCCATTGCAGGATTTGGCTTCCCTTGTAATATCATTTGTTAATTGGTGTAGGTTGAAAAACTCTTCTAATGTCAGTGAAGCCTTCTTTATGTTAAATCTTTGGCGGTTGTGATTAGTTGTGAAGGAGCTCTGTTGATTGGGGTTGGGAGTGGTAACCTGTTTGCCTTGTGCATGGACTTGAGTCTTCTTGGTTCTCCACTGCCTGACGGTTGGTTATAGGTGCTCCTCCCTTGCTAATTCATCTTATGTCCTGTTCCTTACTATTCCCATGTCTTTGGGAGTTGTGAGTTCCTTTTGAGATTGGCTGGTCGCTAGTTCGTTGTACCTAAAAGTTCTTCGTACTCTATTTGATAACTGTTGGAAATTTCCTTTTCATTATTGATTTCTGTAGCCCCACGATAATCTTTTAGTTCTCTGCTCCTCTGGAAGCTTTATTCGCCAGGTTCCTTGTTTCAAATTATTTGATCTGTTTCCTGTTCTGTGCTGTTCTATGCGAGTTGTGTGTTCTTGTAGTATATAGAGTATCCTACCTTATCTACCTGTTGTGTTTGGTTGTCAAGTAAGGTCCTTAACCTGAGAATTCTACTTCTTTAGCTGCGTTTGGTTTGGTGTTTGGCCTGTATCTGGTGGCGTTATCTCGGTACCGAAGTGTTGTTTGATGTGTAAATTTTGATGGTCGCATGATGACTTCTTTGCATGGTGTTGAAGATTGTGAAATCTTTTAAACCCTGATGGGCTGGCACATGCTTCTGGAAGTTATTGTGGTTTTGATGTTGTGTAGTCGTTATTGGGTAGTTATGACACTTGATAGAAGATTGTACGGCCTTCTGATTTCTCCTGTGTCCTGGTAGATTTGGGAATTGTTGTTTTTTGGTTGCACGCAACTCTTGTAGTATTGTATGAAGGTGGATTTAGGTAACTGGTTTCCTGTTGTATTTTGTTTCTGCCATTCCCTTGTTTTCATGCATAACCTGTTTCTCTGATGTCATCATGTATTCCTTTGTTATTGCTATAAGTTCATTTAATGTCGACCTACCGCTCTAGGTGTTTCTTGGCGGATTTCGATGCTTGTCGATATGGTCGTTTTAACGTCTATCGTTCTGTGTTTCTTTGAAAAGGTATGGGATTATTTGAGGAAACTCTGGATGTATGCTAGCGTCCTTCCGCTAAATGATCATGAGGTTTGTGGGTAGCCTTCCTTCCTTCTTCCTAGTCTTATGGAATATTTTTCCTATCGTCCTGCCTCGTCTCTGCCATTTATTCTTTTATTTACCTCATCTCCTTGGGAAATGGAGATAGGTACCTGTCTGCTGTTGAGCAACAGGGTGATGTCACTTATCTTTAGTCCGATTTGTGTCGAGGTCCTGACGGGCTACTGGTAGGTTATGTTGTGTAGGACATGGTTCCCCTTTCCCCTGCTGGTCATCTGATCTGAGGCGTATTTCACGTTCCATTTAATTTGATTAGCTGTCCGGCTGGGAAATAACTGGTGTTTGCGGACGTTGGTTGGTCTTTGGGTTGTGCTTGTGTTTAACCTCATGAAATTTTATTTTCTCAAAACCTCTCCTGTTATGTTTTTCCCATGGTACTGCTATGGTCTTGTGAAATTTAATTCTGTCCATCCCGGTTACTCGTTACCTGATGCTGTTGATAGTTTGGTCGTTGATGACCAACTTGAACGCGTGCCCTCCATCTATTTGAGCTCTAGATGTCTCCGTCCGTTCTATCAATTTGCTCTTCCTGAGTAAACCTTTACCCTGTAGCCATGGATTTGTTTTTTGCTAAACTTGTTTTTCTGGTGTACTTATTCTGATCGCTATACTGTGTCATATTTTCTTTCTACTGGGTTATGTACGTGATTTCTTGTGTGGCACTGTAAACCTGAGTATTACTAATTTTGGGAAGATTTCTGTAGTATATTTGGTAATCTAGCCTTTAGTTGGCTCCACTATGGGTGGTTCTGCGGCGTTTCTGTGGCAGTTCTGTGGAATTGCATGGTCATGTTGCCTATTTCCTAAACTGTACTTTTCGAGGTACGTGGTATTTTTTTTTTTTTGAGAAACATGTATCTACCGTCTAGTCATCTTGTTGAAACTCCCTAAAGTGAGTAATTGGGGTTCGTTTAGTTTTCCTTTCCTAAGGTTAAGCTGTGTCTGTGCGTAGCCTAGCTACCGTGTTGTAGTTAATGTGTAAGTGTGCTCCTTCGTTGAGGGCATTAATTCTCCTTAATTAATTGGTGTAAATTTTCATTGACCTCATTTAAGGTGGTTTCTTTCTGATATCGGAAACCTTGATTGTGCTCCAATTGTATGCATGTGACTTATCTGTTATTGTAATTTTTGCTCCTTGCTATTTTTTTTAGGAAAATATTCTGTTTAGTAAGGTTCCTTTCCTTTCCTTTACTTATTTTTTTTCCTTTTCCTTGCTCTTGGTACCTTCTCAAGCCAATGATACACACTAGTGCCAACCTAATTAATCACGTGACCTGGATATTTTGGATTTTATCACCTTATTTTTGATTACTCACCAACGTTGCATTTTCCTTCCCTCCCTTTGGTCCTTGTTTTTTCTCTTGCGGGCCATTTCACTGTAATTGAAACAATCTTGATGGTGCGTTTCTTTATTAGCAACCCGATTTAATAAAGAAAATTTTTTTAAAGGTTGGAAGGGTACTGTAAGAAATGTTAGGTGATCTACCCTGAACTGTAGTGGACTTAAAATACGGTTTTCTAATGGTCTATTGAACTTGTAAACAAGATGTGTTTGGTGATTGAAGTCTGCAAGCGAAGAACATTGGTTCTGGTTATGTGACAATTTTTAAAACTTCCAAATTCCACATGAACTCAGGAATGGTTATGGTAAAGCGTTTGCTATGAAACTGTATGTGAAAGGTATCTAAAGCGAACTTGGTGTAAAACATGTAGGAAAATTGAATCCTTAAACTGTTTGGAGATTGTGAATTTCAAAAGAAAAACTGTGTTGTGGCGCTGTGTAAGTTTATCGTGACCTATAACTTCCGGACCTTGAACTGTGTTCAATGAACTTAATGGTTGATTGGTGGTGAGCTATGTGCATTGCCCGTTTTGGAATGCTTTAACTTCTGCATGCTATGACAATCTGAAGATGGACTTGGTACCAGTGACTTTTATTTGTTGTGGACTGAAACACTTAAAATCTAGCTTAATTTCATACACTGGACTACGTCATGGAGTCATGTAAGAAGATATGTAACCCTTAAAGGGGGGGAGGCTGAAACCGAGGTTACGTTTGTCTCCTTTCCACCAACGTTTGGAGTTTGCCTATTACGGTGTAGAAAACTGTATTGTAATTTTCTTCTGCTTTCAACGGTGTTCTCACAGTATTTCATGTTTAACTCTGCGAGCGCATGTGAGCTCTGATTGTTACCGCCATCTACGGCTATGTTGGGAACTACTTATCCCCTTTCTCCTTGAAGCTGCTCCGGCCAATCAGCGCTTGGTGTCAGCCATCTTGATGTAGACACTCTCTCTGGTGCGAGAGAGAGGGAAGCGAAGCGAGCAGGCAGTTGCTGCTTGGCAATCATGGCTAATAGTCGTTGGCGTTCTGTACTCAAAGTGATGCTTTGGGATAGCATCATGGACGGTGGATAGTAAATCGTAAGGATGTGGGGATGTGCTCCACACCCTCATAATATTTCCTTTTTTCTCAATTTGTAACCTCGTAGTGAGTGATTGTTTTTAAAATGCTGCAAAGGAAGATCTCCAACTGGTAAAGTACACATGGCCGAGCCATGTATAAATCATACTACTGATTGAGCAAGCAACCATCCTGTAAGTCAACCTTTGTTATTCTGGTATTTTCATCAGCGGTGAACTGTTCGTGTGATTTCTTCGGAGGAAACTTATTAATTATCAAAGTTGTGCGTTTCGATTATAATGATGTGGACCTTTTCATGGTTGGGTAAAATTATTGTGCTCTTCCAAAACAAAGTATCGGGTTGAAAAGACCTTGTTAATTCAGTTTACCTAGTGTATAACATTTCTTGTAATGGAATTTAAGTGTTACTTGGGGTAATTTTCAAAGAAAAGCAGTGGTGTAAAATTTTTATTATTATTATTATTATTATTATTATTATTATTATTATTATCATCACACCGTAATGATGATACTGCTGCTCTGAAATTTATTTTGGTTTTTAAAAGTAGGGTAATACGTGGGAGATCCAGTAGGGATTACTTGTGCTATGCTGGTTTATTTTAATTTAATTTACCTTTTTTGGGGGGGCTTTATACGTGTTTTGCGTATGATCTTTGCCCTTCTGGCCTCCATTGTTTTGGTGCCATTGTTGGTTCTTCCATCGGGATTGGTTCTCCCATGGTTTTAACAATTGCTTTTGTTACCGGGGTAATGGATGTTGATTTTGGAAGTGGAATGTTGTTGGTGATGATTTTTATGTTGGGAGACTACCCTGTCTGATGTTGTTTCTGTATTTTTGACACCCCGTTGCGCATTTACTGTTTCTTGGGCACCCCAGTTGCTCTCTTTCCCTTTTCCTTCTATGTTTGTTGTGGAGGGTTTCTTTCCCTTTGTAAATTATTATGAAAAGCACTTAGCATCCCATGACTGGAACTCCCACCGTATTAATGGTACCCGTTTGTTGATGTGAAACGGATAGAGAGTAGGAACCTCTCAAGGAATAACGGTGAACCAAGAAGGTTGTATTTTCTAATTTTTAACAAGGTATCCTTTCCGAATGGAATCCACTGATAAATGATTTGGTGGTTGTTACTAAGTAAACTGGTTGAGGTGATTGTAATACTTTCTGCAGCCTATATCTTTCTTGCCGACTGGCGTTTTGTGTTTTAATTCCTTAATTTTGGTCTTTTTCTAACTCAAGGTACCATTTAATTTACTTTCATTACTTTCTTACCGTCCGGCGGTTTTTTTAAAATGATTTTTCTTTAACTTATCTTTTGGTGTTTCTTGAGTTTAATTGTGTTTTCCTGTGGTTTTAAGTGAGGTCTGCTTCCCTTATTTTACCTAATTTAAATTAATCTTGTTGAATTTTAAAGGCCTCCTTATTTTAATCCTATGTCATCTGATTTTATTTAGTTTCTGGTACCTAGTTTTTTTTAAATACTACTAACTACGAGGTTGTCTTTTTTTAAAATTTATTAACCTGAGTTTGATGAATTATATATCTTCTTAAAAAAAGGAAATTTTGTCTTTATTTCCACGCAACATTTATTTGATACACTGTCGGTTGGTAGCTTGATCCACCTGTTTTTTTCTCTACCACCTGGAGGTAAGTTTTTTTTTCTATGTTCCTTTTGGTGTTTTCTGGGTGGGTAGTGTTTATCACGCTTCCGTTTCGTTCCTTTCAACTAGATCTTTGTTCTGTGTTGTGTTTTTACTGCCAATCAGCTTAGTTGGCACCGGGTAACCTAACTGGTGGGGCATTCCTCAGTCTATCCGTCTACTACTGATATTCCGCCTGATGTAACATCTGATGAGAATAAATCTCCTCCCTTCCGTTACCCTATGGCCCCTCCCCCCTCCATACCCTCCTTCCCCTGTTCTTCCTACCACTTCGGTGGATAGTTCTGTCAATATTCAGATTATTAAACAATCTTTACTTCAAGTACCCCAGTTATCAGCAACAGATCCTTGTAGTCTTACAATTTGGTTATTTTCATCCCGTAAATTTTTAAATATTAAAGTAGCTTCCTTTCCTCAACTGATTGGTCTGTTCCCAATGTCATATTGTAAAAACATTGTATCAATTTGTGAGCTTATCTAGCAAGTGTATGACACTACCAACTTTGTATTCTACTGGCACGATCCTGAAACTTTATTTGATGTACCTCCCTTCTAGCGTATTGTGTAATTTAATGCAAAGAAACTGTTTTCAGAATCTATGGGTCCCCCCTCTTTTTCTCTCTCCCCTAATTGAAGTGTTGGAACATATGTCCAAAGATTGTAGTGATTTGTGCTTAGGAATTCGATTATGACGATGTAATCAAATTTTGTATCACGTACGTGTCTTAAAATCAAACTTAACGCTTTTATTACGCCATATGCTGGTACATACTGTTTGTTCTGATGTAAAGATCATTTGTTACCCCTTTCAGATTGGTATAACATATATGTTATTTTCAAACTTGTTTTCCAAAATTCTCTTTCACGAGTTCCTTTCCCCCATTACTTCTGTTCCCAATTTAATCTCGTTTTCTTCTTCGTCCTCAGTCTATCCGTCTTCTACTGATATTGCGCCTGATGTAACATCTGATGAGAGTAAATCTCCTCCCTTCCGATACCCTATGGCCCCTCCCCCCTCCATACCCTCCTTCCCCTGTTCTTCCTACCACTTCGGTGGATAGTTCTGTCAATATTCAGATTATTAAACAATCTTTACTTCAAGTACCCCAGTTATCAGCAACAGATCCTCGTAGTCTTACAATTTGGTTATTTTCATCCCGTAAATTTTTAAATATTAAAGTAGCTTCCTTTCCTCAACTGATTGGTCTTCTCTCCACGAAAACCACGGGTTTTTTCTCCACATTTTGGTTTGATAATATGTCCAACTTCTCCAACTGGTACGAATTGAGGCACGCTGTTCATAATTATTTTCTACCCCTGGAAGTACGTTATAAATTGAGTAATGAATTTATCAGACGACATCAGTTACCTAATGAACCTGCTCATGATTATCTTGACTCTATCATAACTTATACCGATGTTTTGAATATATCACATAATACCCAGGAATTAATTTATATTATACAGTTTTACGCGGCTCCCTCATTTCGCATGCTCTTTAACGTTCTAGCTCCTCCTGTTTCCCTTCTGCAACTTTATAATTTAGCCCATCAGCACACTATAAATTCTTTAGGAGATCGTTCGTTCTATTCATCTGTTCCTTCTCCGACTATTCCTTCTACTTCTTCATATTCTGCTTTACCCGCACCTTCCCTTCCCGCTGTCCGCCCTCCTATCACTTGTTATCGGTGCAAACTGCCCGGCCACCTTGCGCGTCAGTGTACTACTCCATTTTCGGGAAACGCAATCCACCCGCAATCTACCCGCGTCGCTAGGCAGTAGACGCTTAGATGGGGAAAATCTGCCTCCTTTATTAACGGCATCTTCCCAATCCACTTCAAATTTGGCTTCATTTTTACCTCCCACTTGTCATGTCTTAGTTACTGCCAATTACTCTTCTGTCGCCCTTCTCGATTCAGGTGCCGCTGTTTCTCTTATCAGCTATCAATTCTATAAATTGTTATCTCCCTACCTCTGCGCGTTGTCTCTATGTCCCTAATCAGCCTTTGAATATTATTGGTACGGTTTCTTTGCATATCAAAATGCAGCACTTTTCCTGGTCGTTTACCTTCCTTATCGCTGAATCTTTATCTCTCCCTATCATTTTGGGGTATGACTTTTTTGCTTATACTGGTCTTCTTCTTGATTCCGCGCATTCTAAAGTTTCTTTTCCCTTTTCTCATAAATCTGTTCCCTTAATCCATACTCTTGACTACCCTTCTCGTTTCTATTCTCCCATTCCTATAATTAATTCTATTCATTCCGATCAAATTCAAGCTTTGCTCACTGAATTTTCGGACGTCATCACCCCTAAACTCGGTACTGTCAAGGATATTTTTTGCCCATATTGATCTTAATGATTCCAGCCCAATTCGCCCCTCTCCATATTTCCTTAGTCCTCCTCGGATGAAGGTTTTAAATCAGCTAATACAGAAAATGTTGAATGATAATACTATTATTCCATCATCTTCCGATTACGCCTCTCCCGCCTTTGTGGTTGATAAGCCTGATGGCTCCGCGAGGTTCATTGTTGATTTTCGTAAGTTGAATGAGAAAATTGTTTATGATGCGTACCCTATGCCCAAATTAAACTCTGCATTTCAACATTTTTCCGGTTCAATTTTTTTCGATTTTCGACCTACAACCAGCTCCCGTTGGATGACATTAGCTCCCGGTATACTGCTTTTATTACCCCTAATGGCCTTTACCAATTTAAAAAGTCCCTTTCGGTTTGAATTTAGGTTCCCAAATTATGCAACGTTTCGTCGACTCCCTATTCTCGGATATTAAGTACAAATATCTTTTCCCTTTTATTGATGATATTTTGATTTTCTCCCGATTTTGAATCTCATCTTTAGCACGTTCGCGAAGTCCTTACACGTCTCCGCAACGTCGGCTTAACCGTAAATCCGTCTAAGGTTTTGATGGCTCAAACCTCCAATAAATTTCTGGGTCATATTTTAAGTTCTGGTGGTATTGCTGTTGACTCTTTTTTTTTTTTTTTTTTTGCTAGGGGCTTTACGTCGCACCGACACAGATAGGTCTTATGGCGACGAGCTGTTGACTCTGAACGGGTTTCTGCTATTACTAGAATTCCGCCTCCCTCTAATTTAAAACATTTACGATCTTTTTTGGGAATGGTCGGTTGCTATGCCAAATACAACCAACATTGTTCTGCTATTTCTGAACCGTTGGATGTTCTTAAACGTAAAGGTGTGAAATTCCATTGGTCTTCTCAACAACAAATTGCCTTTGACCTTTTTAAAACTAAATTATCTCATGCACCTCTTCTCCAGATTCCTGATTTTAATGTCACCTTTGAATTGTCCACCGATACTTCTGATATTGCTATAGGCGCCGTTCTCCAACAAACTATTAATGATTGCACACTCCCTATTGCATATTTTAGCCGTCTATTATCCCCTGCCGAACGTAAATATTCTACCTACGAAAAAGAGGTTCTTGCCCTCATCCTCTCTATTGAACACTTCGCAGATTATCTTGAGCACCGCCCATTCATTGTTAGCACCGACAATTAGGCTCTTTCTTGGCTCCTCCATAATACCCCGAAAATTACTCCGCCTCTCACGATTCAAGTTTTCTCTTAAATTCGTTTCTGGATATAACAACTCCGTTGCCGATGCTTTATCTCGTTTATTTGAAGAACCTCATTTCCAACCCTCTGAGCTCGATTCACTTCCTGTTAATTCTGTTTTTTCTGTTTCCTCGTTAACTAATTTTCCGCTTTCTTTTCAATCGTGTTTACAACATCAACAGCTAGACACTTACTGCCAACAAATTTCTCGTGACCTGGTTTCCCCTAATTATTCTGGCCCGTTTCGTCATCTGCAGTAACTTCTCATGTTACCACTCCTCGCCTTGTTCTTCCTTACAGTTTACGGTCCATGGTTTATCAATACTTTCATGAGTCTCCTGTAGGGGGACATTTTGGGAGAGCTAAGACTTATGCACGCCTTGCCTCCCAATTCTATTGGCCCCAAATGCGCAAGGATATATTTTCATGGGTGTGTTCTTGTGACTCTTGTCAAAGCCATAAGCCATTGAATCACCTTCCTTATGGCACCTTTGCCGCCTTTCCCGCTACCTACACCTGTGAGAAATTTTATGGTGACATTGTCGGACCTATTGTCAAATCATCTAAATAAATTCTTATATTTTTACTTTATTATATGGTTTTTCCAAATTCCTCATTGTTCGCCCTTTGCGAAATATTTCCTCTCAAATTGTTAAAAATCTTTTGTCTAACCATATTTTTCCAATTACTGGTCTCCCTAAATTTCTTATTTCTGACAATGCATCAATTTTCACGTCGAAACTATTTTATAATTTTTGTTTTTCATTATGTATCAAAAAAATCTGTACTTCTCCATATCATCCTCATTCCAATACTGTTGAACGGTACCGTAGGAATTTGAAAACCTTCCTATCCATTTTTCACTCCAATAATCAGAAGCTATGGGATACTGAACTTCCATCATTTGTGCTTGCTTTAAATTCCACCATTAATTCCTCTACGGGTTTTTCCCCTGCTAAACTTTTTCTTGGTCGTGAATTTAACACCCCTTTGTCTCTTACGTGGGATTTGCCCTCCCTCTTGGACACCCCCTCTCATCGCCTCAGGCATTCCCAATTGCAAAAGGCATCTGACAACCTCCTTCAGGCGAGCGAAGTACATAGGAACGCTTGTAACACTCGGATCTCTCAACCTAAATTTAAGATGTTTGACCAAGTTCTTCTGAAAAACCATCTTCTTAGTTCCGCTTCACAAAATGTTTCTGCTAAATTTCCCCACTTTGGTTTGGCCCTTTTCGTATTCTTTCTTTCCTTCCCCTAATAATGCTCAGCTTCAATCTCTTCATTCCCCCACGGACATTAAAAAAGCTCATTTATCTATGTTGAAACCGTTCCATTCTTAAGGCCCCCTCCCCACCCATTTTTTTCTTTCTACCGTGGGAGTTGGGTAGCGATCAGGCCTGCTCTTCCCTTTTTAGGTGTATTTGGTATCGTTTGCTGTCCAGCCCTCCCTTTTCTCCTCATTTTTTTTCTTTCTAGTTTCTGCTCTCC
Source organism: Anabrus simplex (assembly GCF_040414725.1). Taxonomy (NCBI): domain Eukaryota; kingdom Metazoa; phylum Arthropoda; class Insecta; order Orthoptera; family Tettigoniidae; genus Anabrus; species Anabrus simplex. The sequence goes on from NC_090267.1 coordinate 503,014,399, forward strand.
CTCCCTCCAGCTCCCACTGTCTAATCTTTTCACGCCTGACTTCCCCTCATTATATTCGTTATCTGTGTTACTTTCTTTATATATATTTATTGATCAAGTTTGTCCTTTTTTGTAAATATTTTGATTGCAAACCACTTATCATTGGATTATTGTTATGATACGATCCGGATCCTTCCTTTGTACTCTTCCTTTCCTCCCCCCTTTCCCAATTTTTCTTGTTTCTTCCTTCTTGTTACTCATTCTTTCTCTCTTTTTCTTTCCCTTTGCTGCTGCATGCTGCCGGCCCCCGGAGATGGCGCCTAGTGTGAACCTCGTCGGATCTGCGTCTCTACGTTTCTTCTGCCTTCTTCTGTTGCTGCTTTCATCTGTTCATCGAGGGATCCGCGCTGCATCTTCACCATCCTCATCTGTGCTGGCTCCACCATCCAGCATTTGCTCGACGTGCTTCTTCATCGTTTATCGCACCAATCCTTCGGATTTTTCCCGTGTGGTGGGAGTATATGTTGCGAACTGTTTGTGCTTACATTAGGTAATAAAATTCTCCCCTTCGAATTGGTACTCCTTTCTTCGTCTGCTGTTACGAACTGTCGGCTTAACGGCCGCTTGTACTACTGCTGTCACTGCTCGCCTGCATGGCGCATCCACTCTGACGTCACGCCTATAGTATGTTCTCGATCTACCCCGCTCGCATATATATATATGGCCTTGTGTCGTTCATTCGGCAGGTCAGTTGTGGTATAACCTTGTTAAAGACAGTGGGAGATGGAACTCTGCACACGGCTGGACCGTGTCCACTTTACTTGTGAACTTCGTGCTGGACTTCTGTCAAGGGTGAGCAGACACTGTTTCTATCATTTAACGTGCCCTACCTTGCTATACTTGGGCTTCGCCGTAGTAATGAAAATTGAACTTTGGTCCCTTCAGGACACATCTGAGTATTCGTGCAGCGCAAATGTTCTGCCTTTTGGACATATATATTCCTAATATGTGGTGTAAATGGTGTACTGGACAGCTGATCTAAAATTCTAGTCCATAAACTTTCCTACCTTCTGAAATGAACTTTTGCATCGCGTCTGTCAGTGCTGGGGACTTGGCGGCTTGATCCTTATCCTGTCCCATTCCTCCGTTTCTTATTTCCTTGTTCTTTCCTTTATCTTCTACCTATCTTTATTTCTTTTCTTATCCCATCTATCTGTTCATTTTGCGTAAAAATGGTGCTTATTCAAAAGATGTGGTCTGCTAATTTAATTTGTATGTTCATCGGTTAGCTTCAATTTTATTATCGCTTCTGCGCATGCGTGTGTGTTTTAATCCCTTCTGGGATCATTTGTTAGAATTCCTATTTTTTATAATCTACCAAAAGGATCACTCCTTGGACAGGAGATTGGTTTAATTCAATTCTGAATCTCTTGAATTGTTTGGCAATTCTCTTTCACGAGTTCCTTTCCCCCATTACTTCTGTTCCCAATGTCATATTGTAAAAACATTGTATCAATTTGTGAGCTTATCTAGCAAGTGTATGACACTACCAACTTTGTATTCTACTGGCACGATCCTGAAACTTTATTTGATGTACCTCCCTTCTAGCGTATTGTGTAATTTAATGCAAAGAAACTGTTTTCAGAATCTATGGGTCCCCCCTCTTTTTCTCTCTCCCCTAATTGAAGTGTTGGAACATATGTCCAAAGATTGTAGTGATTTGTGCTTAGGAATTCGATTATGACGATGTAATCAAATTTTGTATCACGTACGTGTCTTAAAATCAAACTTAACGCTTTTATTACGCCATATGCTGGTACATACTGTTTGTTCTGATGTAAAGATCATTTGTTACCCCTTTCAGATTGGTATAACATATATGTTATTTTCAAACTTGTTTTCCAAAATTCTCTTTCACGAGTTCCTTTCCCCCATTACTTCTGTTCCCAATTTAATCCCGTTTTCTTCTTCGTCCTCAGTCTATCCGTCTTCTACTGATATTGCGCCTGATGTAACATCTGATGAGAGTAAATCTCCTCCCTTCCGATACCCTATGGCCCCTCCCCCCTCCATACCCTCCTTCCCCTGTTCTTCCTACCACTTCGGTGGATAGTTCTGTCAATATTCAGATTATTAAACAATCTTTACTTCAAGTACCCCAGTTATCAGCAACAGATCCTCGTAGTCTTACAATTTGGTTATTTTCATCCCGTAAATTTTTAAATATTAAAGTAGCTTCCTTTCCTCAACTGATTGGTCTTCTCTCCACGAAAACCACGGGTTTTTTCTCCACATTTTGGTTTGATAATATGTCCAACTTCTCCAACTGGTACAAATTGAGGCACGCTGTTCATAATTATTTTCTACCCCTGGAAGTACGTTATAAATTGAGTAATGAATTTATCAGACGACATCAGTTACCTAATGAACCTGCTCATGATTATCTTGACTCTATCATAACTTATACCGATGTTTTGAATATATCACATAATACCCAGGAATTAATTTATATTATACAGTTTTACGCGGCTCCCTCATTTCGCATGCTCTTTAACGTTCTAGCTCCTCCTGTTTCCCTTCTGCAACTTTATAATTTAGCCCATCAGCACACTATAAATTCTTTAGGAGATCGTTCGTTCTATTCATCTGTTCCTTCTCCGACTATTCCTTCTACTTCTTCATATTCTGCTTTACCCGCACCTTCCCTTCCCGCTGTCCGCCCTCCTATCACTTGTTATCGGTGCAAACTGCCCGGCCACCTTGCGCGTCAGTGTACTACTCCATTTTCGGGAAACGCAATCCACCCGCAATCTACCCGCGTCGCTAGGCAGTAGACGCTTAGATGGGGAAAATCTGCCTCCTTTATTAACGGCATCTTCCCAATCCACTTCAAATTTGGCTTCATTTTTACCTCCCACTTGTCATGTCTTAGTTACTGCCAATTACTCTTCTGTCGCCCTTCTCGATTCAGGTGCCGCTGTTTCTCTTATCAGCTATCAATTCTATAAATTGTTATCTCCCTACCTCTGCGCGTTGTCTCTATGTCCCTAATCAGCCTTTGAATATTATTGGTACGGTTTCTTTGCATATCAAAATGCAGCACTTTTCCTGGTCGTTTACCTTCCTTATCGCTGAATCTTTATCTCTCCCTATCATTTTGGGGTATGACTTTTTTGCTTATACTGGTCTTCTTCTTGATTCCGCGCATTCTAAAGTTTCTTTTCCCTTTTCTCATAAATCTGTTCCCTTAATCCATACTCTTGACTACCCTTCTCGTTTCTATTCTCCCATTCCTATAATTAATTCTATTCATTCCGATCAAATTCAAGCTTTGCTCACTGAATTTTCGGACGTCATCACCCCTAAACTCGGTACTGTCAAGGATATTTTTTGCCCATATTGATCTTAATGATTCCAGCCCAATTCGCTCCTCTCCATATTTCCTTAGTCCTCCTCGGATGAAGGTTTTAAATCAGCTAATACAGAAAATGTTGAATGATAATACTATTATTCCATCATCTTCCGATTACGCCTCTCCCGCCTTTGTGGTTGATAAGCCTGATGGCTCCGCGAGGTTCATTGTTGATTTTCGTAAGTTGAATGAGAAAATTGTTTATGATGCGTACCCTATGCCCAAATTAAACTCTGCATTTCAACATTTTTCCGGTTCAATTTTTTTCGATTTTCGACCTACAACCAGCTCCCGTTGGATGACATTAGCTCCCGGTATACTGCTTTTATTACCCCTAATGGCCTTTACCAATTTAAAAAGTCCCTTTCGGTTTGAATTTAGGTTCCCAAATTATGCAACGTTTCGTCGACTCCCTATTCTCGGATATTAAGTACAAATATCTTTTCCCTTTTATTGATGATATTTTGATTTTCTCCCGATTTTGAATCTCATCTTTAGCACGTTCGCGAAGTCCTTACACGTCTCCGCAACGTCGGCTTAACCGTAAATCCGTCTAAGGTTTTGATGGCTCAAACCTCCAATAAATTTCTGGGTCATATTTTAAGTTCTGGTGGTATTGCTGTTGACTCTGAACGGGTTTCTGCTATTACTAGAATTCCGCCTCCCTCTAATTTAAAACATTTACGATCTTTTTTGGGAATGGTCGGTTGCTATGCCAAATACAACCAAAATTGTTCTGCTATTTCTGAACCGTTGGATGTTCTTAAACGTAAAGGTGTGAAATTCCATTGGTCTTCTCAACAACAAATTGCCTTTGACCTTTTTAAAACTAAATTATCTCATGCACCTCTTCTCCAGATTCCTGATTTTAACGTCACCTTTGAATTGTCCACCGATACTTCTGATATTGCTATAGGCGCCGTTCTCCAACAAACTATTAATGATTGCACACTCCCTATTGCATATTTTAGCCGTCTATTATCCCCTGCCGAACGTAAATATTCTACCTACGAAAAAGAGGTTCTTGCCCTCATCCTCTCTATTGAACACTTCGCAGATTATCTTGAGCACCGCCCATTCATTGTTAGCACCGACAATTAGGCTCTTTCTTGGCTCCTCCATAATACCCCGAAAATTACTCCGCCTCTCACGATTCAAGTTTTCTCTTAAATTCGTTTCTGGATATAACAACTCCGTTGCCGATGCTTTATCTCGTTTATTTGAAGAACCTCATTTCCACCCTTTGAACTCGATTCACTTCCTGTTAATTCTGTTTTTTCTGTTTCCTCGTTAACTAATTTTCCGCTTTCTTTTCAATCGTGTTTACAACATCAACAGCTTGACCCTTACTGCCAACAAATTTCTCGTGACCTGGTTTCCCCTAATTATTCTGGCCCGTTTCGTCATCTGCAGTAACTTCTCATTTTTAAGCCTACTCCCAAGGCCTCACCTCGCCTTGTTCTTCCTTCCAGTTTACGGTCCATGGTTTATCAATACTTTCATGAGTCTCCTGTAGGAGGACATTTTGGGAGAGCTAAGACTTATGCACGCCTTTCCTCCCAATTCTATTGGCCCCAAATGCGCAAGGATATCTTTTCATGGGTGCGTTCTTGTGCCTCTTGTCAACGCCTTAAGCCATTGAATCACCTTCCTTATGGCTCCTTTGCCGCCTTTCCCGCTACCTACACCTGTGAGAAATTTTATGGTGACATTGTCGGACCTATTGTCAAATCGTCTAAATCAAATTCTTATATTTTTACTTTATTAGATGGTTTTTCCAAATTTCTCATTGTTCGCCCTTTGTGAAATATTTCCTCTCAAATTGTTACAAATCTTTTGTCTAACCATATTTTTCCAATTACTGGTCTCCCTAAATTTCTTATTTCTGACAATGCATCAATTTTCACGTCGAAACTATTTTATAATTTTTGTTTTTCATTAGGTATCAAAAAATCTGTACTTCTCCATATCATCCTCAAGCCAATACTGTTGAAAGGTACCATAGGAATTTGAAAACCTTCCTATCCATTTTTCACTCCAATAATCAGAAGCTATGGGATACTGAACTTCCATCATTTGTGCTTGCTTTAAATTCCACCATTAATTCCTCTACGGGTTTTTACCCTGCTAAACTTGTCCTCGGTCGTGAATTGAACACCCCTTTGTCTCTTACGTGGAATTTGCCCTCCCTCTTGGGCAACCCCTCTCATCGCCTCAGCCATTTCCAATTGCAAAAGGCATCTGACAACCTCCTTCAGGCGAGCGAAGTACATAGGAAAGCTTGTAACACTCGGGTCTCTCAACCTAAATTTAAGATGTTTGACCAAGTTCTTCTGAAATACCATCCTCTTAGTTCCTCTTCACAAAATGTTTCTGCTAAACTTTCCCCACTTTGGTTAGGCCCTTTTCGTATTCTTTCCTTTTCATCTCCTAATAATGCTCAGCTTCAATCTCTACATTCCCCCACGGACATTAGAAGAGCTCATTTATCTATGTTGAAACCGTTCCATTCTTAAGGCCCCCTCCCCACCCATTTTTTCTTTCTACCGTGGGAGTTGGGTAGCGATCAGGCCTGCTATACCCTTTTTTAGGTGTATTTGGTATCGTTTGCTGTCCAGTCCTCCCTTCTCTCCCCATTTTTTTTCTTTCTGGTTTCTGCTCACTCTCCCTCCAGCTCCCACTGTCTAATCTTTTCACGCCTGACCTCCCCTCATTATATCCGTTATCTGTGTTACCTTCTTTATATATATTTATTGATCAAGTTTGTCCTTTTTTGTAAATATTTTAATTGCAGACCACTTATCATTGCATTGTTGTTATGATACGATCCGGATCCTTCCTTTGTACTCTTCCTTTCCTCCCCCCCCTTTTCCTCTTTTTCCTGTTTCTTCTTTCTTGTTACTCATTCTTTCGCTCTTTTTCTTTCCCTTTGCTGCTGCTTGCTGCCGGCCCCCGGAGATGGCGCCTCATCTGGACCTCGTCTGATCTGCGTCTCTACGTTTCTTCTGCCTTCTTCTGTTGCTGCTTTCATCTGTTCATCGAGGGATCCGCGCTGCATCTTCACCATCCTCATCTGTGCTGGCTCCACCATCCATCGTTTGCTCGACGTGCTTCTTCATCGTTCATCGCACCAATCCTTCGGATTTTTCCCGTGTGGTGGGAGTATATGTTGCGAGCTGTTTGTGCTTACCTTAGGTAATAAAATTCTCCCCTTCGAATTGGTACTCTTTTCTCCGTCTGCTGTTACGAACTGTCGGCTTAACGGCCGCTTGTACTACTGCTGTCACTGCTCGCCTGCATGGCGCATCCACTCTGACGTCACGCCTATAGTATGTTCTCGATCTACCCCGCTCGCATATATATATATGGCCTTGTGTCGTTCATTCGGCAGGTCAGTTGTGGTATAACCTTGTTAAAGACAGTGGGAGATGGAACTCTGCACACGGCTGGACCGTGTCCACTTTACTTGTGAACTTCGTGCTGGACTTCTGTCAAGGGTGAGCAGACACTGTTTCTATCATTTAACGTGCCCTACCTTGCTATACTTGGGCTTCGCCGTAGTAATGAAAATTGAACTTTGGTCCCTTCAGGACACATCTGAGTATTCGTGCAGCGCAAATGTTCTGCCTTTTGGACATGTATATTCCTAATATGTGGTGTAAATGGTGTACTGGACAGCTGATCTAAAATTCTAGTCCATAAACTTTCCTACCTTCTGAAATGAACTTTTGCATCGCGTCTGACAGTGCTGGGGACTTGGCGGCTTGATCCTTATCCTGTCCCATTCCTCCGTTTCTTATTTCCTTGTTCTATCCTTTATCTTCTACCTATCTTTATTTCTCTTCTTATCCCATCTATCTGTTCATTTTGCGTAAAAATGGTGCTTATTCAAAAGATGTGGTCTGCTAATTTAATTTGTATGTTCATCGGTTAGCTTCAATTTTATTATCGCTTCTGCGCATGCGTGTGTGTTTTAATCCCTTTTGGGATCATTTGTTAGAATTCCTATTTTTTTTCTAATCCACCAAAAGGATCACTCCCTGGATTGGAGATTGGTTTATTTCAATTCTGAATCTCTTGAATTGTTTGGCATGGGGTTACATTACAATGTCCTATTGTATACATTGTATCAATTTGTGAGCTTATCTAGCAAGTGTATGACACTACCAACTTTGTGTTCTACTGGCACGAGCCTGAAATTTTATTTGATGTACCTCCCTTCTAGCGTATTGTGTAATTTAATGCAAAGAAACTGTTTTCAGAATCTATGGGTCCCCCCCTCTTTTTCTCTTTCCCCTAATTGAAGTGTTGGAACATATGTCCAAAGATTGTAGTGATTGGTGCTTAGGAATTCGATTATGACGATGTAATCAAATTTTGTATCACCTACGTGTCTTAAAATCAAACTTAACGCTTTTATTACGCCATATGCTGGTTCATACTGTTTGTTCTGATGTAAAGATAATTTGTTACCCCTTTGAGATTGGTATAACATATATGTTATTTTCAAACTTGTTTTCCAAAATTCTCTTTCACGAGTTCTTTTCCCCCATTACTTCTGTTTCCACGTGTACCTACCACGGCAATTCTCTTGGGTAGCGGCCCTTTAACTTGTTTATGCACATGTATGGAGCTCTGAATTGCACTGTTTACGGTAATGTTGACACGATGTATTGAACTGTTATATTCTCATGTTGCACGCTTCTCGGCACTCTGCGCGCTTGTGTACTGTCAGTTCTGAGTACTTTGATATCTTGTTGTCTAGTATCCCGATCAAGGGCACTCTCTTAAAAGCAAATCTCAATTACAACGCAATTTCTACCAAGTTGATAGTAAGCAAAGACACTATCAAGTACAAAGAGCGTTACAATTTACATCTGTAAACTTTTAGAATTCACCCCCCTTTTCACCTCCCATTATTTGGATTTTCCAAAAACGAAAAATCATGTGTTTCTTGACTTTTAAAGTAGATCCCATTACCAATTTTCAGGTCTGTAATATCTTCAGGTTCTGAAATATAAGTAGCCTCATTAAAGGCATTCAACCCGTTTTCCAGCCTTTTCCACCCCTCCTATTGGGATTTTCCGACCAAAAATACGCGTTTCTTTATTTTTAAAGGAGATTCTAAATACCAATTTTTACATCTATAAACTTTAAAAGTTTTGAGATATAGATAAACTCATTTTAAAAATTCACCCCCTTTTCACATACCCCCCCCCATTAATTGGATTTTCCTAAAACAAAAAAATACGTGTTTCTTTATTTTTAAAGGAGATCCCAAACACCAATTTTCAGATCTGTAATATCTTCAGGTTCTGAAATATAAGTAGCCTCATTAAAGGCATTCAACCCCATTTTTGATCCTTTTCCACCCTTCATATTAGGATTTTACGAAAAGAAAAAAATACGTGTTTCTTTATTTTTAAAGGAGATTCTAAATACCAATTTTTACATCTATAAACTTTAAAGTTTTGAGATATAGATACACTCATTTTAAAAATTCCTCCCCCCTTTCACCCTCCCATTACTTCGATTTTCCTAAAACAAAAAAAAATCGTCTTCCTAAGAGATCAAAATTACCAATTTTCAGGTCTGTAATATCTTCAGTTTCTGAGATATAAGTACCGGTGTCCTGTTAAAGGCATTCAACCAATTTTCACCCTTTTTCACTCCTCCTATTGGGATTCGTGTTTCCTTATTTTTAAATAAGATTCTAAATACCAATTTTTACATCTGTAAACTTTTAAAGTTTTGAGATATAGGTACGCTCATTTAAAAATGTCACCCCCCCTTTCACCCCCTTAGCGACGGAATATACAAAAATTCTCTACACCTACACCTACATCTTAATATGAATGTATCGCCAAAATTTCATTTCTTTATGTCCAGTAGTTTTGGCTCGGCGATGATGAATCAGTCAGTCAGGACAAGTTATTTTATATATATAGATATTGAACCCTTGAACTTACCATTCCATCGTTGGTCGGCCACGGCTGCTACAGTAGAACAATTTAGAACTCTTAAATCATGGGTCGTTGCGGGAATAAATTCGGTCACGATCTTAACCAAACGATGGGGTTCAGAAGAAAGCCTAACTACTTGAAATGAGGAGCAAAAATGTGCTTACTAACTTTTATTAAACTGAAATAGCACGATAACATAATTAATTTGATATGCATTCTTGCAGAAAAAATATAAATTATTGGTTTTGAATGTTCCAAACACAGTCACATTACATAACGTCACTTCGTTTCTTCCAATGTCGAAGAGTTGCTTCGGAGAAGCTAATATGTTAGTGGACAGCGAAACTGAAAACTGAAAAGGGGAAGACCTGAAAACCGGGCGCCTATTATTCCAAACAAGAACTGAGAGTTAATCCACACGATCCGTGGAAAATCTGACTTTCAACAAGTAGAACGCCTGATTTCCTCTCAATTAAGGTTATCCACCAGTCAAATACCCTTCACGGATACGGAACATCCGCCGAATGGACCCTTAATCGAACCAAACTGACTATCAGTTGCTTTGGATAGGTTGCGAAATATTATGGGAAAGCATGGTGTTCACTACAAGTTAACAGCATCATTCACAATTGAAATAAAATTCCACCATGTATTTGTCATTCATGACACCCTTAAGTGATAAGATAATCCCGATGCTAACTGTGCATCACCCCAAACAGCTGTTCGGAAGGAACCAACAACAACAGGATCCGGGAGGATCTTACGTTAGATCGTTCTAAAGGAACAAAACTGCGAAATGCAGGAAACAATTTCTAATCATGCATTTAGAAGAAATGCCAAACACTAAAGTTAATCAAAAAGTGAAAAGTCACTTGAAAATATTATTATTGAACCGATTTTCAGGTTTGAAATGGGTTTATTATGCTTAATAAAATTACCAGTCCACGCTAAAATTTACTACAAATTTAAGGAATTCTTTCCTTTGAAAACAATGCTACCAGTACAGATCTCTCTATTTACTGTCTGTCCCAACACACTACTTGTAAAGTGATTACTTACTTACGTTAACTATGAATAAGAATGAAAATACGACAAGATTAAAAATAAAATAAAATACCGGCTGACGAATCGAAACCGCATTCGCAACTCAAGTCTCACACTAATACACTGAGTGTCAATATGCACACTATCAAACGAGAACGGACGTCAATACGAGAAAACAATAAAGTCCGTAAAAATAAATTAACATCTCGAAGTCATTAACGCTTAACACGCACGAAGAATTACAGTAAAAACATTTAATCTATGTCGAGCCGATATCCAACACTTGGACAGCCCTCACTTCTCTGATAGCAGTCCCGTTATCTCAATGGAGAGCTCCGCATTGACCCTCGTCATAAAATCATATCGTATTGTAAATGCTACCTTTCCCCAGGCCGCTTCAAGAGACAAAACAAAGAAAGACATCTAAACTGAGACTTGAGTGTGTACAGCTACCATCCGAGACCTATCGTCGGGCTCACTTGAAATCTGTACACCCTAACCCTAATCATTATGTACATGATGCCTTCCAAATTCTATCGTCGGGCGTGACCTAGGACGTCTCATCATCAGTGACTCCAAGAATAACACGTGACGTCCTAAATCTATCGTCGGGCGTCAAAGTGGGTCGTACCACGTCTCCCTTAACATATCAGGCGAACAGCAATTTCAAACAAACTCTGATATTCAACACTAGATTTGGTCAGACAAATACCACACGACGGAACCAACGTCTCTATTACCAAAGGAATGCAAGTCGAAATACAGTAAATATCTACCTCATTATAATATGTGAATTCAAAAATAAATAGACGTGACGAACGATTCTCCACCTCGAACACACTCTCAGCCTGTGCACTGAAGTGTTAGGGAAGCAAATAAAAATTCCCAACACATGTTTACCCTTTTAGTGGATGCCTTCAAAATAATAATCATCACCACCGCATTCGAAATTCTCAAATCGCCTATCATCAATTCCAACCATCTTATCAATGACTTCTCCAGTGAACAAATTCAATATAACCCAACCGTGTGTCCAAAGTGCTCGTTAATCCTTGAGGCCGCTCATTATCTTATCAAAAATCACTGGATGTTAACTACCCAGACTTTAACATTTACTAGAGTCGTTTTCACTTGGAATCGTTCTATAAATTTACAAGGCTTCACACCATAGTCGTCTCAAATTCGGATTGATTGCGGAAAACAATACAGCTTGTCTCAACACAGCCTGTTTCCTAAATACTTCCTCTACAAAATACAGCTTATCTCAACACACTTTCTCATCGCTTTATTCCAGCGGTATCGCTTCTCTCTCATCTCCACGTACATATAAATCCATCGCTCTCAATCCCTTTCCTTCACGACCCTTTTTCATACTTCGATCCCCTGGTGAAAACGACAACCATTATTAAACACATCTCTTACTTTACTATTATTACGACTTTCGAACCTCAAGAGTCCAAGAGCACACATCGACCTTTCGCAACACTGGTATACACGATGTTTCAAAATTTTCTTCCCATTAACAACTGTGACTCTAACAAATTTCATTGACATTATCTAAATATGCTTACGATCCTTGTAAATATAACTGGTTAAATGCAATTTAACAGAGAAGAATTTCCTTATCCCGCGGTAGGCATTATTATTATTATTATTATTATTATTATTATTATTATTATTATTATTATTATTATTATTATTATTATTATCGACCAGCATTTCTGAATGCCACTGACACCTGAGATTAAGATATTCGCCACGACAAATTTACACTTATAACGTTCACAAATCCGCACTTTGAATGATATCTCATCTCAACACAAAATTTTAAGCGTCGCATTTTACCGTTCTTGACACGAATTTTACACACTGAAATTTTCACACGCTGACCAAAATTTACAACGCCTTTCGCCTGATAAATACGAATATCAACCCGACAAGCATCTGAAAAATTTGTTTAGGACAGACAGTAACTAACTAACTACAACATAATATAAATTAGACAGACCTGCACAATGGTGACATTCTCAGCATTCTGGTTACATCATCACCAGCAACCTCGTACTTAGCCACTCATTTTCACAGATAACATTTTCATCTTCAAAATATCACTCATCCAAACACTACCCTTCACACACACGAGATTAAAATTACCATATAAATAATGCACTTTCTCTGTAACTTGCACCACGAACTTCCCTCGCCCTGCAGTCGACTACAACTGTCTGATGCGTTCCCAGAGTGGATTCTCTCTCCGTTGTTTCAATAAGAACAGGTGTTCAACCGATAAAGGGAGCAGAACTCCTCTGTGTGGCTTCCCCCAGACCCTCTTCACTTACAAGAGTACATGAAATGATAAAATATAAAATCTGCTGTGTATACTTCGACCAGCCTACACCTTCCCAGTTCTTCTGCAAACGTTCACAAATCCCAATCACTTTCTCTCTTTAACCAAATATATGGACCTTAGCCACGAACATGAATTTAGATATTTGTCGGTCAATCTGGCGCGAATTTCTAATGACGACGGGCACAAGCTCCCGCGGCTTCAAGTTCCAGATCGACACTGCAAAATCTACGGTGGGGGGTTTCTTTTATAATTTTAGGAAGGACGCTATCCCCTCTATGAGGCTTGGTTGTGTAATCTGCCAAATTTGTTTCTAATAAACCAATTTTGATAAGACTTGTCCCAGGACTCCGGACAGACTTGCACTTATGTTAGGTGTTAATTTTATAATTTTTCTACACTCACAACAGGAGAAATAAATTGTTTCTGCCCGTGCGTTTCGCGCGTTTTCTTCTGCCCATGACCTTGGCACGTGTAACTGGCTCGCTGATCTCACGCTAACATGTACTTAGGCTTAACTGCCTTTAAAATTTTCCCTGGTGTCACTAACTTCACGGAGGCTGTATGAATAAATTTGCTTATTTATTTCTTCCTTTACTATATTGTCAAAATCCCTCGTTGTGCAGAATTCCATTAATCTAAAGAATGGTCGGGCACTCAAGTCCCACCGAGGTGTCCCGGCAATCCACGAGCTTGCCTTGAGGAAGAACCTTCCCACGCGACATCAGGCTCTCGGGAGCGCAAAATGGCTGCCTTCAAACATACAGTAGTTTCTGAATACCAAATAAATATTTGAGAAAAATGAAAATTTTTCTCACCGTAGAATTATGAGTTCAATATAGATTTAAGAATCGCCACACAGAATGAAATTAAAGCTAGACACCGACCGGTTGAATCTGTTTGAATTGTATGTTAATAAGGAAAGTAAACTGTAAGAGTAGAAAGCATAGTTCTTAATAGGAAAACAACAAGGCGAGTGTTGTATCAAGATGTTGATATATTTGTTTTAATGTAAAATACTGTACTAGTTGAATTGTATGAGTTTCAGGTTTCATGATGCCAAATCAGATGGAGAACTGTTATATCGGAAGATCCGCCAGTATGGTCATTCAGGCCTAAACCAGATGGAATCCCGGCGGGTCGGGAAAATGTGAACACGAGCAAATGGTAATATTCCAAGGACCAGGATGATTGTACTCTATCTTCAAGAACCCACCAATAAGATGAGTACAAAAACTTATCCTTCTTTCTATTATATTGTACATTGTGTAGATGTTGATTTTCTTTCACGTTTATGAGCATAGCGTGTCGTGTAAAAATGCAACTTGAGTGACGCTACGCATCTTATAGTATTCGTGGAGCGCACTGATCCTCCTAAATAAGGTCATGATTGGAATTCTAATTAGCGATGTGTCAATTTCATCTGATTTTTCTCAACGGACATTTCCAGTTCTGCCTTTTCTACTGTTTCTTGCAAAAGCTTTGCTGTGTAGTGGCAGTCTCTAGGTTTTCAGCGAAGAACACTAAGTCGTCTGCAAATGCACAACATTCAAATTTAAGTCCAGCCGATTTGTGCCCTATCTTGATCCTATTCGGGATATTTTGTTGACACATTTCTTTTCGCCATTCCCTGATCACCTTCCCCAAGACGCAGTTGAAAAGGACTGGGGAGAGGGTATCTCCTTGCCTCACACCTGTCTTGATTTCAAACGGTTCCGGTAGCTCGCCAAGGAAGTTTACTTGTGACCGGGTGTTTGTTAAGGACTGTTACATTATATTAGTTGTTTTGTCAGCAATTGCTAATTATTATCATTAATTTATTTTTCAGCTATATTCTATTTTCATCAATTTTTCATTCATTTTCCTAGTATTCCTTTTGTACTTTCATATTTAAGTAGTACCTTACTCTATATTAAGTACTGCGATAAGAGCCTTCGTAGCTCAGACGGTAGCTCGCCGGCTTTTCACCACAAGGCTCCGAGGTTCAAATCCTGGTTACTCCATGTGAGATTTTTACTAGACAAAGCGGAGGCGGGACAATATTTTTTCTCCGGTACTTCGATTTTCCCTGTCATCTTCCATTACAGAAACACTCTCCAATACCATATCACTACATCTGTCATTCATTAATAATTTCCTCAGAGGAGTGCGACAGGCTTCGGCAGCCGATACAATTCCTATCCTCGCCGCTAGATGGGGCTTTATTCATTATATTCATGAACCGGTCAAATGACTGGAAACACGCTTTGCATTCAAGTAATATGAAAACGTAAGCATTATTAATTGAACTCATTTATTATTATTATTATTATTATTATTATTATTATTATTATTATTATTATTATTATTATTAAGAAAAATTATTTACTTTCAAGGAACATGTTGCACAAGGACTAAGTAAAAAGGCTGAAGGAAACACTATAGAGGAAGAGTGGAGAGTCATGAAAAATGAAGTCAGTAGGGCTGCTGAAGAAATGTTAGGAAGGAAGAAAAGATCAACTAAGAATCAGTGGATAACTCAGGAGATACTAGACCTGATTGATGAACGACGAAAATACAAGAATGCTAGAAATGAAGAGGACAGAAAAGAATACAGGCGACTAAAGAATCAAGTGGATAGAAAGTGCAAGGCAGCTAAGGAAGAATGGCTGAAGGAGAAGTGCAAGGATGTCGAAGGCTGTATGGTCCTGGGAAAGGTAGATGCTGCATACAGGAAAATCAAGGAAACCTTTGGAGAAAGGAAATCTAGGTGCATGAATATTAAGAGCTCAGATGGAAAGCCACTTCTAGGGAAAGAAGACAAAGCAGAAAGATGGCAGGAGCATATCCAACAGTTGTATCAAGGTAAAGATGTAGATAATTTGGTTCTGGAACATGAAGAGGCTGTTGATGCTGATGAAATGGGAGACCCAATTTTGAGGTCAGAGTTTGACAGAGCTGTGAGTGACCTAAATAGGAATAAGGCACCTGGAATTGATGATATTCCCTCTGAATTACTGACTGCCTTAGGAGAAACCAGCATGGCAAGGTTATTTCATTTAGTGTGCAAGATGTATGAGGAAGGAGAAGTCCCATTAGATTTTCGGAAGAATGTTGTTATACCTATTCCCAAGAAAGCCGGTGCTGACATGTGTGAAAACTACCGCACCATTAGTTTAGTATCTCATGCCTGCAAAATTTTAACACGTATTATTTACAGAAGAATGGAAAAACAAGTTGAAGCTGAGTTGGGAGAAGATCAATTTGGCTTCAGAAGAAATGTAGGAACACGTGAAGCAATCCTGACTTTACGTCTGATCTTAGAGGATCGAATCAAGAAGGACAAGCCCACGTACATGGCATTCGTAGATTAGAAAAGGCATTCGATAATGTTGATTGGACCAAGCTTTTTATGATTCTGAAGATGATAGGGATAAGATACCGAGAACGAATAATTATCTACAATCTGTATAAAAATCAGTCAGCAGTGATAAGAATCGAGGACTTTGAAAAAGAAGCAGCAATCAAGAAAGGAGTGAGGCAAGGCTGCAGTTTGTCCCCTCTACTTTTCAATGATTACATAGAACAGGCAGTAAGGGAAATCTAAGAGAAATTTGGAAAGGGAATCACAGTCCAAGGAGAGGAAATCAAAACCTTGAGATTTGCCGATGATATTGTTATTTTATCTGAGACTGCAGAAGATCTCGAGAAGTTGCTGAATGGTATGGATGAAGTCTTGGGTAAGTAGTACAAGATGAAAATAAATAAGTCCAAAACAAAAGTAATGGAGTGCAGTCGAACGAAGGCAGGAGATGTAGGAAATATTAGATTAGGAAATGAAGTCTTAAAGGAAGTAGATGAATATTGTTACTTAGGTAGTAAAATAACTAACGATGGCAGAAGTAAGGAGGACATAAAATGCAGACTAGCACAAGCAAGGAAGAGCTTTCTTAAGAAAAGAAATTTGCTCACTTCAAACATTGATATCGGAATTAGAAAGATGTTTTTGAAGACTTTTGTGTGGAGCGTGGCATTGTATGGAAGTGAAACATGGACGATAACTAGCTCAGAAAGAAAGAAAATAGAAGCTTTTGAAATGTGGTGTTACAGAAGAATGCTGAAGGTCAGATGGATAGATCGAATCGCGAATGAAGAGATACTGAATCGAATTGGTGAGAGGAGATCGATTTGGCTAAATTTGACGAGAAGAAGAGATAGAATGATAGGACACATCTTAAGACACCCAAGACTTTTTCAGTTCGTTTTTGAAGGAAGTGTGGGTGGTAAGAACGGTAGGGGTAGACCAAGGTATGAATATGACAAGCAGATTAGAGCAGATGTAGGATGCAATAGTTACGTAGAAATGAAAAGGTTAGCACAGGATAGGGTGACATGGAGGGCTGCATCAAACCTAGTCTATGGACTGATGACTTAAACAACAACAAGTTTTTCAATACTTCGACGTACATTATATTAGAAGCAAATCATTTAGTTTATATGCTGTCATCTTAATGCTTCGCTCCAGCTTCGAAAATTTAAAAAGCAAGATTTCATCCATTCGAGTGTTATCTGGAAACGAGCCCAAAACGCTGACAGCAATTCCTATCGGCTGCCTGCGGAATTTTGAAGAAGAGTCTCCATTAATCCCAAATAATGCTGCTAAAATGTAGTTGTCCGTCACTGCCCTATATTTCGTCTTTGTATTGAGCACAACCAGCTCCACAGCAGAACCAAGAGCCTTGCAAGTATAAATCAAATGAGATTGTGCTGGAATATCGACACACGTGGCATCCCACGGGAGAGATCTGCCCCTGTTCGAAGTGACTAACGTCAGACCATCAGGGCGTTTACCATCTGTACAACTAATGCCACTCGTTCCCAGGGTAGATGGGAGCTCGATAGAGCTTTGTGAATCCAGGGATGCTTGAAATGTTCAAAGTTTTGGTCATGGCATTCCAGTGATATCTTGCATCAGTCGTATGGCATATCTCGATATTATCACGGTAATCAGAGAACAGAGACCTCATAAAATCCGATACTCCGTGAACAAAAACAAGACAAATTGGATAAAGTGTGATAAAGTTTTACGTCCCACATTTTGATGTTCTTGGAGACAACAAGGATCTTTTTTCCCCCGAATGAGTTTTGTTACTTGTCGGTAAATCTGTTTACATAATGTTATCGTATCTCATAACCTGCTGAGGTATTCCGTCCCCCAAACACTGATAACCACAAAAAATTTAACCATCAAATATCATTATCATGACACGACTATTATAATTGTCCTGAATAGGGAAATGTTCACCTGTTCTGCATTTGGGGTTCCCCTAGCGAATGCACGATACACAATTACATACCGACCGTACAGCTAGTATATCTTTGAAAGTGTAGTTCGCATTCGACCGCAGACAGTAATATAACTGACATGTTTGTGAGCATTACATAAAACTTTATACCCCCGCACTTTGCGATAGATGGCATGACAGGCGCCCTTCATAATATTACGCGCTATCGACATCACACAGCGGATTTACTTCCAAAGTGGGCTCGTGAATTTCCGATTTTAAGTGGCATCCGTCCCATTTAGCAAGGCTTATCAGGAGCACTTTCATAACGTGGAGCTAAACCACACAGTTTATTGCATGACTTATGTTACACCTGCCAACTGAACGTAGTACGGAATATTGTATTACATATTATATTACATTTTAAATTTAATAATGTAATAATATATTTTTCCACTAATACCAACCTAAAATCGTTAAATAACTACATACTAACTTACACTGTAATCAATCACATGGGAGTAGATAAAGTCAGGCATACTGCCGCCTCCACCTCCATCGGCCCACCGCAGGGTATCCTCCACCATCTCCTCCTTACACCCTCGGGAGAAGCCTCCTCCTCCTCCGGCTCTCGGGAGAGGACACCACCGCCACCGCAGGCTCTCGGGAGAGGCCTCCTCTTCACGCTGGCTAAGACCGCGAGCCTTACCTCACAACCGCCATCTTGGAGGGGCTTAACCTAACTTTTCATGCGTAAGAGAGCTAGCCTAAACTCACGGAAGAACCTAACCTCAGTTTTACAGTCGGATGCCCTTCCTGACGCTTAAGAGAACGACCCTAACCTCACATCCGCCATCTTAGAGGGGCTTAACCTAACTTTTAACGCCCAAGACAGCAAGCCTAACCTCATGGAGGAGCCTAACCTCAGTTTTACGGCCGGATGCCCTTCGCGACACTAATTGCACAAGATGGCGGCTATACATGGCTCCTTATGAGACTCCTTAAGGGCACTTGCGCAAGATGATGGCTGCTATACATAAACTCTTATCAGACAATCTGGGGATGCTTGGGCAAGATGGCGGACACAAGATGGCGGCTATACATGGCTCCTTATGAGACACCTTAAGGGCGCTTGCGCAAGATGGCGGCAGCTCTTATGAGACGGCTTAAGGGTGCTTGCACAAGATGGCTGCTGGTCTTATGAGACTCCCTAGGGATGCTTGCGCAAGATGGCGGACACAAGACGGCGACTATATACGGCTCCTTATGAGACGCCTTAAGCGTGCTTGCGCAAGATGGCTGCTGCTCTTATCAAGAAAGCTGGCTTAGAGGCTAACGTGCCGTGCTACTTCGATTCATTAAATTTGGGGCTTAAATGCAAAATGTTAAATATCTCGAAAACGGTGCGTCGTAGAGCAAAACGGACAAAATTTTTCTGCCTACTACCGTGGTTCGCAGTATGAGGAAAATGATAGCATAAGAAAAAAGTAGTCTAATGATGAGATCAACGGTTTGGTTCCTACTCAGACCCTTTGGCATTGACGGCTATCTAATTATACAAGATGGCGGCTATACATAACTTCTTATCAGACGGCTTAAGGGTGCTTGCACAAGATGGTTGCTGCTCTTATGAGACTCCTTAGGGATGCTTGCGCAAGATGGCGGACACAAAATGGCGGCTATACATAGCTTCTTAGGAGACTGCTTAAGGGCGCTTGCACAAGATGCCTGCTGCTCTTATGAGACATCCTAGAGATGCTTACGCAAGATGGCGGACACAAGATGGTGGCTATACACAACTCCTTATGAGAGAGCCTACGGGTGCTCGCACAAAATGGCGGCTACTCTTATGAAGAAAGCTAGCTTAGAGGCTACTGCGCAAGATGGCGGCTGCTGTTATGCATGCGGTGGAGGGCAATTTGAAATTCCACGTGCTCTACAAAGCTACGTTCTTTTTGACAGCGGCCATCTTTAATCAACAGAGCATCGTGCTGCCATCTTTAGCTACTACCTTTGAAATGTGGTGGCGGCAATGTCCACATGACAACTGTCATCCGCCATCTTTAATCAACAAAGCATCGTGCTACCATCTTTAGCTACTACCTTTGAAATGTGGTGGCGGCAATATGAACAAATTCTACGTGGTTTTGATAGATGTCGACCACCATCCTTAAACAACAACGCATCGTGCTGCTATCTTTACGACACTAAACCTCATCCTTATACATGTGGTGGTGGGTAATTTAAATTCCATGTGTTTTTGACAGCTCCCATCTTTAATCAACAGAGCATATTGCTGCTATCTTTACAGCACTCAACCTCATACCTTTGAAATGTGGTGGCGGGTAATTAAAAAGTTCTACGTGCTTTTTTGACAGCTGTCATCTTTAAACAATGGCGGCTATACATAGGCTGTTTAGGCCTCATCCTCCTCCTCCACCTCCTATGTCCAGGTATAGCTTTATATCTCTACCGAACAAGTTTAAACCTGCATCGCGAAGGCAAGAGTGTGCAGCGATAACATCATTGTGCATGTTTAGACTCGCAGATCACAAAAGAAGTGATTGAAACATCACTAGAATTAAACACTGTACTCGATGTCGTTAACTTCAACATGCGTTCAGAACATTGTTTGATGTGTTCAGATCACTACATAAGTGATCAAGACTAGAATCGAACACCGTACTCGATACAATATGTGTTCAGAACATGGCAGAGGATACCTTTGTTCTAAGAAGATGCATTCGAACAGAGAAAAAATTCTGTACAGATTTTGCAAGATAACGGCTGTTATAACGTCCTCCTCCACTTCCGCTCGGTTAAGGCATAGCTTTATCGAACATAGAACGCGATCTTATGCATAAGGCAGTGCACATACTGCGTAGCCAACTCGCTTGGTAAACGATAATACGAATACAACAAAAGTACAACTTCAAATGATTTACCTTCTATCATTTGTCTTGTGCGAAAATCAAAAACTACAGAAAAAGCTACACTGCGTAGCCAACTCGCCCGGTAAACGATAATCTGATTTAGTTACAACAGAAAACATAGATTCAAACCCTGTTCTATTATCGCAAACACGCAAAGTGAAATTAAACAGAACGATTGGTGCTATAAGGAATGCATGGGTTACATTTAAGCCTCTAGCAGTCGAACAAGTTATCGCATAAACATGTAACATGAAATATCAATCAATATCAGTTCGGAAACATATTATATCAATCTGTTGGCATGGGTTAGAAACATATAGCTTGTGCGGGAGAGGACTACTATGTAAGGTGATTGCAAAATTCTGAACCGAAGAAATAATCGTGCTATACACATGATATGGAATGGAACCCAGGGATTACGTCTTATCATAAGGGCAAACGGATGAAATGACTCTTCCTCCACCTCCTCCTCATCCTCCTCCTCGTAGGGCTAATGGGATAAAGGGCTAATTGGCTAAAGGTCTAAAGGTCTAAAGGGCTAATGGGCTAAAAGGCTAAAGAGCCAAAGGGCTCCTCCACCACCTCACCACGCCCTCTTCCTCCCGGAAGGAGTTAGCTGAAGTTGGTACATTTTTAACAGCAGCAACACCCTCATCGATTGTTATCAGCAAGAACGCTTCTACTTTGTTAAGTGTAGCAAATTAATCTCTATTGGGGAATGGTTTTGTGTTCAGAACCGAAGACATTCATACCACACATAACAGGGAATGGAACCCAAGGGTCACGTCTTATCAGAATTACCTAATAAAGAATAAAATCCCCGACCTATTAGTGGCGCGATGAGTTGCGTTTCCCTAACAGAAATCAGTATCTGATTGATTGTTTTAAGTGTTTGGAACACTGAACTTATGAAGATGGCACCAGTGAGGTTAGCGATGTTCTGTTGCTGGATTTTAAATTCCGCGTTACTACATGCATATGGTGGCAGCCTTGAGGTTTAGCGCCGTAAAGATGGCACTGAGGTTAGCCATGCTCTATTGTCCTTAAAAGTGAGTTTAGGGTCCGTCAGGATGACAGCTGACAAAAAAGCACGTGGTCGTGACGTCACGGTCACGTGGTATGCTACGTCAGCACGCGAACTTCAAATATCCACGCCCACGTATTTAGAACTCGTCAAAAGCACAAAGATAATCAATTGCATGCTCTACGTCGTTAAGAGCAGCATTAAGAATAGCCATGTTCAAAAATCTTGTGAACAGAGCAGTAGTAAGAATAGCGATGTTTAAAAGCGTGTACCCCTTACCTACTGACTTTACATATCGTACTATCGTAGTAAACTTCTTCCGCTAGAACATTCGGCAATCGCATTTGTGTATTGCTAACCTATGTGCATGAACTTAAAGCACAAAGAATAGCTATTTTTAAAAGCGTGTACACATCACCTATCGATTTTTCATGCATCGACTATCATACTAAACATTTTCCGCCAGATTGTGCCGAAATCGTATAAGTGTACTGCTGTCTTAGCATAACCTATACGCACGAACTTAAAGCACAAAGAATAGCCATGTTTAAAAGCGTGTACACATCACATAATTATCAATTTTGTATGTATCGACTATCATACTAAACTTCTTCCGCTAGAGCATGCGGCAATCGCATTTGTGTATTGCTAGCCTCTGTGCATGAACTTAAAGCACAAAGTATAGCTATGTTTAAAAGCGTGTACACATCACCTATCGATAATGTACGCATCGACTATCGTACTAAACTTCTCCCGCTAGATTGTGCAGAAATCGTATAAGTGTGCTGCTATCTTAGCATGACCTATGCGCATGAACATAAAGCACAAAAAATAGTGATGTTTAAAAATCTTGTGAACATAGCAGCACTAAGAATAGAAATGTTTAAAAATCTTGCGAATATAGTAGCAGTAATTCTTCTTCTTCTTCGTTTTGCCTCATGACTGAGGCGTCGTGACTATCATAATATTCAGCCCTCTAGCCGATGAACCATACTCCGCCATTCTTCCCTATCTAAAGCTTTCAATGTGGTCACTCAGTAGCAGTAATAGCAAGGTATAAAAGCGTGTACATATCACCTATCGATGATGCATGCATCGACTATCGTACTAAACTTCTTCCACTAGAGCGTGCGACCATCGCTTGTGCGTGCTGCTATCTTAACATAACGTATGTGTACGAACTTAAAGCATAAAGAATAAGTATGTATAAAATTCTTGTAAACATAGCCAAGTTCTAACCACGTAGGCGTGGATAGTGAACTTCGCGTGCTGACGTAGCGTACCACGTGACCGTAACGTCACGACCACGTGCTCTTGTTTGTAAACAAAGCCACGTGCTTTTTTGACAGCTATCATCTTGACGGACCCTAACCTGATTTATAATGTTTGTAGTGTTTTCAATGTATTAATTAAGTTACAATTCAATAAACTTCAAATGTCATCATGATTTTGTTTTTATTGGTTGATAAGGTTATGTTAGTGTTTCTCCCACAGAATACAAACCACTCAAAGCTCCTCATTCCAAACTGAACACACAATGTCATTATATGAGACGTTGTGGTCCTGTTCCCAATGACAAAGTTTATTTTTCAGCTTGTAGGTTTCCGAATTTAGTGAGCTGGCCGCGGTGATAGGTAGGAGAATCTTAGCTTGCAGAGTAATTCCTGGCATAAAAACTTTCGTTTTGTTATTTAGAATATCCTGCGTCCCCATACGTTTCTCAGTATTTTAAGATATTGAATATCATATTGAATTCCGTTTCATTATGTATACGAAAGTCTGAAAATACAAGGTAATTTATGAAAAAATAGTAAAACATATTTCTCAGTCATGCCATACATTATGAGAGAAAAAATGTTGACTCTTACATATTATTCAACATGTTAACATATTGAGAAACGTGTGTGGAGGCGGGATATCCTATATAACAAAACGAAAGTTCTCATACCAGGGGGCACTTTGCAAGCTAAGATTCTCATACCTATAACCACGGCCAATTTGATGCGTCGCTCTCGCTAGCGCAGCAAGGGATCCATTTGGCCGTGCTATCACTTAGCATCCAGACCACTAAGAGCGCTGCGGTCATCTTTGTTTTGCAAGCTCTAACATGGACTGTGCACTTCTGTTATATATTGATGTTCTGTGATCAATCATCCAAATACAATTTAATATAATAATACTGGGTGAAGAGCAGTCTACTATGCCGGTACTAGTAACTAATTCAAGACATCCCCCTGCAGGGAGGCCTAAATTTATTATGGGCTTAACTTACTCTTAATTTTAAAAACTAATCCTTCCTTGAATTCAAGGTTCAACGAAGTCTTCCAAATCCAATACGAAACTAATGGCATGTACACAAACAGTGAGTCATGTAGAATAAAATGAACAATGGATATAACCAATAATAATGAAGCTTTGCCCCTCTGCGTAAAGCTAATGATAATGAATATGTCCTGCAATGAATGAAACTCTATTTGATGACGAACGATTTATTTGCATCATTTCACAGAATTTCCTTGGCGTCTAAGACCTACGGCTTAGAGCATTAATACTATAGAGTGCGCATAGCGCCACCTCGTCCATGTTGCGGCTTGAAGCCAACATCTCGATCAGCTGACTGGGGGCTAGTTCGAAGCAGAGTCCGAGAGGATATAAGGAAATTGTCAAACAGTGACATTCGAAAAGGCGGCGAAATCGGAATATGATATGTACCCTGCTTAGCTGTTGTGGTTCAGCGTAAATAACAATAAAAACCGTGGACATAAATGCATAATTACGACGGAAATGTTTAAAACCAAAAGAGACCTACGATAGAATACACCTTCATTATGATCGTTTTTTTTTTTTTTTTGCAAGTATTATATCCCCGTGTGTAACACTAATTGTTTAATGTTAATTGTTTATTATAATGTAAGAGAAGTATTTTTTTCCAATTACCGCATCATATTGGGATTAATAGCTGAAAGCTAACCTCTGAAAGTTGTCCGTAAGGAAGTGTAGCCCAATTTGAAATATTAATGCGACTGACATCTACAATAAACACTTCATAACTTCCAAAAACAACTTTAAAATACTGTATTTACCGTGCTCGGTGTACTTTTGACTGAAATAGGCCTACTTCAAACCAATGCCCAACAACACAAGATGCAAAGAGTGACACATAGCCTACAGGACCATTATGGAAAGAAAATAACAGAAGTATCTTACTTAAGTGAACCATACACGACCAAAAGATGGCAACAAAAATGAACTCTCCAGTGTAAACGATAAACACGTACCATAACAAGAAATATTCACTTATCACAAGTTATAAAAATTCACAATACAGTAGGGTCAACTGCATATCAATTGGCACTGGTTGTAGTACCTATTTATGCCTATGAAGCAGGGATCTGTTGTAATATGCTGCTTCAACAACAACAACAACAAAATAATAATAATAATAATAATAATAATAATAATAATAATAATAATAATAATAATAAAGGGATACATAAAATTCTACACAGGTAAAATTTCACTCCACTGCCACCTACTAAATTAAGCTTAGTTTAAAGCCCAACATGAAGTAATGCATATGCCACGTTTGAAGTAGGCCTATAAATAGGTCACATCTGAAGAAAAGAAAACATCCTGCAGCATTCAGTAATGTTGTTCCCAAAATACAGAAACAAGACATGCCAATATAAAAGTAATTTAAGAATGAATTTCTATAAAAATCAACCTGACTCATAGACAGAATGATTAGAGGGAATATGCCTAAAAGTAGAACACTAATACAAATCAGTGAAACTAGCATACCACACCAGCATCCTCTTACATTAGCAACTTGAGTCTATATAAATATTCCAGTCATAGGAAGCATAGAAATCCTCATATAGGCCTACACACTCTAACACGTTTATATAGCAAATGCAATAATTATATTATAAAGCAGCCTACCTTATTTTACTGGTTCCTGAATAGAACAGTCTTTGTGTGAAAGCTTCGTACCCTCACACTGTGAAGTTTTTCTGTTTCAAGCCGTACTTTATGGTGTAACCTCACTTTAAAGTATTCCATCAAAATTGTTCGTTTCAGCTGATGAATGTGGTTGTCAAGGGGCGGAGAAGCAAATGTATGCTCTGAAGTTCATCAAACACTTCTCTCTTAGCATGGTTCAGTACTGCCATTGCAAGTACATTTAAAGGGTCCTTCATCCTTGTCATTTTGTGCTGGAATTGTCGCATCATCTTTTCACCTTCCCTGCAGAGGTATATCACATCTAATGATGGGATTGAAAGGCCACCTCTGTTTTTCCTCTTCAGGAGTGCTGAATGTGAAACTGCTGTTTGGAGAACCGCCTTACAAACATCACATTTAACTGCTTTCTCTAATCTTTTCACAACAAAACCTGCTATATATTCCACTACATCCTCAACATACAGTGTCAGGTTGGCTGAGTGTGGAATTTAGTCATGATCATGACTAACAAAAAGTACATCATTACTGTTGGCAGGCAGATGAATAGGATCACCAGTTATTTGACTGCAGTCTCTACAATTCATAATAACAGTAGGGTCAACTGCAGAGCAATTGGCACTGGTTGTAGTACCTATTTGTATATGGAGCAAAAGTCTTTTATATGCTGCTTCAAACTGCCTAGCTGTGGGGTTGTGATCTTGACTAAGTTTTAGGTGAGCAGAAAATGCATCTTCAGACTTTAGGCACACAATCAAACCTATGAAACCAGTTTTCCTAGAGCACTTCACTAGACAAACACCACCATCCATCTCTTGCAGTGATTGTATATATTCAATAGCCTCCTGAATGTAGGCCCTCGTACTGTGGATATTCTCTGCTTTCAATGGTTTCTGCCATCCCTTTGAACAAAGATTACGGCTGTTCAAGTTATCAAATAGGCCTATATTGTTCATGAGCCTAAAAAATTTTACAGTCTCCTCACACCCTTGAAACTGAGGAAGATTTAAGTCTCTGTCACAATATGCCATTGCACTTGCAACACTTTCACTGAATGTTTGTGTGGCGAGCTTTACTTTCATGGGTTCCTTCTCCCAGTGAATGTGCCTTTTGATAAGTTTTGTTCCTAGATGAAGGCCCTCGATACTCTGAAGTTTCTCTAACTTTTCTCCAATCTATGACATAATCACCCCTGGCAAAAGTTATGTTAGCTCCTAAAGTATTCCTCACTAATTTTATAGCATGGCAAGCATTTGAGGGATTTTCAAACCACTTCACCATATTATTTTCATCAAAAGAAGCTCCCAAACAACGGGCCATGGATAAATTAGAAGCAGCACCATCAAAAGTAAGTGACACTACAATTACATTTAGGTCATTTAAAAATTTCACTCAATCACTAGGTTTGCTCTCTCCGAGCCACTTAAACCGTTAATCAAAAAATAACCCACTGGAATTTTCCAGTGTCCATTTAGTGAGACCACCATAAACACTAAAGCCTCCTTGGCTTCTGGTAAATCCTGATCCTCAATTTCAGTACCACAATTCACATAACCAAGAAATTGTTTTCCATCAAATTCAATGTGCTTCCAGATGCACATTTCATCCATCATCAGTGCACACACTAGGGGCTTTCCACTGATAGCCATCTCCTTCCCTTTCGAAATGAGAGCAGTTGCGGCCTCTGAACTGAATCCTGGCTTACCATCCACCGACTGATACCACTTCCGCAGTGTACTTGGATGGGGCAAACCATGAGGAAATACATCCCTCAAGCAGCTGTATGCACGACTTGAATAGAAATTCAATGTAAGTGCAAAGCAGCGTAGTTCAGGAGGATACTCTGCTCTTGTATCACCATCCTTTGTTCGCATCAGAATTTGGGCAGCAGCAGGAGAAAAACATTTCTGGAACAATGGAAGTTAAAAGGTGCATTATGCTTTTTCACAAATTAATTTATGGTATTACATTATTTTTGAAATATTTGTTTAACAGAGATTGTGATACAATAAAAACAAATTACAGACTTCTAAAGGCTCCAAATTTTATGTATGTATGTCTGTCTGTTAGGTCATCAACCCAGAGACCAGTTGGATCCTCAAATAGCACCACCAAAGGCTAGCGGATATAGGGGAACCGAAAAAAAAAAAATTTAAGTTGTTGTTTTCTTACCTCAAGCGTGCAAGCAGCATCTTCAGTTATCATCATTTTCTCCTTCAGATGGTTTACTAAGGCTTTCCCATTCTGCAACTGAGTAATAGCTCGCCGATACTTCTGCCCTTTCAATTTTAGCTTCTTATGGGATTTATGAATAACTTCCCTGGCAACCTGCATGAAGGTCTGGGCTTTCCTTGGTGACTTTACCATTTCCTCAGTGTAATCACCAACAGCTCTCTCTGTATGAATGATGTACTGATGATGGCTTCCTCCGGGGTAAAATATTGCGGAGGTAAACTAGTCCCCCATTCGGATCTCCGGGTGGGAACTACACGAGAGGGGACGATCATCAGGAAGATGGATACTGACATTCTGCGAGTCGGAGCGTGGAATGTTAGAAGTTTGAATCGTTGTGGTAGGTTAGAGAATCTGAAAAGGGAGATGGATAGGCTAAAGTTAGATGTAGTTGGTATAAGTGAAGTACGTTGGCAGGAAGAACAAGATTTTTGGTCAGGCGACTACCGAATTATCAACACAAAATCAAACGGGGGAAATGCAGGAGTTGGTTTAATAATGAATAAGAAAATAGGGCAGCGGGTAAGCTACTACGACCAGCATAGTGAAAGAATTATTGTCGTCAAGATAGACACCAAACCAATGCCCGCCACAATAGTGCAGGTCTATATGCCTACTAGTTCAGCGGATGATGAAGAAATCGAAAGAATATATGAGGAGATAGAAGATTTAATACAATATGCAAAAGGTGACGAGAATCTAATTGTGATGGGAGACTGGAATGCAGTGGTAGGCCAAGAAAGAGGAAGTAATACAGTAGGAGAATTTGGATTGGGACAAAGGAACGAAAGAGGAAGTCGGCTGGTTGAATTCTGCACTGATCAGAATTTATTCCTTGCCAATACTTGCTTCAAACACCACAAACGACGGCTGTATACGTGGACGAGACCTGGAGACACTGGAAGGTATCAAATAGACTTCATTATGATTAGGCAGAGATTCAGAAACCAGGTGTTGGATTGCAAAACTTGCCCAGGAGCAGACGTGGACTCTGACCATAACTTGTTGGTCATGAAATGCCATCTGAAGTTGAAATTGAAGAAAGGAAAGAATGCAAAAAGATGGGATCTAGACAAGTTGAAAGAAAAGAGTGTGAGGGATTGTTTCAAGGAACATGTTGCACAAGGACTAAATGAAAAGGCTGAAGGAAACACTATAGAGGAAGAGAGGAGAGTCATGAAGAATGAAGTCAGTAGGGCTGCTGAAGAAATGTTAGGAAGGAAGAAAAGATCAACTAAGAATCAGTGGATAACTCAGGAGATACTAGACCTGATTCATGAACGACGAAAATACAAGAATGCTAGAAATGAAGAGGGCAGAAAAGAATACAGGCGATTAAAGAATCAAGTGGATAGAAAGTGCAAGGTAGCTAAGAATGGCTGAAGGAAAAGTGCAAGGATGTCGAAGGCTGTATGGTCCTGGGTAAGGTAGATGCTGCATACAGGAAAATCAAGGAAACCTTTGGAGAAAGGAAATCTAGGTGTATGAATATCAAGAGCTCAGATGGAAAGCCACTTCTAGGGAAAGAAGACAAAGCAGAAAGATGGCAGGAGCATATCCAACAGTTGTATCAAGGTAAAGATGTAAATAATTTGGTTCTGGAACATGAAGAGGCTGTTGATGCTGATGAAATGGGAGACCCAATTTTGAGGTCAGAGTTTGACAGAGCTGTGAGTGACCTAAATAGGAACAAGGCACTTGGAATTGATGACATTCCCTCTGAATTACTGACTGCCTTAGGAGAAACCAGCATGGCAAGGTTATTTCATTTAGTGTGCAAGATGTATGAGACAGGAGACGTCCCATCCGATTTTCGGAAGAATGTTGTTATACCTATTCCCAAGAAAGCCGGTGCTGACAGGTGTGAAAACTACCGCACCATTAGTTTAGTATCTCATGCCTGCAAAATTTTAACACGTATTATTTACAGAAGAATATAAAAACAAGTAGAAGCTGAGCTGGGAGAATATGAATTTGGCTTCAGAAGAAATGTAGGCATTCGTGAAGCAATACTGCCTTTACGTCTGATCTTAGAGGATCGAATCAAGAAAGACAAGCCCACGTACATGGCATTCGTAGATCTAGAAAAGGCATTCGATAATGTTGATTGGACCAAGCTATTTATGATTCTGAAGATGATAGGGATCAGATACCGAGAACGAAGAATTATGTACAATCTGTATAAAAATCAGTCTGCAGTGATAAGAATCGAGGGCTTTGAAAAAGAAGCAGCAATCCAGAATGGAGTGAGGCAAGGCTGCAGTTTGTCCCCTCTCCTTTTCAATGTTTACATAGAACAGGCAGCAAAGGAAATCAAAGAGAAATTTGGAAAGGGAATCACAGTCCAAGGAGAGGAAATCAAAACCTTGAGATTTGCCGATGATATTGTTATTTTATCTGAGACTGCAGAAGATCTCGAGAAGTTGCTGAATGGTATGGATGAAGTCTTGGGTAAGGAGTACAAGATGAAAATAAATAAGTCCAAAACAAAAGTAATGGAGTGCAGTCGAACGAAGGCAGGTGATGTAGAAAATATTAGATTAGGAAATGAAGTCTTAAAGGAAGTAGATGAATATTGTTACTTGGGTAGTAAAATAACTAATGATGGCAGAAGTAAGGAGGGCATAAAATGCAGACTAGCACAAGCAAGGAAGAGCTTTCTTAAGAAAAGAAATTTGCTCACTTCAAACATTGATATCGGAATTAGAAAGATGTTTTTGAAGACTTTCGTGTGGAGCGTGGCATTGTATGGAAGTGAAACATGGACGATAACTAGCTCAGAAAGAAAGAGAATAGAAGCTTTTGAAATGTGGTGTTACAGAAGAATGCTGAAGGTCAGATGGATAGATCGAATCACGAATGAAGAGATACTGAATCGAATTGGTGAGAGGAGATCGATTTGGCTAAATTTGACGAGAAGAAGAGATAGAATGATAGGACACATCTTACGACACCCAGGACTTGTTCAGTTGGTTTTTGAAGGAAGTGTAGGTGGTAAGAACGGTAGGGGTAGACCAAGGTATGAATATGACAAGCAGATTAGAGCAGATGTAGGATGCAGTAGTTACGTAGAAATGAAAGGGTTAGCGCAGGATAGAATGGCATGGAGAGCTGCATCAAACCAGTCTATGGACTGATGACTCAAACAACAACAACAACAACAACAATCACCAACATAAGATTTTCTGAACCCCTTTGTTTTAGGAAGAGACTCATTCTCCTCTTCCTGAGGAACACTGAAAAAATATGAAAATTATAAGGGTCAACAACAGAATGTCTTACCTATGTGTAATATAGTAACCTAACATGCTGCAATAGATGTTGCAGTTGAACAGTATGTTAAATATCTTAAACACAAATATTTCACATAAGGATGACAGGCCACATTCCTGCATAAATCTATGGAAAATAATAAAAAAATAAATAAGAAAATCTGCTCACACACAACTTATTGATGTAACAGGATCCACTTGAAGTTTCCTCTTCACAGGAGGTTTTCTCCTCTTCTCAGCTGGTAAAAGGTGGGGTGGAAAATTAAAAATTGTTGGTACTGTATTTTGCTTCAGTTTAACTCCCACACCAAATGCTTCATTATCAAAACATTCCGGTGAAAAATGCTTAGAGCATAATCTTGAATGCTTTCCAGGCAAGAAATTCTCTCTTCTTAATGCAACTACCCATTGCTTTTTCCTTGTCTCACCAGCAGGAAAACTGAAATCAATAAAAGCACAGTATTCAAAATTGCTGTAACCGGGAAACTGGAACTGTAACCAACACAATAAAAGTACGTATTCTACAGACACCTGACAACAACTGTATGAAACCCCTTACATCATCATCATCATATTTACTTAAATATTTACTTACCCGTGAAAGGAAATGCCAGATCCTTTTTTGAAAGTCTCCTTGCATCCATACGCTACACAATAGTGCACCATCGCTTCATTAACAGTAGCTAAAAGTCACTTTTAAGTACGCTGATCACTATTCTTGCCTATAACACAATGTTCAAAACTCTCGCACTACCCACCAGTCAGCTGATTGAGTTCCTTGCTTCAAGAATGTGACGTCATCAGCCATCTATTGGATATATGATCGAAGACCTACGGTAACGACTAATGTGACGTCACTTATGTTACACTTTATATTTCAACACACTCTCTTTATACAAATCCACAGCCGAGTCTAGCACCTGAGGGAGCAATAGTTTCGTGCACTGCCTGCTCGATCTGCATCCGATGGCTGCTTATACTGCCTGCTCATTACAACATTTTAACATGGCACTAAATGAAACACTCCGTTTACATATACCCACAGCAGGTGGCAGCACTAACCGGCTCCAGACCTGTCGGAATGAAATAGCGGGAAATAGGATAGACTGTACTTGTTTTCAGTGAAAATGGTGTACTGCTGCGTGCCTTTCTGCAAATCAAAGAAAGGGAAACCAGAATGCCGTGATATTTCATTCCATGATATACCTTCAAGTACACAATTGCGTCGAAAGTGGTTAAGTATTATATCCAGGGAAGGAAACAGCAAGGGAAGTAAATGGATCCCTTCTGATTATTCCGTGGTTTGCAGTCTACATTTCGTAAATGACGATTTCAAAATGACCAGCAAAACGCGAAAATTAAAAACAGGATCTGTACCCAGTCCTTTCCCTGATTATCCAGCTTATAAACAACCGCTAATTTCAGCGATGATTAAGAGAAGGGATTCAAGCACAGAGACGTCTAACAAGAGCTCTTCAAACACCATTGCAGAAAATGGTAAGCGTAAGGTTTGAAGTATTACATACTAAGTAATATAATATCTGGGGACACTGTACTGTTAATGTGAAGATACAAAACAGAATAATATGCTGTCATAGATACCATTGTCCGCCTCTATGGTGTAGTGGTTAGTGTGATTAGCTGCTAACGCCGGAGGCACGGGTTCGATTCCCGACTCTGCTACGAAATTTGAAAAGTGGTACGAGGGCTGGAACGGAGTCCACTCAGCCTCGGGAGGTCAACTGAGTAGAGGTGGGTTCGATTCCCACCTCAGCCATCAGCTTCCTTCACCCTTCCTTGTCTATCCCTTCCAAGGCCCCTGTTCAGCATAGCAGGTGAGGCCGCCTGGGCGAGGTACTGGTCATCCTCCCCAGTTTCATCCGCCCGACCCAGAGTCTGAAGCTCCAGAACACTGCCCTTGAGGCGGTAGAGGTGGGATCCTTCGCTGAGTCCGAGGGAAAAGCCAACCCTGGTGGGTAAGCAGATTAAGATTCCATTACGAGTCTTTTGCTAGCAGTATAATATCGTGTCAATTTACTGCTCTTTTTATTACTATTATTATTTACGCAAGTAGGGCCTATTGAGTTAATTGGTTAATTCCAGTGGCTCGGGGGCTGGGGTGTGCCAATCTTCAGCATTAGAAATCATCCTAGGTAGGGCTTTCATCTTCACAGATATGCAAGTCGCCTAATAGGCCGTCTATAATTATTATTCCCTGAGTATGTACTTGATTTACTGGAAGATTTTCGTGAGCCCCCTGAGTCAGTGTGTGTCACTTCGGAAACTGCTTACTAGGGATTAGTGTGTGGTTATTTAGTGCGTGTAATCGAAGAAAAAACAGAATGCAGCACGTGCTTGAATAACGTTTCTACCTCATTTAATTCATACCCATTGATAGCTGCGCTAGCCCTAGCAACGATTTATTGGCCTAATTATGAGGCTTCAGAAATTTGTTGAGGCGGCTCTACCGTACTGCAAGAAATCTGCAAGTCTGCTCCAGATTATAAAAAACTATGTTCTACCTTCTTTGTGCCAATGTAAGTTTTTAAAGTGTTTTAGTAACAATAAGCACCAGGAACTTGTGTCAGGAACTGTGCTGGCCAAAGTCGTGAAACCTCTACTTAGTAATGTAGGGAAGTACCATACAGACAAAGTTTCCAGGTTTTCTTCTTCGTCGAAACCTCTTTCTCGAAAAGTGCTGAAGCTATAACTCTCTAGAGCACCACTTTATACGTAAAATTCTTTAATATTTCTCTTACTTTCAGATTTTAAAATTTGCTGGTATGCTTATCTAGTTGTATTCACGCGGTAAATAGGTACGTTTGGTGCTGCCATCTAGCGGCAGATTGTTTGTAAGGCGTGTTACAAGTTTGAGTATGGAATGAGCAGGCAGTTTAAGCAGCCATCGGATGCAGATCGAGCAGGCAGTGGTTTCGTGTTTTTCAGCATTGCGCTGAAAGAAAATAATCAGCACGGCCGACTTGATACGTCGCTCTAGCTAGCAGCGAGGGATCCAGTCGGCCGTGTAATCAGAGCAGCAGTTCAAATAGTGCCGCTAGATGTCAGGCTATCCCTCCGTTCCTCAGCACGATTCCAATTGGTATTATGAGAATAACTTGCACACAAAAGCAAATACTTCTTCAGTTTTATGTCATAATTACCACCATTTTACTGGATTCTTCGAAGATGCAGGCGACTCGGAATGCTAGCGTTGCTGTACAGACGAAGTCCCGTTTCGCTCCAAAATTACGTTTTATGTAGAAGAGTGGTATTCCCATGACGTTTAATAAAGATAAATACATGTATCACACAGTAAGAGTTCGTACGAGTCAGATTGTTGCGACTGGAGAGTTCACCTCCTGGTTGAAATGAAAATACTACGTAGAGTGTATAGGCCTATATGTTTACAATTGGCTTTACGTCGCACCGATAGGCGATTGGATAGGAAAAGGCTGGGATTGGGAAGGAAGCGGCCATGGACTTAATTAAGGTAGACCTACAGCCCCAGCATGTGCCTGGTGTGAAAATGGGAAACCACGGAAATCCATCTTCAGAGCTGCCGACAGTGGGGTTCGAACTTCCGAATGCAAGCTCACGGCTACACTTCCTTAACTGCATTTCTGCCTCGAAGAATTACTTCTTCTTATTCTTCCTTTTCTTCTCTTCTTGATCGTTATTAGACTCCGTGTTTTATATAGCCGCCATCCAGTCACTGATCCTCTTAAATATTTACAATTCTTATATTAAGGGTAATTCTGATTATCTTGTTATGCTATTTAAAATAAATATCTATGAAAGTCAATTCTTCTTGATGGGATATATAGTAAAACAGCGGGTTAAAAATACACCGAGATACAGGTTACTATATCTTCTCGCCAGTGTGACTCATCACATTTAGGTACCAAACATAGCCTATAAGACCGAATCACATATAAAGGAGGTAATGAAAAAATGAAATGGCGTATGGCTTTTAGTGCCGGGAGTGTCCGAGGAAATGTTCGGCTCGCAAGGTGCAGGTCTTTCGATTTGACACTCGTAGGCGACCTGCGCGTCGTGATGAGGATGAAATGATGATAAAGACAACACATACACCCAGCCCTCCTGCCAGCGAAATTAACCAATGATGGTTAAAATTCTCGACCCTGTCGGGACTCGAACCTGGGACCCCTGTGACCAAAGGCCAGTACGCTAACTATTCAGCTATGGAGACGGACTTATAAAGGAGGTTGTTAGTTATATTAGTAGAGTTACACTGTTAGTTTGCTTTCCTGAAGGAAATGAATCATTATAACTCTGCCACTTGAACTGTGAGATTATATAATAGACAAGATACATTCAATGGCAGTGGAAAACCCAACTTCTTTAATTTCTGAATACATTCGTTCCGTTGATGATTGAATGTCTCACACTATTTTTTAAAAAATTGTTGTACCGACTAATTTACCACATTCACAGATATTCGATTCGATCACCTTTATTCTAAATGAATGTTCAGGGGTACAAGCATATTGAACCTTAATCTTATTATTATGGTTACCACCACTGTCGTCTTGTGCTCGAAGAATTACATTCAACCTAGACCAACTACCAACTACAATGTCTTGATTCAACTTCCTACCGCGCTACGCGGCGGCAAACTCGCCGAAGTTTTCCGAAGTGCTCCGATTTTATTCTTGCAGCGCTATGCGGCGAAACACGAAACTATTGCTCCCTCAGGAACATTTTTGGCGACCGAGGCCTGCGGTAACGTCTAATGTGACGTCACTGATGATACACTTTCTATTTCAACACACTCTATTTATACAAATCCACAGCCGCAGCATCTTGGTGACCAAGGCCCATGGGAACGACTATTGCAACGGCACGTCCGCCACACAGTTTGTCGCGTCACGTTACACAAATTTTCTGATGACGCACAGCCATAATATATATTTTTGTCCAAGGTTGAACAGTGAAACCAGTAAAAGTCGTAATACAGTAATTGTGATAGATGCATGGACATCACAGCAGTATATAGAAGAGATACGTTAAGAAGCACATAAATGATTTCTTAATATATAGTACTAGCTGATGTACCCGTGCTTCGCTACGGGATTCTCACATGGACTGACCTTGTGGTTTTCCTAACTGAAGTCAACATAGGTCATTACAAAAATGTCAGTAGGAAAGTAGCGACTATAGGCAACAATGTTATCATATAAAATAATCGATCAAATGAAAAACCGCAAATTTTCTCAATTTTAACGGTGCCGATCTAACGGTCCAAAGTTCCAGAGCTGGAATGACCAGGCCGCAAACAGCCGTGAATACTCCTCTACCATTATTCTTTTATATATGCACTCTGCTCATTCCAATCAGTGCCTTAGAGCAGGGATTGTATAGCTCGAATGCTATGATGAAACAGTGTGTTACGTACCAGTGGTATCAGAAAATTTATGAACCAGAGGAATGGCATGCTAACGAAGAAAGTTATCTAATTCCCCAGCTACTGTCCGCCAATATTCAGGCAGGCTGTTACACTCGGTACGACCGGGCGAGTTGGCCGTGTGGTTAGGAGCACGCAGCTGGGAGCTTGCATCCGGGAGATGTCGGCAACCCTGAAGATGGTATTGCGTGGTTTCCTATTTTCATACCAGGCAAACGCCGGGGCTGTAGACCTACCATAATTAAGGCCAAGGACGCTTCCTTCACACTCCTAGACCTTTCCTATCCCATCGTGTCCATAAGAGCTATCTGCTTCGGTGCGACGTAAAACAAGTTCTATAAAACCTCTCTGTGTCGGTGCGACGAAAGGCAAATTTTAAAAAAATACTCGGTGTGCAGCAGTAATACTATCTATGGGAGATGAGTGGCAACAGAAGACACAAAGCACATCACAACAATGGTCAGTGTAATGTTATTGTTGATCAGTTTTATGAGCTTTGTATACTGTAGTCCTCTACATTTAGTTTTCTTTCGACTCTGTGATATTAGGAGGTCTTATAAAATTATTTATAGCGTAGACTGTAGTTCCTTATTCTCCGACTTTACATACCGATTATCATTAAATTCTGTTCACTCATTTTCTCGTGACTCGGCGCTGATATGGACTTAGTAACAAAAACCCAATTTCATGAATATCTCTGTGTTCATAGCCGGTACGGTAACAATGTATAAGACATAAATTATTGGAAATGTAATACTATATACTTTTAGTTATGTAGTATTTATCGATACGACCACTAATAACAAATATTTGAGAATTACATTTTAGGCCTTCCCCCAAACTACCATTTCACTCAGAGTGAATAAAATTATTTATGACCTATATTATAGCGACTTATTCCCCGATTTTGCATACCGATTTTTATTAAGATAGGACCACTAATAACATAAATATTTGAGAATTACATTTTAGGCCGTCCCCTAAACTACCATTTTTATCAGCGTGAATACAATTATTTATGGCTTAGATTGTAGCAACTTATTCTCCGAATTCGCTTACCGATTTTTGTTAAGCTACGACCACTAATAACAAATGTTTGACAATTAAATTTTAGGCCTTCCCCTAAACTACCATTTCAGTCAGCGTGAATACAATTATTCATGGCCTGGATTATAGCGACATATTCCTCGAGTTTGCATACCAATTTTCATTAAGATATGACCACTAATAACATAAATATTCATGAATTAAATTTTAAGACTTCCCCTAAACTACCATTTCACTCAGCGTGAATAAAATTATTTAAGACCTAGATTTTAGTGACTTATTCCCCGAATTTTCATACCGATTTTCATTAAATTCTATTGATCCGTTTTCTCGTGATGCGTGTACATACTTACAGACAGACAGACAGACAGACAGACCGAAATTACGGAAAATTAAAAAGTGTATTTCCTTGTTACTGTGGACACGACCGATATATAAATACCATCCATTTTAAATTATGAGCAATGTACAGACAAAACTCTTATTTTGTATATATAGATGTATGGATATAAAGGCTATTAGAGAAATGTCTTTCACAATGTCTACCCGAAGACCCAGTTTTCTACAGATATTGACGAAGAAATTGGGGATGGTCCCGCAGGCTCCAATTACCAAGTCACAAGTTCTATTTCCTACACGTGATATTTCTGTTTGCAGTAGTCCACAGTGGGTTAGCATATAGACTTTATTTCCTGTCAACGTTTTCAGGCTGGTTGGTGTTTTTCTCAAGTACGGCATTGGATCCACGATGTAGGCTTTTCCATGATTTTCTTTATAAAAGATCATATCAGTTTACTTATGCGTCCTTATACAGAAGAACTTAGAACTTCTCCAGGTTCGACGCATCCCCTTTTTCTCAAATTTACGGTGATACTGTTACAGTAGAGTCCGTGAAATTTCTCAGTGTTTCAAGGTGAGCGCAGGTGCCGAGGGCATGTGCAAGTGTTTCTATATCACAACTGCGACAACGGGTGTTGTTCTGACTTCTTCTAGGCAAAGCTGGTACCCCTGAAATATTACAGAGAGAGAGAAAATCCACCTGATAGCCGCCCCTATTAGGAAACGGAAAGATCGGTTGATGACAAAATTATCAGCTCGTCTTGTTGAAAGACATCCTTTCTCATAGACCTCCAAGTGTTGTTGTTTGCGGACAGTTCCGACGATCAATGTACGAACTGTATTGCGGCGATTAATTTTATTGTTGTTGTTGTTGTTGTTGTTGTTGGATCTGCAGCCTCTTCTCAGTTTTAAAAACAAATGCTTCCTTGAATTCAAGGCTCAACAAAGTTTACCAAATCCAGTACAAAACTAATGGCATGAGCACAAACAGTGAGTTATGTAGAATAAAATGTGAAACTCTATTTGATAACGAACGATTTATTTTCATCATTTTACAGAACATCTTTGGCAGCCATGGCCTACGGTAAGAACTAATGTCAAGTCAGTAAGAGTACACTTTCTATTTCATCACACTATTTATACAAATCTACAGCCGCATCACCTTTGGCGACCGACAAAGCAATGTAATACAACATTTCGTACCGCGTGCAGTTGGCGGGTGTAACATAAGTCATGCTGTAGACTGTGTAAATATGTTTTAACTTTATTATCACACTAGTGTAAGTGATCATTGCCACCAGGATGTTTCACAATTAAGACTAGAGATAGGAAGTTCATATTGACAGGTCATGTGCATTACTATGTTCTGAAGTAAAGATTAGCATTTCAACTACATCGGCACTTAAGCTCAAGGTCCACATCGATATCTCGGCCCATCACCACCAACTGCTAAAATATACCTGCGGCTCTCGTTATCGTTGTAAACCGAAGATAATGGATCAGTGTGACTTGACCAGATGTGCAAGGATGCATCGCAAACGTATGCGAGAATCATGCCGTCAAATGAGTGAGTTTGAAAGACGCTGTTCGTGTGGTATTAAGTGTGTCGACAGTGCTAGGGTGTGTACAGAATGGTTCACGGAAGGCCGTGATTGTAGCGGGAGATCTGAATTTTCCAGATGTCAATTGGGAAGGAAATGCGAACGACAGGAAGCATGACCAAAAAATGGCAAATAAGTTACTATGGGAAGGACAGCTGATGCAGAAAGTGATGGAACCAACCAGAGGGAAAAATATCCGGGGGTGCTGATAAAACTAAATGAGCTCTATAGGGAAACTGAAGTAATAGATGGTATTAGTGATCATGAAGCTGTTTTTGTCGTAGTCAAAAATGAATGTGATAGAAAGGAAGGTCTTAAAAGTAGGACTATTAGGCAGTATCATATGGCTGATAAAGCAGGCATGAGGCATTTTTTAAAAAGTAACTATGAACAGTGGAAAACGCTAAATAAAAATGTAACAGACTCTGGGATGTGTTTAAAGAAATTGTTGAGGAATGCGAAAACAGTTTTGTACCTTTAAGGGTGGTAAGGAATGGTAAAGACCCACCTTATTATAATAGAAAAATAAAGAGACTAAGAAGGAGGTGCAGACTGGAAAGAAATAGAGTTAGAAATGGCTGTGGAAGTAAGGAGAAATTGAAGGAACTTACTAGAAAATTGAATCTAGCAAAGAAGGCAGCTAAGGATAACATGATGGCAAGCAAAATTGGCGGTCATACAAATTTTAGTGAAAAACGGAAGGGTATGCATAGGTATTTTAAGGCAGAAACGGGTTCCAAGAAGGACATTCCAGGAATAATTAATGAACAAAGGGAGTATGTATGTGAGGATCTTCAAAAGGCAGAAGTATTCAATCAGCAGTATGTAAAGATTGTTGGTTACAAGGATAATGTCGAGATAGAGGAGGAGACTAAGGCCAAAGAAGTAATAAAATTTACATCAGATAACAATGACATTTACAATAAGATACAAAAGTTGAAAACTAGAAAAGCGGCTGGAATTGATCAGATTTCTGGGGATATACTAAAGACAATGGGTTGGGATATAGTACCATATCTGAAGTACTTATTTGAATATTGTTTGGTCGAAGGAGCTATACCAGATGAATGGAGAGTTGCTATTGCAGTCCCTGTGTATAAAGGAAAGGGTGATAGACATAAAGCTGAAAATTACAGGCCAGTAAGTTTGATGTGCATTGTATGTAAGCTTTTGGAAGGCACTCTTTCTGATTATATTAGACATGTTTGTGAAATTAATAACTGGTTCGATAGAAGGCAGTTCGGTTTTAGGAAAGGTTATTCCACTGAAGCTCAACTTGTAGGATTCCAGCAAGATATAGCAGATATCTTGGATTCTGGAGGTCAAATGGTTTGTATCCCGATTGACCTGTCTAAAGCATTTGATAGGGTGGATCATGGGAGACTACTGGCAAAAATGAGTGCAATTGGACTAGACAAAAGAGTTACCAAATGGGTTGCTATATTTCTAGAAAATAGATATCAGAGAATTAGAGTAGGTGAAGCTTTATCTGACCCTGTAATAATTAAGAGGGGAATTTCTCAAGGCAGTATTATCGGACCTTTATGCTTTCTTATATATATAAATGATATATGTAAAGAAGTGGAATTGGAGGTAAGGCTTTTTGCGGATGATGTTATTCTCTATAGAGTGATAAATAAGTTACAAGATTGTGAGCAACTGCAACGTAACCTCGAAAATGTTGTGAGATGGACAGCAGGAAATGGTATGTTGATAAACGGGGTCAAAAGTCAGGTTGTGAGTTTCACAAATAGGAAAAGTCCTCTCAGTTTTAATTACTGCGTTGATGGGGTGAAAGTTCCTTTTGGGGATCATTGTAGGTATCTGGGTGTTAATATACGGAAAGATCTTCATTGGGGTAATCACATAAATGGGATTGTAAATAAGGGGTACAGATCTCTGCACATGGTTATGAGGGTGTTTAAGGGTTGTAGTAAGGATGTAAAGGAGAGGATATATAAGTCTCTGGTAAGACCCCAACTAGAGTGTGGTTCCAGTGTATGGGACCCTCACCAGGATTACCAGATTCAAGAACTGGAAAAAATCCAAAGAAAAGCAGCTCGATTTGTTCTGGGTGATTTCCGACAAAAGAGTAGCCTTACAAAAATGTTGCAAAGTTTGAGTTGGGAAGAATTGAGAGAAAGAAGAAGAGCTGCTCGACTAAGTGGTATGTTCCGAGCTGTCAGCGGAGAGATGGCGTGGAATGACATTAGTAGACGAATAAGTTTGAGTGGCGTTTATAAAAGTAAGAAAGATCACAATATGAAGATAAAGTTGGAATTCAAGAGGACAAACTGGGGCAAATATTCATTTATAGGAAGGGGAGTTAGGGATTGGAATAACTTACCAAGGGAGACGTTCAACAAATTTCCAATTTCTAGGCTAGGAAAGCAACAGATAGGGAATCTGCAACCTGGGAGACCACCCTAAATGCAGATCAGTATTCATTCATTCATTCATTCATAAGACGACGAGATGTGTCTGGTCTCACCATCCAGACCATTCCCCGAGAACATTGACACCTCATGCGGATGGCCATGCAGAACTGATCTGCGTTATCCTCGGCTCTGGCGCAATGGAACAGTGTAACACATCGTACACTATCAGGAGTGACATTCCGTTGCCGTTTATTACAGTCTGGGTTACCGGCGCGTCGTCCACTTCTCCGCCTACCTCTGACTAATGTTCATCAACTTGCTAGAGTTCAATGGTGTTTGAAACGACGTCACTGCGGACAGGAATGGCAGCAGATAGTGTTTTCGGACGAATCCATATTCTATTTGTTTGAAAATGTTGGGCGCTTTTTTTTTTTTTTTTTTTTTTTTTGCCGTAGGCAGGGGGAGAGGCTTTACACTGACTGCATTCGCACAAGACACACAGCGCCAACTCAAGGCCTTATGGTGTGGGTACAACCACAAATTACAGTTGGTGCGTGTCCAGGGCACTGTGACTAGTTTGACCTACGTGACCCGTAGGTATACCCTTTCTGAACGACACCCCAGATGCCATATTTCAGCAGGACAATGCGCGAACACATGTTGTTGCATGAACACTTGCCTTCCTGTGGTCGCAAGATGTCAGACTGTTTCCCTGGCCCACCCGATTTTCGGACTTGTTGCCAATCGAAAATGTGTGAGATATAGTGAAACGACGAGTGCGGCGCTGTGACTCAATGCCAACCCCCACAGATGAACTGTGGAACCAGGTGAATGCAGCATGGATGGCTATACCCCTGGACGCCATTCTCACCTTATCAGCGTCGATGCTATCACGCATGGCGAAGTTATCAGAGCCCATGGTGGACCAAGTGCCCACTAAGCAATAGGAGACATGCTGAACCTAGGTGACTGAAATGCTCATTGTTTGTGCAGAGCATACTAATGAACATGTCCTGTGAACATGAACTTTCTATCTCCAGTCTTTCAAGGTGTTCAGTTTTTTATGAATATGAGTGTACTTGATAATAATAATAATAATAATAATAATAATAATAATAATAATAATAATAATAATAATAATAGGCATAGGCATAGGGATGTGGCGACCCTATCGCCCAGTGGTTAACCACTGCAATTAGCCACCCGAGTATTGGCGGGAAAACCATACCTATTAAAGGTAGGAGGAAATGCCTGCATTTCGCCAGAAAGCACCATGAGGCCCTCTAAGGCTAACAACGTCAGTTATACAATCGGAGACTTTTAGTATGCTGTTCGTAGGTACGGAAGCAAAGTGGCTAGGTTCGGTTGACCATGAATTCGTCTAGAATTGACCAGCGTTCGTTATTCGGTTTATGGTGGTAAATG
The DNA here is from genome assembly GCF_040414725.1 of Anabrus simplex. Classification (NCBI taxonomy): domain Eukaryota; kingdom Metazoa; phylum Arthropoda; class Insecta; order Orthoptera; family Tettigoniidae; genus Anabrus; species Anabrus simplex. Next base: position 503,058,044 of record NC_090267.1, read on the forward strand.
ATGTTAGTGGAGCCAATATTTGCGGCCGTTAAGACATGTTGTGTAGAGGAATGAGTGTGCATGGCACTGTACAGTGTGCAGATGGTGTTGGGAATTTCATCCTGGTCGAGTAAGGATGTCCCAAAACCAAGTCAGACATAGTGGACAGCCTGGTGAGGAAATGAAGAAATAAAAATTCGGGGATGGCGGTTCACAAGGTATGAAAAGTACGACTGAAGAAACACCTGAACAATGTTGTGAGGCAGATATGGACATCACCGAGCGGGTTGGCCGTGCGGTTAGGGTAGCGCAGCTGTAAGCGTGCATTCGGGAAATAATATGTTCGAAACCCACTATCGAAAACCCTGAAGATTGTTTTTCGTGGTTTCCTATTTTCATACCAGGCAAGTTCATGGGCTGAACCTCATTTAAGATCACAGTCGCTTCTCTCGCACTAATAGCTCTTTCCTATCGCACAGTCACAATTATCTTGTGTCGGTGCGACGTAAAGCAAATTAAAAAAGAAGGAACTACTCTGTACTATTCCGTTAGTCAAGGAGAAACCTGTTTGTTTAGTGTACAAAGAGACATCCTGAAAGTAAGCAAATAATAAATTTGAGATGCTTCAAGGAATAGCTTTGAGCAGTCAAAATAACAGATTTGAAGAAAAACTTGAAATTCAGCAAACGAGCAAAGCAAAAAGTGAAAACAGAGAGAGAATCGACGGTTCAAATGAGTTACTAAATATTGTCACACACAATGACAAACAAGTTGAAACCTTTCTCTGATGGAAAATCTGTTAAAGAGTAGCAGTAACATATTTTCGACAAACTCAGTTTCCGAGTGAGCACACAACACATACTCGGTCCTCCTAACAGTGCAAAAGTAGCTGCAGAACTGTATTCAGCAATAGATTTTGAGATTTGGAATCAGTTGAAGGAAAAAGCATTAGTATGTTTTCTACTCCCTTTAATCCAACTATGGTGATTTTCCTGGTGACATGCAAATCGAAGCAGATCTGCAGTGTAAGTGCGTGCCAAAAGAAAAACTTAGTAATGTTCAACTTGGATAGGGCCTGTTACTCACACATTTATAGTGATGCTCTTAAGATCATGTAAATAATTGAAAAAATACCAATGCATGTGAGCAACTACATAAATGTAAAATTACAACCCAGCTGACGAAAGTCCATAAAGAAAACTCACTGAGTACTGCTACATACACATGAAATGAAATATAGAAAAGTTGGTGAAAAGCAAATAATGGCCGCGTGACCGGTGTCTCACCAAGGAAGGTTTGTGTAAACATGGCATCTTCCTTTGAAATAAAATTCAGGAAACTCAATCGTCAAAATTTACCAGTGTTTCGCCCCACTGTAGCATGGCTCATCAGTTGGATACGCACCTTCCCAAGACACTGGCCGACTAGCACCACTGCTACTGTTTTATACTACTACTAATCGTTTCCATTCCTCCCCTGAAGGAGGAGGTGGGCCTCTTAGACGGGAGATTTGTTACGGTGAAGGAGATGTGCGGAGAAGGTGAGGGGGTGGGCGGCCGTACTGTCCCGGCATTCGCCTTAGTAAACACCACTGCAAGCTATAGCCTACATGTGATAAGCATAATGCAGTGCCGAAGTACGAGGGCAGAATTGCATCTCTACTTGTTATAAATGCTCTTCCGGGCTGGCATGACCATAAATATGGCTTCCGATTGTGATATCTAAATAAAATTCAGGAAACTCAATCGCCAAGGAATGTAATTTTCATGTTCATCTTTTATTCAGGAGTACGTTTTATTCACATTTCCTGTTCAGGGATTTTTAAATGACATGCATATCTAAACTTACTCCTAGATTAGTAGATTGTAAATATGAAGTTTGGTCGATATATAATCAATAGCGTAAGTGAAAATTGAAAACAATGCTCTTCTGGTTTTCGTATAAACCCCGAGTCTATTCAGTGATTTTAAATGATATGCATATTGAACCCTTTTGTCGGTAGAGCTGCGGTAACTACACTTGACTCATGCCGCGGCTGCTGTAAAAAATATACTTACCGCTATTGGAGATTCTGTCTCATTGGTGTTCAGTTCTTTGTCGCCTTCAGGGTGATATCACGGAGTGTCTAACTACAGGCTATCTATACTACCTACTAAATAAATCCCATGACTCAGACTGATTTTTAAATATAATAAATCTTTATTAATCAAAGTAAACATAATTATCGTTATTGATTAATTAATAGAATGTAAACATAAATTACTGAGTTGTAAACGTGTCAAATATATGTTCAAATGCAAACTAGCAAGCTTTTACAGACATTGTTAAATGATTCAAGAAAAAGATTTTGTGAAATTAATTAATTAATTAAATTATGATGAGCTTGAATATCCAATTAATTAATTTACTATCATCTTATTAACTCATCTTATATTTGAGAATGCAGTAATTAATATTATGATCTTCAGTGATCTCAAGTGCCTTACACTGGCTTAATAAATACCAGTTAAATTATGTGACTGACACTGAACGTCACCAATTGTTGTATAATAATAATTTATAAGTTTACACCATGGGTTACTAACTTTTAAACAACTTAGAACATTCCAATGAGAATTCTGGAGTCGTATCTTCTTAACCTCTGTATATTATTTAAATATGGTAAATTTTCATTATAAATGGTGAATATAAAATATAAAAATAAAATAAAATCAAATAAAATCACTGTGTAACTTTCCATCATTTGACAATAGGTTTCCGAAACTGTTATTTCTGAAAAACTAGGAAATTACTGAACTTTTACTTTTAACGTCAATATTACTGTTTCCACAACAATGTGGGATATATAAAATCCTATTTGAATATTCTCAAATATTTACTTTTACAAACATTAATTATTCATAATCATGGCTATGACATACAATTAGTAACAAAATATAATTTTTTCACCAAGTTTTTAGTTCCGTAACTCCTATAATTCTGTTGTGCAATGTTGTGTGAGAAAAATAGTAAATCTATTACGTTGTTTACCTATTGTTACGTGAGCTATCATTTCCCTATCTAACACAAACGTATATGGTGATTACCTCACTAAAAATTAAAATAAAAATTAATGAAAATAACTATGTTACACTATAGTCACGTATCACCTAATTATACTCGTAACACTAAGAAAAATAACCATTATGGTTGAAAAACAAATGATATCCTAAATCCTATCTATACACGAATTTTCATTCACACACACATTATCCAGTTTATAAATAAAAATATAATTGGCCTCAGATTACACCGTTACGTAATAAAACAAGGTCATCATGCTCAGAGTCCAATGATTACAAATCTCTGAATGCAGATGTTTTTCCATGACCATAATAGTCTCTCGTGGCTTCATTGATACTGTGCCGTGATAAATAAATATACCGGTATAATGTCCGGCTCCATGGCTAAATGGTTAGCCTGCTGGCCTTTGGCCACCGGGTTCCGGGTTCGATTCCCGGCAGGGTCGGCAATTTTAACCATAATTGGTTAATTTCGCTGACACAGGGGCTGGGTGTATTTGTCGTCTTCATCATCATTTCATCCTCATCACGACGCCCAGGTCGCCTACGGGAGTCAAATCGAAAGACCTGCATCTGGCGAGCCGAACTTGTCCTCGGACACTCCCGGCACTTAAAAGCCATACGCCATTTAATTTCACCGGTATAATAATCAGGAATAAGGTAAACAAAAATCAATTTGCAATAGAACAAAATTCTGGAAACATGTGGTACTGCCAGCTTATCAAATATCAAATTAAATGTAAAATCGTAAGTAAACTTATTGCAACACGATCTTCCAATTGGGGTTTCTGATTGCATCAATAAATATTAATCATAATCAATTTCCATGTCTTACGTATAATTACGTTACTTAACGATGGTGTTTGACATTGCCTTATATATTCTTCATTCGTGACATTCACATATTATATTATGCACCTCAATTACACTAGGAGACTTGTTCTCCCGCTCAATTTCATTACTTCCTCGGCACACACTGCCGGCATTTATTTTCTTAGCTCTAATGGCAAGAAGATTACTAAATTATATCAGCTCGTGGCTGGAATACTTTCTCTTCAGCTCCGCGGCTGGCATGTATTATTTTCTTCTCTTTGTCCTTGAGATATACACAGTGCATATCAACTTATCAGTTATATCATTCTCTCTGTACATCATAAGCCTAATCACACAACACCGTTTTCCTGTACTCAATCTTCACACGACTTCAATATATCATTTGACCCTACCGAATTGGATGCTGCGAATCGTTACCTTGCAATACTCATAACTCCGATGATCTACTCATTAGTAAATTATCAGACGATGCTCACTATCAAATATCGTCTATTTAAAATTTAAATAATCTTCACCTGTTCATGTTTCTAGTATTCAGGTGAAGCATTTTCTGACAGACGAAACGAAATAAAATTAAACATATAACTACTTCATGGCAAGATTTAACACTAATTAAAAGCTTAATTACTTCATTAGAGCTGAAAATATAATTTTATAACGTGCAATCTGGCAAAATTCGTTCTAACGGCCTCTAATTTAGATTTAATGCAGGCCTTGACATCAATACAAATTAGTAAAACTGATAACAATAATAATAATAATAATAATAATAATAATAATAATAATAATAATAATAATAATAATAATAATATATAGTAACAAAACCATTGTGCGTAAATAAAACATCGTACCTACAGATATCCTCTGATATCCTCTGTGCTATACGTTAAAATAAACTACAATGATTAAACATCTAACTGATAACTCGCGTAACTAGCCTAAATAAATAATAAACTACATATTAGATTTATCATCATAATTGGTCTACTCACATTGTTGCAATGATGTTTCACCAGCGCCAAGGGCGTCTATCGTTGTTGAATTATAACATATTGGCGTTTAACAATTTTCACACGTTCACAGTCTCTTTCTGCCTTATTACTAGCACACACTTTTTGACCTAATTTAACTTTTTAAACTTAAAATTATACGTACACATCTTCCTCATATCGCCGATCATATGTTTTCCACAGGAAAGAAATTTCCTGCGTTAGCTGGACTACTGTTTGTCTTGAGAATGTGTTTCCCCAGCTACTTGCTCTTGGTCAAGTTCCGTTAATCCTGTTACAAAATGTTATTCACTTATCGTGGTGGCCTCTTTCTTTCTACACTCACTTGTAGTACGACTGTTTGTTTACCTTTCATTCACTAATTATGTACTCGCAGTTACTGAAAATGAAAGTGTCTCCTCACCAACCAGTTTGCTGTCTGATCGCCATTGACTAAGTTCCCTCTCTTACCAACTGTCTGCTGTAGTTAAATATATCGAAGTGGTGTGCAAAGAAAAAATAAGATTAATGTCAACTCTTATTATATCATAATGAATAAATGCTCCCCGACGTGTGCTTAATATTTGCCGCATGTCTATTACAATGTCATTATACAAGCACATGAACTTATCCCTCGCCTTACACACAGCGAAAAATTTTAAAGTGTCCCATGAATATGATACTTGTACACGAGCGTTTTCATTTCACGTCTTCATCTCACGATTTCCAAAGAAAGAGTGCCCTCCCAGAGTTAGCGTCTGTCCGCAGGTCCTGGTATCTGCGCGGAATAATACACGTTGACTTGTTCGGAGATTTTGTGATTGTAAGAGCGTCTTTTTATTTACGCACCACTTTCTGTCACTCCATTGGTACCTCTTATGACACACAAATTGGCAGCGATTCCGATCTTATATTGTGATTGAAAAATTAATCACAGATTTTTAAATAATTGTGATGGCTTCGGTTGGAATATGTTGCCTGGCGGACTGTAGGGCGCAGTTAAGAAATGGCGGGAATACTCATTCTCTCTTGTCTTACGGCGTATCTTCACTTCATTAATTATCGCCCACACATCTAATAAATTTTTATCATCCACTATTGACACAATGTAAATCGGAGTATAATTTCCACAAAAACACCAGTAACTACTGTTGAATATCGTATAATGACTGAATAATATAGAGCGCTACTTTTGAAATACTCAGAATACTAGCTTGTGATTGGCTGAGATGTTTTGAGACATGACAGTTTGGGTGATTCCATTTCATTTTAAAGAGGTTTCAGGAAGGTATTTCGATCTTCTGTCTGCGTTCCTCGGTGGGTCTTTCTCTTGCAAACAGCGGGAAGTTCCCAACGTTGACCTCATTTCCACCCTAGCTTTGGCGTAGTGGTGAAGTATTGTCCTCGAGGTAATTGTTTTATTGCCCACAACAGAACGTGTAGACTTGTGTAGCTTAAAAATACTCCTTGGTGGTCTTTGTCATTACAGAGCTGTGAGAACGACAGAATTCTGCTGTGTGGAAATAATTCACCTATGATATCCATTAAAAATATATTATAATGAAATGAGGCTTAATTCAATGGGTGCAATATAGAAACCTACTTCTAGATGAATAGACCATAAATATGATGCTTAGTTTAGATCTATTCAGCCGTTTAACCTTGATGGTGAAACAAACAAGTAAAGAGACTAACAGATGCGAAAGATGAAAACTACTGATACGGTCTTAAATAGGCGTAAAACGGAAAAATGTGTCAAAATGTGGCGAAATAAATGGCATTATATACAGAAGAATCCCCCCCATCCCTAAATCTTTATTTATAAGATGAATATATAGGGGTTGAAACAGATTTGTCACTCTTGCGGCCTGGAGTCTTCCTGTAATTTAAATGTGGAACTTGAGTAGCAAGAAATTGAATGCTCAGACTAAGAGAATTGTAGGTTGTACTTGAGTGTTCCAAAACACGTCTGAATCAGTGTTTTTGAATTAGATATAGTAGTGTATAATTTTATTGTCTACTAGCCTGTATGCATCTCTGGTACTGATGAAAAAAGGTAGCTGTATGAAAATATATGTTCATATGTTATTTTAAGGTAATCAGGAGACTATTTTGTCAAAGCACGAATAACAAAAGGCCAAGACACTGAACTTTAGGGGGTAGAGGTGGGATCCCTCGCTGAGTTCGAGGGTAAACAGATTGAGAAGGAAAGAAAGAATTTAATAACAAAAACATAATGTGTGGGAATCTTCATGCGTATGATATTAAGCAGAAGCATATCAAGGAATTTGATTAAGGATGTTCAATAACAGTATAGCGTATTTAATTTCGGAACAGACTGTGTATTATCTAGTACATAATACTGTAATTACTTGCAGCTTGATTAAGGTGTGGTGTTGATGGCTTGGTAACTGGGTCTTACCGTGCTCATCGTTGTGAAGGAGCTTTCCAACACCTATCCCAGCGGTAATGCAGGTAACCACGTCCTTAATACTGTGCTAATGACGCAATACGTCGAGCCACGGTGAATAATCTGGTCTATGAGAACTTATAACCGATGACAATATGCTAAGTTTTACAGACTACCAGTATCTCATCAACAATAAATTATTTATTTATTTATTTATTTATTTATTTATTTATTTATTTATTTATTTATTTATTTATTTATTTATTCCTGGCTTACATTTGTAGCAAAATTAGGGCTCACTGCCCTCTTTTTAACACTTTAAACAATAAAATTTAAAAATGTAAAAAAAGATAAGATACGGTAATTCTACAACAAGCTAATACTACCGACAGATAAACTAATATTAAGTTACAAATCAGTGCGGCAATTAGTGTGACAATAGTAATATAAAGAGGAATAATAATAACAACATTAATAATATTAACAACAACAATATTGAAGTGCATAATATATAAAAGAAAACCCACTCACACAACATACATACACACAATGACTCACACAACTCAGTTATATGTTCCCAGGAAAATTTTCGTCAGGCAGATTTGAAATTTTGAGAGGAAGTAACGTGCCGAATGTGCATTGGGAGTGTATACCACAGTCTCGATGCAGTAATTAAAAAGGAATGATTGTCGGAATTCGATCGATTTAGTGGAATTTCAAGTAGGGAACTAGAACGGGTAATAATTTCATGGAATGAGGAAAGGAAACGAAAATTAGAAGATAGGTAAGTAGGAGTGTTCGTCGAGTGTATTTTGTAAAGAAGTGTCATTAGGTGAAAATTTCTTCGTTCAATTATGCATGTGGTGTAATATGAGCGTCATGTCGCAGTTGGAAGGCATATCGTATGCATGAGGTTTGTGGTCGTTGAAGTCTCAAACCTTGTTTAGGATTTAGATTGACTAGTACTGTATCACAGTAGTCTAAAATTGGGAATAGTAGTGCTTGGATTATTTTCAATTTAAGGTTTTGAGGAAAATGATTCTTGGGACGTTTCAGGGGATATTGTGCTGCATGAACCTCTCTACATACATTAGTTACATGTTCACTCCAGGTCAGATTCTCATTGATGGAGATTGATCAGTTTGGTGGTGATGATGATTCCTAGTTTAAGATGAAATTCAACATAATAAGTTAAATGAAGTCCCTGTTTTGAAATGTATTTCCTGAAGCTAAAAGTAGTGATTCCTTTACAGCAAGGTAATCTTCCCCTCCCTTAACTCTCTAGAGAAAGACTGAACTCTTTGAAAAGTGAATGATTAGTAAAGCAAGGACAGAGTAACGGATAAAACGAATGAGCCCCAGGATTCTGAGTTCTAATTCGTTCAAGATCAATAGATAAGTATAGCTGGTGAATTGAAGTCGGTTAGAGAGGACAAGATGACTGCCTGATCTCAAATTAAGACCATTTTTGATGGCTACCCTGGGTATGAATTCGGCTGGTTCTGAAACTTCCTTAGGGATAGACTTAACTCAGGTGAAAATGGTGCATTTGTTTCTTTCAGAAATATACAAAAAGCCAACCGGGCGAGTTGGCCATTCGGCTAGGGGGCGCAGCAGTGAGCTTGCATTCGAGAGAAAGTGGGGTGGAACTCTGCTGTCGGCAGTCCTGAAAATGGCTTTCCATGATTTCCCATTTTCACACCAGGCAAATGTTGGGGCTGTACCTTAATTAACGACACGGCCGCTTCTTTCTCACTCCTAGGCCTTTCCCATCCCATCGTCGCCATAAGACCTATCTGTGTCGGCGTGACGTAAAACAAATTGTATAAAAAATGGGGGGTACTTAAGAGAGCAACATGCCGAGAATTGTTGTTTATTCAGTGGATAATTAATGGAAGTGGCGCATCTATCGATAGTATATAGGGAGACTGGTTCTCTTAGAATGAAATATTTGAGTAATGAATATAAAGCGGAAATAAAAAGAGAGTAAGAATTCCCTAGAATTGTAAGATTATTAAATTAAGAGTCGATTACACCGAGAAGAACAGCAACATTTTTGTGTGTTCTAAAAAATTGTGGCAAAAGAAAATAACAGAAAACAAAACAACTACCCACTAACTTAACCAGAGAAAGGCAATACACAACACTGTGTAATATCTAGGACAAATGAAAAGAAGTTACAAGAGTCAATGAAGACATATCACCTAATTATGAGGGCTTGTCTGTCTCATAGGCTGAATTGTCAGCGTTGAGGCCTTCGGCTTAGGGGGTCCCGGGTTCGATTCCTGGCCGGATCGGGGATTTTAATTGCATGTGATTAATTCTTCTGGCTCGAGGACTGGATGTTTGTGCTTTTGCTAACACATTTTACTTCATATGCAGACAACACACTACACTAGCAACCACCAGAGGAACACGCAATAGTGATTACATCCCTCCATATAGGATTGGCGTCAGGAAGGGCATCCTTCCGTAAAACAGGGCGAAATCCTTATGTTAAATACCGTTCGCACCTGCGACCCCACAAGTGTGGGAAAAGCCGTAGAAGTACGAGGCCTGTTAGTAAAGTAGTGCAATAATGATAGGACGCAATATTAAAAATCTAACAAGTAGGCCTACATTCCATCAATGTTGTCGTTTTGCCGAATGTCGGAAAGCCGCTGGGGACCGCTGGCAAGGCGTTCTCTGTTTATGACAGCGACGGAGTACAGATGCCACGTTAGGAAATTGGCGACCTCAGGGCGGTTACTTCATCTTCAGAAACACGTCGAATTCACAAGGGCCCATGTCTGGTGAGTACGGCGGGGTGTTCGAAAACCTTATTCCAACACGCATGAAACGCCTTGCTCCATCGTCTAACCGTCCTACACGGTAATGCATTCTCGCTACAAGCTTCACGTAAACCTCCATAAGATTCCGATACATTTTTTTCCATGAACAACCTCCATTTTAATCCACAAACGCTGATCATCTTTTGAAAACGTGCTTTAGAGCGGTAAAATCTACTCTCTTCACTAAAACGCCACACAACAACACTCCAAACTGGATGCCCGTCAAATGCATACTACACATCGACAAAAGCGCTACTTGACCTACCATATCCTACCAGCCTATGCCCGATCTCCAGCGAGTGTCTAGACCATCCCGGTGAAACTCTAATGGGGCTTTCGTTTCCAATCTGTAGCTAACTCACGGCCGACTTGATGCGTCACTGCAGCTAGCGGAGCACAGCGAGGGATCCAGTCGGCCGTGCTAGTTCCAGTAACATGTTTTAGATCGCGCTGGAGGTCATTCACAACGTGTAGATAGTTGTTAGTAGGGTCTTCAGATGGCAGGCAATTCGCCACGAAATGAGAAAATGAAAATCCACAACCTGTTTCCAGTCATCTGACCGGGTCAGGAATCTAGCGGCGAGGATAGGAAATGTGCCGGCTGCCAAAGCCTGTCGCACTCCTCTGGGGCAATGATAAATGACTGACGGATGGAATGTTAATGGAGAGTGTTGCTGGAATGAAAGATGACAAGAGAAAACCGAAGTACCCGGAGAAAAATTTGTCCTGCCTCCGGTGTGTCCAGCACAAACAACACATGGAATGACCGGGTTTTGAACCACGGTATCCAGCGGTGAGAGGCCGGCGCGTTGCCGCCTGAGCCATGGAGGCTTGAACACGAAATGAGAGATTTGAATAACTAGAGGCTGTTTGACTCGAGGTGAAGCATTTCAAAGTTTAACCTGAATTAGTGGGCTCTTCTGACAAAGAATGTGTCGTATAACGTCAAGTATTGTGGAGATAATATTGATGGATTGCATTGAATCACTGCCTTCGTAATGTACAGGCCGTATTGTAGCTCTGATGACGTCACGCAAGTAGTATAATACAGGCATTCGGCGGCCTCCTCCTCCTCTGGCTCCCAGGGGCCTCCTCCTCCTCCCGAGGGGCCTTCCCAGGGGCCCACTCCTCCTCCTTCTAGCGAGGGGCCTTTCCAGGGGCCCATGCCTCCTCCTCCTTCCGGGAGCCTTCCCAGTGGCCTGCTCCTCCTCCCGCGGGAAATTTGAATTGGTAAACAAAGCCACGTGCTTTTTTCGACAGCCACGTGCTTTTTGACAGACAACAACGCATTGCTAACCTCAGTACTACCATCTTGACGGTTCTAAACCGTAATGCTACCAACTTAACCTCACTAGCGCGAGATTTGAATTTGTAAACAAATCCACGTGCTTTTTTGACAGCCGTCATCCACCATCTTTAAACCACAGAGCACCGTGCTGCCCTCTTTATCGCAGTAGCTGCAAATTCGTCACCTGTCATCCGCAGTGCTGCCATCTTAACGGGCCTAAAACTCAGTGCTACCAACTTAACCTCACTAGCGCGAGATTTGAAGCGGTAAACAAATCCGCGTGCTTTTTTGACAGCTGTCATCCGCCATCTTTAATCCATAGAGCACAGTGTTGCCCTCTTTAGCTACTTACCTTTGAAATGTGGTGGCGGATAATTTGAAAAATGCTTTTTGACAGCAGCCATCTTTAATCCAGAGAGCACCGTGCTGTCCTCTTTAGCTAGATACCATTGAAATGTGGTGGCAGGCAATTCCACGTGACAGCAGCCAATTTTAAACAAGAGAGCACCGTGCTGCCCTCTCTGTGGCGGTGGCAAATTCCACGTGCTCTTGTTTGGAAACAAACTCACGTGCTTTCTTCTGACAGCTGTCATCCGCCATCTTGCATCACAAACCTCAGTGCTGCACTCTTTAGCTAGATACCTTTGAAATGTGCTGGCGGCAATTAAAAAAATTCTATGTGCTCTTGTTTGGAAACAAAGCCACATGCTTTTTTGACAGCTGTCATCCGCCATCTTTAATCTACAGAGCACCATGCTGCCCTCATTATGACATGTAGTAGCGGGCAATTTGAAAAGTTCTGTTAGCTGTCATTCGCCATCTTTAATCAAGAGAGCACCGTGCTGCCATCTTTAGCTAGATACCTGTTCTGTTAGCTGTCATTCGCCATCTTTAATCAAGAGAGCACCGTGCTGCCATCTTTAGCTAGATACCTTTGAAATGTGGTGGCGGCAAATTGAAAAATTCCACGTGCTCCTGTTTAATAAACAAACTCACGCGCTTTTTGTCAGCTGTCATCCGCCATCTTACATCGCAAACCTCAGTGCTACACTCTTTAGGTACATACCTTTGAAATATGGTGGCGGATAATTTAAAAAGAAAAATTCTACGGCAGCCATCTCTCGACGCTAATTGCACAAGATGGTGGCTATACATGACTCCTTAAGGGTTTTTACGCAAGATGGCCGCTATACATAGGTTCTTATGAGACGCCCTTGGGATGCTTGCGCAAGATGGCAGTTATACATGGCTCCTTATGAGACGCCCTAGAGATGCTTGCGCAAGATGGGGCTGCTCTTATGAGACGGCTTAAGGGTCCTAGCACAAGATGGCTTGAGACGCCCTAAGAATGCTTGCGCAAGATGGCGGACACAAGATGGTGGCTATACACGACTCCTTATGAGACTCCGTAAGGGTGCTTGTGCAAGATGGCTGCTGCTCTTATGAAGAAAGCTAGCTTAGAGGCTAACGTGTCGTGCTAGTTCGATTCATTAAATTTGGGGCTTAAATGCAAAATATTAATTATCACGAAAACGGTGCATCGTAGAGCAAAACGGACAAATTCTTTCTGCCTAACACCGAGGTTCGCAGTATGAGGAACATACTTTTTCTTATGCTATCATGGTCCTGATACTGCGAACCTAGGTATTAGGCTGAAAAATTTGTCCGTTTTGCTCTACCATGCACCGTTTTCAAGATATTTAACATTTTGCATTTAAGCCCCAAATTTAATGATTCGAACCAGCACGGTACGTTATAGTCTCAACCATAGCTAGACCTGATCATGTTACGAAGACTTGCTTTAATACAAGCTAAAACAGAGCAAATGCCAAAGGGCCTAAGTAGGAACCAAACCGTTGATCTCATCATTAGACTATATTTTTCTTATGCTATCATGTTCCTCATACTGCGAACCTCGGTATGGGCAGAAACATTTTGTCCGTTTTGCTCTACGATGCACCGTTTTCGAGACAATTAACATTTTGCACTTAAGCCCCAAATTTAATGAATCGAACTAGCACGACACGTTAGCCTCTAAGCTAGCTTTCCTCATAAGAGCAGCAGCCATCTTGCGCAAGCATCCCTAGGGCGTCTCATAAGGAGCCATGTATAACTGCCATCTTGCGCAAGCATCCCAAGGGCTTCTCATAAGAACCTATGTATAGCGGCCATCTTGCGTAAGCACCCTTAAGGAGTCATGTATAGCCACCATCTTGTGCAATTAGCGTCGAGAGATTGCTGCCGTAGAATTTTTCTTTTTAAATTATCCGCCACCATATTTCAAAGGTATGTACCTAAAGAGTGTAGCACTGAGGTTTTCGATGTAAGATGGCGGATGACAGCTGACAAAAAGCGCGTGAGTTTGTTTACTAAACAGGAGCACGTGGGATTTTTCAATTTGCCGCCACCACATTTCAAAGGTATCTAGCTAAAGATGGCAGCACGGTGCTCTCTTGATTAAAGATGGCGAATGACAGCTAACAGAACTTTTCAAATTGCCCGCTACTACATGTCATAAAGAGGGCAGCACGGTGCTCTGTAGATTAAAGATGGCGGATGACAGCTGTCAAAAAAGCATGTGGATTTGTTTACCGATTCAAATCTCGCGCTAGTGAGGTTAAGTTGGTAGCACTAAGGTTTAGGCCCGTTAAGATGGCAGTACTGAGGTTAGCGATGCGTTGTTGTCTGTCAAAAAGCACGTGGCTGTCAAAAAAAGCACGTGGCTTCGTTTACCAATTCAAATTTCCCGTAGGAGGAGGAGCAGGCCCCTGGGAAGGCTCCCGGGAGGAGGAGGAGGAGTGGGCCCCTGGGAAGGCCCCTTCGGAGGAAGAGGAGGAGGAGGCCCCTGGTAGCCTGAGGAGGAGGAGGCCGCCGAATCCCTGTATTATACTACTCACGCAAAGAGGCGAACTGTTTTCTCCGTCCGACCCATGCAATGCATGGACATGATACGTCTGTACCGGTACCTTGTATTTTGAATTATTCACAAATGTATTTATATTACAGGTGAGTTCACTAACACATGTAATCGCAATATTAATGCAATGGCCAGTGAGATCTGTTAGTTACTTCCCACATTCTAGGAAATTGCCGAGGAATTGTTTTTACTCGCATTAATTTTGAGTAGAAAAGGTTGCGTGTACTCAACATTACTAACCCAAGAAATAACCATATGTAGTTTCAACTGGTCACTGTTCACTTTTTTTATTTTTTTTATTAGGGTTGTTTATAGTCGCTTTAACTCCAAGGTCTTATCGCGACTCTTACATATGATTACAGAATAATGGTAATAATAATAATAATAATAATAATAATAATAATAATAATAATAATAATAATAATAATAATAATAATAATAATGTAATTGTAAAAATGTAAAGAAAAAAATAAGTATAATGTAATTACATTTTGGAGTGCAAGCCAGTGTTTTTGAGGAAGTTGATGACTTGATGACTCAGTGCTTTCTTTAGGTATGTTGTGGTGTTGGCGCCAATGGTCATACAGTTGACATTCTGAGATGATTATGCTTGACAGTGAGAGAGCAGTTACATTTGCTGCAGGTAGGAGGTTGTTTCTTTTCTAGGAGATAGTTGTGGGTGATCTTCGTATGTCCTATCCTTAGTCGGGAGATTAAGACTTGTTCATGTCTGGTGAGGTTTTGGAGAGGATCTGTTCTCGTAGATACCATTTTAATTTTTTGGAGGTTGCTAGTAGAAGTTTTAAGCCAGTTCATTTTCCATTGTTCGTGTAGTTTGATTTTGATATAAGCGATGATATCAGAATGTGGCGTGCCAATTTGACGGTCGTTGATTGGAAGACTAGTAGCTTCTTTTGCTGCTTGATCAGCTGATTCATTGCCTGGTATTCCTCTGTGAGATGGTATCCACATAAAAATAACATTTTTTCCTGCAATGTTGATCTTGTGGTACAGCATTTGAATTTCTTTAACAAGTAGGTGTGTTGTTGATGGATTTTGTATTGAAGTTAATGCACTTTTGGAATCAGAGAATATTATGAATGAGTTATTGTAGCTTGCTTTTGAAATATGAACCATGGCCTGTTTAAGAGCATACAGTTCACTTGTAAACACTGTGAAAAGATCTGGTAATCTATATAGCTTACTATAGTCTTTATATTTCACTGCACAACCATTTCTCTCATTGAATTTTGATCCATCAGTATAAATTGCACTATATGATGAGTATCTATTACAAATTTCATTAAATAACTGTTGGAATTTTGCTGTGTCAGTTTGAGCTTTAAGATTGTTGTTCAATTCCCAGTTAACTGGATGCAAATGAGTTTTCCATGGAGGGGTATCTAGTGAGTTGTGTGGAAATAAAATGTGTGGAAGGCTGAGGTTTATTTCTTTCAGAAGATTGGATATTCTGATGTTAAAGCGTTGGGGTTGAGATCCAGTTAGTTTTCCTTTATGTCTCTTTGAAATTAGGTGTTTTTTCAAGTGGTGGTTACTTGTACTAGCTATCTTGAGTGCGTATGTCAAACTCAGCTGTTTACGTCTGATTTCAAGTGGTGGTTCGTTGGCTTCAATCTCTATACTAGCTATGGGGCTGGTGCGGTGGGCTCCTAGGGCAATTCGAAGAGCTGAAGATTGGATGGTATCAAGGATCTTAAGAGTAGATGGTCTGGCAGAACAAGATACTATACTGCCATAATCCAGTTTGGCTCTGATTGTGGCTCTGTATGTGTTCATTAGGACATGGTAGTCTGCTCCCTAGTTTTTTGCTGAGAGAATTTTCATGATATTCATTCTTCTTTGACACTCGTCTTTAAGATTTTTAAGGTATGGGGTCCAGGTGAGCTTGTTATCAAATAGAAGTCCTAGAATTTTAATAGTTTTAACTGAATCAATTTTATGGTCTTCCATATATAATTCAGGGTTAGCGATAGTATGTTTATTTTTGGAGAATAGGATACATTTGGTTTTAGTTTTAGAAAATTTGACTCCTGTGGTTTTAGTCCAGTTTTGAATATTTACAATTGATTCTTGTAATAGGAGTTGAGTCGTTGTAATGTTTTTCCCTGGGCAGAAGATTATCAAATCGTCAGCAAAAAGGCAACACTTAACTGGTGAGTGGATGTTAGAGACTATACCATTAATTGCCACAAGAAACAGTGTTACACTGATAACTGATCCTTGTGGGACTCCATTGTTGATTACTACTTCCTTTGACAGCATTCCATTTACTCTAACTTGAATTCGACGCATTTGGAGAAAATGATAAATGAAATATAGGATATTTCCAGATATATTATGTGTCATTAGTACTTTGATTACATAGTCTTTCCATACCATGCCATATGCCTTATTAATATCTAAACTGACTGCTATTAGGTATTGGTTATTGAGGAACGCTTCCTGTATTTCAGATTCTAGACTTATCAAAGTGTCTGTTGTGGAGTGTGCTTTACGGAACCCGTTTTGTACATTACTGAAGAAATTTATGTGCTCGAGATACCAGCGTAATCTTTTGTTGACTATTTTCTCCATGAGTTTACACATTGCATTAGTTCAATAGGGCGATAACTTTCTGCAATTGAGTTGTCTTTCCCTGGTTTGGGTATTGGAACTACAATGGCATTTCGCCATTGGTCAGGAAATGTCTTAGAGCTCCATATGTGGTTGAAAATGGCCAGAAGATAATTTATTGCACCTAGTGGAAGCTGTTTTAGAAATTCATAAGGGACCGTATCTGGGCCAGGACTAGATTTGCCACATTTGTCAAGTTCAGTAATTATTTCTTGCAGTTGAAAAGCATCGTTTAGATTATAGTTGGGGTCGGAGATAGCTTTCCTTAGATCAACGGATTCACTGGATTTCTTTGTATGGAGAAATTCGGGATCATAATTTTTGTCACTAGAGATCTCGGCAAATGTGTCAGCTAATTTATCAGCGATGTTTTGAGGTTTGTTTACGAAGGTTCCATCAACAGAGTTTCTGAGGGAAGTAATGTAGAAGTGATTATATTTGCCATTTATTCTTTGAAGTTTATTCCACATTTCCTTTTGTGGGGTTTGGGAACTTAGCGAGGAGACAAATGATAGCCATGAATTATTTTTGCTGACTTTAATTTCTTTTCGAGCGATTGCTCTATATTTCTGAAATTGGGCTTTATTTTCAGGTGTGGGTTTTCTGTTGTAGAGGTAGAAAGCATGATTCCTATTCTTAATAGCCTCCTTACAAGTGTCATTCCACCAAGGTACTGTTTTCTTAAAGGAATTTGAGGTTACTTTTGGAACACTCATGTCTGCAGATTTAACAAGAACTTCTGTGAAATCTTGAACAATGATATTTATGTGCTTAGAAGGAAAATCATTTGGAGGGGTTAAGTCTTTTAAGTGATTATTGACTGTCTGCCTAAATTTTGTCCAATCTGCCTTATTTAAGTTCCATTTAGAGTTGTTAATAAATGAGGAGTTGACAGAAGAATTTTCATTATTGATTAGTATCGGGAAGTGGTCACTATTTCCTTGGAGTGTTGAATAAACAGACCAGTTGAAAAGGGTTGCTACGTCCGGTGTGCAGATGGTTAGGTCTATACTACTACAGGTGCCGTGGGCTATGTCAAAGCGAGTTGGAGCGGTAGAGTTCATTAGAATTAAATCAAATTCATCAAGTATCTTTTTCTATCTCTTTTCCTCTTGCATCAGAACTATGGCTACCCCATAACGTGTTGTGGCTGTTGAAGTCGCCTACTAGGATGAATGGTTTAGGTAGTTGGTGGATAAGGTTTCGTAGATCGTCACCTTGAAACAAATAACTGTTTGGAATATAAACATTGCAGATACATAGAGAAGGTGGTAGATGGACTGAAATTGCTACAGCTTCCAAATTAGTGTTAACAGTAATTTCTTTGGCATAAATATAGTTTTTGATATAAGTAGCTACTCCTCCACTCGCATGATTCACATTAGTTCTATTTTTGTGGTAGACACTGTAGAGTCTTAGATTGGCAGCAAAGTCGTTCTGAAAGTTTGTTTCTTGGAGACAGATAACAGATGGTTGGTGTTTGTTTATTAGGAGTTGTAGATATTCTAACTGTGATCGATAACTGTTAAGATTCCATTGGAGTAATGTTGCCATAATAATGATCAAAAGCAGAAAGAGGTTTATCTCCATTGTTATACTGGGAAGGAATTGTCGTCACTGGAATAGTCTGGCGTTACATTGATATGCGTTGGGTCTTCACTTTGACTGGCGGATTTCAGTAGTTTTTTTACTATTCGAGTGCTTTTGTTTTTTATGCTTTTATCGGTATAGTAAGGATAGAGTTTTTGAAGGGCTTTAGCAAGACCTTCTAAGTCTTGTGTGTAGTTTGAAGCAATTTCTGATATTTCCTTGGCACCAACTGTATTTTCAAAGAAGGACTGGAGCTGTAGGTAGCTGAGGGGGAATATTGATGGGTCGGCTTCCAAAACTTTATTTTACTGGCAGGAGCATATCACTTATTGATTTTTGCGTGTCTGTCTTGGGTTTCTTGGAAGTGTGATTTGTCTTGCGGTTTTCTATTTGTTCAGGAGAGGCCAGTATGGATTTGTTGCCATCAGGAGGATTTGGATTAGTTGTTTCACTGCTAGCTAATTGGCCTTTTACATCCAGGAAAATTCACTGTTGTAGGGGGGTGGCGTGTGTTTCCATAGGTGCTGCAATTTCTCTCTCAATTTGAAATCTGGAGGAGGGAGGATCATTACAGACTTGGCTAAGTTCTAAGTCAGGGTTGGTCATTGAAGTGGCTTCTTGAGTAGGCCTATCTTTTCGGAGTGAGCTAGAAAAGCTAGAAGTACCGATGTCTGTTTTGGGGTTTTCGACCTGGACTTTTGTGAAATCTCTTGGAGCTGAGGAAAATTATTGGAAGAGGATTCATCTTTTGGAAGTGATACGTTGTTAGGACAATCTTTGGCCAAATGTCCTTCGGTATGGCAAAGAAACAAGTGGGTGAGTCGGATGATAGGTAAATCCAGTAGTTTGTACCATCGTATTCGAGATGAAGGGATTCGGGGAGTTTATCAAAGTCTTCATTCTGAATGTACATTTGTCTTCGAAAGCTTAAAATGTGGGAGAATCCTGGAATTGACAAACCTGCTCTGATTGGGGTAATCCTAGACGTGATTTTCACACCGAGTTTTAACAATTCCTCTTCAATAACATAGTTTGGGATCACAGGACAGACGTTGGATAATATAATATGCTTGTTTTTTGTTAGAAGTGGTCGTATTTCCAGTGATACATTGTTTATTAAGATCTTAGGGTTTGTCAATATCAGATCTTCGACATTTTTCTTACTAGAGAGAAAGATGCATATCTTTCCGTTCAATATACGTGAAACAAACCGAATGTTGCTAGGGGTTGTAAGTTTACCTATAGCTAGCACATAATCCTTGATACTGATCCCGTCATGAGATTCGATTACAATAGCCTGTTCTTTGGAGGTGTACGACTGTATTGCAGCAGAATAGCTTAACCTTGAATTACGTTCGTTGCTAGGTCTACTTGTGACGGTTGTCATTTCGTTACCTGATGCACTGTTAGGATGTGGAGGGTTATTTACGGTGTTGCTATTATTATTTGTTGGCTTGCATGGTGTCTGTTGAGGAAAAATATCATTGATTTTTTCATTCATTGAATTCGATAAATGCCGACCTCTATCAACAGAGGTGGCCATTTTGAGTGGGTCAACAAAGGGTTTTAGGTTATCTGTATAGTTCTTCACTTCACACAAGGACCACGGAAATAATGTCAGGTATCTTACTTACAAGAATGTAGTAGGTGATCTAAATATTTACTTCTGATCACTCTTACACTAATGTAACGATTACGAAAATCTATTAAATACCAAAACTTGAGCAAGGTATTATTCGCGAACATCATCAGTCACTGCCTTCTCGATCGTCTGACACTTTTATTCTTGTTCTGTATCAACAATAAAACACTCTGCTGTAAATGTGTGTAACAAGAAAGTCAAAAGCAGAACTCATCATCAGCTCTGGAAAATGAGTGAAACATACTCCTTTATTCTTCGTAACAGGTACTTATTTCGACTGGAATTTTCGTTTTTCATAAAGGTAACCTGCCCTCATACGAAGAAAATTGAAATATTAATGTATATTGTAGTGGTATTTTCGCCGTGGCACTCACAATATCTTAGCATTGTGGCAACTGCGAACTTTTACACCCTGTATTTAAATTTGCAACACATGATATTTACACGAAAACATGTTATAAGATAACAATTAAATGAATAAATTCCACGAGAAGTACTACGTCCTTTGAATTTATATTACTCACCACGTGAAGATACCATACCTAATCTATGAGGTCTCATCTTAAAACAGCGTTGACGTAATTCCTGATGTGATAAATTTAAAGAACAAACATGCCATATACTTCAATATGCATTTCTGTCTTTATTCATCACAGTTACCCAAAGAATGTCCCCAATCCTTATGAATTGCGCTCAAAAGTACAATTCGTAACATTCACTTAGCTCGCCTCAATTGATCTGCTGACGGGCTTGGCGCGCTTTCTAGAGTACGGCCTGTATATTACGAAGGCAGTGATTGAATCAAAGCCTACGATATACTCAATCCGACTTATCGTATCGATTAACGTTGTTCGAACTCACACACATCGATTTTAAGCGATAGTTCCCATGATGCTATTTGTGTCTTTTGAATTTCGTGTGCCCATGTACTCGTGCTTGTTTGACATTTTAAACGCTGTAAACTTCGTTCCTTGTGCTTGTGCCAATCCTCCCGATGCCCTCTATTTTCTATTTGAGCACATCTCATGGGCTGGAAGCTGAATTATTCTATTCATGGATTTCTATACATTTCGTGTCTCAGTGCATTTAAATCTCTTATTTTTATTTTCATGTGGTACTTTGACACCCATTATCTTGCGTATGCTGTGTTCTGCTGCCTTGATTTCGAAGGAATTTATTATTTGTCGTAATATCAGTATTGTGTTAATATATCAATCGGTCATTTCCAGGTAAAGCTACTTTGTGCCGTGAGTTTATGCTCTCAATAACATAGTATGCCATACGGCCTAAGGGTTCCAGATCATTATTTATAACATAGTAAGTACAGGGTTAGTCAGAAATACGGCTATATGTTTGATCGATTGCTTATGTCAAATACAGTAGAGACAATACGCGACATTTCCGGATTTAGCCTTGTTAAAATGGGACATAATTCGCAAGTGGGTTCCTAGTGGCGTGACCTGAAAATTCGCGCTAAATTCAAATATAATGGAAATATATGTACAGAAATGAACAAATAAATTACGTCTAGAAAGAAAGTGTTAGTAAAATATTAACTTCAAAGTTACTGACGCAATTCTGGATAAATGAATGAAGAATTGTTTAACATGTTATTATTTAAAGACTGAAATTAGACATACAATCAAGATGTGAAATGGACTGCTGTGAATGGGCTTGATCTTTCATTTATGCATTACTTTTTTAGCTTTAGCATACCTGTCTGAAATTTCACGGCTAGATTTGCCTTTTTTTCTTATTTAAAAGCATTGTATCATCACATTAGGACACTTGTCAATAAAAATATAGGCTCGCTATTTATACACATGATTCAATGAATTTACATTTAAGAGCTGGACAATTTTTCTTTTAACTTGAAGCAAAAACATTCAAAATATTCCTATAAGCAATACTTGTCATTACATTAGGGTAAAGCAAATTTCCAACATTATATTGTTTCAACAAAATATCTACATTTCTTAAATCACCCATATTTTCTTGACAACGCATTACGGCATTCCAAATGGGGTAACTTGGCACACAACCAGCCACACACATATGCATATGCATTTTCCTGAATTTAATCAAAACCCAGAGATCACACCTACAACAACACATCGGTACCGTATTGAAGGTTAACTGCTACACTAATACAATAAAATAAGCTTATTATATTTTAAGCCAGTTTAAATATAGGTCGCGCAGGTCCGAAGTTTAGGAAGTACTTTAAAAATATCGTTTAGCTGGAAGAATATATTGAACCCAAACGGTCCATATCATTGTTTTAAAAATATTGTAAATTATATAAAGGTACAGGGAAATGGATTACAGTGACATTGGTGGCCGGATATGGTGCAACTTCGCTTGCCCAAGCTTGGAGCTAAGGTGCACGTGTCAGGGTCATTTGATGATGTAATATGGAAGTCATGGAATATTCTACGCTATCAGGAGAGAGGTGTGTGATCGAGGTACTCAGATCATAAGTTGGCAACATTTTTGAGTAGCGAATAGGAGCACAGCAAGTTCCATGTGATGGGGGAAAATTAAATATGGACGCCCGTATGAATGACCTCCAAATTTAACTAAATATATCTTGTGAAAATGATTATAATTTATTACCCATCGTACTTGGTAGCAATTTGAACATCGATGTGAAGTCAGTACTTGGTCAAGAGTTTCTCTCCTTCAAGTGTGATAGACTGGCCCTCGAAAAAATGATGACCCAGCCATTTCCACAATGAGTAGTAGTACTTGTGCCGATGCTGTGTTCAGTCGCCATATAAACCAGATTACAACTCAACAGCACATTTTGTACTTTCCCTCTCATTCTCCATTACACCGAGTATAACTAATGTACCCCAACCTACGACTGTAGATACATTTGTGAACAAATCTTTGTTTCATTCCATCAGTATTGTATTTTTTTCATAAAAAATACTTAATCACACCTCTACATTCGTGTGCTCCATTACAGACAAGCGCACTTTTCACTCGTACAGTTTCTCCGCTACACAAAAGATCACAGAATTGTTGAAATGAACTTGCTCTAATCTTCTAAGTCTAAAAACATATCCATGATTTTATGCTTCTCTGTGAAGTGGAGAAAATGTACCAGTGCAAAGTTTCTTTTGTACTGAACATTTGAACTCAAAATGTACTTTGCGCATTTGTGCACTATACCTATCTTATTATTATTATAAAAGTGTTTTAGCTTGTACAGTTAAACTTATAACTAGAGTGTGGCTTGTACAGTACCAACTCACTAAACTTCTTTATTCAGAAATAACGCAAGTACTTTTTTTAATCTTCTCCTGCTTGCCCATAAACATACTCTAAATTATGTTCCATGATCATTATTTGCATCACAATTCCATTGCACCCTCCTCTAGCTTTGTAGAATATGTTCACATGTCACCAGATCAGGCACGTCAACTTTCTTCCATTTTCAATGTTACGTTCTCATGCCAAGTTTAACACTTTCTTTAATGGCAATTCTCAACCTAAAGGTGGTAGTGTTTCACGTTGGTACTAACAACATAAGACAAGCAGTTACAAGTCCAACATAGTTGGGGATGTGTGGGATCTGGTAAATGCAGCATGGGTAAGTTTAAGGAAGCAGAGATTGTTATTAGTGGAATACTGTGTTGGAGGCATACGGACTGGAAGGTGATTGGGGATTTAAATGAGACTATGGAGTGGGTATGTGGGGAACTGGGAGTTAGATTTCTAGATCGTAAACTGCATTGGTACATGTAAGTTAGAAAATTTCTTTAGAAGGGTTTTAGGGTGGTACACTGCGAGAAACGGGGTGGCCTAGGGAGCGGTGATAAGGGTACAGGGAACTGGAAGTCAAGTAGGAATGACATAAAAATGTTAGTGCTGAACTGTAGAAGTATAGTAAAGAAAGGAATAGAATTAATAGATATATACATACCAGATATTGCAATAGGAGTTGCTTCATGGCTGAGAAATGATGTAATGGATGCAGAAATTTTCTCACAGAACTGGAGTGTGTTACATGTAATCCTTCTCATTGTTGATCCATATTGAATTTTACGTTAAGTCCAAATAACATGTGTATTTATTACAAACCACCTATTCAATACAATGTAAAGTTCTTATAATTAGGATTTATATCTTGTCATATTAACATTATTGGGACATGTTTCATCCTCTAGCTGGGCATCATCATCCTTATCTCGTACCTCTTGATCATTAATCAGGATCCTGATTTTGTACAAAATGTTACATAGATACTGTTTTATACAGAGTTAAAGAAGTCCATATTACATGTTCTTAATTAACAGTCTGAGAATTTGTGTAATAAAAATTTCTAAGAAATCACCTTGGCTGAAATGGTTATTTACTGTTAAAGAGATCGTACAAATAAAAATTACTATTTATTGACTGTCTTGTCCATTCTTCAAGCTTAGTCTGAATGTCTATGGCTAAAATTCTATTCCTATATTTATTTATTTTTTAAAAATACTATAGAACATTCGTTTTTGTTTAGGACACTGAATAAAATCTGCTTAAAAACTTTTCAGACTGGTTGTGGTTGTAATAAACTGTTGCCTTATCAAAACTTTTTGCAATCCTGCGTACAAATCATTGATGCGAAACTGTCTCTTGTGGCCGCCGAATGAATGAGTATTTGTTTTGAAATATAAGGTTGTTTAAATATCTAGAAGATGATATGTTGACATAAGTATAATTATCAAAGCACATATTATTCGAATTCAGCTTTCTTCTTAATTTCCGTTGTAAAAGTGAAGAATGAATAGGCCTATGCAAAAGAGCAAAAGTAGTTGGATCCTTTATTTGAAATTATGGTTGCTGCCTCTTGTTATGCTGCTGGTCGAAAAGGGACACTCATTCTTGATATTAGTTGATGCATGAGTGTTGATTCTAATTTGTGAGAAAGAGTGCTGATACTGTCCCCTCGGCTATTGTGAAGAAGACTAGTTGTTCTGACAGAGCTGGTTCGACTGACTTTTATCGTAGAGATAGGATAGGAATGGTAGGAGGGGGAGTATTCATTCTTATGAAAGAATAATTTGTAAGCTACGAAAAAGTTAAAGATGACAAACATGAAATTCTAGGTGTAAGGCTCATCTCTAAAGATAATATGCAACTTGATGTCTTTGGAGTGTACAGACCAGGAAAGGGTAGTGCTGACGCAGATTAAGAAATCAGTTATCTGGAGAACGATATGTAAAGGAACGTGATTGTAGCGGGTGATCTCAATTTACCAAATAATAATTGGGAAGGTAATGCAAACGACAGAAAGCATGACCAACAAATGGCAAATAAGTTATTATGGGAAGGGCATCTGATTCAGAAAGTGATGGAACCAACTAGAGGTTAGAATATTCTCGATGTGGTGCTGGTAAAACCAGATGAGCTCATTAGAAAAACCGAAGTAATAGATGGTATTAGTGATCATGAAGCTGTTTTTGTGGTAGTTAAAAATAAATGTGAAAGAAAGGAAAGTATTAAAATTAGGAATATTAGCAGTACCATACGTCTGATAAAAGAGGCATGGGGGAGTTTCTAAAAAGTAACTATGATCGGTGGAAAACGGTAAATCAAAATGTACGCAGACTTTGAGATGGGTTTAAAGCAATTGTTGAGGAATGTGAAAATAGGTTTGTATTGAACATCTCCCTTGGTAAGTTTTTCCAATCCCTAACTCCCCTTCCTATAAATGAATATTTTCCCCAATTGGTTCTCTTGTATTCAACGTGACAAAAAGGAAAGAAGAAGACTATGAAGCAGTCTTTGTTGTTGTTATGGTCCAAAGCTTGGAACTAGTGTGTACTTGTGTCAGAAAATTGAAGTGGAGATTGTGTTGTATTGGGTTTAATGCATTGATCATGCATAACAGAAGATATCCAAAGATATGTCACTCCTGGAAAGTAGTGTCTTTATGTACTCATCTTGAATCCCCAACAATCATTTAATTTCCTCTGTCACCGAGCTCGATAGCTTGTTACAATACAACAGTATAACAACCAACTCTACCTTGGTGTCTCCAAAACTTCCCAATCGGTAGTAGTTGGCAACACTGGACCTTACAAGAAAACTACGGAAATGAAATACTTACCACGATGTCCAAAGAAGAAAAGGCATGAAAAATGGACACTCGGAGCCAGAGGCTATGTGAATCAAAACCCAAGAGAATGTACTAACTATAAAGGAAAGACAGATTAAAAATTTAAACCAACTTTTATGGATCTGGACTTCAATTCTAAAGGACAGTAATAACTTTCGAACTTACAATTCGATGATTAAAAGAAAAGAAGAAAATTATCATCATACTAAAGGAAAAGATAATATAACTAGGGTCGACCCTTGAAAATACAAGAAATAAACCTTGGGATCACAATCCTTGAAAACCAAATTAATCAATTTAATTAGTAGAGCAGTAGTGGAATAATTAACGGTAAGTTGAGGCTTGTTTCTAGACACGTCTAGTATAATTCAATGAAATAACCGAAGTGGCAAATAAATGGTACCAAGATTAAGGCGAAATAGAACCCAATAGTAATTAAATTAAAACATAGGAAAGGAAGACGTATTTCAATTTTAGAATTTGTAAACTGGAGTACAATACGAGTCCACACACCTGATCAAAGATACAATCGACATCAGCTCCAGTTCCATAGAAACGAATCACGTGTCGTGATTAAAACATGGCTTCAAAACATTATCAGATACACATCGACCAAACAACTCCAACTTACCGATTTTCATCTGTGATCCACCGAAATAACGCTTAACTATCTGTTACAAGAAGTTTTGAAATGAAAATTTACCAACACATAAGAAATCTGAGTCCCGATTTTAACAAATTACATCTTATTAACGCCAGAGTAAAGGCTACCGCGTGATGAAGAAAATCCTCTTGATAACCGTAGTTTAAAACATACTCGCAATTCGAATCTTTTAACTTGTTCAGTCCAAACCAAAAGTCTTGAACATTGTGGAGATACCTCGGTGGGAAAGGGGATTCATGCAGATTTCATCATGCAGGGTACTTACAATTTCTCGGAAGCAAGTATAAGTTGATAAACAAACCACAAATCCAACTAGAATTTGTGGCCAGTTGGCCACAAATTTAACCAGGGTCGAAAATCAGCCACATCTCGCCCGTCTTCATCTTACTGATCGGTTTTCTTTTAAAAAACCAAGTATCTGCGACCAAGTTCCAACAGTTTGGCTTCACGATCTCCAACAACAACTAGAAAAAAAACAATACAACTACGCACATATTGTCGAACTCGATCGATAATTGGCAGAGCAGCGCTGAACTTCACGCTGTGCTCACAGATGGCAGTACGATGCAGTTCAGATGGAACGCTCAGTCTGATAGCCGACTTTTCTACTAGTAAGAACCGCTTCTTATGAATCGTGTACAATTCCATGGGGCTTCGAACGACCTTTAAATAATTTTCAAGTCCATGCATACTCGAAATGCGTGATATATATGCATACGCCATAAGCTGCAGTCCAGTGGCGGTTTCTGGTATAGCGCAACGGAGCAATGAACCTCCAGTTTATATCAAATTGTACTTAACTACTCAATTTTGACAACTCCTTTGTCAATCTCGAAGCCTTTGCTAAGGCTATCTGTCCATAATATACTCGTACTGACTTTCAATTCAAGCGAGCCGCGTGAAGTGCTGGCCGGATACTCGTCTTAAATGCACCCCCATTTAAGGCCACATCTCCGTCCGTACGTGGGCGAAGGGTGTGGTGAGGTGCAGGGAGATGCTGGCCAACACATAAACAAGACCAGGATATCGCAGAAACGGATATCTGTGCTTTACGCATGCGCAGTATGCCACTATCTCTCACCAGTCTTCGTAATCGCAAGTCGTGTTGTTGGGGTTAGCAAACTAGTACATGCCTGCCATTTGTTGTCATTACAGGAATTTAACTACGGCAGCAGAGAATAGTACACATAGTTAACATTAGTGTTGGAAAGCATCATTACTACCAAAAGTCACATTAAACTGCCAAATTCCGATTGATATTTTGTCTCAAATATATCAATACTTACTAAACATCTATTCATTTGCTTTCTTTGGGGTATTTACTTTTTGGAGAGAAACTTAAATGAAAAATCATTGAGGCAAAGAATAACGGGAAGATAATACCAATGAAAATGCTAATTGCCTATCCTACATGAGTTTGTAATATTAAGTTACCAATGTTGTCAACAGAGAGAACACACATCCCTAAAGTTTCCTCCTGTATTTCAAATGTGATACTAGCGTTTATAAAACTTTACAGAATTTATAATAATTCGTTATATTATTGTACGCTGTGCATGCGTGTCAGTGTACTATTGTGCCGTACAGAAACTTAATTTTTAGGACGTAAAGAAGTTACAATCTTTTGTCCCTGTATGTGTTTTTGTGCATTGTGGTTGCATCCACAATCTTTGTGCCTGGGAAAGGTAGGGACCTTCAAAACGAGTATGAACAGTGTCCAGGTACTTAGGTAGACAAACTTTTCTTCTCTCTCTCTCTCTCTCTCTCTCTCTCTCTCCCTTGAGCGCAAAATTGAGATTAAGAATGCTGGCCACCCACTGCCTGATCTTGATATTACGAAGCAGACTAAAAGTAAAGAAATCATGCGTACATTCAGAATGGATATATGCAAAAGAACCAATAACTGAGTGGATCTGTGGGTGCAAAATTATTAACAGGATGTGTTTTGCTTTCCCTGTTTATATTTCCTGAGTGATAAAAGCGAAGGGACTTGGACGAAAATCGGAGTGGTAGTGTGTGTGTGGGGGGGGGGGGCAACAGAAATCTTCCTTCTGTTGAACCCCCAGTGACGAAAGTCACGCGTCGCCACTGCTGCAGTCACTTAAGTGCTGCTAGTATTCGGGAGATAGTGGGTTCGAACCCCAATGTCGGCAGCCCTGAAGATGGTTTTCTGTGGTTTCCCATTTCCACACCAGGCAAATGCTGGGGCTGTACCTTAATTAAGGCCACGGTCGCTTCCTTTCCTGTCCCATCGTCGCCATAACACATATCTGTGTCGGTGCGACATAAAGCCAATAGCAAAAACAAAGTAATTTCCTCAGTCATTCATTAATCATTTCTCCAGAAGAAAGTGACAGGCTTCAGCAGCCGGTGCAGTTCCTACCCTCGCCGCTAGATGGGGGTTTCATTCATTCCATTCCTGACCCAGTCGAATGACTGGAAACAGGCTGAGGAATTTTTTCATTCTAAATCTTTAAGCAAGGCGTTGAAATGTTTACTGCGATGCCAGAATATGTGAGCAGTGAGATTGGCAATGGAGTGGGAGCTTGCCTGGAGCAATTTCTCAAGGTCAATGACAGAAGGGGAGATTGAGGAATTTATCTGGACGTCAACTCCGACTAATGAAATGTCCAGGTGAAGCTAGAGATTTTTGAAGAGATTAAGAGCTTCCAAAGTGAATTCATGTATATCAATCGGTAAAACTTTCGGTACCCACTGGGCGAAACTTAGGTTAGAGATCGAACATACCGCGGACGCCACCTTTAAATCAATATAAAATATTATACAAGTATGCTATATGTTGCATATACTAATATTTTTAATTTACTTCAACAGATTCTTTTAACACCGCAGATATGGATCTTACATGGATATTTCCTCCCAGTCAACATCACTAGAAATTATGCATATGCCTAACCTCAAATTTTAATGACAATACCTTTCATAACAATCAGAAATACGTTCAGCAAGTAGCCTATATAATCAGTACTAACGATGAACATGAGCGTACGAGTTCGGTTAAATATATATAGTAATAATAAGGCAGAGGAGAAAATAACATAAATAAGGTCCGCAGCCCTTCCAATAGTTTAGTTGAATACTGAACCGACAGACGGCACATAACAACCACACCTTCAGCGCTCTCACGGCTATTTCTAAAATCCAGACTCCTTATCGCTCCTTACAAGCATTCTCTTTGCTTATAAGTAGTGCAGAAAAGAGCGTGTGCAGCGAGGTATCCAGCTGGCCGAGTGTTGGACTCGTATACGCTACTCTAAATGTACAAATCACGGCCTAATAGAGTGAAAGTTGATTTCGAAAATCATGTACTGTCAGTTGAAGGTCGGACAGGGAGAACAAGGCGGGGAACAAAAACGCTATGAAGACGTTCTAACCTTAGAACTACAGAGGAGGAAACTTCTGGTTGACAAACGCAATACTAGGAAAGAGCGTAAGTAGATATATTGGAGAGTTCTGCGGCCTCCTCCTCCTCCTCCGGCTCCCAGGGGCCTGCTCCTCCTCCCCCTCCCGAGGGGCCTTCCCAGGGGCCTCCTCCACCGCAGCCAGGGGCCTCTTCCAGTGCTGTCAACTTAACCTTACTAGCGCGAAATTTGAATTGGTAAACAAAGCTACGTGCATTTTTTGACAGCCACGTGCTTTTTGACAGTCAATAATGCATCGCTAACCTCAGTACTGCAATCTTGATGGACCTAAACATCAGTGCTACCAACATAACCTAACTAGCGCGAGATTTGAATCGGTAAACAAATCCACGTGCTTTTTGACAGCCACGTGCTTTTTGACAGACTACAACGTATCGCAAACCTCAGTGCTGCCATCTTGACGGGCCTAAACCTTAGTGCT
This sequence comes from Anabrus simplex, assembly GCF_040414725.1. Classification (NCBI taxonomy): domain Eukaryota; kingdom Metazoa; phylum Arthropoda; class Insecta; order Orthoptera; family Tettigoniidae; genus Anabrus; species Anabrus simplex. The sequence goes on from NC_090267.1 coordinate 503,088,860, forward strand.
GCCAACTTAACCTTACGAGCGCGAGATTTGCATCGGTAAACAAAGCCACGTGCTTTTTTGTCAGCTGTCATCCGCCATTTTTAAACCACAGAACACCGTGCTGCCCTCTTGCGAGCAATTTCGTCAGCTGTCATCCGCCATCATTAAACTACAGAGCACCGTGCCGCACTCTTGCGGGCAATTCCGTCAGCTGTCATCCGCCATTTTTAATCAAGAGAGCGCAGTGCCGCACTCTTTAGTTGAAGTGTGGTGGCGGCAAATTCCACATGCTCTTGTTTGGAAACAAACTCACATGCTTTTTTGACAGCTGTCATCCGCCATCTTTAATCAAGAGAGCACCGTGCTGCACTCTTTAGTTGAAATGTGGTAGCGGCAAATTCCATATCCGCCATCTTTAATCTACAGAGAACCGTGCCGCACACTTTGTGGTGGCGGTAAATTCCACATCCGCCATCTATAATCGAGAAAGCACCGTGAGGCACTCTTTAGTTGAAATGTGGTGGTGGAAAATTCTGCATCCTCCATCTTTAATCTACAGAGCACCGTGTCGCACTCTTTGTGGTGGCCGTCAATTTAAAAGAACATGTCAAGGAATACCTTTGTTCTAAAAGAACCTTTTTCCCTGCTCTGTCAAGGCGTAGCTTTATCGAATACTTGAAGATTATATTACAAAAGAAGTGATTAAGAATATAATCGAACACTATACTCGATACAATATATGATCAGAACATGGATTGATGTGTTTGGGGTTCACCTTCGTTCTAAGAGAAAACAAGACTACAGTTCAGAAGAGCTTGCGTAAGATAGCGATTGTTTGCTTAGCATAACTTGCACCTAACATGTTTTTGTAAATTAGCGAAACAATTTACAGTCTTGTGACATCAGGAAGGGTAACTGACTAAATCCTGGTCTTTCAGCGTCAGGAAGGGCATCTAGGCGTAAAACAGATTCTTGCTATTTAAAATCTTGCGTCAGGAGGGGCACTCGGCTCTAAAACAGATTTTCAATCCCGGTCCTGTTACGTTAGGAACCGCATCTAGCTGCAAAACAGGGGCTCCTAACATTTACAGTGGTAAGCTTTAGGAGCAGGCTATGTGCTCACACCGGGTTACATCATTTGTTGTTCGATTTTTGTTCCGCTGCTTAGAACACTGTCTTTGAAGTTGTATCAGTGTAGTCAGTCAGAGTGAGGTAAGGAATGCATGCGTTGACTGAAATTGTACGCTAGTCTTCCAGCTGTAGTAACCTTCAGCGAGGATACTGCGTGCATGATAAGCTACTTGTAACTCAAAGAGCATTTTCTTAGCCGTGTTGGTAATTCCTTCTAGTGTAAGTTCGTAGGATAAAATATTATGATTGTACGGAGAGGGTAAAACCCAGTGCCAGCACATAGCCTACTCCTATCGAAAGAGCCGGCATGGTGTCGGCACATAGGCTACTCCTGTTGAAGGAGCCTGTACAAGGTTTAACGTCCCCATCAACAGCGTTATATACCCTTACTTAATGCTGGCTTTTTGCACACCCTCTGGTTATTCGAAACTGCCTAAGAATGTAATATACAACAGTAGGGAGAGGGTGAAACCCCGTGCCGGTACATAGCCCACTCCTACCGATGAAGCCTGCACATAGCTTATCGCCTCCATCCGACAGATGAATCACCATCAGCATCTTGTACTCAAAATCATTTTCGAAGGAGCCTGCACTAGGTTTAACGTCCCCATCAACAGCGTTATATGCCCTTACTTAATGCTGGCTTTTTGCACACCCTCTGGTTATTCGAAACTGCCTAAGAATGTAATATACAACAGTAGGGAGTGGGTAAAACCCGGTGCCGGCACATAGCCTACTCCTACCGAAGAAGCCTGCACATATCTTATCGCCTCCATCCGACAGATGTGTCACCATCAACATCTTGTACTCACAATCATTTTCGAAGGAGCCTGCACAAGGTTTAACGTCCCCATCAACAGCGTTATATGCCCTTAATTAATGCTGGCTTTTTGCACACCCTCTGGTCATTCGAAGCTGCCTAAGAATGCAATTTACAACAGTAGGGAGAGGGTAAAACACAGTGCCGGCACATAGCCTACTCCTACAGATGAAGCCTGCACATAGCTTATAGCCCCCATCCGACAGATGAATCACCATCAACATCTTGTACTCACAATCATTTTCGAAGGAGCCTGCACAAGGTTTAACGTCCTCATCAACAGCGTTATATGCCCTTACTTAATGCTGGCTTTTTGCACACCCTCGGGTTATTCGAAACTGCCTAAGAATGTAATATACAACCGTAGGGAGAGGGTAAAACCCAGTGCCGGCACATAGCCTACTCCTACCGAAGAAGCCTGCATATAGCTTATCTCCCCCATCCGACAGATGAATCACCATCAACATCTTGTTCTCACAATCATTTTCGAAGGAGGCTGCATTAGCTTTAACGCCCCTATCAACAGCGTTGTATGCCCTTACTTAATGCTGGCTTTTTGATCACCCTCTGGTTACTCGAAACTGCCTAAGAATGTAATATACAACAGTAGGGAGAGGGTAAAACCCGGTGCCGGCAGCTAGCATACTCCTACTGAAGAAGCCTGCACATAGTTTATCGCCTCCATCCGACAGATGAATCACCATCAACATCGTGTACTCACAATCATTTTGGAAGGAGCCTGCACAAGGCTTAACGTCCCCAACAACAGGGTTATATGCCTTTACTTAATGCTGGCTTTTTTCACACCCTCTGGTTCTTCGAAGCTGCCTAAGAATGTAATATGCAACAGTAGGATCGCCTCTATCCGACAGATGAATCACCCTCAACACTCTTGTACTCGCAATCATTCTCGCTACGTTGGGAGATAGCGGGTTCGAACCCCTACTGTCGGAGTCGTAGAAATAGCAAATGCTAGGCGGGGACCTGCGCGATCGTCACAACGTGTAATTACATGATCTGGCCGGATGCGGTCTTAGCTCAATACCTTTCAGTACTACAGGCAAGGGATACCGCAGATGTCGGCTTTTTGCTTAGCTTAGTACTCTCCCGTTTAAGTTCAGAGTTCGAGGATCGCGCGCTAACTTTCCTAGGTTCGATCCGCTGGAGAACTCTTAAATTCTGACACTTCGGCATCAACAGCAGGTTCGATCCCGGCTTAGAGCTTAAATACATCAGCCTGCAGAACTCGGCGTAAGGCAGTCGGGAGAACTCTTGTTGCATAAACATTTTATTCCAACTGTACTGCTGATGTCTGCAACTCCTGCATCCGCATAGTGATAAGCTGCATATTTACTCGGTGCAGCCTGTGTGAAGCGCTCCTCGCAGTTCTCTGTGTGTGTTAATTGTGTACGTATCCTTTACTTGCTCACCTACCGTCTAGTAGTAAAAAACAGAAGGTAACATTAATTCCTTGAATATTATTATTATTATTATTATTATTATTATTATTATTATTATTATTATTATTATTATTATTATTATTATTATTATTTACGATTTACTTTTTTCTTTGTTTTTTAGAAAATCACTGTCTGCTGTAAATATTATTCTCCAGTTTGCTGCCTTCAACTTAAGGTAAGCCTAAACTGTTAATGTGTAACTTCAAACTCACAACAATATCTGACCTCTATAGGTTGAAACTTGGTTTTCTTCTAAACATCGCAACTCTAGGCTAGCTGACTTGTCCTTTTGATATCCTATTATTACATTTGCTTTTACGCTAGGCGATAAAGGTCCTTGAGTTAAAGATAGCTAGGTTAGCTGTTAACAAACCAAGTAACTTTTATAACCTTTATTGTTTTTAGATTTTACGATAGGAGGATTAGTAAGCGTAGACAAGGAAGAGGTTAATCTCGTAACTTCAAACTCACAACAATATCTGACCTCTATAGGTTGAAACTTAGTTTCTTCTAAACATCGCAACTCTAGGCTAGCTGACTAGTCCCTTCATATCCTATTATTACATTTGCTTTTAGGCTAGGCAATAAAGGTCTTTGAGTTAAAGGTAGCTAGGTTAGCTGTTAACAAACCAAGTAACTTTTATAACCTTCATTGTTTTTAGATTTTACTATAGGAGGATTAGAAAACGTAGACAAGGAAGAGGTTAATCTCGTAACTTCAAACTCGCAACAATATCTGACCTCAATAGCTTGAAACTTGGTTTCTTCTAAACATCGCAACTCTACGCTAGCTGACTTGTCCTTTTGATATCCTATTATTACATTTGCTTTTACGCTAGACAATAACGGTCTTTGAGTTAAAGATAGCTAGGTTAGCTGTTAACAAACCAAGTATCTTTTGCAACCTTCATTGTTTTAGCATTTTACGGTAGGAGGATTAGAAGGTGTAGCCAAGGAAGAGGTTAATCTCGTAACTTCAAAATCAGAACAATATCTGACCTCTATAAGTTGAAACTTGGTTTCTTCCGTTTTTAGCATTCTAGGATAGGAGGATTAGAAGGCGTAGACAAAGAAGAGGTTAATCTTGTAACTTCAAACTCACAACAAAATCTGACCTCTATAGGTTGAAACTTGGTTTCTTCCGAACATTGCATCTCTAAGGCAGCTGACTTGTTCTTTTATATCCTATTATTACATTTGCTTTTACGCCAGACGATAAAGGTCGTTGAGTTAAAGATAGCTAGGTTAGCTGTTAACAAACCAAGTAAATTTTATAACCTTCATTGTTATTAGCATTTTACGATAGGAGGATTAAAAAGCGTAGACAAGGAAGAAGTTAATCTTGTAACTTCAAACTCACAACGATGTCTGACCTCTATAGGTTGAAGCTTGGTTTCTTCTAAACATTGCGTCTCTAAGCTAGCTGACGTGTTCTTTTATATCCTATTATTACATTTGCTTTTACACTAGGCGATAAACGTCTTTGAGTTAAAGATAGCTAGGTTAGCTGTTAACAAGTCAAGTAAATTTTATAACCTTTATTGTTCTAGCATTTCACGATAGGAGGATTAGAAGGTGTAGACAAGGAAGAGGTTAATCTCGTAACTTCAAAATCAGAACAATGTCTGACCTCTATAGGTTGAAACTTAGGTTCTTCCGTTTTTAGCATTTTACGATAGGAGTATTAGAAGGTGTAGACAAGGACGAGGTTAATCTCGTAACTTCAAAATCAGAACGATGTCTGACCTCTATAGGTTGAAACTTAGTTTCTTCCGTTTTTAGCATTCTAGGATAGGATGATTAGAAGGTGTAGAGAAGGAAGAAGTTATTCTTCTAACTTCAAACTCACAACAATATCTGACTTCAATAGGTTGAAACTTGGTTTCTTCCGAACATTGCATCTCTAAGCTAGCTGACTAGTTCCTTTATATCCTATTATTACATTTGCTTTTACGCTAGACAATAAAGGTCTTCGAGTTAAAGATAGCTAGGTTAGCTGTTAACAAACCAAGTATCTTTTGCAACCTTCATTGTTTCAGCATTTTACGATAGGAGGATTGGAAGGTGTAGACAAGGAAGAGGTTAATCTCGTAACTTCAAAATCAGAACAATGTCTGACCTCTATAGGTTGAAACTTAGTTTCTTCCGTTTTTAGCATTCTAGGATAGGATGATTAGAAGGTGTAGAGAAGGAAGAAGTTAATCTTCTAACTTCAAACTCACAACAATATCTGACTTCAATAGGTTGAAACTTGGTTTCTTCCGAACATTGCATCGCTAAGCTAGCTGACTAGTTCCTTTATATCCTATTATTACATTTGCTTTTACGTTAGGCGATAAAGTTCTTTGAATTAAAGATAGCTATAGTTCAGTTATTATGAGTTTCGACTTGACGTTTGAGCGCTGCCTTTTGGCGGAGGGTAAGTGAATTATTCAACAGCCAATCATAGACAGCCGATCGCTCCAGTTGAGGTTAGCAGTGTTGTCGATTTGTTGTTTATTGTAACCACGTGCTATCAGCTGTGTGTTGTATTGTGCTCAGTTCTTTTCGCGGTCTTTGTGTGCCTTTGTGCTAGGTTGTTGTTCGTTTATATTTCGCAGTGTATAGTTTATAAATGTATTGTTTAGTATTTTTAATAGTATAGCGCGTTATATTGTAGTAAATAGTGTGTAACGTGTGATCTATTTTAAATAGTAGCTTAGTTTAACATTTCGTTGTAGGTTAATTTTAGGCCCGTGTGTGAATTTGCATGTCGACGCCTACGTCTAAGGATTAAGCTCCCAAGAGAAGAAAGCCTTTCGGATGCGGTACTCCGCTATGCAGTCAGGCCCGGGAAATTGTTTGTAATGTTCGAGAGTCATTCTTGACACAGCACTAACAATCGCGGCTAGAAAGAATGAGTTGATTAAGATGTTTGAAGGAGCACAATATTTTGGTTCGCGATGACATGGGGAAGGGGGATCTTATGCATCTCTTGAAACAAAACAAGCCCCAGTACCCAGTTTATGTGGTGGGTAGCCAGAAGGAACGGGCATAAAGTAGTGCAGACGATTATGTTGAAGACTTTATTATCTCTTTAGGGTCAAGGGAGAGTGAAACCTCAAGAGACGATGACAATGCCGGTAGTGACTGAGAAATGAGTGGTATTTTCGCTTTGTAGGATTATTTCCTTCGTCACGGGAAAATGAATCTAACAGCAACGCAAGATCTTCTACATGGTGAGTAGAAATTTAATTTTCTCACTGTTTATCTGTTCGAGCATTGACATATTTTTAACTTGTAGCCTTATTCTAAATGTGTTGTGTATTATTGATCTTATGTGAATCATGTATGTTGCTACAAAGAATAACTGATTATGGACTTATATTCCAGTCTTTACCTTTCTGTTCGTGTTGTGTATCATAAATCAGCAGTGGCAGTTTGGCACCAACGGCTGACTTTCGGCTAACTGTCAAGTCGAAACTCATAAAAACGGAACTATAGGTTAGCTGTTAACTGAGACAGTATTAATACACTGTCTCCTTGTTTGACATTTTCGAGTTGGAGTCTATCTCCGTGGAAATTATTTCACTTTATCTCCCTGCGAGATATGGACTTAATCCTCATAGTAACTTAAATTAATGAACTGCTTCCTTCTCCTACGACTGTGGGTGAGTTACTATTTATTTGAAACTTGATTATACGCAACTACTCGAAGTTACATCGGGTCTGTAAACTCTGTTGGTTAATATGCCCTACCGGGAGTCGTTTAATTTCCGTGGACTGTAACCTACTGCGCAACCTCTGGCGCAACCCGATCCTGGAGTAAGGAAAGCCAACTTCCGCTTACCGTTGGAAGAGGAAGAGAGAGGTGGTCTGCCGAGAACATGGAAGCCGAACAGACGTGCATGTATAGCTCCGCTATGATGTTCAACTTCAAGATGGTGCCTGGTTGATCCAGTGCATTTTCGGGATCACATTCCCCGATTTATGAGTTCCTGTACTCTGGACGAACTTTTGGAGCATCGCAGATGTTGTATTTTCTACTAGTTTTATTTGTTTGAACTTCGGCCTAATGTAAGTACGGGGTCCTTCCTCTACGTCACCGCCAAGACTGTAAGTTATAACTTTTCCTCTAACTTCATCTACGATTTCGTCGAAGTGATTGTGCTAGTTGGGTTGTGATACATGGAATGCCTCTACTGGAATTACAAATCGAAATTTACCTGAACTTGAATTTAATAATAGTAATAATAACCTTTTCGGCGGTGTGCTGTGATTAGAAATCAGTTCCCATGCTTTGTATCGTTTTCCAAACTAGGAACTGTTCAAAATTGGAAACCTTAAAAATGTGTTACTAATATTGTAAAATTTATTCTGGTCACCTTTCCGTTATTTTATTTTCAAAAAAGGTGATGTCTTAAACCCTTGTTAGAGGGCCTACACTTGGGTAACGAAAGATGCTAAGCGAGGAAGTTGTATAAGGTATTTCTGTGCGAATTTTCTGCTTATTTCTGCCTTTCTTTTTAGACTTTTCTTTCCCTTTGTGAAATTGCGGTTTTCTTTTAAAGCGGTCTGTTTTGCCATTGTTGCGTTTCTCGTTGGGATTGGTTCACTCTCTTTGAAGTGAATGTTAATTGTTGTTGTTGCTATGGAGCCGGATTTGAGGGTTGTTGACAAAAGGTTTTATGCTCCTGTGGGATGCTGTAATGTTGAAAGCTAATATTTGTCCTTAATTTTTGGCTCGCTTATCTTTGGTTATTGATTTATCTCTTGGTATCCCCGTTTACCCGCGTGATATGATTTTCCTGATTTATTCTCAATTTAATTTCGGGTTTTTCCTTGTTTTCCTCTATTTGGGTGTGGGTACAATGAACTTTGTACCACCTCCTCGCTTAGTACCTCAAAGAATTTCTGTATTCGCTTAGTACCTCAAAGAATTTCTGTATTCGCTTAGTACCTCAAAGAATTTCTGTATTCGCTTAGTGTATTTTCTAAGAGAAGAAAAGTTAACTTAACAAATTTATTTCATGCAAATTAACTAAGTTAATGGTGCGAAAATAATTAATCTAAACCAAAAGACTTTAAAACGTATCATGATTTATTGATAATTTATAAATAAGAAGGTAGGTTAGGCTAGTACTGAAATTTTATATTGGGTCCCAATAAGTTGGGCCGGTTCGAACCGTAGGTTAGTTGTGTTTTGGTATTATTTCTCTTTGAATATTTTTTCTTATTCCTGTTGATGTTCTGAGTCCAGAGTTATTTTAATTTTATTTTTTTACTTCTTTCACTTATTAAATATATTTATTTGTTTCAAAAGTACCTGGACGTGTCATTCTTGTAGTATTTGAAACCATACAGTGATCGTTATTTTCATTCTTTCCATGGCCTCTGGTCGCTTGTCTTATTCGTGGTAAGTACCTTTTGTGTTGGTTTACTTTTGGATAATTTTGCTTCCACTTTGTTTGGTTTTTTTTAAACCTATATTTCTTGTCTTGTTGCTACCTGTGCGGACACTGTGGGGATGGGTGTTTGTGCGGGTCAGTCAGTGGTAGCTTCAGAGCGTGGTTGTCATTTGTTTTCCCTTCGCTCTGGGCGGTATGCGAGCTGTTCCTTCAGAATTGCTCGCCTGTTAGTAGACCCTTGTGTTATTGTGTTTCGTGGGGTCGTAGCTGACCCTCTTGGCATCCCCTTAACGTTGTCACTGTATGGTTTTAAAAGGTGTGTCTGGGTAATGAAAGGCATGTTAAGATATCTATTAAAAATGTAAAGGAAATGCATTCATCTTGTTTAACAGTACAAAAATTTGTTTCATGTTAATATCTTCGGGGTGTTTTGTCCGGTTCCCTGTCGAGCTGTGTGCTACCTTCTTGGATTGTGTACGTGATGTTGGTATTGCCCTACCAGCTGCTGTTCGTGTGTTTCCCGCCTGCCTGCCTTACTGCTTTCAGGTGCCTTGTATCATTCCCTTCTTTGTTTCTTCGTAAATTGGTGAGTTTGAAGTTTATCAATTACTCTAAATTCTGAATTTATCATCTTTTATCTTAAAAAATTGTGAAATGACCGACACTTGAGCACGAATCGATTGGCTTTGGGCTACGAGTGTACCACAGTTTGCCGTGTACTCTGTGATTTTCTTGGTGGTTATTTGTTCAGTATTTTCATGGTCTACCTGCGAAAATGATTTAATCTGTGGTTATGGAATTAATTGTGTTTAATCGAGTTATTGGTTTTGCTCGGATATGTTGCGTGTGACGTTATTTGTTTTACTGGATTATGATCGTTGGCCTGTACTCTGGGAACTTATTACATTATCTGTCCTGACGTTTTATATTGCTTCCCAGGTTTGTTATTATTTTAGTTATTTTACCTGACATGATGCTTTGACTATGCTAAAATCATTCTGCGAGAAAATATCGTTGTTGATTTTACCTACTGCGTTGCTAACAGCGTGCGAACCTTGCATGTACTTAATCTATTGGCATGTCTACCTTGTGCCTGGTCAGTATGGGTGTGATTTACTGCTGAACTGTTGGGCATTTCATCGTATCCTCCCATCGTTAGTGCCTATGAACCCGTTTTAAACTTTTCCTGGTTTATGTGGTTGGCATGTATGTGTTACTGATATTTGCTCTGTGCGATTGAAATTATGCCTTGCTACCTACTTTGGCCTAAAAGGGATTGTGTGCATGCCTGTACCTGTTTCTTTCGAGTACTTAATTCTTGATGATTGTTAAACTTTGAAATTAATCCTGCCTGTGATGTTTCTTTACATTGGGCCGGTTGTTACCTCGAAATTCTTTACCTTTACTTTGTCTGGTAAATGTTTCCTAACCTTGTTTTGTTACCATTAGTCCCGAGAGGAACTTGAGTTTAAAGTGTAGAGCCTTATATCTACTTGGAAGTCATCATTTATGTTTTATACAACCAGTCGGTGGTGATGTGTTTCCATTGTTTCCTGTGCAATTGCTGATCAGAGCTAGCTGCGAGACTTGGCTGTGCTTTTTGCATGAGTGGTTTCCATTTTTACCTTGTCTTGCTGTTGGTGTCCGTTTGGTGTGTCGTTAGGTGGTGGACGGAGGCATGTTACCTTATGTCATCTGTTATTGGGTAGTTATGGGCTATAGTTGAACTCTGTTAATCGGTGATTGGGTTGGTGACTTGTTGGCCACGTGCCTGGACATTTTAGTGTCTTTGCTTGTTTACCCTTTTCAAACTATTGATTGCATGTGGTTCTCTGTTTCATTGTGTTTGGTACCCTATTATCGGTTGTATTTGTTACCTGGTTGGAAGTATTTGTACCGTGCGGCCTGCCTCAAGTGTTCCTGCTGGTGAATTGTCTATGGTGGAATTATTAAACTAGCCCGTTCTGTCTGAAATTTGTGACCTTGTCGTCATCCTGATGTAATATTTTGATCATATATGGAGGTTCTTGTATTTGGTAGTTCTCGGCATATCTGACATTGGTACCATGTTGAAGTTATTATGTGTCTAGGTATATTTCTTCTGCGAAATTCATTTAACCTATCTTTATTTGCTTAGTTCCATTTCGAGTTGAGTTCTGTGAAACCTTTTACCTTATCTACTTATTGTTTTGGAGTTGAGTGATGCAGTAGGGTCATAACACCTGAGGACTGAGTTCCTTTTAGCCTGTAATGGTTTGGTCGTGATCCTGTGTTTGGAGGAAAGTGTACGGTACCGTAAGTTTGATTTTGGGATTTGCATATTGATTACTGAGCATGTTGTTGAGGATGGTGTATTCCTTTAATCCCTTTAAGGGCTAACACGTGGCTTGGGGTAGTCATTATGGTTTTACTATTATTATTGTAGTGTGTGTAATTGTGGTTATGGCATGTCAGGTATGGGCGATGTGTTGCCTTGATGTTGTACCTTGTGCCTCTGTAGATTTGGGAATAACCCCTCGCATGAATTTATTTCTCGTTTGGAACTATCTTGCCTTGTTGTAACTTGCTGGTTTCGTGTTTCCTGGTTCCTTCATTTCCTGTCGCCCTGCATTTCTGGTTGATCTGATGTCATCGTATCTGTTTTTGGTTCTTCTGTAATGCTCATTTTAAATTTTATCTGCCACTCTATGGTGTTCTTCTCTCAGTGGTTCTTTGGTGTCTGTTGACATTGGTGTTGACCATCTTACCGTGCTTTGAGTTTGCTACTCTGGTATGGGACGGATTAGGATTCTCTTAGTCGGTACTGGAATCTTCCTGCTAATAGATTATGGGGTCTATTAGTTGAGAACTGCCTTCTTCATGCTTCTGTGAGCATTTTCCATGGACTTGCCTCGTATTCCGCCACTTATGTTTTATTTGCCTGCTCCCCTGGGAGATAGGGGGAGGCACCTGTTGGCTGTAGAGCGACAGTGTGATCGGAAAGTCACGTATTTATAGACCAGGTAATGCTGAGACCCTTTTGGGTAACCGGTAGTGTACGCTGTGTTGGTCAGTGCTCGTTATTTTCCTTTCGGGGTCTTCTGATCTGAGGTTTTAAATTTCCTTTTAATTTGATTGGGTGTCCCTTTGTGGAATGAATTGTGATTATGTTTCCATGCAGTAGGTTAGTCACCTGATTCCAGATTTTGTTCCCTCCTGAGTTTCTCCTGCCCCTATTTCTGTCCCGTTGCTTCCATGGAGCTAATTATGGTCCTGTGTTGTACTTAATTTTGATCTGTAAGTTTTGGTAGCTTGGTGTTTGTTGGTTAGTCTGTTGTTGATGACAAACTGAAACGCGTACCCTCCATCTAAATGATCTTTAGAGGTCTCCAACCGATCCTGCCTACCCTTCCCTTGCTATGAATTTGTTTACCTTTTTAGCCTTGGATTTCTCCATATTTCATGTTTTATTTTCGCTTACCTGAAAAGTTGCTAATTGACTGTGTATTGGTTGCCTCTCCTTGTTCTTGTTCATCTTGGTTATGCATGGTGTATATGGAATGTTGAGCCTCATTTGTTGGATATTCATTTGCATCTTTTCTGGTGTATTTGTGAAATTTGGAATTTTGCGAGCTCGCTGTGTTGAAGGTCAGCCTCTGTTCTGTTCTACTTGTTGGAGTTAGTTCTGGTTACCTTGGTTCTGCTTGTGTTATGCATTATTTGGGGTATTTTGTGGTATACTCGGGTCCTAGTTCAATCGAGCGCAAGTTAAAAATTTAAATTAAAGCTAATACTTGGATCTTGGGTATCATGTAGTACTGCATACACCAATTTATGATCCTTTCTTGTTCCCTGTTCCTTGCTCCCTTGCGTTCCTTTCTTTTCGGGTGGTAATTTTCGTTTAATCTTGGTATTGAAACAAGAAGATTGCATTTCTTAGTAGGTAAATGGGAACTCTATAAATAAAATTGATATTAAGATTGAGAATATCTCTATTACTATCTCAAAAGGTTTAAAATTGATGTTTGGGAATTTTCCATTCGTTAACTGAAACATGTTCTGGTACAGAGGTGATATAAGTATGGTAAAAGAAAATTACCAAGATCTTGCAAATTAATTTTCTTTTGAAGAAGATAATTCCGGGTATTCATCGTAATACATATCTACTGTATGTGAACTATGAATCAACATGTTGGTTATATGGCTGGTGTAGTACAACAGTCTTATTATTCTTGTGATATCTGAACTAAACAAGCATTGGGTTTAAAGGTACTAACTACAATTGGAAGGCATATATATTGATATGTTGGCGTTCCTGAGGCATAATGCAATCATGTTAAGGGAGTGCATGGAAGTGAACTTATCTCGGTGTGTCGTTTACTCATATGGACTCCTTCACCAAAATTTAGTATACTTCTGGACCACCGCAGTATGTGTAACATAAAGTACGAGTGTACGTGTGGTTTCTGGGCGGGAGGCTGAGACAGTATTAATACACTGTCTCCTTGTTTGACATTTTCGAGTTGGAGTCTATCTCCGTGGAAATTATTTCACTTTATCTCCCTGCGAGATATGGACTTAATCCTCATAGTAACTTAAATTAATGAACTGCTTCCTTCTCCTACGACTGTGGGTGAGTTACTATTTATTTGAAACTTGATTATACGCAACTACTCGAAGTTACATCGGGTCTGTAAACTCTGTTGGTTAATATGCCCTACCGGGAGTCGTTTAATTTCCGTGGACTGTAACCTACTGCGCAACCTCTGGCGCAACCCGATCCTGGAGTAAGGAAAGCCAACTTCCGCTTACCGTTGGAAGAGGAAGAGAGAGGTGGTCTGCCGAGAACATGGAAGCCGAACAGACGTGCATGTATAGCTCCGCTATGATGTTCAACTTCAAGATGGTGCCTGGTTGATCCAGTGCATTTTCGGGATCACATTCCCCGATTTATGAGTTCCTGTACTCTGGACGAACTTTTGGAGCATCGCAGATGTTGTATTTTCTACTAGTTTTATTTGTTTGAACTTCGGCCTAATGTAAGTACGGGGTCCTTCCTCTACGTCACCGCCAAGACTGTAAGTTATAACTTTTCCTCTAACTTCATCTACGATTTCGTCGAAGTGATTGTGCTAGTTGGGTTGTGATACATGGAATGCCTCTACTGGAATTACAAATCGAAATTTACCTGAACTTGAATTTAATAATAGTAATAATAACCTTTTCGGCGGTGTGCTGTGATTAGAAATCAGTTCCCATGCTTTGTATCGTTTTCCAAACTAGGAACTGTTCAAAATTGGAAACCTTAAAAATGTGTTACTAATATTGTAAAATTTATTCTGGTCACCTTTCCGTTATTTTATTTTCAAAAAAGGTGATGTCTTAAACCCTTGTTAGAGGGCCTACACTTGGGTAACGAAAGATGCTAAGCGAGGAAGTTGTATAAGGTATTTCTGTGCGAATTTTCTGCTTATTTCTGCCTTTCTTTTTAGACTTTTCTTTCCCTTTGTGAAATTGCGGTTTTCTTTTAAAGCGGTCTGTTTTGCCATTGTCGCGTTTCTCGTTGGGATTGGTTCACTCTCTTTGAAGTGAATGTTAATTGTTGTTGTTGCTATGGAGCCGGATTTGAGGGTTGTTGACAAAAGGTTTTATGCTCCTGTGGGATGCTGTAATGTTGAAAGCTAATATTTGTCCTTAATTTTTGGCTCGCTTATCTTTGGTTATTGATTTATCTCTTGGTATCCCCGTTTACCCGCGTGATATGATTTTCCTGATTTATTCTCAATTTAATTTCGGGTTTTTCCTTGTTTTCCTCTATTTGGGTGTGGGTACAATGAACTTTGTACCACCTCCTCGCTTAGTACCTCAAAGAATTTCTGTATTCGCTTAGTACCTCAAAGAATTTCTGTATTCGCTTAGTACCTCAAAGAATTTCTGTATTCGCTTAGTGTATTTTCTAAGAGAAGAAAAGTTAACTTAACAAATTTATTTCATGCAAATTAACTAAGTTAATGGTGCGAAAATAATTAATCTAAACCAAAAGACTTTAAAACGTATCATGATTTATTGGTAATTTATAAATAAGAAGGTAGGTTGGGCTAGTACTGAAATTTTATATTGGGTCCCAATAAGTTAGGCCGGTTCGAACCGTAGGTTAGTTGTGTTTTGGTATTATTTCTCTTTGAATATTTTTTCTTATTCCTGTTGATGTTCTGAGTCCAGAGTTATTTTAATTTTATTTTTTTACTTCTTTCACTTATTAAATATATTTATTTGTTTCAAAAGTACCTGGACGTGTCATTCTTGTAGTATTTGAAACCATACAGTGATCGTTATTTTCATTCTTTCCATGGCCTCTGGTCGCTTGTCTTATTCGTGGTAAGTACCTTTTGTGTTGGTTTACTTTTGGATAATTTTGCTTCCACCTTGTTTGGTTTTTTTTAAAACCTATATTTCTTGTCTTGTTGCTACCTGTGCGGACACTGTGGGGATGGGTGTTTGTGCGGGTCATAACAAACCAAGTAACTTTTATAACCTTAATTGTTTTTAGCATTTTACGATAGGGGGAGTAGAAAGCGTAGACAAGGAAGAGGTTAATCTCGTAACTTCAAACTCACAACAATGTTTGACCTCAATAGGTTGAAACTTGGTTTCTTCTATACATCGCAACTCTAGGCTAGCTGACTTGTTCTTTTACATCCTATTATTATATTTGTTTTTACGCTAGGTAATAAAGGTCTTTGAGTTAAAGATATCTAGGTTAGCTGTTAACAAACCAAGTAACTTTTATAACCTTCATTGTTTTTAGCATTTTACGATAGGAGGATTAAAAGGTGTAGACAAGGAAGTGGTAACTTGTAACTTCAAACTCACAACAATGTCTGACCTCTGTAGGTTGAAACTTAATTTCTTCCGTTTTTAGCATTGTAGGATAGGAGGATTAGAAGGCGTAGACGAGGAAGAGTTTAATCTTGTAACATCAAACTCACAACAATGTCTGATCTCTATAGGTTGAAACTTGGTTTCTTCCGAACATTGCATCTCTAAGCTAGCTGACTTGTTCATTTATATCATATTATTACATTTGCTTTTACGCTAGGCGATAAAGGTCTTTGAGTTAAAGATAGCTAGGTTAGCCGTTAACAAACCAAGCAACTTTTAAAACCGTCATTGTTTTTAGCATTTTACGATAGGAGGATTAGAAAGCGTAGACAAGGAAGAGGTTAATCTCGTAACATCAAACTCACAACAATGTCTGACCTCAATAGCTGGAAACTTGGTTTCTTCTAAACATCGCAACTCTAGGCTAGCTGACTTGTCCTTTCGATATCCTATTATTACATTTGCTTTTACGCTAGGCAATAAAGGTATTTGAGTCAAAGATAGCTAGGTTAGCTGTTAACAAACCAAGTAACTTTTAAAACCGTCATTGTTTTTAGCATTTTACGATAGGAGGATTAGAAGGTGTAGACAAGGAAGAGGTTAATCTCGTAACTTCAAACTCATATCCGATCATCACTATGTGCGATGCAAGTGCTAACGCTACATTCATATATTTTTGTTCTTTTCTAGGTACATCAAGAGTTATCTTCGACATTTATTCGAGTTACAGGCTTGAACGTGCACATTTTATTTATCCGAGTAACAGTTTGCAGTCTGCAACGTGAACATTGTTAAGGTATGTTTCGTTCTTTTTTAATTGATCTTATATGTTTACATTGTTTTTTAAAAATCTAAAAATAGTATTCCGCTTTTTTGTAGAAAAGGCATGGAGAAGATTAACCAGATAGGTCATCTTTCAACTCCAACTACCAAGCCGCTGACAAGACTACCGCTAAATGAGCAATTTAAAGTGATTTCACTACGAAGATTAAAAACGAAATTTGGAGAAAGGATTTCATGCGTCTGCAAAGACTTTCAAGTTTTTTTACCTAATAGATTTAGTGTGCTAACTGATTTAGAAATAGAAGAACTAAATCAACGTTCTATTTGCATTATATATCGCGGAATAGAGAAGAAATCTTGTGTATTAGTTTTGTTGATGCGTAATAAATTAGGAAGCTACACATGTTACACCTTGCAAAGCTCTTAATGCATAAATTACACTAAGCACTTCGAAGCATTTCTACATATTAGTTATATGCACATACAATTTTAATACAAACATACATCTATACCCCTACCGTTGTTAAAATGCAACAACTTTAGCTAATTTACGCTCTTTAGTTAAAATGTTGTTCTATTGCAGCTGCTTTAAGATATTGTCTTTCGAATGTTACACTACACTGCTCACAGAATAACATAGTAGATACCTGATGATTTTTTATTTTATGTAGCGCGTGAGGCTATCCTGTCTTCCCTTTGTTACACTACACTGCTCCCAGAATACCATAGTAGATGCCTGATGTTTTTGATTTCATAAGACGCGTGAGTCTGTCTCGTCTTGTAAAGGCTACGTTGCACTGCTCGCAGGGAAACGTATCGGATGCTACTCGATGTTTAGATTTTATATGACGTGCTTTTTGAACCCATCAATTAATGTTCTGATCACATGTTAAAGTTAACAACATCGAGTACAGTGTTCGATTCTAGTCTTGTTATGTTTCAATCTGATTTTCTTAGAACAAAGGTATCCCCTAACATGTTCTAAATACATGTTGTATCGAGTACAGTGTTCAAATCTAGTCTTGATCACTTATCTAGTGTTTTGAACATATCAATGAATGTTCTGATCACATGTTAAGGTTAACAAGATCGAGTGCAGTGTTCGATTCTAGTCTTGCTATGTTTTAATCTGATTTTCTTAGAACAAAGGTATCCCCTAACATGTTCTAAATACACGTTGTATCGAGTACCGTATTCTAATATAGTCTTGATCACTTATCTAGTGTTTTGAACACATCAATTAATGTTCGGATTACATGTTAAGGTTAACAACATCGAGTGCAGTGTTCGATTCTAGTCTTGCTATGTTTTAATCTGATTTAATGTTCTAATCACATGTTGAAATTAACAACATCGAGTGCAGTGTTCGATTCTAGTCTTGTTATGTTTTACAATCTTGCTTTTGCAATGCATGTCCGATAGAGATGTATCTTGACAGAGCAGGAAGAGTTCGATTCTAGGCTTGCTATGTTTCAACCCGATTTATTGTTCTAATCACCTGTTGAAGTTAACAACATCAAGTGCAGTGTTCGATTCTAGTCTTGTTATGTTTTACAATCTTACTTTTGCAATGCATGTTCGATAGAGATGTACCTTGACAGAGCAGGAAGAGCAGCTCAGTAAGTATGTTGAGAAGATAATTTTTTGTTTTTCTAAACAGTGCTTGATTCTAGTCTTGCAATGCTGTGTTCTACAACATCGAACTATAGTATGCGATTCTAGTTGTAATAGGTTTTAAACAGCTGTATGTGTTCAAGTCTAAACATGCATCACTGTAGTTACGCGATATGTATAAAGGTATTCTCAAACATGTCGTAACGTGTTCTATTCTAGTCTTGATCACTTATCTAGCTTTTTGAACCCATCAATTAATGTTCTGATCACATCTTAAGGTTAACAACATCGAGTGCAGTGTTCGATTCTAGTCTTGCTATGTTTTAATCTGATTTAATGTTCTAATCACATGTTGAAGTTAACAACATCAAGTGCAGTGTTCGCTTCTAGTCTTGTTATGTTTTACAATCTTGCTTTTGGATGCATGCTCGATAGAAATGTACCTTGACAGAGCAGGAAGAGTTCGATTCTAGTCTTGCTATGTTTTAATCTGATGTAATGTTCTAATCACATGTTGAAGTTAACAACATCGAGTGCAGTGTTCGATTCTAGTCTTGTTATGTTTTACAATCACAGAGCAGGAAGAGCAGCTCAGTATGTATGTTGAGAAGAGATTTTTTTCTAAACAGTGTTTGATTCTAGTTATGCAATGCTGTGTTCAACAACATCGAATTATAGTATGCGATTCTAGTTGTAATAGGTTTTCTAACAGCAGTATGTGTGTTCAAGTCTAAACATGCATCACTGCAGTTACGCGATATGTGCTCTGTCTTATGCATAAGATCGCGTTGTATGTTCGATAAATCTATGTCTTGACAGAGCAGGACGGTGCTCTGTAGAATGAAAATGGCGGATGAGGAATTTACCGCCACCACATTTCAACTAAAGAGTGCGGCACTGCGCTCTCTTGATTAAAGATGGCGGATGACAGCTGACGAAATTGCTCGCAAGAGTGCGGCACTGCACTCTCTTGATTAAAGATGGCGGATGACAGCTGACTTAATTGCCCGCTAAAAGTTATCTAGCTAAAGAGTGCGGCACGGTGCTCTGTAGTTTAAAGATGGCAGATGACAGCTAACGAAATTACCCGCAAGAGGGCAGCACGGTGCTCTGTAGATTAAAGATGGCGGATGACAGCTGACGAAATTTCCCGCAAGAGGGTGGCACGGTTTTATGTGGTTTAAAGATGGCGGATGACAGCTGACGAAATTGCCCGCATGATAGCAGCACGGTGCTCTATTGATTAATGATGGCTGCTGACGAAATTGTCCGCAAGAGGGCAGCACGGTGTTCTCTAGTTTAAAGATGGCGGATGACAGCTGACAAGAAAAAGCACGTGGCTTTGTTTACCGATTCAAATCTCGCGCTAGTAAGGTTAAGTTGGCAGCACTAAGGTTTAGGCCCGTCAAGATGGCAGCACTGGGGTTTGCGATACGTTGTTGTCTGTCAAAAAGCACGTGGATTTGTTTACCGATTCAAATCTCGCTTTAGTTAGGTTAAGTTTCTAGCACTATGGTTTAGGCCCGTCAAGATGGCAGTACTGAGGCTAGCGATACATTGTTGTCTGTCAAAAAGCACGTGGCTGTCAAAAAAAAGCACGTGGCTTTGTTTACCAATTCTAATTTCGCGCTAGTAAGGTTAAGTTGGCAGCACTGGAACAGGCCCCTGGCTGCTCTGGAGGAGGCCCCTGGGAAGGCCCGTCGGGAGGAGGAGGATGAGCAGGCCCCTGGGAGCCGGAGGAGGAGGAGGCCGCAGAACTCTCCAATATATCTTCTAGCGTATGAATAGCAGAAGTATCAATCAACCTTCAAGGACCAGTGGCTATCCAAGACACCGTGTGCCAACATTGTGGAAGAGTCCGTGGTTCCATAATTGGATTATACAGCCTTCAAGGAACTCATTTGATTGGAAGACAACCATACTTGTTATCGAATGTTAGCCTAATAATAATAATAGCATTCGTTATAAATAGGTCAGATAACTCGTCTTGATATTCCTGTCGTAGTCATATTGTTTCGTCTGTCATTTTCAATGGTTTTATGAACATTTAATAAGAAGTGGGTTATGGTATGCCACAGTTCGTAGTCAGAATTCATCCATTCTGACGTTAAAATGTCATCTGTTCAATAACAATCTATGCGTGTATTTGCTTTTTTATCTGCAGTTCTTGATGTAAAGCTTGGTATTGTGTCGCAGAAGGTAATGGTATTTTTAATCGCAATTTTTTTATGTAGAGTGGTTGTCTTGTGAGCTCATGTGTTAATCTCGAAGGAGCGTTCTTAAAAGGCAGAGAACTTCTTAAAGATGCATGGCCTTCACTCTTCTAAGGCGTATGTCATGATGGAGGTCTGTCTGTGCATAGATTTTTTCTGTCAGCACCATGTAAGTTATTAAGAAAGTTATCCCATCTGTTGAGTATATTTAGAAGCTGGGGAAGGTCAGAGAGTGTATAGCAGGGAATAATATTATTCCGTGATCAGATGAAGTGTATTCTCTCTGGCTTGACAGGTAGTAATCAAAAATGGCTGCATGGAATTAAGGAAGAAACGCATGTGAATATTAATGAAAGTGTTAGTCACTTAGCAACAGATAAGTACAGAATGTACCGCGTGTTAGTGTAAGCCTTCGCCTGCAATTTCAGGAGTGATTATTTATTGATTTTATTTTATGATTAGTCAACGTTGGCTGAACTTAGAGACCTTTCACTGTCTCGTGATTCATCGATAGGTAATTCCGGAGAGAATAAAACAAGAATGGAGCAGATCGGTCCCGTAGAACGGACGGACCTATTTGCCAAAGCTGTTTTAGTAAACTCTTTTAATATATAGATAATACTCAGCACCACGCATACCCCAGAAGCTTCCTTACTGTCACAGCCATGGATGAGACTGGTACTTCGGTAGAAGCTACACTCTGTTCTGGCCTCTGCCAATACACAAAGGAAAATGACTGCATTAATCAAGAATAGAAGCAGGCGGTCCGTGTATTGTAGGAGTTATGAATGTATAAACATCTCCATTTTTAGAGAAGTAATGTGTTTTCTGCTGTACATCGTTTCCGAGTACTTCCATCAAGATTCTTTTTTCAGCTATGGAATTAGATGAGCATCTATCTGAGATAAAAATAAAATAAAATAAGTCCGCAAAAATACTGTTAAGGTTTCTCTTTGTGAATTTATATACGTTAAAGCTTAGCTGGAATGGGCTATTTTTCCCCATCCTTGTGGTACTGTATAACCGTGACGTCCCGGAGTGAGTCATCAGCAGTGCTCGTATACTTATGTGATTCAATATTCCATTCCTCTACTTGCAGACAACTGAAAATGTCAGCGAATTGTGGTTCTGATATTGTTATACCTGTGTTTCATTTGAAATAATTTTACACATTCAACATTTTTAAACAAATCTAGGTAATTATTTAAAAAGAATTGTGTCTGTTCGTTTTATTATGGCAAATTTAATCTCATATAGAATATTTCAATCCGTAAAATGGCTTTTAAAATTTCCTCAGAATTGGGATTCGAACTCTTTGTCTGTGAAATACAGTACGTCCGATTACCTCAATTGCATGCAACACTACAAAGAGCTGTGTGCAAATGCCAGGAAGCAGGTCAAACTGTTTCAAAACCAAGAGCGGAGTTCAACAAGGAAGTTGTCTATCACCATTTCTCTTCATCACTATAAACAATGAAGTTATAAAAGCACTGAAAATGAAGGATCAGGCAACAAACGCACTTGTACTTGCTGATGATGTTATGCTATGGGGTGAGACAGAAGCAGAAGTTCTAGCTAAAGTAGATCTTTGGCAAGAAGAATTTAAAAGGCTGGGAATGATCTTCAGCCGAACTAAAACCGTCGGTTTAGTGTTGAGTAGAAATTCTGAACCTGCAAAGTGAAAAACTAGACATTGTCAATAACTTCAAATACATAGAGAGCTTCGTTTCTTCCGACAATAGCATAAACCTAAAAATAGCCAATAGAATACAAGCTGCATCAAAATTCTACCACTCCATTCGTCAATTACATTGGGATGACTCATTTCCCGAATCGTGCAAGCTCACGCTGTACAAAACATATCTTGTACCAATTCTAACATACGCACTGGAAGCAGCAACGTTGACTAGATCTGCACAAAGTCGCCCACAGGCCACTGAAATTAAGTTCCTTCGGTCATATCTCCAAAAGACAGGGAGAGACAAAATAAGGAGTGAAAGTAATCAGGAACAACTTGGATTGGACAGGAGCCTGTTGGAGACCTTAGAATTAAGCAGATTACGATGGTATAGATACATGAAAAGGATGGCTCAAATTAGGACCCTAAGAGCATGCTATGGAAGGAGTGCTCTTGGAGAGAGGCCCAGAGGGAGACCTCGTGATAGATAGGAAAGGAAAATTTTCAGAGACCTTACCAAACGTGATGTAAATTGGCAGCAAAAAGGTAGAACATCAGCTGTGGATGGACATGGGTCGTAAACACCTGCACACGGCTTGCTGGAGCGGAAATTCGATGATGATGATGATGACTACTAATCCTTTCTCAAATGTGAGATGGCTAGGTGCCTTTCATTGGTCAGAGTTTCTAATAAACTCTATGCAACCTTGAAACGAAATCTAGGTTATTCAAGCTCTGTTTACAAGCTCATTAATGGTGAACAAGGATAGCCCTCGGAAGATAATTAACCCACCTAGTTTTATCTTTTATAGTATGCATCGGTGACTTCCTGCGATGTTGAACGTTCCTTCTCTGCCTACAGGAGAATTTTATTGGATCAGTGCCAAAACATCACAATGGGAAACATGAGTAGTACTTGGTGACACACTGCGCATGGCGATAAAATATTGTCGTACAACTTAAGTTACTTAATAGGAGTTTAAATACAGATTCTATATTAACTTTATTTAGGAAAATTTATTTGTTTTATTTCCTGGACGTGAGGGCAACAGGAATATATTGTGTAATATACTGTGCGATTTTCAGTGCGTAACATTATTTTTAAATATCTGAAGTATTTTAATTACTCCCGTAATTTCATTATTGAATAGAGTGAGTTTCCCTCATCGGTTGGCTGGCAGGCGCGCCCAGCTTATCTGCTTCCTGATGACTTACCACCTGCACTTGCACAGCGCAGGGACAGCACGGTAATGCCCGCACTTCACAGTTCATGTCCGTGCTTAGAACGTGTGTTAAGTGTTGATCTGTCGCTCCAACTGTTCTCGAGTTGTGAAGTGTTTCTTAGGGGTATAATTCTCATAATTCCTTCACATGTATATACGGTAGAGGAAATGGTATTTATGTATGATAATTATGTGGAAACAGAGTCTTGCAGGGAAATCGTTAGGCCATTTGTAACACAATTTCCATGTGTACGCCCTCCACATACAGAGACCGTGCGAAAACTCGTAAACAGATTGAGGGGAACTGGTTGTTTACTCGATAAGAACCGGTGTTAGAAATTGTGTACATCACGAGGGAAAAGTAAATGAAATCACGGAAAGATTAGAATATTCGCCTACTAAATCCCTAAGACAACTTGGACAAGAAGATGGAGTTTCCAAGAGCTCAGGATGGCGGACTACTAAAATGTTAAAATTGAAACTATGAAACTATTTCCTAAGATGATGCCAGAAATGTGTGGATGCAGGAGGAGAACATTTCCAACATCTCCTGTCATAAGGTACAAGCTTATTTTCTTAATCCTTGTCCTTCTACTATTGCTATTTCGTTTCCGTGTTTTCCAAATTCGTGCGTTCGTCATCGCCATATGTTTCATTCCACGCTTGTGTCTATGTCACACTTTCATATGTATGTACTCATGTTATTGTGTGACTCCCTCTCAGACTGATTTTGATGGTTCCATCAGCTTCCGCTTCGAACGCTAGCACTGTAACGCGTCTGGTGTGTCATCTGGTGACGAATGAACGTACCACTTTCACTTCTATTATAACATCTAAATTCAAACCGCACTCCTTGAGAAGTCTTTCTCGTAAACAGTCGAGATTTTCTTCCGAAGACGCAGATCAAATTTCTCTGCGAAACTTAAAGAATTTCGTTACTGTAGAATCCTTGAGCTGACGTTGCATGGTATGGCTGGCCGTTTCTTTATCGGATTCCTACAACAGGGGTAGTGTGGGGGCCAATATCTCCATAACGGTTGGTTTTAGGTCCTTAAAACATAGTTTTTGGGCCCGCAGGGCTAACCGAGTTTTGTTCTTTGCATCAAGGGGCTTAAAATGAGATTTGCCTCGTCCCTGTACGACAAATTCGATATTTCGCCCACTATTGTTATATCTCCTCTCTCCCAGTCGCATCCCCTCTAATTGTTTTGAAAATTTAAAAGTAGTCTAAGTTACTCCTTTTATCATCAGACACACGCCGGTGAAAGTCCAGTCAAAATCGGTCCAAACGTTTCGGAGATTAGCTGGAACAAACAAACAGACACACAGACGGACAGGTTTTTTTGTTATTTGTTTTACGTCGCACCGAAACATATAGGTCTTATGGCAACGATGGAAAAGGAAAGGCCTACGAATGGGAAGGAAGTGCCCGTGGCCTTAATTAAGGTACAGCATTTTCCCGGTGTGAACATTAAAAACCACGGAAAACCATCTTCAGAGCTGCCGACTGTGAGGTTCGAACCCTAACCCCACGGCCAACTCACCCTGTACAGAAAATTTAAAAGTAGCTTAAGTTGCTTATTAAATCAGCGACAGGAACTTTTTGAACAAATTTTGTACTCATAAGTTTTTTTTACTAAATTTCGTTCATTCCTTTGTGGGTTGGCAATATTTATCTTTTTTCCTCCAGTTTTGAATTTAGCCAATCCCGAATTTCTGTAATTAATTTCCCACCAATCATGTATTTCTTCTTCGACTTTGAGTGTACCTTCAAGATTGACCAATAAAGTAAGAGGGTGTGGCTTGATTATTCATGAAAGGTCTCGAACTATCCCCGAGGGTTTATAAACTGCTGATTTTTACGTCTCGTGGCCACTTGATTATCATCTAACCCAATGTATGGAAGTGTAGCAGGGGGCGGGAGGCGCCTCTTTCATCAAGCAGCAGGTCTTCAGTAAGGTAATAGCCATGTAACATCTTGTTTCTCGCTAGCTCAGCAGTTTAACCCGTGGGAAAAGTCCGAAACTTTAATATGTAACCCACCTTTCTGTAATGTAAATTTCTGCCGGCTTATTTTGGTTTGAGGTAACGTTTTGGTAACTGATTTTCTTCTCTTCCTTAATGTATTAAATAATTATACGAGTCACCTCCATAGTTTGGGAATAGCCCCTGTTTCAACGGCCTAGTGCCTTTTAGGTTTTAAGAAGCTACATAGAGGAGTGCAAGTATCCGCCTCCTTCCTTTCTTGGTTGGGCCATTTATTTAACGGTTATTTCTTTTACTCGAAGGCCCTATAGGTTGGGTACTAGATACCCCTGTTTCAATTTGTAAGTTGGGCCATGGAAGGCCAGAAAGTGTAAGACATTTTTGATGTTGCCTTCACTAGGCTTGAAAAACTGAGAGCGGGTCTGCTCTTTTCTCATATTGTAAAAGTGCCTAGGAGGCTTGACTTTGTAATTCACGGAGCTAGTGCTCCATGCATTCAGGATTGTTTTGCCCTTGCACAATATGGTGATCTTTGTAGAAATAAGGTCAAAGCTCAGGAATTGTTAAGTGAGGACTTAAAGCACAAGTTCTGTTTATACCAACTATCTTGTCTTAACTAGATTTGACTTTTACTACTAGTACCTGCGATTTTGTTACTTGTAGAAATTTTTACAAAAAAATATAATCTTTGTTAAAATTTTAAATTAACTTTGACTCTGTAGTTAGACCCATTCATCCCGGCACCTTCTTTCACCTCTGATGATCCACCAAATCACAGCAACAAGTGGTAGCAGCGATGTCATTTCATTTTTACGATTTTAGTAGTTTTTAGTAGTTTGCCTCACCCTTTGGCCATGTTACTTAGAAGAATTTCTAAGTTATCGGTTAATTCCACTAGCGATGTCATTTCATTTTTACGATTTTTAGTTGAGTTTCAGGATCACGCTCTTGTGTTTTCGCTTCCCCCTTCTCAAATTCTTTAGATTATTTACCCTTACTCCATTGGTGAACACTCAGACAAAATAGTCAGAGCCATAGCTGAACAGTCCTCTATAGAAGACTTCCACGCCCATCTGCTAGCTAATTTCATTCCGGCTCGAGCTAGGTCATCTCTATAGTTCAGTTATTATGAGTTTCGACTTGACGTTTGAGCGCTGCCTTTTGGCGGAGGGAAAGTGAATTAATCAACAGCCAATCATAGGCAGCCGATCGCTCCGATAGGGCTCATTAGACTCCAGTTCCGGTTAGCAGTGTTGTCGATCTGTTGTTTACTGTAACCAAGTGCTGTCAGCTGTGTGTTATATTGCGCTCAGTTCTTTTCGCGGTCTTCGTGTGTCTCTGTGCTAGGTTGTTGTTCGTTTATATTTTGTAGTGTAGAGATTTAAATATTGTTTAGTATTTTTATTAGTATAACGCGTTATATTGTAGTGAATAGTGTGTAACAGGTGATCTAGTTTATATAGTAGCTTAGTGTAATACACTGACTGACAGAGCAAATGCAACACCAAGAAGGAGTGGTCAGAACTTTATGCCAATTGCAGGGTAGACTGACGTCACTGAGGTATGCTCATGATGTGAAATGCACCGCTGTGCTGCGCACGTAGCGAACGATAAATGGGACACGGCGTTGGCGAATGGCCCACTTCGTACCGTGATTTCTCAGCCGACAGTCATTGTAGAACGTGTTGTCGTGTGCCACAGGACACGTGTATAGCTAAGAATGCCAGGTCGCCGTCAACGGAGGCATTTCCAGCAGACAGACGACTTTACGAGGGGTATGGTGATCGGGCTGAGAAGGGCAGGTTGGTCGCTTCGTCAAATCGCAGCCGATACCCATAGGGATGTGTCCACGGTGCAGCGCCTGTGGCGAAGATGGTTGGCGCAGGGACATGTGGCACGTGCGAGGGGTCCAGGCGCAGCCCGAGTGACGTCAGCACGCGAGGATCGGCGCATCCGCCGCCAAGCGGTGGCAGCCCCGCACGCCACGTCAACCGCCATTCTTCAGCATGTGCAAGACACCCTGGCTGTTCCAATATCGACCAGAACAATTTCCCGTCGATTGGTTCAAGGAGGCCTGCACTCCCGGCGTCCGCTCAGAAGACTACCATTGACTCCACAGCATAGACGTGCACACCTGGCATGGTGCCGGGCTAGAGCGACTTGGATGAGGGAATGGCGGAACGTCGTGTTCTCCGATGAGTCACGCTTCTGTTCTGTCAGTGATAGTCACCGCAGACGAGTGTGGCGTCGGCGTGGAGAAAGGTCAAATCCGGCAGTAACTGTGGAGCGCCCTACCGCTAGACAACGCGGCATCATGGTTTGGTTCGCTATTGCGTATGATTCCACGTCACCTCTAGTGCGTATTCAAGGCACGTTAAATGCCCACCGCTACGTGCAGCATGTGCTGCGGCCGGTGGCACTCCCGTACCTTCAGGGGCTGCCCAATGCTCTGTTTCAGCAGGATAATGCCCGCCCACACACTGCTCGCATCTCCCAACAGTCTCTACGAGGTGTACAGATGCTTCCGTGGCCGGCGTACTCTCCGGATCTCTCACCAATCGAACACGTGTGGGATCTCATTGGACGCCGTTTGCAAAATCTGCCCCAGCCTCGTACGGACGACCAACTGCGGCAAATGGTTGACAGAGAATGGAGAACCATCCCTCAGGACACCATCCGCACTCTTATTGACTCTGTACCTCGACGTGTTTCTGCGTGCATTGCCGCTCGCGGTGGTCCTACATCCTACTGAGTCGATGCCGTGCGCATTGTGTAAGCTGCATATCGCTTTGAAATAAACATCAATTATTCGTCCGTGCCGTCTCTGTTTTTTCCCCAACTTTCATCCCTTTCGAACCACTCCTCCTTGGTGTTGCATTGTCACTGTCAGTCAGTGTATTTCGTTCGGTAGTTATATAGTAGGTTAAGTTTAGGCCCATGTGTGAATTTGATATTCGGTCATGTCGACGCCTACGTCTAAAGATGAAGCTCCCAAGAGAAGGAAGCCACTAAGGAGTCAGGCCCGGGAAATTGTTTGTAATGTTAAGGAGTCATTCTTGACAAAGCACCGACAATGGCGGCTAGAAAGAATGAGTTTGATTAAGTGGTTGAAGGAGCACAATATTTCGATTCGCGATGACATGGGGAAGGGGGATCTTATACATCCCTTGAAAAAAACAACAAGCCCCAGTGCCCAGTTTATGTGGTGGATAGCCAGAAGGAACGGGCTAAAGTGGTTCACCTTCCACTATACCATTGCCATTTTAACGCCATAGAACTGATTTGGGCCCAAGTGAAGGATTATGTAGCTGAGAATAACCGACTCTTCACAGTTTCGGAAGTTGAATGACATATTTTCGAAGCCGTAGGCCGTATAAGTGCGGAGAACTGGAACAACGTTGTGAGACACACGACATCCGAGCTGATTAAAGCTTGGGAGAAAGTCTCATAGACAATTATGTTGAAGACTTTATTATCTATTTAGGGTAAAGCGAGAGCGAAACCTCAACAGACGATGACAATGCCAATAGTGACTCAGAAATGAGTGGTATATTCGCTTTGTAGGATTATTTCCTTCGTTACGGGAAACTGAACGAGAGATCTACATGGTGAGTAGAAATTTAATTTAATTTTCTCACGTTTTATCTGTTCGAGCATTGGCATATTTTTATCTTGAAGCCTTATCCTAAATGTGTTGTGTATTATTGTTCATCTTATGTGAATCAAGTATGTGCTACAAAGAATAACTGATTATGGACTTATATTCCAGTATTTACATTTCTGTTCGTATTGTGTATCGTAAATCAGCTGTTTGTATTCGTAGCAATTTGGCACCACCGCCTGACTTCCGGTTAACTGTCAAGTCGAAACTCATAAAAACGGAACTATAATTCAAAAGTATCATTACCGAGTACAACGACTGGATGAAAATCTTGCCGACTTCATCCAAGACATGAAGTTCTACACTAGAGTGTTTGTTCTTCATTTCCCTGAAGATCAAATTGTGCAGGCTATTGTGGAAGGGATTTTACCACCCTACAGGTCATACTTGTGTTTTGCGTTACGTCCGCAAACTTTCGTTGAATTAGAAGCTATGGCTGTATCAGTCGAAGGAGTTAGGTATGCCGACACCTTACGTGTCGCGAAGGGGCCCCCTCCGTCTTCGAGTAATTTTCGGCGTCCACCTCGCCGAACTATCACAACCCGCAAATGTTTTGCTTGTGGGTCGGCAGATCATCTCCGGAACAAGTGCCCTTTGATCAAATCCAATGGGACAAAGGGCTGTGCAGGATCATCCCAAGGCTGTTTTAAATGTGGCTGCTTTTCTCATATTGCCAATAATTGTCCGAATGTTAATAGCACCCTCTCCTGTTCCACATCTGGTGCAACTTCCACCAACGCAAATAATCAAAAGTGACTAGTGTATCCGGCTGAGTCAGTGTACCGTTCTTTTCTGAGCTCAGTCCCGATTAAACCTTCCAAAAGCTCAGGCTCGGAACTAGGTAAATAATCTTCCAACCCCGCAATTGAATGTCCTAAAGAATGTCTTAGGTTTGAGGCGGAGACTCCCGCACCGGGAGGGTTTGTTTCATTATTTCAGCTGAATGGTATTCCAAATTAAAGTCTGTCTGTAAATTTTCTGACTATCGTTCGTCTTCGGTTCAATGGATTTCGACCAATCTTTCTCCATTAGAAGTAGTATAATACAGGGATTCTGCGGCCTCCTCCCGCGGGAAATTTGAATTCTGGCGGGAAATTTGAAAATTTGGCGGGAGATTTGAATTTGTAAACAAAGCCACGTGCTTTTTGACAGCTGTCATCGACAACAACGCATCGCTAACCTCACTCCTGCCATCTTGACGGGCCTAAACCTCAGTGGTACCAACTTAACCTAACTAGCGTGAGGTAAACAAAGCCACGTGTTTTTTGACAGCCACGTGCTTTTTGACAGTCAACAACGCATCGCAAACCTCAGTACTGCCATCTTGACGGGCCTAAACCTCAGTGGTACCAACTTAACCTAACTAGCGCGAGATAAACAAAGCCACGTGCTTTTTGACAACCACGTGCTTTTTTGACAGCTGTCATCCGCCATCTTTAAACTACAGAGCACCGTGCTGCCCTCCTTATCGCAGTAGCTGCAAATTCGTCACCTGTCATCGGCAGTGCTGCCATCTTGGCGGGCCTAAACCTTAGTGCTACCAACTTAACCTCACTAGCGCGAGATAAACAAATCCACGTGCTTCTTTGACAGCTGCCATCCGCCATCTTTAATCCATAGAGCACAGTGCTACCCTCTTTAGCTACTTACCTTTAAAATGTGGTGGCGGATAATTTGAAAAATGCTTTTTGACAGCAGCCATCTTTGAGCACCGTGCTGCACTCTTTAGCTAGATACCTTTGAAATGTGGAGGCGGCAAATTCCACGTGCTTTACAAAAGTATGTGCATTTCTGACAGCTGTCATCCGCCAAGCTGTCGTCCGCCATCTTTAATCTAGAGAGCACCGTGCTGCCCTCTATGTGGTGGCGGCAAATTCCACGTGCTCTTGTTTGAAAACAAATCCACGTGCTTTGTTATGACAGCTGTCATCCGCCATTTTTTAATCAAGAGAGCACCGTGCTGCACTCTTTAGCTACTTACCTTTGAAATGTGGTGACGGTAAAGTCCATGTTCTCTTGTTTGGAAACAAATCTACTCGCTTTTTTGACAGCTGTTACCCGCCATCCTTAATCAACAGAGCATTGTGCTGCCCTCTTTAGGTAATTACCGTTGAGGCGGGCAATTTAAAAAAATTATATTTGACAAGCTGCCATCTATAATCTACAGAGCACCGTGCTGCTACCTTGCGGGCAGTTTCTACGTAACAGCTGTCATCCACCATCTTGCATCGCTAATCTTAGTGCTGCCCTCTTTGTTCTAAGAAAATCAGATTGAAACATAACAAGACTAGAATCGATGACGTTAACTTCAACATGTGACTAGAACATTGATTGATGCGTTCAGATCACCAAACAAGTGATCAAGGCTAGAATAGAACACGGTACTCGATACAACATGCCAGGGGATACCTTTGTTCTAAGAAAATCAGATTGAAACATGACTAGAATCGATGCCGTTAGATTCAACATGTAACTAGAACATTGATTGATGTGTTCAGATCGCTAAAGAAGTGATCAAGACTAGAATAGAACACGGTACTCGATACAACATGTCAGGGGACATCTTTGTTCTAAGAAAATCAGATTGAAACTTAGCAAGACTAAAATTGATGCCGTAAACTTCAACATGTGATTAGAACATTAAATCAGATTGAAACATAACAAGACTAGAATCGAACACTGCACTCGATGTCGTTAACTTCAACATGTGATTAACACATTGTTTGGTGTGTTCAGAACACTACATAAGTAGAATCGAACGTTGTACTTAATACAAGATGTTAGGGGATACCTTTGTTCTAAGAAGATCAGATTGAAACATAACAAGACTAGAATTGAACACTATACTCAATACAATACGTCAGAGGACAACTTTGTTCTAAGAAGATCAAATTGAAACATAACAAGACTAGAATCGAACACTGCACTCGATGTCGTTAACTTCAACATGTGATTAACACATTGTTTGGTGTGTTCAGAACACTACATAAGTAGAATCGAACGTTGTACTTAATACAACATGTTAGGGGATAGCTTTGTTCTAAGAAGATCATATTGACACATAACAAGATTAGAATTGAACACTATACTCAATACAATACGTCAGGGGATAACTTTGTTCTAAGAAGATCAAATTGAAACATAACAAGACTAGAATCGAACACTGCACTCGATGTCGTTAACCTTAACATGTGATCAGAACATTGATTGATGTGTTCAGATCACTAAACAACTAGAATCGAACACTGTTCTCGATGTTGTTAACTTCAACATGTGATTAGAACATTGTCTGATGTGTTCAGATCACTAAACAACTAGAATTGAACACTGTACTCAATACAACACGTCAGGGGATAACAAGACACATAACAAGATAACAAGAAACATAACAAGACTAGAATTGAACACTGCACTCGATACAACATGTGATCAGAACATTGATTGTTGTGTTCAGATCACTAAACAAGTAGAACCGAACACTGTACTCGATACAACATGTCAGGGGATACCTTTGTTCTAAGAAAATTAGACTGAAACATAACAAGACTAGAATCGAACACTGCACTCGATGTCGTTAACCTTAACATGTGATTAGAACATTGATTGATGTGTTCAGATCACTAAACAACTAGAATCGAACACTGTTCTCGATGTTGTTAACTTCAACATGTGACTAGAACATTGTCTGATGTGTTCAGATCACTAAACAGATAGAATTGAACACTGTACTCAATACAACACGTCAGGGGACAACAAGACACATAACAAGATAACAAGAAACATAACAAGACTAGAATTGAACACTGCACTCGATAAAACATGTGATCAGAACATTGATTGATGTGTTCAGATCACTAAACAAGTAGAACCGAACACTGTACTCGATACAACATGTCAGGGGATACCTTTGTTCTAAGAAAATTAGATTGAAACATAACAGGACTAGAATCGAACACTACACTCGATGTCGTTAACCTTAACATGTGATCCGATACAACATGTTAGGGATACCTTTGTTCTGAGAACATTAGATTGAAACATAGCAAGACTAGAATCGAACACTGTACTCGATACAACATGTGATTAGAACATTGTGTGATGTGTTCAGAGCAAAATTACAACTTCAATGATTTACCTAGTGTAAAAATCAAAAACACACTGTGCAAATATCGCGTAGCTATCTCGCTTAGTAAACGATACAACTTTAATGATTTGCCTAGTATGAAAATCAAAAACACACTGTGCACATATCGCATAGCTAACTCGGCAACACTTCAAATGATTTGCTTAGTACGAAAATAAAAATCTATACCGCGTAGCTAACTCGTTCACCGCACTGCTAAGACGCTTAGTAATTGCAAATACACTGATATATGTCATGCGAAAATCAAGAAAGCACACAACGTAGCCAACTCGCTCGGTCACACTACAAATACATTACGATACGTTACTCTTTTTTCTCGAAACACACACACACACACACACGGATAAGAAAGTTGCGAGATACTACATTTTTACATGTTAAAAAAAGAGGGGTGAAAAAATCATAAATTATATGTACACATGTTGTCTCCTCCAAGTTGTAAGACGAAATAGACGCAGTACTGCGAGTTTCCGCTATAGCTGGCGAACGGAAGTAGCATGATATCTCAGCAAAAAAATACGCGTGAGCTTGCATACACGCATGTCGGACACAATGATGGATACCACGATTCAAATCCTGGCAACTTATGCCGTCAGGATGGGCATCCGGCTAGATCATGTAATTACACGTTATGACGATCGCGCAGGTCCCTCGCCTAGCATTTGCTATTTTTACGGCTTCCGACAGTAGGGGGTTCGAACCCGCTATCTCCCGAAGTAGCGAGAATGATTGCGGGTACAAGATGTTGATGGTGATTAATCTGTCGGATGGGGGCGATCCTACTGTTACATATTACATTCTCAGGTAGTTTCGAATAACCAGAGGGTGTGCAAAAAGCCAGCATTAAGTAAGGGCTGTTGATGGGGACGTTAAACCTTTTGCAGGCTTCCCCGAAACTGATTGCGGGTACACGATGTTGATGGTGATTCATCTGTCGGATGGAGGCGATAAGCCTTGTGCAGGCTTCATCGGTAGGAGTGGGCTATGTACCGGCACCGGGTTTTACCCTCTCCCTACTATTGTATATTACATTCTTAGGCAGTTTCGAATAACCAGAGGGTGTGCAAAAAGCCAGCATTAAGTAAGGGCTGTTAATGGGGACGTTAAACCTTGTGCAGACTACTTCGAAAATGATTGTGAGTACAAGATGTTGATGGTGATTCATCTGTCGGATGGAGGCGATAAGCTGTGTGCAGGCTCTTTCAGCAGGAGTAGGCTATGTGCCGGCACCGGGTTTTACCCTCTCCCTACTGTAGTATATTACATTCTTAGGCAGTTTTGAATAACCAGAGGGTGTGCAAAAAGGCAGCATTAAGTAAGGGCTATTGTTGGGGGTGTTAAACCTTGTACAGACTCCTTCAACAGGAGTAACCTATGTGCCGGCGCCGTGTAAGCTCTTTCGATAGAAGTAGGCTATGTGCTGGCACTGTGTTTTAACCACTCCGCACAATCATAATATTTTATGTTAGGAACTTACACTAGAAGGAATTACCTACACGATTAAGAAAATGTTCCGTGAGTTACAAGTAGCTTATCAGCACGCAGTGTCCTCGTTCAAGGTTAGTACAGCCGGAAGACGAGTGTACAATTTCAGTCAACGCATGCATTCCTCACTTCGCTCTAACTACACAGGTGCAACTTCAAGGATATTGTTCTAAGCGGTGGAACAAAAAATGTAACCCATAGCCTGTTCCTAAAGCTTAACACTTTTTTACAACTAGATGCGGTTCCTAACGTAACAGGACCGGGATTAAAAATATATTTTACAGCCGAGTGCCCCTTGGTAACATGAGATTTTAAATCGCAAGAATCTGTTTTACGGCCGGTTGCCCTTCCTGACGCGAGATTTTAAATCACAAGAATCTGTCTTACAACTGGATGCCCTTCTAGGATTTTAAATAGCAGTATCTAGCCTCCTACATCCTACACTATTGTTTTACGGTCGGTTGCCCTTCCTGACGTCAAATAACTGGGATTAAGAATCTGTTTTACAACAAGATGCTCTTTATAACAAGAGAAACGGGGTTCTACAGCTAGATGCTCTTCTTGGATTTTAAATCACAGTATCTAGTGTTAAACTTCACGAACTATTGTTTTACGACTGGTTGCCCTTCCTGACACAAAACTAGCGGTATCTAGCCTCTTACATCATACACTATTGTTTTACGGTCGGTTGCCCTTCCTGACGTCAAAGAACTGGAATTAAGAATCTGTTTTACAACTAGATGCTCTTTTTAACACGAGAATCGGGGTTATACAGCTAGATGCACTTCTTAGATTTTATATCGCAGTATCTAGTGTTACACTTCACGTACTACTGTTTTACGACTGGATGCCCTTCCTGACACAAAACTAGCAGTATCTAGCCTCTTACATCATACAGTATTGTTTTCGACCGGTTGCCCTTCCTGACGTCAAAGAACTGGGATTAAGAATCTGTTTCAGAACTACTTGCCCTTTCCAACACGAGAATCGGGGTTTTACAGCTAGATGCTCTTCTTGGTGCAGGAACTAAGATTTTAAATCGCAAGGATTTGTTTTAAAACTAGTTACCCTTCGAGATGCAAGAAATAAGATTTTAAATTACAGTATCTAGCCCCTTACATCATACACCATAGTTTTACGGCTATTTACCCTCCTTGACACGAGGACTAAGATTTTAACTCGCGAGAATCTGTTTTACTGCTAGATACCCTTCGTAACGCGAAAACTAAGGTTTTAAATCTCAAGAATTAATTTTACAGCCGGGTGTTATTTTTGATGAGAGAAACAAGATTTTAAATTGCAGTATCTTGTGTCCCACCCCACAAACTATTGTTTAATAGCTAGATGCCCTTCTTGACGCATAAACTATTAGTATCTAGCCTCTTGCATCATACACCATAGTTTTACGACCGGTTACCCTTCCTGACGTTAAAGGACTAGGATTTTAAATCGCAGTATAAGCGACAAATCTGTTGTAGCAGGTTTTATAACTAGATGCTCCGGTGCCGGTACATAGCCTACTCCTACCGATGAAGCCTGCACAAGGCGTATCGCCTCCATCCGACAGATGAATCACCAGCAACATCTTGTACCCGCAATCAGTTTCGGGGGAAGCCTGCACAAGGTTTAACGTCCCCGTCAACAGCCCTTACTTAATGCTGGCTTTTTGCACACCCTCTGGTTATTCGAAACTACCTGAGAATGTAATATGTAACAGTAGGATCGCCCCCATCCGACAGATTAATCACCATCAACATCTTGTACCCGCAATCATTCTCGCTACTTCAGGAGATAGCGGGTTCGAACCCCTACTGTCGGAAGCCGTAAAAATAGCAAATGCTAGGCGAGGGACCTGCGCGATCGTCATAACGTGTAATTACATGATCTAGCCGGATGCCCATCCTGACGGCATAAGTTGCCAGGATTTGAATCGTGG
This sequence comes from Anabrus simplex, assembly GCF_040414725.1. Lineage (NCBI taxonomy): Eukaryota > Metazoa > Arthropoda > Insecta > Orthoptera > Tettigoniidae > Anabrus > Anabrus simplex. Next base: position 503,125,221 of record NC_090267.1, read on the forward strand.
TATCCATCATTGTGTCCGACATGCGTGTATGCAAGCTCACGCGTATTTTTTTTTTTTTGCTGAGATATCATGCTACTTCCGTTCGCCAGCTATAGCGGAAACTCGCAGTACTGCGTCTATTTCGTCTTACAACTTGGAGGAGACAACATGTGTACATATAATTTATGATTTTTTCACCCCTCTTTTTTTAACATGTAAGTATGTAGTATCTCGCAACATTCTTATCCGTGTGTGTGTGTGTGTTTCGAGAAAAAAAGAGTAACGTATCGTAATGTATTTGCAGTGTGACCGAGCGAGTTGGCTACGCAGTGTGCTTTCTTGATTTTCGCATGACATATATCAGTGTATTTGCAATTACTAAGCGTCTTAGCAGTGCGCTGAACGAGTTAGCTACGCGGTATAGATTTTTTATTTTCGTACTAAGCAAATCATTTGAAGTGTTGCCGAGTTAGCTATGCGATATGTGCACAGTGTGTTTTTGATTTTCATACTAGGCAAATCATTAAAGTTGTATCGTTTACTAAGCGAGATAGCTACGCGATATGTGCACAGTATGTTTTTGATTTTTACACTAGGTAAATCATTGAAGTTGTACTTTTGCTCTGAACATATCAAACAATGTTCTAATCACATGTTGTATTGAGTACAGTACATGTTGTATCGGATCACATGTTAAGGTTAACGACATCGAGTGTAGTGTTCGATTCTAGTCTTGTTATGTTTCAGTCTAATTTTCTTAGAACAAAGGTATCCCCTGACATGTTGTATCGAGTACAGTGTTCGGTTCTACTTGTTTAGTGATCTGAACACAACAATCAATGTTCTGATCACATGTTGTATCGAGTGCAGTGTTCAATTCTAGTCTTGTTATGTTTCTTGTTATCTTGTTATGTGTCTTGTTATCCCCTGACGTGTTGTATTGAGTACAGTGTTCAATTCTATCTGTTTAGTGATCTGAACACATCAGACAATGTTCTAAACACATGTTGTATCGAGTACCGTGTTCGATTCTAGTCTTGATCACTTGTTTAGTGATCTGAACACTTCAATCATTGTTCTAATCACAGGTTGAAGATAACAACATCGATTTTAGTCTTGTTATGTTTCTTTCGTAATCCGCAAGTCTAAACATGCATAATAATGTTATCCCTGCACACTCTTGCCTTCGCGATGCGTGTTCGATAAAGCTATGCCTTGACAGAGGAGGAGGAGGCGGAGGTGGTAGGGGAGGAGGAGGAGGAAGAGCAGGAGGTAGAGGAGGTGTCGTATAGTCTCCTTCAAGATAGTAGATGAGAGGTTAGGTTAGCGAATGCACTAATGTTTAATGATGATAGCTAACGGAATTTCAAATTATCCGTCACCACAATTCAAAGGGATAGCAGCACGGTGCTCCGTTGATTAAAGATGGCATCTAGATAGAATTTCAAATTGCCGCCACCACATGTTAAATGTATGTAGCTAGAGATAGCAGCACGATGCTCTGTTGAATAAAGATGGCGGATGATAGCTAACGGAAGTTTTTCAAATTATCCGCCACCACATGTCAAATGTATGTAGCTAAAGATAGCAGTACGATACTTTGTTGATTAAAGATGGCAGATGACAGTAGACGGAATTACCCGCAAGATACCAGCAAGGTTCTCTCATGATTAAAGATGGCGGATGTCAGCTGTCAAAAAAGCATGTAGATTTTAAATTTCCCACCACCGCCACCACGATAAGGTTTAGTACCGTAAAGATAGCAGCACTGAGGTAAGCTATGCAAGATTGCAGATAACAGCTGACGGAATTTTTCAAATTATCCACTACCACATGTTAAATGTATGTACCTAAAGAGTGCGGCACGATGCTTTGTTGATTAAAGATGACAACTTGTCAAACAGAATTTTTCTAATTGTCCGCCACCGCATTTCAAAGGTATGTAGCTAAAGAGGGCAGCACGGTGCTCAAAGATAGCTGCTGTCAAATAGCATGTTTCAAATTGTGGGCCTCAAAGGTAAGTAGCTAAAGACGGCAGCACTAAGGTTAGCGATGCAAGATGGTGGATGACAGCTGTTACGTAGAAACTGCCAGCAAGGTAGCAGCACGGTGCTCTGTAGATTAAAGATGGCAGCTTTTCAAATATAATTTTTTTTAAATTGCCCGCCTCAACGGTAATTAGCTAAAGAGGGCAGCACGATGATCTGTTGATTAAGGATGGCGGATAACAGCTGTCAAAAAAGCGAGTAGATTTGTTTCCAAACAAGAGCACGTGGACTTTACCGTCACCACATTTCAAAGGTAAGTAGCTAAAGAGTGCAGCACGGTGCTCTCTTGATTAAAGATGGCGGATGACAGCTGTCAAAACAAAGCACGTGGATTTGTTTTCAAGCAAGAGCACGTGGAATTTGCCGCCACCACATAGAGGGCAGCACGATGCTCTCTAGATTAAAGATGGCGGACGACAGCTTGGCGGACGACAGCTTGGCGGACGACAGCTGTCAGAAATGCACATACTTTTGTAAAGCACGTGGAATTTGCCGCCTCCACATTTCAAAGGTATCCAGCTAAAGAGTGCAGCACGGTGCTCAAAGATGGCTGCTGTCAAAATGCATTTTTCAAATTATCCGCCACCACATTTCAAAGGTAAGTAGCTAAAGAGGGCAGCACTGTGCTCTATGGATTAAAGATGGCGGATGGCAGCTGTCAAAGAAGCACGTGGATTTGTTTATCTCGCGCTAGTGAGGTTAAGTTGGTAGCACTAAGGTTTAGGCCCGCCAAGATGGCAGCACTGCCGATGACAGGTGACAAATTTGCAGCTACTGCGATAAAGAGGGCAGCACGGTGCTCTGTAGTTTAAAGATGGCGGATGACAGCTGTCAAAAAACACGTGGATTTGTTTATATCGCGCTTGTGAGGTTAAGTTGGTACTACTGAGGTTTCGGCCCGTCAAGATGGCAGCACTGAGGTTAGCGATGCGTTGTTGTCTGTCAAAAAGCACGTGGCTGTCAAAAAGCACGTGGCTTTGTTTACAAATTCAAATCTCGCGCTAGTTAGGTTAAGTTGGTAACACTGAGGTTTAGGCCCGTCGAGATGGCAGCAGTGAGGTTAGCGATGCGGTGTTGTCGATGACAGCTGTCAAAACGCACGTGGCTTTGTTTACAAATTCAAATCTCGCGCCAAAATTCAAATTTCCCGCCAAAATTCAAATTTCCCGCGGGAGGAGGAGGAGGCCGCCGAATCCGCCTATTATACTACTCATTGTAATTGAAACAGACTTTCAACGTATTAGGTCGTGTTACGTACATGTAGTACGTGTTGAACAGATGTTAAGTACAGAACAAAAATGGCCAGCCGGACACCAGTGGGATCCGAACCCACAACTTCCAGATTTCGCGTCGGTTGCTCTACCAATTGAGCTATGGTGGCCTAGGCCATCTTTGTTCTGTTTGACAGGATCTGAGCTACAGGTCTGGCACTGCCGCTAGCACACTGTAGAGTGCGTTAAAGTCGCCCGTTGTGGGGCATGTCAATGAATATTGAATTTTCACGAACGCATTTTAATTGAAACAGACATTCAACGTATTAGGTCGTGTTACGTACATGTAGTACGTGTTGAAGAGATGTTAAGTACAGAACAAAAATGGCCAGCCGGACCCCAGTGGGATCCGAAACCACAACCTCCCGATTTAGGATCCCACTGGTGTCCAATTGGCCATTTTAGTTCACGTACTACATGTACGTAACACGACCTAATACGTTGAAAGTCTGTTTCAATTACAATGCGGTCGTGGATATTCACTATTCGTTGACACGCCCCACAACGGGCGACTTAAACGCACTATACAGTGTGCTAGCAGCAGTGCCAGACCTGTAGCTCAGATCCTTTCAAACAGAACAAAGATGGCCTAGGCCACCATAGCTCAATTGGTGGAGCAACAGACGCGAAATCGGGAGGTTGTGGGTTCGGATCCCACTGGTGTCCGGCTGGCCATTTTTGTTCTGTACTTAACATCTCTTCAACACGTACCACATGTACGTAACCCGACCTAATACGTTGAAGGTCTGTTTCAATTACAATGCGTTCAGAAAATTCAATATTCATTGACGTGCCCCACAACGGGCGACTTAAACGCACTCTAGAGTGTGCTAGCAGCAGTGCCAGACCTGTAGCTCAGATCCTTTCAAACAGAACAAAGATGGCCTAGGCCACCATAGCTCAATTGGTGGAGCAACAGACGCGAAATCGGGAGGTTGTGGGTTTGGATCCCACTGGTGTCCGGCTGGCCATTTTTGTTCTGTACTTTACATCTCTTCAACACGCACCACATGTACGTAACCCGACCTAATACGTTGAAAGTCTGTTTCAATTACAATGCGTTCAGAAAATTCAATATTCATTGACGTGCCCCACAACGGGCGACTTAAACGCACTCTACAGTGTGCTAGCAGTGCCAGACCTGTAGCTCAGATCCTTTCAAACAGAACAAAGATGGCCTGGGCCACCGTAGCTCAATTGGTAGAGCAACCGACGCGAAATCGGGAGGTTGTGGTTTCGGATCCCACTGGTGTCCGGCTGGCCATTTTTGTTCTGTACTTAACATCTCTTCAACACGTACTACATGTACGTAATACGACCTAATACGTTGGAAGTCTGTTTCAATTACAATGCGGTCGTGAAAATTCAATATTCATTGATATGCCCCACAACGGGCGACTTAAACGCACTCTACAGTGTGCTAGCAGCAGTGCCAGACCTGTAGCTCAGATCCTTTCAAACAGAACAAAGGTGGCCTAGGCCACCATAGCTCAATTGGTAGAGCAACCGACGCGAAACCGGGAGGTTGTGGGTTCGGATCCCTCTGGTGTCCGGCTGGCCATTTTTGTTCTGTACTTATCATTTCGTCCGCCTCTGTGGTGTAGTGGTTAGCGTGATTAGCTGCCACCCCCGGAGGTCCGGGTTCGATTCCAGGCTCTTCCACGAAAATTTGAAAAGTGGTACGACGCTGGAACGGGGTCCACTCAGCCTCGGGAGGTCAACTGAGTAGAGGTGGGTTCGATTCCCACCTCAGCCATCCTCGAAGTGGTTTTCCGTGGTTTCCCACTTCTCCTCCAGGCGAATGCCGGGATGGTACCTAACTTAAGGCCACGGCCACTTCCTTCCCTCTTCCTTGTCTATCTCTTCCAATCTTCCCATCCCTCCACAAGGCCCCTGTTCAGCATAGCAGGTGAGGCCGCCTGGGCGAGGTACTGGTCATTCTCCCCAGTTGTATCCCCCGACCAAGAGTCTGAAGCTCCAGGACACTGCCCTTGAGGCGGTAGAGGTGGGATCCTTCGCTGAGTCCGAGGGAAAAGCCGAACCTGGAGGGTAAACAGATGATGATGATGACTTATCATCTCTTCAACACGTACTACATGTACGTAACACGACCTAATACGTTGAAAGTCTGTTTCAATTTCAACCGCAATTGAATATCCTAAAGAATGTCTTAGGATTGCGGCGGAGACTCCCGCACCGGTACCTTTCCTGAAAACTGAGGTGAATGACGAACCGATTACTGCACTATTAGATTCTGGGAGTGTTTGTTCCATTGTTTCGGCTGAATGGTGTTCCAAATTAAAGTCTGTCTGTAAATTTTCTGACTATTGTTCGTCTTCGGTTCAATGCATTTCGACCAACCTTTCTCCATTGGAAATTTTAGGTTTCCTATATGCCAAAATTCGCATTTCGAAATTCACTTGGAAAGTAAAACTGTTTGTGGCCAAGCACTTGTCTTGCCCCATTATATTAGGAGCTGATTTCATGTCTCACGCCAGTCTAGTGCTCGACATTCAGAGCAAGTCGTACACTTTTCAAATTTGCTTGTAATTGTAAAATTCCGTTGCTTAAATGTAGTTCTGTGTCATGTTCATCTATTTCGCCTACCCAGGATGAGATGTTGTTAGACCTTAGACATATACCTTAGGAGCGGGCTGAGAGTATTCGTAAGTTGTGTCAGTCGTTTCCAGATGTTTTCTCCGATACTCTTGGTGTTACTGACCTTATCGTATACAAGATTGAAAGTCGGCGTGTTCATCGCCTATAGTCCTAGTTCCGAAACCCCAAGGTGGCTTCAGTCTTGTGATTGATTATAGGGCTTTAGATCGGAAGGTGGTGTTACAATCTGTGCCCCTTCCCGACCTTCACTCTTGTTTTTCATGGTTTCGAAAAGCTAAGTACTTTACTATCTTAGAACTTAATCAGAGGTATAACCATGTGACGAGAATTTATGATACGCTTATTTGTTGGACATATATATTTGTGTGTCGGGACTTTTATCTGCCATTCTCGGCCATTGTTTGCATTGGCGTTAATTTATGTGCCTGAACTATGCCTATTTGAAATGCATATTTGACCATTATTACGTCAATTACTTTGATTTCCTCATTGGCTCAATATGGAAATCTTTGACTTGAGCATGCGCAGTCTCTCTGGAACGGAGCGCTCTGCAGTTGTTTTCTGTCTCGCCAGCTAGCGAGCGAGCAGTCTTGTTCTGAGCGAGCTGTGATATGGACGCCATTAGCCTTGCTCCTTAGAAGACTTTGAAAAGTGGCGAAATGGAGTTGGATACTCCCGGTTAGGCCTAAATACGTTTTCTATCTTATGTTCCTCTAGTGATTGTGATTTGGTATTTTGCTCATTCTCTTATTTCTACTATGTGAGTGTTGACTGTGGCCTGCGTCCCAAGCAGGCAGATTACTTCTGAAAACATGTTTCTGGTGTAAGTTTGTTATAAAGGATTACACTAATTAGGATACAAAACCACCAGCATGTAAGTAATATTTATTCAAAAAATATTTTGGAGCAACGCCAACTTCAGTGGATTACTTGGAGGAGACATTGTTTTCAACCGTCGTCTTGGAATTTTCAAAAACATTAACTTGTCCGTTTACGAACCAACGTTGTCACTGTTATTTAATTTTAGGCCTACCTCGAGTTATCGCAAATGTTGTGGTAATTAAATCTGGACTCTATACCCGGTATTTGAAAATTTAGTAGCCGACTGGATAATTCAATCACTATTGATAAAATTCTCATGTAAAAGTGATATGTAAATTTAATTACGAGGTGAATTGGAAACTCGCGGTGTTAGCATATGTGCATTATGTTATTCTAACCTTGCTATTATTGAGATTGTTGTATGTTTTTGTTTTCTGCTCCATATTCAGTGTGCGTATTGTTTTGGTTGTTCGTATTATTATTATTATTATTATTATTATTATTATTATTATTATTATTATTATTATTATTTATATTATTGTACCGGGCGGTACACCTCCACGCCGCTAATTCAAACTTTGCGCCAGTTGAAACTCCTCTACTGGAGGAAGTCTGAACTTTATCTAATGTGTTAATTTTCAAGTTTCCCAGAAGATGTCACTACTTGTAAATTTTGAAGTTTCTGAACTGGGTCGTTTTCGATGTATTCTTGTTTTGCCTGTAGTAAGAAGTGTGGACATTCTCTTAATCTTATTTCTTAATCTTGAAAAGAAAATATAACCTTGTTAAATTTTATCTTAACTTTAATTTCGTATTATGAGACCTGTTCACCCCCGCACCTTCTTTCACCTCTGCTAATCCACCATACCATGGTAACAAGTGGTAGCACAGCGTGGTTGAATGGGTCTCAATTTCGCCCCTTTTGACGGCTAAACATTGCCTTTCGAACTCTAACAGTTTTCTCAGTTGCTGGAATTTTTGATTTTTCCGTTTGTTTTCAAAATTGCTTTGTCATCATGCCCGGCCCTCGCGATGTTCTCCATCTTAACTATTTGTGCAAGGAGGATTTGATCTATGAATTAACAATTAGAAATGTGCAATCTGGAGGCACGGTTGCGGTAGACACAAATAAGCTTAGAGAGTCCCTTGATTTGCCCATTTCCACCCCCACTTTGGGAGAGAAAGAAATTGACGACTCTCTTTCCACGATCACTGACAATACTACAGAGCTAGCATCGGTAATTACCTGTTTTGAAGAAAATGATCCTTCTCCCAATCAAATTAAACGTGTGCAAGCCAGGTTATTTCATTTTTCTAATAGAGTTAACGATCTGTTGTCTCTGAAGTTGAATGACGTTCAGAGGAAGGAAGCTAGTGTGGTTCTTGAAAATCTTTCTGAATTGTCCAGGAAGGTTACCCAATTGTTAACTGGGGAAGTTCCTCCCAAAACTGATCAACCCACTACGGTGAATGTAGGTAGCGAGGAAGAGCCTCCTAAGGGAGAGGTCAATAGGAGAACCGTTGAAGCTCAAACAATCTCTGCCCCATTGGACAACGGGTCTGAACGCTGAATAATGTACGTTCTGAATTAACTTCTTTGCCACTTAAACCTTTACCTACTATGTCACCTGGGTTCATCAGCTTGCCTCATCCATTAGCAATGTTGCTCAGAGGTATCTCTAAGTTTTCTGTTAATACCACCAGTGAAGTAATTTCATTCTTAAGGTTTTTAGTTGAGTTTCAGGACCATGCTCTTGTTTTTTCTCTTTCTCCATGTCAAATTTTGCAGATAATTTTTCCTTATGCAATTGGTGTTCTCTCAGACAAAATAGTAAGAGCCATTGCCGAACGATCATCTATTGAAGACTTCCACGGCCACTTGCTAGCTAACTTCATTCCGGGTAGGGCAAGGTCCTCACTTATTCAGAAGTACTATTATCGTGTACAGCGGTTGGATGAAAACTTGGCAGATTTCATCCAAGATATTAAGTTCTATACTAGGGTGTTTGCTCTTCACTTCCCTGAAGGTCAGATTGTACAGGCTATTGTGGAAGGTATTTCACCGTCTTATAGGTCATATTTGTGTTTCGCGGCGTGCCCGCAAACCTTCTCTGAACTTGAAGCATTGGCCGTCTCAGCGGAAGGAGTTACGTACGCCGATTCCTTGCGTGTCGCGAAAGAACCCCCTCCTTCTTTTAGTAATCCTCGGCCTCCACCTCGCCGACCAGTCACACCCCGTAAATGTTATGCTTGCGGGTCGCCTGACCATCTTCGCAATAAATGTCCATTGGTCAAATCTAGTAGGGCAAATAATGGAGCTGGTTCATCACAAGGTTGTTTTAAATGTGGGGCTTTCTCACATATCGCCAAGAATTGCCCAAGTTCGAATAGCACCCCCTCCTGCTCAACTTCTAGTGCAACTTCCACCAATGTCACTAATAATAAGTGACTAGCGGCTTCGGCTGAGTCGACTAATTCAGCTTCCCAAGGCTCAGCCCCTGGTAAACAGGTCGAAAATTCAGGGAAAATTCAGTCTTCAAATTCATCTTTTGAATGTCCCAAAGAATGTCTTAGGATTTCGGCGGACTCCCCCGCACCCGTACCTTTTCTCAAAATTGAGTTAAATAATGAACCTGTAACAGCTCTTTTAGATTCAGGCAGTGTTTGTTCAATTATTTCGGCTCAATGGTATTCGAAATTGAAATCTATTTGTAAACTTCCTGACTACTGTTCATCGTCTGTTTAATATTTTTCGGCTAATTCTTCTCCATTAGAAATTTTAGGTTCCTTATATGTCAAAATTCGCATTTTTAAATTTACTTGGAAAATTAAATTGTTTGTGGTCAAGCACTTGTCTTGCCCCATTATATTGGGAGCTGACTTCATTTCTCACACCGGTCTAGTGCTCGACCTTCAGAGTAAGTCGTGCACGTTCAAATTTGCTTCCAATTGTAAAATCCCCTTGTTAAAGTGTAATTCTGTATCATGTTCCTCTATTTCGCCTACCCAGGATGAGATGTTGTTAGACCTTAGACATCTACCTGAGGAGCAGGCTGATAGTATTCGTAAGTTGTGTCAGTCGTTTCCAGAGGTGTTCTCCGATACTCTTGGTGTTACTGACCTTATTGAATACAAAATTGAGGTCACGGATTCGGTTCCTGTCCGTTTTCCACCTTATAGGCTATCTCCACCTAAAATGAAGGCTCTGAAAGAAATCATTGATCAAATGTTGAAGGATGGTATTATTAGGCCCTCTAAGTCGGCGTATTCTTCACCTATTTTTCTAGTCCCGAAACCCCAAGGGGGCTTCAGGCCTGTCATTGATTATAGGGGTCTCAATCGGAAGGTGGTGTTACAATCTGTGCCCCTTCCTGACCTTCATTCTTGTTTGTCATGGTTTCGTAAGGCCAAGTTCTTTACCATCTTGGACCTGAATCAGGCCTACAATCAAATTCCCCTAGCCGAAGAGTCTAAACACCTTACAGCGTTTGCCACGGATTGGAATTTGTATGAATACAACCGCGTGCCTTTCGGGCTCCCCACGGGAGCAGCTGTACTCACTAGACTGCTAGATAGGGTCTTCTCCGACATCAAATTCGAGTACTTGTATCACTATCTTGATGATGTCGTCGTATTTTCGGAGACTTTCGAAGAACATCTAGATCATCTGCGAGAAGTTCTCAATCGCGTTCGTAAGGCTGGGTTAACTGTGAAGTTGTCCAAGGTCGCCTTTGCTAAACCTTCAATGTCATTCCTAGGGCATATTGTCTCGCCCGATGGTGTTGCAGTCGATCATTCTAGGACACAGGCCATCCGTGATTTTAAACCTCCCAAGGACATCAAAGGTATCGCCAGGTTCATTGGTATGGTGAATTTCTTCAGGAAGTTTATTCCTAATTTCGCTAATAGAGCGGCGCCCTTGAAACTTCTTCGTAGGAAAGGCATCAAATTTGAGTGGGGACCTTCTCAACAAGCCGCTTTTGAAGATCTTAAATTAGCTCTCTGTAATGCCCCTGTCCTTGCTATGCCTGATTTCTCGAAGAAATTCATCGTCCAAACCGACGATCGTCGTCGGCGGTAGCTGCAGTCCTTCTTCAAGAGACTGAACTAGGGAGGCGACCCATCGCCTATGCATCTAGGACTCTATCGGCTCAAGAAGCCAAGTATTCCATTTATGAGCTCGAGGGTTTGGCAGTCTTATTTGCCTTAGAAAAGTTCCGTCTCTATCTGGAACATGTCAAATTCGACCTGGAGACGGATAATCAAGCCTTAAGCTGGGTCTTAGGTAGGCCGCGTCGTAGTGGTCGTATAGCCCGTTGGGCCATCCGAATTTCTGCCTTCCAATTCGACGTTAGGCATATCAGAGGTACCGAAAATGTTGTCGCAGACGGACTCAGCCGTATGTTTTCCAACGACGTCGAGACCCATGAACCGGTCGATAGTTCATCACCTCCCGAATCTACACTACCTGAGGTTAATGCCATCTTAACAGATGCTCCCATGCTCTTTAGGGACATTGAGAAATATCAACGTGAAGATCCGACGCTGGCTCCGATCATGGAAACCCTTTCTTCTGGGGAACATGTTGTCCCTTATGTACTGAGGAATGGAGTTTTATGTTGCCCTTCGAGGCATGATAAGATGATGAAAAATGTCGTTCCAGCTGTTCTAATACCTATGATCTTCAAGTACTATCATGAGACCCCATTAGGGGGGCATCTAGGAATCTTTAAAACTCGTGAAAAGATTCGTGAAAGGTTCATCTGGAAAGGTATGGACGGTGAAATCCGTGAACTAGTAAAGGCTTGTAAATCTTGTTTGCTTATTAAACCCATCATGTCCACCAAGGTAGGCCTTTTGTCTTATCATCAGGCTTCGCGCCCAATGGAACGCCTGTATATTGATTATGTAGGACCCTTCCCCCAATCAAAGGGAAATGCTAACAAGTTCATCTTTGTATGTGTAGATGGTTTTACGAGATTTTCCTGGTTATTTCCGACTAAGCTGGCTACCGCTCAGTCCACCAATACTTGTCTAAATTCAATCTTTGCTTCTTTTGGTCCGTGTCAATATATTGTGTCTGATAATGCTAAGGCTTTTACATCTAATCTATTTCGTAAATTCTGCTTTGACCTGTCCATCTCTCATGTGACAACTTCTGCTTATTACCCTCAACCATCTCTGGCTGAACGGGTTAATCGTAATCTCAGGTCCGCGCTTATTGCCTATCATCATGAAGATCGTTCTAGGTAGGACACGTCCCTGCATTTGTTAGCTTTTGCTTTGAACTCGGCTGTTCATGAATCACATAAATTTACTCCAGCTTCGTTGATGTTCAATTTTGTTCCCAACACGCCGCTCTCTAACCTCTGGTCTCTGAGTGACATTCTACCTGAGACAATAGATCCCAATAACATTAAAGATCTTTGGAAGAAGGCTAAAACCAATCTTAAAGTGTCTCATGAAAAGGTTAGGGAAAGATATGATCGTGGACGGAGACCCACCAATTTGAAGGTAGGCGACCAGGTGATGGTCAAGAATTTCGTTCCCGCGGGCAAGCTTGCCCCCAGATTTCATGGGCCGTGTACTATTCTCGATTTCCTTACTCCCGTTACCTTATTGCTAAGCAATCCAGCCACCGAGAGGATATTTAGGGTTCACCTGTCACAGGTGAAACCGGTGTAATTTCTGTGTTAACTTGCTTCATATACTTTTGAATGAAATATGAAGGTTATACTTTGTTTGAGGGGTTTCACTTTTAAGGCCTTCTGCCCTTGGAATCTGTTTCCTTAGTGTGTAACCATTTATTGTAAACCTTCCCCGACCAGTTAAACTGCCATCCTGTCCTTACTACAGCCATTACCACGCTCCCGTCTCCTGCCCAACAAACACACAGTGGCTTTCAAGTGAAATAAATATTTCTACGCCACTGGCCCCTCAGTTCCACCACTATGAATGTACCCCAAAATCATTCTGGTCAAACAAAATTCTGCCGCCGAGCTTTAATGTTTCAGTGCCCCCGCAGCAGCGCGGCGCCGTACCGCTACTGAAGTAGGGTATGGGCCCGCCCTTCTCCAGTGAGGCCAACCAGTGTACGGCGAGCCGGAGTCCTCCTCCCGGCCAAGGCTGATGTGCGGCGCACAACCTGTAACTGGCCAGCGACCTGCATGTTCGCCGCGGGCGCGGCGTGCTTCAACTCCACTACTCCTCTCATAGTGCGGGCGAGCGGTATCTCATGGTACTTGAGGGGTCCGAGTGGCCTCCTCTGGACACAAGCTGCAGCGGCCGGTCTGGCCGTCTAACTTAATCAACCTTGGATATATGTAATCAGCTACATGGACATTTAATATCAACAATTACTACAGTTTTCAATCCAACTGCAATATCTGGTGGACTTAGAACATTTTTCCTCAACTTTAAAAACTAAAAGTTCCCTTCTGAATTCAACCTCTACAAGCATAAAGACTTTACATCTAAAGTTACTATAAAGAATTCCGAAATTGAATCAAACCAAATTTAGAAATTTTTTATAAATGCTTCTGCAATTAACTTCTATATCAACATCATAACTTGGACCTTATTTCGAAACAAAGTTTATGTTCTTCTGTGTTACCCCTTGGAAGAACTTTGGGGGGGGGGGGGGGGTCTGTACCGGGCGGTACACCTTCACGCCGCTAATTCAAACTTTGCGCCAGTTGAAACTCCTCTACTGGAGGAAGTCTGAACTTTATCTAATGTGTTAATTTTCAAGTTTCCCAGAAGATGTCACTACTTGTAAATTTTGAAGTTTCTGAACTGGGTCGTTTTCGATGTATTCTTGTTTTGCCTGTAGTAAGAAGTATGGACATTCTCTTCCAGGTGGCACTACCGAAGAATTACAATTATGCACCCTAGTGCGAAGTGAAAGAACTATGTTTTTGGAGAAATTTTGTGTTCATAAGTTTGTTCTTTGTTAAATTTCCTTCAGTCATTGTTTGTGTTGGCAATGTTAATCCTTTCGTTCCGCTAGGTTTGAAATTAGCCAATCCCGAATTTCTTTAATTAATTTATGACCAATCAGGTGTATATTCTTCAACTTGGATATGTTGCTTAACCCTAGCCAATAAAATTCTTGTGGGAGGGTGTTCTCATTCCTGAAACGCCTCGAACTTTCCGCGAGGGTTTATAAACTGCTGATTTTCGGGTCTCCGGGCCACTTCAGTAACAGCTATCAGTGTGTAAAGTACGTAGCAGGGGGCGGGAAGCTCCTCTTTCTTCGGGTAGCAGTTCAACCACAAGGTAATGGCCGTTTAATAACTTCTTTCCTTGCTAGCTCAGCAGTTTAACTCTCGGGGCAGGTCCGAAGCCTTTTACCATGTAAATTTCCTCTAAAATGTAAAGACACTTCGTATCTATTCTATCTTTTGAACTACATATTGGGATAGAGAGTGCCTAACCCTCTCGACCTCCCACTCATATTGCGTTGAGGTGAACTTATTTTCTCATTCGTTTCTTCCTTAATGTAATGTAAATTGTCTTCTTCTATAAGTCACCTCTCTAGTATGGGATTAGCCCTTGCAGTAACGGCCTAGGGCCAAGTAGGTTTTATATAAAGTGTAGTAGGAGTGCAAGAACGCCTCCTCTCAAGTTGGTATTTTAGAGGCCACGTAATATTTCTGTTTCTTCACTGAATAGGCCTCAGTAGGTTGGGTCTTCTTACCCCTGTGTATGTGTCCTTAGAGGACAGCTGGAAAGTGGAGTTTGGTGTGGCCTTTGATAGGCTCGAACTTAAGAGCGAGTTGCTCTTTTCTTAAAATTTGTTTCTGTATGCCTCGAGGAGGCTTTACTGTGTAATTGGGAGCAAGTGCTCCAGGGCATGATTGGGGTCTTCTGCCCCTTTGCTGAATTCTGTATATCGTAAGGTTGGGCTCATAGCTCAAGAATTGTGTGTCTGGCTCTCGGAGCCCAAATCCTGTAATCACTGTAATTGTACATTTTCAAATTGTGTTTCGACTACTAAGTACCTGTTTTATTTGTTATTTCTTAATCTTGAAAAGAAAATATAACCTTGTTAAATTTTATCTTAACTTTAATTTCGTATTTTGAGACCTGTTCACCCCCGCACCTTCTTTCACCTCTGCTAATCCACCATACCACGGTAACAATTATTATTATTATTGTTATTATTATTATTATTATTATTATTATTATTATTATTATTATTATTATTATTATTATTACTGCCTGCTGTCATTTCTTGATGGATACAGTACTTTTGCATCCATCTCTTGGCACAGTCCAGAGTAAAGTGTAGCTTCCACTGAAGTCCCAGTCAACATCCATGGCTGTGACAATATGGAAGTTGCTGGGGTTTGGGTAGTGCCGAGTAATGACATTCAGAGCACGGCTAGTGCATCAGAGTGTTATGAAAGGTGCTGCCTATAGGGTCAGTCGTGCTGCAATAGTACTCTCTGACCCAGTGAGGAAAGCAATGGCAAACTACCTCACTCCTGATCTTGCCTAGTACGCCTCATTTTGGTGCTGCCCTTGGTTTTTGAGGTTTCCATATAACTGCATAACATTTGGTGGTGCTATTTGAGGATCCAACCAGCCTCTGTGCTGATGACCTAACAGACATTATTATTATTATTATTATTATTATTATTATTATTATTATTATTATTTTATCGGGGTGTGTTTCTCTCACTGCCAGTTTTCCCTGATTTTGAAATGCGTGCTCTGATTTTTGTCTGATTTCGTGTGATTTTCCAAATTGTGTCTTGTTGCTATGTAATCCTTTTCTTGCCGATATCTTCCGCGTTTGGTCTTATCTTATGTGCTCATTGTAGTGCTTCCAAGGCCACCTCGTAGTTAACTTAATAACGACCACCTTGTTCTTTTGAAAACTTATTTCTTATATTAAATGCCAAATCTTATGATACATGTAATTATAATTTTGTTATTATTATTCATATCGGTAACTTCTCGGCTGTAGAAATCTGAAAATTTTTGCCCGGTTCATGTATTTTGCGGTGATTAACGCTCACATACCTTATTCCTACGTAGTTTGTTTTCTTCTTGCTTTGTTACGTCACTAGCCTAAATTTTTATTATCTGGTGAACGCTAATGTTTTTAGCAGGCCTTGCCTATTATTAATAAAATTTAATAGTTTGGGTTGTGAGTTGCTAGCTGACCTTTAGCGTGTGTTGTTCTTCTGTTTACATTGTGGAACATAATCTTTTTTCCTCCCTTTGTAATATTGTATGAATTTGGGGAATATTTTTCTGGTTCCTAGTTATTAACATTTGGTTCGTTTCATTAATTTATTTTGTAATATTGGTGCTGCTTGCTACATATTTCGGGTTCGTGTGTATGGTGTGTATTGTCTAGTGATTGACAAAAGGAAGATTGAAACCTTGTTGCAACAAGTTCATTAGTAATGGCCCTTAATTTCTTAATTTACAAAGCTATACCTTAAAGTTTAGAGCCTAAAATTAAAAATAAATATTTTTAAAGAGGATTTGTTCACAATAAGTTTATCCAAGCTTGTAAACCTCTTCTGTATTATAATTCTGGTACTGGTCTGAGTTAGTACAATTTAGTGATCTAATATTCATTTATTTACCTTATTGCTTCTTTAATTATTTAATTTTTGAAAGTAGGAACTTTTTATTGTAAGTTCTAATGAATTCCATTCATTTATTTAAATGTTAAGTATTTTGGAAGAAAGTTATTTACCCTTTATTTTTTAAAAGAAAGGAAGTATTCAATTTAACTATAAATGCTTTATATTTTTTCTCTTTTTTTAAGTAAACACAGTATTTACAATTTTATTTTGTCTGTTATTTAGTAGTTAGTAATATTGATCTGGCAACCTGTCAAACGTTAACGTAAGATCCTGCCTTTTAACTCCCTATTTTGCCCTCCACGCTTCGTATTTGGTGCTACTGCCCTTATGGTAAGTATTGTGTTTTGTTTTCATTTGTTGTTTTGTGAACCTTTTGGTAAGGTTGCAGAAAACCAGATCCCTCTAGTTGAAGAATCCAAACATCTGACAGCTTTTGCCACAGATTGGAACTTGTATGAGTACAACCGTGTGCCTTTTGTGCTCCCTGTGCTTACCAGACTGCTAGATAGGGTCTTCTCCGACATCAAGTTTGAATACTTATACCACTAAATGATGATGTCGTTGTATTTCCTGAGACCTTTGAAGAACACCTTGATCATCTAAAAGAGGTCCTTAATCGCCTTCGTAAGGCAGGGTTGACTGTAAAGATATCTAAGGTCGCTTTTGCTAAGCCTTCCATGTCATTTCTAGGGCATATTGTGTCACCCGATGATGTTGCAATTGACCGTTCAAGAACACAGGCCTTCCGTGATTTCAAACATCCTAAGACATTAAAGGTATTGCCCGGTTCATCGGCATGGTGAATTTCTTCAGGAAATTTATTCCTAACTTCGCTAACAGAGCGGCTCCCTTGAACTTGCTTCGTAGGAAAGGCGTCAAATTTGAGTGGGGACCTCCTCAAACAAGCCGCTTTCGAAGACCTGAAATTAGCCCTTTGTAATGCCCCTGTCCTCGCTATGCCTGATTTCTCGAAGAAATTCATCGTCCAATCCGACGCGTCGTCGTCGGCGGTGGCTGCAGTGCTTCTTAAAGACACTGAACTTGGAAGGCTGTGACGGTTTTAACGTGTCGTAACCCCTCAGTAACCTTTTGGACTGGGTTCTCAAACCCCTAGAAATCCGTGTCGACGAACTTTGTGTATGAGCTCTATCCCATGACATTTATTGTGTAATATCTTGCCTGTCTTATTTGAATTGATTAATCGTACTGACTCACAGTATGATGTGCTACACTCTAGTGGCTAGGCTTGGAACTCTCGTGGCCACCGGAAGTATTCTGAGCGCATGCAAGGAGAAGGTGAAACCACGCTTGTTACAGGGAGAACGCCAACAGTTCTAGTGAGATCGCCATGCTGGGCGGACGTGTGTGTTGCACCAGCAATATGCCTGGGGGAAATACCTTCGAGAAAGGATGAATCAAGTCCCTTGTGGGCTCTTGGGGGCCCTACAGACTGATAGCTGGCCTCGTGTAATTTATTTTGTGTGGCACGAGCAGTTGAACTGCATATTTTTCGTCTGTTTCAAACCATGTGGTCAAGGTAACATAGGCAGCCTTTCAGCATCACTTCGTTCTCATGGATCGAAACTCTAAGTTCTTTTAAATTCATTTATAATGTACAAAATTATCCTCAAGGAAGCTGGAATGTCTTCAAGAAATTTCCGGGTCTGATGTAAAAAAAAAGTGTTTCCTTCTGGTAATAAAAGTTATAATATGCATCGTTTCCAAATTACGTAACGTCGGCATGTGTGTTACATCGCAATGTAAACAGGAAGAAGGTACAGCTTAGTGTTTTACTAGCAAAGTACGGTGTGTACTAAAATTAAATTGTTTTAAGCTTAATTATGAATTCTACTGGTAAAATTTTCTAAAAATTTCTGTTTAGGCAAAGCAATCGCAAGATCCTGTTTGAAATTCGGTCACGCTTACTAAATTTAATTTTTGGCCTTGGGTTCGAGTTAATTATCGTTTCCGCTCTGTTTATTTGGTCCCTTATTAATTTATTTTTCTGCTTTATGGGCATTTTCCAGTATTAATTGTGTCCTCGTGGAAATGCTTTTATTGTTGTTGCCTTAGCAACGTTTTGTTGATGTGATTGTTGGTTGAACTTGTATTTTAAAATGTAGGCGTGGCCTTTTACTTGATACATACTTTAACGTGGATGCGGTTGACTTTCGTGTGCTCTAAGTGAACGGTTACCTTACGTTTTCTTTGCCTGTAATTTTTTTCTTTCTTTCTCTGGTAAATTTTGAATCCTGGTTCGGTGTGTTCGGGGTGTTTTTAAAATACTAACTCTTGCGAAGGCTTGCCATGCAGAAAAGGTTTTACGGTAGAGAATGTTACTTCAACCTTGGGTTAATTAATTAATTTCTAGAGTTTTGGTTTAATTACTAGTGAAGGCGACCAGTCGGGTAGGAAGCTTTATTTCTTGTGTGCCATTAATGTTCTTATCGAGGTCAGCATTTTATTTTATTTTAAACTAACTTCATTGTATTAAAATTCTGTTTCTTCCAATCGTATGTCAATTTTAAATTACTAATTTTAAACCAGTCGAATTAATTGGTTTTCCACCTATTGGTTTAAATCATTCCACTATTGAAGGTTTTGCTGTTTGGTCATAGTTTATTGATATTAAGAATTTTAAGGAAGTTAATTCCTAGTTAAGTTTCAGTTTTCTTCTTTAGTTTTTTGCAATTTTCGTTTCTTTAAAAGGTGGATTAAAATTATTTATTTTTTACAAAAGGCGGGTTTACATTAATTCATTTTTTTAACGAGGCTCTGCCACTGTCACCTTTGTTTAATTTCTGACCGCGGCCTTTTCCTGCTTCCATCTGTTTTCTACGGTAAGTGTGTTTTTCCACTGGTTTGTTGTTTACTTGCGCGATGTAAGTTTTCCTTGTCCTCCTTGCCCTGCTATGTGTTCGCTTTAAGTTCCTTTTCGGGGCGAACACACTAACAACCTTCTCAGCGGGGTTCACTCTCTCTATCTTTCTCTCTCTGTCTCACTCATATCTCTCTCTCCCTCCTCTCTCTCTCTCTCCCCCTGGTGGGTGAGGTTATGAACCCATCATCCGTAGGTTTGTTTCTGGGGCCTAGAGGATGGTGTTGGTTTGAAGGCGACCCATCGCCTATGCATTTAGGACACTATCGGCTCAAGAAGCCAAGTATTCCGTCTATGAACTTGAGGGTTTGGCAGTCTTATTCGCACTAGAGAAGTTCCGCCTCTACCTGGAACATGTCAAGTTCCACTTGGAAACGGATAACCAAGCCTTAAGCTGGGTCTTAGCTAGGCCGCGTCGTACTGGTCGCATAGCCCGGTGGGCCATCAGGATTTCTGCCTTCCAGTTTGATGTTAGGCATATAAGAGGGACTGAAAATGTTGTGGCGGATGGATTACTCCGTATGTTTTCCAATGATGTGGAGACCTCTGAACAGGAAGACAGTTCTTCTCTTCCCGAGTCCACTCGTCTTGGTGTAAATGCCATCCTAACTGATGCTCCCATGTTGTTTAGGGACATTGAAAAATATCAACGTGAAGATCCTGTGCTGGCTCCTATTATGGAAACCCTTTCTTCTGAGGAACACGTCGTCCCTTATGTATTGAGGAATGGGGTTTTTTGCTGCCCGTCGAGGCATGATCAGAAAATGAAAGTTGTGGTTCCAGCTGTTCTCGTACCCATGATCTTCAAGTACTACCATGAGACCCCATTAGAGGGAAATTTAAGCATCTTCAAAACCCGGGAAAAGATCCGAGAGATGTTCATTTGGAAAGGTATGGACGGCGAAATTAGTGAATTGGTAAAAGCCTGTAAACCTTGTTGGCTTAGTAAACCCACCATGTCCACTAAGCAAGGGCTATTGTCTTCTCATCAAGCGTCGCGCCCCATGGAACGTCTCTATATCGACTACGCAGGACCCTTCCCCAAATCAAAGGGGGAATGCCAACAAATTCATCCTTGATATGTAGATGGTTTCACAAGATTCTCCTGGTTATTTCCGACTTAGCTGGCTACCGCTCAGTCCACCATTTCTTGTTTAAATTCCATCTTTGCTTCTTTTGCTCCGTGTCAATATTTAGTCTCTGATAATGCTAAAGCCTTTACCTCCAATCTCTTCCGTAAATTCTGTTTTGATCTGTCCATCTCTCATGTAACTACTTCTGCGTACTATCCGCAACCATCTCTAGCTGAAAGGGTCAATAGTAATCTGAGATCGGCCCTAATTGCCTATCATCGTGATGATCATTCTAGGTGGGATACGTCTCTGCATTGGTTAGCCTTTGCTTTGAATTCGACGGTTCATGAGTCCCATAAGTTCACTCCTGCTTCTCTGATGTTTAAATTTGTGCCTAACACGCCGCTCTCTAACCTTTGGTCTCTTAGTGATATTCTACCAGAGACAATAGACCCTGATAATATTAGAGATCTTTGGAAGAAGGCTAAGGCCAATCTTAAAGTTTCTCATGAAAAGTTTAGGGAAAGATAAGATCGTGGACGGAGGCCCACCAATTTAAAAGTAGATCATGTCATGGTTAAAAACTTTGTTCCCGCGGGCAAATTTGCCCCTAGATTTAATGGGCGGTGCATCATTTTAGATTTCCTGACTCCTGTTACATTGTTGGTGAGAAATCGAGCCACGGAGAGGATATTTAGAGTTCACCTATCTCAGGTGAAACCTGTGTAACGTCATTGTAATTTAGCCATCAATATTGAGTAACAGTGTGAAAGTTATATTTCGTGTGGCCTTCCGCCCCAATTATGGCATTGTGTATATTGTATGTACGATCTTCCCC
The DNA here is from genome assembly GCF_040414725.1 of Anabrus simplex. Taxonomy (NCBI): domain Eukaryota; kingdom Metazoa; phylum Arthropoda; class Insecta; order Orthoptera; family Tettigoniidae; genus Anabrus; species Anabrus simplex. The sequence goes on from NC_090267.1 coordinate 503,146,357, forward strand.
TCTCGTTATCCTGCTGTCAATTCCTTAGCGGCCATTACCAAGCCCCCGTCTCCTGCAATTCACACTAGTGGCAAATCGTCTTCCACGCCGCTGACCCCTCTGCCTAAAAAATAAAGATCTTACCCTCTATTCTCAAGTTTCCAACAAACTTTGCTGACGCCGAGATATTACTGTTTCAGTGTCCCCGCAGCCGTTCGGCGCCGTACCTCCACTGAGGTGGGGTACGGGTCAACTCCACTCCCGTGATGTCAACCTGTGTACGGCGCGCCGGAGTCCATCTCCCGGCAAAGGCTGAAGTGCGGCGCACCTACCGCCAATTCATCTGGGGACTGTACATACACTTCTGTACTGCGGCGTCTTTCACGACGACTACCCCTCTCATAATAGCGGGAGAGGTGAATCTGAGGGTACTTCAGGGGTCCGGGCGACCTCGACTGGACATCGGCAGCGGCGGCTGGTCTTGCCGTCAACATTATCAACTTGTATTTTGCATCCTACGGTAACTAAGACACTCTATCGCCGGAGTTTAGCTAATTTCTACTTATCTATTTAAAGAGCAACCGACGCGAAATCGGGAGGTTGTGGGTTCGGATCCCACTGGTGTCTGGTTGGCCATTTTTGTTCTGTACTTAACATCTCTTCAACACGTACTAAATGTACGTAACACGACATAATAAGTTGAAAGTCGGTTTCGATTACAATGCGGTCGTGAAAATTCTATATTCATTGACTTGGCCCTCAACGGGCAACTTAAACGCACTCTACAGTGTGATGGTAGTAGTACCAGACCTGTAGCTTAGATCCTTTCCAACAGAACAAAGATGGCCTAGGCCACCATAGCTCAATTGGTAGAGCAACCGACGCGAAATCGGGAGGTTGTGGGTTCGGATCCCACTGGTGTCTGGTTGGCCATTTTTGTTCTGTACTTAACATCTCTTCAACACGTACTAAATGTACGTAACACGACCTAATAAGTTGAAAGTCGGTTTCGATAAAAAAAAGACTTTGAAGTTTTTTCACGTTCTTCAAAATTCATCTACAAATCCACGTTAAAGGACTTTGGAAATTCTTCTTCAATTATTAATGTCTCTTCCATGTTCTTCCACAAATATATTTGCAAGGAATTAGAAATTTTCATCAACTAATGATTATTTGTTTTAAAAAATTCTTCGGTATCACCCCTTGGAAGGACATTTGGGGGGGAAGATCTGTACCAGGAGGTACATCTCTAGGCCGGACGTTTAAATCTTGCGCCAATAAAACCTCCTCTACAGGAGAGGGTGTGGCTTGATTATTCATGAAAGGTCTTGAACTTTCCCCGAGGGTTTCTAACTGCTGATTTTCACGTCTCATGGCCACTTGATTAACATCCAACCTAGTGTATGGACGTGTAGCAGGGGGCGGGAGGCGCCTCTTTCAAGAAGCTGGTCTCTAGTAAGGTAATGGCCATGTAACATCTTGTTTCTCGCTAGCTCAGCAGTTTAACCCGCGGGAAAGGTCCGAAACTTCAATATGTAACCCACCTTTCTGTAATGTAAATTTCTGTCCGCTTATGTAAATATCTTTAATTGTAAATCGGAGATAGAGGTTGCTTTACCCTCTCGAGCTCCCCTTCATTTTGGTTTGAGGTGACTACCGTTTGTTAACTGATTTTCTTCTCTCCCTTAATGTATTAAATAATTATACGAGTCACCTCCATAATTTGGGAATAGCCCCTGTTTCATCGGCCTAGTGCCTTTTAGGTTTTAAGAAGCTACATAGAGGAGTGCAAGTATCCGCCTCCTTCCTTTTGTTTGGTCCATTTATTTAACGGTTATTTCTTTTACTCGAAGTTCCTGTAGGTTGGGTACGAGATACCCCTGTTTCAATTTGTAAGTTGGGCCATGAAAGGCCAGAAAGTGTAAGACAGTTTTGATGTTGCCTTCACTAGGTTTGAAAATCTGAGAGCGGGTCTGCTCTTTTCTAGTATTGTAAAAGTGCCTCTAGGAGGCTTGAGTTTGTAATTCACAGAGCTATTGCTCCATGTATTGAGGGTTGTTCTCTCTTTGCATAATATGGTGATCTTTGTAGAAATAAGGTCAAAGCTCAGGAATTGTTAAGTGAGGACTTAAAGCACAAGTTCTGTTTATACCAACTATCTTGTCTTAACTAAATTTGACATTTGCTACTAGTACCTGTGATTTTGTTACTTGTTGAAATTTTTACAAAAAAGTATAAGCTTTGTTAAAATTTTAAATTAACTTTGACTCTGTAGTTAGACCCATTCATCGCGGCACCTTCTTTCACCTCTGCTGATCCACCAAATCACGGTAACAATTGTTATTATTTATCGCCATTATGACCGACTCGGTTGTGCTAAAGTCAACTTACCACAGTCTATTAAACATTTGATACATAACGTAACGCAAAACATTAGCTTTTTACATGATTTATATATATGTGTGGTCTTAACTTGCGAGTCTTCATATCAGCATCTCTTCTGTCATGCCAGCGCTTCTTTGGACGTCCAAGTGGACGTTGCCCAGTAATTTCAAAAGAGTGGGTAAATTAGCAACTGCCAGGTGTAGCACGCAGGACGTGACCATACCATTGGAGACGTTCTTTTCCCATTCCTTCTCAGTGATAAGCACGGATTGTGTCGTTTCCTGACATGATGCAGGAGTGTGATGCCCATCGTCCAACGGAGCATGTGCGTTGCCATATTGTGCAATTGGCACTCTGTAGCTTTATCAGTTGGTCGACGTTCGATACCATATAAAGCAAGAGGACGTACTACCATGCAGTATATTTTGGACTTCAGATGTAGTGGGTTCCTTCTGTCGCAGAGTATGCCTGTGACTTCCCTCCATAATATCCATGCTACTTCGCTCTTGTAACCTATCCCACCATCAGTCTCTAGGTGAGATCCTTGATACCTGAAACTACGGTGTTAGGTAAAGTCTCTCCATCAGCTTGCATGGATCCGTTGCTTGAGATGAGATAGTTTTCTGGTAATTGGTTTGTTTAGTGTTGAAAACTTTTCTTACCTCACAAAGTAGAGGTCCACATACTCCTAAAAACGTAAAATTAAGCATTTTCCTCAATTGTGCCTAAAGTTGAAGGGTTAAAGGATCCGGAAATGTTTCAAATTCTGAGGTTTGGATAGCTCTATCATACTAAAAAGCAAATTTCCAAAACTCACTTCCGGCCTAAGTGCAGTTCGGAAAAAAGCGCATAAAATTGCTAGTTTCTTTACTCGTTTTCTGTTTTATTCAAATCGTAGCCAAATTAACTTCTTTATATCAGTCTGTATTGTGTTCCTTGGTCCATTGTCCTCAGGCTTTCTTTCGATATTTAAAATATGTCCACACCGAATGTACTTATAAGAGCTTAATATTGAAACTTTGCATTGGCTTACATTACCGCTCCTAGTGGTAGAAAAAGGCAAACTGCTAATCTAATAGACCGATAATGAAGATTAAGAAAAAGATTGTAATTTTTAGGAATAAATTAAGATATATTCTCGTAGTATATTTTACGTACCTAAAATTCGTAGCTCATATCCCTAGGATGTTTTCAACATTGAGCTGCTTGCCTGAAGGGCTAGAACTGTGGATTTTTGTTTCGTTTTTCAGTCTAAGGCCGGATTGTGAGAGACGGCTGTTCCAGGTTTCAACTTGACGCTGCAATCCTCTTCCGGTGATATCAGCAAGTGCATCTGCATATAAGAGAGTCCAAGAAACACTCCTTTGCAGGTTCCGTGTGATTGTGTCCATGCCGAGAAATAGTGACTAGAGCAGGGCCTCTCAAACACCCAAAATCTCACGCGTGCAAACTGCGACGCAGAGTTCCCGGGCACAGTGCATCAGTCCCACTCGGCTCGGCTCGGACCAACGCTTCGTCTCTGGGCTACTTGGCTAAGCTCGGCTCAACTCGGTTCAACTCGGCTCGGATTTGGAGCGCTACGGAGCAAGAGAAGAAGAGGGAGACACCTCTATTGCTCCAAATCGAGGAGTGGGGGTCTGCACTCTGGTCAACCAAGCGAAGTCGTCTTTTGCACCGTGCACAGTGCACCCTGAGAGGCCCTGGACTAAAGTGTTAGTTCAAAATTTCACTTACATTTTTGTGTGTAATGCCATGTCAGGAAACATTAGTATGTTGTGGTGAATAATAAGAAACACATGGGTTGTTTGTGTGAAATGTATCACATTAAGAGTACAAAACAATTCTACCATTTTGCGAATTTTAGTATCTTATTCGATATTAAAAGATTCATTTTTAGAGAATTTGATGGTGGTAATGGTGATTACTGTTTTAAGGGGAAGTGCAACTGGACAACCACCCTCTCTTAACAGTAATAAAACAAAAAATTGATCGGACACATCGAAAAATGAATATATCGGCCAAAGAAAGGCCACGAAGGACGGGAAAATGAAAGAATCGCTAGGCCTCGGAACCTAAAAGCGTCGGGGTCGGAATATAACAATTGTTGACCAAAGGAGGTCAGATAGGTTACAATAAAGTGAGGAGCCTGGCACAAGTAATGCCGGGACTCAGCTAACGGTCCTGTGGCTACCACCCATCGCTTCCAATAGCCCGGCTCCATGGCTAAATGGTTGGCGTGCTGGCCTTTGGTCACAGGGGTCCCGGGCTTGATTGTCGGGAGGGTCGGGATTTTAACCATAATTGGTTAATTCCGCTGGCTCGGGGCTAGGTGTATGTGTCGTCTTCATCATCATTTCATCCCCATCACGACGCGCAGGTCGCCTACGAGCGTCAAATAGAAATACCGCCATCTGGCAAGCCGAACTTGTCCTCGGACACTCTCGGCACTAAAAGCCATACGCTATTTCATTTTTCAACTTTCCCAATTTAAGATCCCTTGGGACCTCATTTGGTAGCCTTTTACGACAGACAGGGGATACCGTGAGTGTTATTCGATCCCTACCCCCCACACGGTAATTATAAGATTTGTCCCCGGGCCATGAAAATCATTTTCGGAACCTTAAGGGGATACAAAACAGCGCAGTTTTTTGAATGGTGTAGGCCTACGTAGGATGAAAAGCACAACCACCATTTACGATTGGAATTCCCGACCATAAGGAGGGTCGAATCAGGATCCTCTGAACCGCAAGCCTTTACGTTGGCCATTCATCCAACGAAGTTTCCTCATTTTCGCACTGTATTGCCGGCCCCGCGGTGTAAGGGTGGCATACTTCCCACTTTACCCGGAGGCCCCGTGTTCGATTACTGGCCAGATCGGGAATTTTAGCCCGGATCTGACGGCTGGTTCGAGGTTCACTCAGCCTACGTGTTTACAATTGAGGAGCAATCTGACAGTGTAATAGCAGCCCCTGCCTAGAAAGCCAAGATGAACGGCTGAGAGAATTCGTCGTGCTGACCACATGTCATCTCGTAATCTGCATGCCTTCTGGCTGAGAAGCGGTCGCTTCGTAGGCCATGGCCTTGGGGCTGTTGAGCCATGGGGTTTAGTTTTACGGGAGGGATTTGAGCATGGACAGAACTCGACGCAATATGTTCAATGTTTATTTCGAGTAGAATTAGGTTATTCACAGGCCCCTGCAAAATATTCTGATATCACCTCCCAGAAATGGTTCTCTTTCAAGTTATGGATCTAGGCAAAATAGACATAATTTTCAATAATCTGCAAACTAGAAAATAGCTCAGATACAAATCAATTGAGAACTTGAGTATGAAGGTATGTAAACTTTCATGCTCTGTTCAAGTTTGAGCGTGTAATTGAAGTGATGGTGGTGATCATTGTTTTGAGAGGAAGTACAACCCAGTACGGTACTCGGATAAAATAAATTGAGATACATCTCTAACTAAATGGGGCTGTATTATACACAAAGCCGAATACTTCGCTTCTTATCCTAATAAGAAATTCGCTCAAGTCTTAAGTGTACATTACATCCTACGTAAAATTTAAAATATTTTCTGCTGAACGAAGGTAAATATTCTGGAATAGAAGCGCTATTTTTAACAGGGCACAAAGTCAAAGAGATTCTATAATGGAGTAATCAAAGCTTAATTAAAAGTTTCTGCTTGCAACACCGTTACGTCAATATAACGCTTCTGTTTCACAGGAAAGTTAATACAACATTTCAAAGCCCGTATATAAGGTCTGATATAAAAAAGTTGCAAGTGCTATTTACTTTCACAAAACGAGTACGGTAGAAATTCGTGTAACATTTCACTATGCATCCCAATAGACAAACTCAGTTATAAGCATAGACAATAATGACATACGTGTCGCGAGTCATTTCAACGAATTATTATCTTGTAGTTGCGGACTTTGAGTGGACATTACTACTGTTTCTGCGCCTATTAGCACTACGGCAAACTATATAGGCTCCGCTTCCCCTGACTATCGCAAGCCTCGGGGGCATCTGGGAACATCTCGAACATACATTTCCCACAGGGAGTCGCTGGTATTATTAAGAAATTCTCAGTTCCCTATTCGATACCTGTAATATTTAAAGAAGCGCTTTGACAGATAGCGCTGGAGGAAGAAGCATTGCACAGTGTTGCCACATTCCTTTCTCCTTCCCTTCACTTCCGCCTCACTTGTTTGTTTGTTCAGACCGCTGTGTTTTGTTGTACGTAACTCAGAATTGAGAGGTTTGGCGACTCCTAGTAACACCAGCCGGCTAGCAGGCTTATCTGCATGGCAACGGCAGTGGGTCCTCTCACATTTCCATGGCAACCATACATCCTTCTCCCTCCTCCGCACCCAGGCGGTAAACGGATCTCCCTGTAAGAAGTGTCTTAACGCATCTAACTATACAACGATTACCAATGTGCAATACAGGACTATACTCGTAGTTAATGTTAGCTGCCTGGATCAACTGATTGTGTCGGATCTGGACGGGATACTTCAGTCGCCTTGTTAAAGAATACTGCAATGCATTCGAAACGTCGGCAAAGAGTACGGAAGATATATGAAACAACAAAACTGTTCAACACCCCACCCCTCAAAACAATGACATAGTGATTCTGATATTACTTTTACATAACCATTTTTTATTAAAGAATTTGTCCAATTATAGACCGCTTGCCCACAATGACAGCGAAGTCTGCGCGATGTTCGGCTGTCCTCATCACTCTGCTGGAATCTAGTTCTGGCCAATCCCGTAAATTCCTCAGGCAGTACCGGTGATTGGGAATTAGAATCCCAGGTATTCAATCAGGTATTCTCTTTACTTTCTGTTAGTTTCTGAGTGTGTTGTCAAATACTAAATGCTTTTTAATTGTATAACCAGGCCCTAATTCTAAATTGTAATACATCTGTAATATTGATCCTCTGGTGAAATTTTTACTGTATAGTATTGTCAAAAAATGAACCCCTGCTACCCTTCGTCACAGCACATGCAAAGTGTCCACTACTTGCAGTGGCACTATACAAATCGGTTAGCCGGGACGAACGATATTTTATTGCATATTTCCACTAATAATTTTGTTAATAATTAGAGAAAATAAAGGACGGCAGCACGTCGGCCTCTCACCTCTGGATTCCATGGTTCAAATCCCGGTAACTCCATGTGAGATTTGTGCTGGACAAAGCGGAGGCGGGACAGGTTTTCTCCGGGTAAGCCAGCTTTCCACGTCATCTTTCATTCCAGCAACACTCTCCAATATCATTTCATCTGTCATTCATTAATCATTGTCCCAGAGGAGTGCGACAGGCTTCGGCACATTTCCTATCCTCGCCACATCTCGAAGGCATTTATTCTCGTAATGGTGTTACGTTTCAGAATCCATGTTTCAGAGGCGTACACAAGCACGGAATATACAGTACATAGCATCTGACGTCTCTCCAAGCTGAGACTTCTGTCACACAGTAGATTCCTCATTTTCAGAAGGCTAGCACGAGCCATTTGTATTAGAACGTGGATCTAGGGTCTAAGATCTGGGTAATCCAGCTGCCAACGTACTTAAACTTCCGCACTTGTTCAACTTATTCCCCAAAAATGTTCATAAGAATGTGCGTGTTCCAAATGTTTGTCATTCAATCAATCAATCAATCAATCAATCAATCAATCAATCAATCAATCAATCAATCAATCAATCAATCAATCAATCAATCAATCAATCAATCAAACAATCAATCAATTTGCCAATCAATCGATCATAAAATCAATCAATCTGCCAATCAATCAATCAAGCAAGCAAGCAAGCAAGCAAACAATCAATCAGCCAATCGAGCAATCAATCAGCCAATCAATCAATCTTCCATCAATCAATCTGCCAATCAATCTTCCATCAATCAATCAGCCAATCAATCAATCTACCAATCAGTCAATCAAGCAATGAAGCAAGCTATCAGCCAATCAATCAATCAGCCAATCAATCTACCAATAAATCAATCAATCAAGCAAGCAAGCAAGCAAATAAGTTAACAAACAATCAAGCAATCAAGCAAGCAATCAGCCAATCAATCAATCAGCCAATCAATCACTCAATCAATCAATCAAGCAAGCAAACAAACAAATAATCAAGCAATCAAGCAATCTTTCAGCCAATCAATCTTCCATCAATCCATCAGCCAATCAATCTCAATCAATCAATGATCAATGACCTGCATCTAGGCTGTCACCCAGGTGGCTTATTCCCTATCAATTGTTTACATAGTCCTATCTTAATCATTTTCAAGGAACTTGGAAATGTAAAGAATATTTCCAATCCCTTGCTCTCCGTCCTTTAAATTAATATTTGCCCCAGTTTGTCCTCTTGATTTCCAACTTTATCTTCCTACTTTTACAAGTTCCACTCAAGCGTATTCGTCTACTTATGTCATTCCACGCCATCTCTCCACTGACAGCTCAAAACATACCACATAGTCGAGCAGCTCGTCTCCTTACTCCCAAGTCTTCCCAGCCAAACGTTTCCTTTGTCGGAAATCACCCTGAACAAACCGTGCTGTTTCCCTTTGATTTTTTTCACTTCTCGTATCATGTAGTCCTGGTGAGTGGTCCAATACACTGGAGCCATACTCTAACTGCAGTCTTATCATAGACTTGCACGCCCTCTCCTTTACATCATTAGTACAGCTCCTAAATACTCTCATAACCATATGAAGAGATCTTAACTACCTCGTTAATGTGATTACCCCAATGAAGATCATTCCTTATATCAGGGCCATCCAGCTATTGCGCTCCGAGAGCGCGCCCGCGCTCGGGGAGCACTGGGCAGTCAGACTAGCGCTCCTTCCCCTACCACCACTACAGTGTGGCAGCGAGGAGACCTGAGAAGGACTATGTTCGGACCGCGCTGACTGGATACGTACGTATAGTCGTGCGTCCGTCGGCTTTTATGGGTTTGTTGACATCATATTGATAAGGCTGTTTTGCCATAACCAATATACCGCATATACAAATCGAAAGGTACTCCGATGTATGGAATATGCAGGAAACGAAATCAAGTGTTAAGTAAAGAATGCAGTAATGCGATTTATTCAAAACTGAAATTTGAACATATCTGAGAGGAAAATTCAACAACATTTTACCAATATTATACCAATATTCTTAAACAATTACGCGAGTTCCTATCGCTCATCGTTGCGCGATGTTTACTTTTGGTAAGGTTAAGAACCGAAAAGAAACGCTCACAAATGTGCGTTGAGCCGAACATTGACTGAACTTTACATGCATGTTTATATAAAAGGGGGTATCCTTCTTGCGGAAAGCCACTATAAAATTCTTCCAAACTTCGTGACATTAGAAAGCGGTCTTTAAGACGAACATTGCACTGCAGTTCAAGCTACTCTAATTGAAATAGCTGTGGAGCACTGTCTGCACTAAGAGAAAATGTTCCAACAATTACATCTAACACCGCTTGGGGTTCTGATAATTCTGAAAATCTCTTTTCAAACTCTTCTTGTAATTGGTGAATTGCCTGCAAGTACTCATCAAAGTCGATACCTTATTTCACTGCTTCAAGCAATGGAAAATGTCCTGTGTTCCTTGCACGCAACTGGTTTTCCCACGAAATCAATTTTCTTTTGAACGCTTGAATTTCTTCCACCAAATCGCAGAAATTGTGCTTTTCGCCCTGAAGCGAAGTTTTTTCTTTTTGCTATTGGCTTTACGTCGCACCGACACAGATATATCTTATGGCGACGATCAGGCAGGAAAGGGCTAGGACTGGGAAGGAAAGCGGCCGTGGCCTTAATTAAGGTGTGAAAATAGGAAACCACGAAAAACCATCTTCAGGGCTGCCGACAGAGGGGTTCGAACCTACTATCTCCCGAATACTGGATACTGGTCGCACTTAAGATATTGCAGCTATCGAGCTCGGTAAGCGAAGTGTTCAAGATGGGCAGTAAAGTCACTTAAAAAGACCCAGTCCACCACCCACTTAGGATTACGCAAAAGAAGTTCGGACCGCCCTTTTGTGTCATAAAAGGTATCTATTGCATTCCGCAAGCAGAAAACTCGATGAAGCACCTTCGTCTTGCTCAGCCATCTTACTTCTGCATGGCACGGGATATCCGGATACTCCACTTCGAAGTCATCCAAGAACTCTTTGATTTTTTTTTTTTTTTTTTTTTTTGCTATTTGCTTTACGTCGCACAGACACAGGTGAGACAAGAAAGGCCCAGGAATGGGAAGGAAGCGGCCGTGGCCTTAATTAAAGTACTAATTAAGGTTCAGCCACAGCATTTGCCCGGTGTGAAAATGGGAAACCACAGAAAACCATCTTCAGGGCTGCCAACAGTGGAGTTCGAACCCACTACCTCCCGAATGCCAGCTCACAGTTGCGCGCCCCTAACTGCACGGCCAACTCGCCCGGTACTCTTTGAATTGACGGTGCGTGAGTCCATAGGATCGAAGAAAATTTACCACTCGCACAACTCTTCCGATTACGTCTTTAAGCTTGGCGACTTATTCACAGATTGCCTCCTGGTGTATCAAGCACTGGATCGCCGCCATTAGGGTAGTACCGCTCTCAGTCATCTTTAATTTTACACAGCTGAGGGACCCCGTTCGTAGACTACGTAATGCAGATGCTCAATCCGTCGTTACACTCGTGAACCGCTCCCATTTTAATCCCATTGACTCAAAAACACCCCCCACTGCTTTGAAAATATCGAAACCGGTAGTGGTGTCTTTGAGAGCTACCAAGTCTAGGAAATCCTCGGTGAGCCGAATATCGTCATCCACCCTCGAATGAAAATAACGAGATGAGCTGTGTCCGCAATGTCGGTTGATTCATCGAGGGCGATGGAAAAGGATACAAAATTTGCTGCATTCTCCATTAATTGTTGTTCCATATCAACGGCCATATTGTCTATTCTGCGAGCCACAGTGTGAGGAGAAAGATATATTTTGTGAAATTTCTCAAATAGCTCCATAGGACAAATACATGCCGCCGCGTCCATTAGGCACTCCTTGATTACATTCCCTTCCACGAAGGGTTTCCCAGCTTTGGCAATTTGCGACGAACATTTGTAGCTTGTTCGTAAAGTGGGTCCACCAACCTCACTCTCCTCAATCTCCTTTCAGACAAAAATACGGTAAGTCACAACTTTTGTGTTCTTCAGATAATTCAATCATATATTCATTCCCGTTTGTAAACAAGCCTTTAAAAATTAAACCAATAATACATAACAATGCTGCTTGAAATTTTCTTTCAATCCTTCCAACTTCGATTGGCGACTGGCGTCTGTCAAATCACCGTAATCATCTCTGTGGTTGGCACTGTAGTGCCATTACAAATTGTGTTTTTTTAAACACATAAAAATCTAAGTGGCACACTAAAAAATCGGCTGCTCTCTTCGGCCAAGGCCGCACTAGATAGACAGGCCACAATGCTCGGACCGTGACGTCACGCTAGTGGCTGGCGTTCAGCATGGCAGTGTAGGGCCCGCTCTCACTTTCACCATGATATTGTTCATTTATTCAACCTTAACGATAAAATTGAACACTCCTTCAATTGTGGCTTTACTTAGGCTTGTATACTACACGAGTTTTATGCGGGGAGAAAACTGGCAGGGCAGTACATGTACATTTCTTTACGTAAAATTATGATGACATCTGTCACTTGTAACTCAACACGGTATCTTTAAAAGATTAGAACGCATAATACGTATACAAAAAGTTTTAATGTTACTAGGAAAATGCATGATGGCAATTCACAACAATAGTCTGAAACCTTTCTTAGAAATTAAGCTGCAACTTAAAACTTACTTAAGAATTCCTAAGGTTTCAGTTTGTACATTTTTATTTTCCTGAGGATTTCTTCTTCTCAGCGATGAGTTTATCTACGGTAACTTTTCTATTGTTATTCAATAATATATTACAAAAGATGTATATACATCTGTCAACGAAATGTTTAAAACTATTTATTTAATCACTGCATGTTTAAACATTTTCGTTTTCCAGAACATTGTTGACAAGCGAAGTCAGAATTTTTCTCTGAGAATTAGTATTAGAACATTAGTATACAGGTTTACATTTAGTAGCTCTAAAAGAGTCTGGTACAACACCTTTTGGTACAGGGCAGGAGCAAGCCAAGGCCGCACTAGATAGACTCAGACATTTTTTTTTTCTGACTCAGAGTTGTCAAAGTCAGGATAAGTTGTCAGCTTGATTAAGCCAGTTATTTATTAAGATTTTAAATAAATGACCAGCATCAAACAATTCTGTGTGTGTGTGTGTGTGTGTGTGTGTGTGTGTGTGTGTGTGTGTGTGTGTGTGTGTGTGTGTGTGTGTGTGTGTGTGTTCGTCAAATGGATTTTGACAAGTGGTTTGTAAATTGCTTTTGCACAGCTTTTCAAACATTTTCCTGTTATTATTAGAAATTATGCATGCTACCTTATAAGCTATAGGACTATCTGTTAATACTTTAAAGACTTGCGAAGTTAGTTCTTCTAAAAAATGTCACATTAGGTTCTTACATGGAAACAAATCAACAACGTCTTAATTTTTTTAAAGACTGGATGACAACATAAAAGTTTGTGCAGTTGTAGCTAATGTAGTGTTATTTTCTCCGCTTTTACTACTAAAAGCAACTCCCTCTACCTCTCCACCTAGCGGGCGATCTGGCCATGCGGTTAGGGGCGTGCGGCTGTGAACGTGCATCGGGAGATAGTGGGTTCGAATCCCACTGTCGGCAGCCCTGAAGAAGGTTTTCCGTAGTTTCCCATTTTCACACCAGGCAAATGCTGGGGCTGTACCTTAATTAAGGACACGGCCGCTTCCTTCCAGCTGTTATGCCTCTCCTATCTCATCGTCGCCATAAGACCTATCTGTGTCGGTACGACGTAAAGCCACTAGCAAAAACAAAAATAAAACCTTTCGTCCTTTATAGTTCCGCTCACGTTTTATGTAGACTCCATTCAACAAGTTACAAAATATTTCATGCTCCTTTAACAATTTTAGTTTCTTTTTTCAAGTAATTCCAATGTGAATCATCAATACCCGAATTTCCCGTGCCTAGTTTTGCAGTAAAAGACTGTGAATAACCAAGTGGGGCATTGTAAGAAACGTTGACTGTCTTATCTTATTTTACGCCCCAGGAAATGCGAAAAATATTGAAGTGAACCATGTTATTAGAATACAGGAGTAAGATACTTTCATTGCAAAGGCTATATTTAACTGTTCCTTTAAAAAATTATAATTTATCAGTAATGATACACTCATTAACTTCACTTTCAATTTCATCGATTATTTTGTGTACAGATTCTATTTTGTCGTGGACAGTCACTTTTGAGTTACGAGCAGGTCTAAACAGGAAGTTATAAATACTTTTCTAATTTGACCATTTTAATATCTTGCCCCCATCACCTAATGCACGTATATCAGGGTTATAACTCATGAAAATATCATGTTTAATGGATTTAAAATCAAGAGCCTCGTTTAATGTTAAGGAAGTACCAATTTTCGGAATATTTTCCTCAGTCACATACATTTTGAAAATACAGACTTTGGCTGTTAAAGTTGACGGAAACTTTGTCCAAATCTAATTTGCGTTTAATACTGAAATTACCCTGAACGTCATCGAAGTCGTTGATCCTGTCATATTCTTCCTCAGTTTTCTTTCTTTCCTTCCTCTTCCCGTTTTTCAATTTCTTCTTGTCTTTGAATAGGATTTTTGCTCGTTCTTGAAAGATTTTTTATACAGATAGGCAGGCACATTTAAAAACTTAGGAATAGCATCGTTTGAGAGTTTTAAATGGTTAGGTTTTACAGTTAAAAGAGACTCATCAGGTCTTTTAACGGAATCGTCCCTAATTACGAAACTTCGTCGAAGTGTTTTATGCACACAACTGCTCCCCCTGTGGGGGAGGGGCGGTAGAATAACACCCACGGTATCCCCTGCCTGTCGTAAGAGGCGACTAGAAGGGGCCTCAGGGGCTCTGAACTTTGGAGCGTGGGTTGGCGACCACGGGGCCCACAGCTGAGTCGTGGCATTGCTTCCACTTACTTTTGCCCGGCTCCTCACTTTCATCTATCCTATCCGACCTCCCTTGGTCAACTCTTGTTCTTTTCCGACCCCGACGCTATTAGGTTTGCGAGGGCTAGGGAGTCTTTCATTTTCACGCCCTTCGTGGCCCTTGTCTTCCTTTGGCCGATATCTTCATTATTCGAAGTGTCGGATCCCTTCCATTTTTCCCCTCTGATTAGTGTTATATAGAGGATGGTTGCCTAGTTGTACTTCCTCTTAAAACAATTATCACCACCACCACCACCGCACACAACTGAGCTTGCTGAAGGAATGAATTCGGTTCGATGGATAGCTATGATCCACTTTTGTTTCCGAAACACGCCAATAGGAAATTTAAACACTGAAATATTAGGCTGTTTTGAACTGTAGTTGATTCTACGACCAGGTATACAACACGACGTGGCCATAATTCACAATGTTCACACACGTTTAAATCATTCAACACCATCGATAGCCTCACTGCTGCGAGGTTCAGATCAGCTTACTGGTGAGAAGTGAAGCGGCTGGCGACTAGTGTGACGTAGCGCCCGAAGTGGAGGGGGAGCCTTATGGCCTGTATAGGCCTATCTAGTTGGCCTTGCTTCGGCCCGGCGGGCGGCTCAACTATAAAGCAGCCAACTGGGGCAAATTCGAACGCAAGCTAGACACACTCCTACAGGGAAGCGAAGGCATGCAAATAGACAGCACAGCCCAAATTGACGAAGCAGTCAAAACCCTCGTAGAAGCAATTCAAACAGCCACAACTGCGAGCATACCGCTAAGCAAACACAGAGAAACACCTCTTTTCGAGATTCCAGCGCACATAAAAGAGGTAATACGCAGGCGCAACAGCCACAGGCGTAACTGGGCTCGACATCACAGAGACGAAGACCGCGAGATGAAAAACGAACTAAACACGGAAATACAAACGCAACTACTCGAATACAGGTCGGAAAAGTGGAACAACCACCTCAAACTTTTCGACACCAACACCAGGCCAGTGTGGAACTTAGCGAGACACTTCACGCGAGAACCACACAACATCCCTACCATCAAGGGACCTAACGGCCCGGTATACGAGAACCGTGACAAAGCCGAAATCATAGCGGACTCCATAGAGGCGGCTTTCACTCCAAACGAAATACCATCTGACCCAGCCTTCATCAGGCAAACTGAGGCAAAGGTAGCAGAATTCCTTGAAAACGCACCTAAGCCGGAGGTTAAGAGGACAAATATACACGAAATTAAGTGGATTATAGGTCATCTTAACTCCAAGAAGGCGCCAGGCCCAGACGAGATCCAGAACATAATAATTAAGAAATTAACTCACAAAGCCCTAACACTACTTACCAGCATCTTCAATGCAATGTTCAGACTCCAATACTACCCTGAACAATGGAAAAGGGCTAGGATCCTCGTATTTGGAAAACCAGGCAAAGACAAGTCAGACCCCAACAACTACAGACCCATCAGCCTTCTGGACGCCTTCAGTAAAGTATTCGAGAAAATACTACTGAAAAGGTTAATAGGGCATATCAAGGAAAAAGGTATAATTCGCAACGAGCAGTTTGGCTTTAGGAACGCACATTCTGCCCCACAACTGCTCACTCGATTCATAGAACAAGCCACCATAGGTCTCAACAAACGAAGAGACACAGGAACGGTTTTCCTTGATATCCAGAAAGCATTTGACAAAGTCTGGCACGAAGGCCTACTAGCGAAACTAATAGACCACGAATTCCACCCAGGCTATATAAGACTTATTAAATCTTATCTGGAGGGCCGAGAGTTCAAAGTAGACGTACATAACACGCTGTCAAGTACACGCAGGATTAGAGCGGGCGTAGCCCAAGGGTCCCTTATCGGCCCAATCCTCTTCGTCCTGTATACAAACGACATGCCTACGACAGAACTCACTATCACACACCTCTACGCTGATGACACCGCTATCTCAGTTCAACATCCACAGCTAGCGTGCGCTCGAAAGAGGCTCCAAGTAGCACTAAGAACTCTCGAGCCTTGGCTAACGAAATGGCGCATCAAGGTTAATGTTGACAAGTGCCAAGCAGTGCTGTTCACTAACCCCTTCAGTCCTGATTTTTTCTGTTTAGAAAGAAAAATTATTTCTGACTGGATTTTGATTTTAGGTCATACTGGGGGTGTACTTACATAATTTGGTTGATGAGAGACCTTCCGTTAAAAAAATATATAATGTACAGTATACTGTACATTTGGTATCAAGTGTTGCTGAATCCTAAACTTTTACCTTAGGATGGCAACCTTCTTAGGACAGGATTTGGAGGTATACAATGTTTATACTGTACTAAATGGTAAGCTATACATTCCTATAGAACTGAAATTATCTATTTTTGAGATATTTTCATTGTTTACAGATAATTATTTACAAATATTTATATTTTGTTCACATGTTACCGACAAAGAGATGCTTCATAACAATTCACATTCATTTCATTGCTTATGAAATGCTGCAAAGCAGTTCCTGTTCCTATTTATACAAAGATGTACTCCACATTTTCTGCAGATAATGTGTGATCGCTGGGTGCAATTAATCTTCTTGCATCGAGTAGGTTCTTTATTGCCATCATGCTCTGGTAAGTGATCAACACTATCCGTCCGCACTTCCCTCTGTGGTCTCGTCTCAGTTGTTTGTTTTTTATTAGTTGAAGGTGATCTTACAGGGCTTGTAGATAGCCTTCCTCTTTTGATACCCTTGAATTGGTTATCAACTTTCACAAAAGCTTCAGTTACCCTAAGCCTGAAATCTAAAAAATCCATTATCTCCTTCTGTGCCAACCCAGCATTTCTAGCATTTGGATGTACTCCATCACTCAGAGAAAACAAATATTTTTGTACTTCAGAAAGACGTGACATACAAGCCAATCAAACCTGAGGAAAGTAATTAAAGTTTTGTTTGGTTTGCACATTGTTATGGGAGCAGAATATCAGGTCTCTGTGTCAGGAAAATATCTTCAACAGAAAGTTCAGCATCTCCAGAAGTACCAATAGTATATCCATTGCCACTTGCCTCGGTTGGGCTGCTTACAGATATCATCTCAACATCAGCTCCTGAAACATATCGCAAAATAAAGCTATATTTTAATAATTATTAGCTAAAAATTTGGGCAACTCAGTTTGCCATAAGAGTACTGGAGTTTCATAATGTGTAATAATATTGAATGTGATAACGTACCAATGCGCTGTATTTGTGGCTGGTTTGTGGTTCATCCTCATCATCACTGGCTAGTTCCTCCACATCAGACAGATCTCCATTCTCCAACAACTTCAAAATCATATCAACGTCGCTTGGGTTCATTTTCATCCTTGATGTGCCTGAATTTCAAAAAAATATATTTTAGGGAACTCAGAGAACAAAAACAAAGTTTCTTTTTACATTTCTAAGAGACAATCTAGAGTATACAACACTTAATCTTTTTCTATATTACTAGAAACTACCAGGTATATAAATAAAACTTTGTGAAAGATAATGAAATCAGTCACACTATTTGCAACACTTGGGACCCCATGTACAGTATACTGTACATGCTAATATACATGGATGTTATGAGGCAAGGGATATGAAAGACTAACTATAATTAGCATGCATATTCTATTCAAACCTTTATCTTTAACCCCCAAACAGAACTTTACCCTAAAAAGAATACAATGTTAAAAATAAAGAATAAAATTTTCCCACTTACCTCCACTAACAGCATGCTTGTCTGCCATGTTTGTTGTTTATCTTCATAATTCACTAATGTGTTGGTAGATGTCACTTCAACCAATTGAGAAACAAAGATAAAGCATAGAAGTCTCTAGCAAGATAGAGAACTCCTCTATTCACTAATAATTCTTGGTGCTATAAGCTCATGAATTTGATGTACAGTATACTGTACACCTGGACTGAAAGGGCTAAGAAGAACAGACTCACACGCAAACCAGTCAACATAAAAGCGCTAAAGCTTTTCAACGAAGATATAGTGTGGCATGACAAAGTCAAATACCTAGGAGTAGTCCTAGACAGAAAGCTCACCATGCTATACCACATCAATGATATTCAAAGAAAAGCACACATACGACTTAACCAGCTATATCCTATACTGAACAAAAAGTCCAGTATTAACACGGAAGTAGCCATAAACATGTATAAGGCCTTAATCAGACCAATAATCATGTACGCAGCCCCAGCGTGGGGGTTCACTGCAATGACGAACCTGGATAAGCTGGAATTAATACAAAATAAATGCCTACGAGCAGCGACCAGACTCCCTTTCGACACGCCAATACGCCAACTACGCAGTATTGCGAAAGTCAGCTCAATAAGGCACCAAATACGTAAACAGACACTAAACATGTACAGAAAGTCATGGAGTAATAAGATCAACCCGTTAATAAGCGGGATCGGACGCTACGACGTTGATCTGTACAAAAAGTATCCTACACCGAAGCACATTCTGTTCAGCCACAGGGTTGGGTGGGCGAGGGGCCGATAGCCAACCCACTCCCGCCAAGCTGACACCTATATATCACATACACCCACACACTGCAGACACCTATGTAAATATGTAAATATGTTTCAGCTGTCCTAGACCCAGGGACCAGGCGAGGAAGATTGACAAAAAGTACAACCTAAGAAGACGACGGCAACGCAGCCAGACGGCCAAGGACGTATCAATCCACCCCCGCCCCCCTACAGAGACATGGGAGCGGAACACCAGCCCGCGCCCTATAAACAGCACAAATATCTATCTGTCTAATAAGTTATCTCTTTCCTAACTAGGTTGAACGCTGGACATGAGAGCAGGCAAACAGCCGGCACTCCAATGAGAACTTGTATATACATATGTTATTAATAATCTTAGTTTTAGATCTGCAGTGACAAGTGTGTTCAAACAACACCGCATAGAGGGACATCGACAGGAGGAAGAAGATAGCCCCTTGCATGCAAGGCTTGGCTCTAATTCCCCCCTCTCCAAAAGGAGACTTGGCACCAGGGACTGCTGGCTGCTGGACAATGGGACGAACCTGTGGCCCAAAGCCCAGACGCTAGCAGACCCGAGCCGACCCGGCAGTGACAAGAAGGACTGATCCCCATAATAACAAAAACTGCAAGGAAATGGTTATGATTGCATGACACCTATTCCTAACTAACACAACCTCTGGACTTTATCCAGCCCACATCCTTGCATGTGCTATCACAAGATGTCAGGTTTTACATGTAGGCTCTTTCTTCTTTCTGCCTATGTGGTTTTTCCCAGACCCTTCAATACCATACCTTAACACTATTCAACCAATACAAACTTTGCCGTGGTAGCGAGTCTGACTCGGAAACCGGCAGATACTCCTTGTATCACTTCCCACTCCTCCCTGTTATCTCTTTCTTCTTCTTAGAAATAATAGCATGTCGGAGGCCATGTAGATTGAGTCGTTGGTCACGCGGGGGGAGCGGGCTTCGGGGGCCCCCCCGAAAAAAAAAGGCCCGGCGGGCAAGGACGAGGTGACTGGCGAAGTGAAAGGACGTACGTGCCTCTCGCTGCGCTCTCTCTCTCCTTGCCAGGCGCTCAGTACTTCTAGTGCTAACCAGGCAGCTGTACTTATTAGTACGACTTCGGAAGAGCATTTGTCTGAGCTGAGCACTTCTCAGTGCTCGCTCTTTCTCTTTCAGAGTTTGTTACAGGAGGACCAGGATGGACAACCAGGCGGACACGATGACAACCCAAGAACGGGCGGTGGCGATCGGGCACTTGCTCCGAGATCTCTTCACCGGCATGACACCGACACCGGAGAGCAACACGGAGCCGCAGACGCTGGAACCTGTGCCGGAGACCCCGGCACCCGAGCCGGAGCTGCCGCAGGAGCCGGAGATCGAGGTGGAGACGGAGCCTTACAGGGAAGGGTGTGACCCCCCTAACGGCTTCTTCTTCTCCGAAGGCTACACCGACCCGGAGCACGAAGCGCTGCTCGTGTACTACAGGCCGGGGCGCCCTGTAACTTCTGAACGGGGCCTCGTCCTGGACAGAATGCGGCGCCCTCGCCGAGGAGGCAGGATCATCTCGACAACCAAGGCCGTCGAGAGCTTCCTACCAGGAGGCCTCATTATCCGGCATCACGACCAGGAGCGGATGCGCGACGCAGAGAGGGAGCTTTCTTCTCTGTTCCAGGTCATCCGTCAACCAGGGAGGGACGGAGTGCCAGGGATGAACGCCGGCGCAGTCAGGGCCGCGACGGAGACCAGGGAGACGCCGAGGAGGCTAAGGAATAGGGCGGTTAACACCGACCTAGTCCTGGCCACCCAGCCGGCGACCAGCGACGCCACCACGGAGGTGGGGCATGACGCCCTCTGGCGCCGCGACTGTGCGACTTCAGTGGAGGAGGACGCCCCCTGGCGTTCTGAGGCTGCTGTCCAGGCCCAGCCTGCCAGCACGTCTATCGAGCTGCAGACCTCGATGTGCGCTCCACAGGACAGGGAACGCAGTCAAGCGTTAGCACCGACCGACGCCGCCGCCGCCAGCCAGGAGAAGGAAGAAGACGGCGACGCAGCGGAGCCATCAGCTACCCTGGGGTCACCAGGCCGGGAGGAGGGCCACCAGGACGAGGCCTCTTCCCCCGCCGAGAAGCAACCCCCGGGAAGAAGAAGAAGAAGACGACGCCGCACCAGGAAGCAGAAGGCGTCGCTGGCTCACCAGGAGAGGACCGCCAAGCCGCAACCCAGGACTGCTCCCAGGACAGCAGTCAACCGAGGAGCCAATCAGGAGAGGACCTCAGCGGGTAGCGGCAGTCAGGTGAGAGTAAAACGTCCCCTTCAGCAACTCTTGCAGTGTTTCCGCTGTCTGAGGTGGGGCCACCGTCAAGTTAGCTGTGGACTCCAAGTGAAGTGCAACCGCTGTGGTGGTGATCACCACTACACGGCCTGCGCAACACTTAAGGAGGCGCCGGTATGCGCCAATTGCGCGGGGGGCCACCCGGCCTCCCACCGCAGTTGCCCAGTCTACAGGGCCATGGCGCGGGCAGAGAGGAGGGAGGCCCGGCGCCATGACCCACCCCATTCCAGGAGGCCCCCGCCTCGGCGGGCTTGGCCTCATTCTCCGGGATCGGAGACTGGGTACGAGGTACCCCAAGGAGGTGGAGCCGTGCGACAGGCCCTAGTGGTACTCGACGCATGGCTCCGCAGCCGACAAGGACCGCGCTAGTCCCAGCAGTGCCCAGACGGACTGATCCCCAGGCGATGGAATGGCGAGGAATTGGTTTATGTTTTGTGCATGTTACCTGTTCCTAACTAACACAACCTCTGGTCTTTTTCCAGCCCACATCCTTGCATGTGCTATCACAAGATGTCAGGTTTTACATGTAGGCTCTTTCTTCTTTCTGTCTATGTGGTTTTACCCTGACCCTTCAATACCATACCTTAACACTATCCAACCAACGCAAACTTTGCCGTGGTAGCGAGTCTGACTCGGAAACCGGCAGATACTCCTTGTATCACTTCCCACTGTTCCCTGCTATCTCTTTCTTCTTCTTAGAAATAATAGCATGTTGGAGGCCATGTAGATTGAGTCGTTGGTCACGCGGGGGGGGAGCGGGCTTCGGGGGCCCCCCCGATAAAAAAAAAAAAACTGCAGGGCCCGGCGGGCAGACCGCTCGCTCAGCTAGCCAAGCTCCTCCCACCACTACCGAAACTACCTTCCCTCAAAGCGCTCGGAGCACTGGCTTGGAGCGCGGCCAGAGCGCTAGCGCTCGGGGAGCGCTGTTTGGATGGCCCTGCCTTATATTAACACCTAGCCGCTTACCGTGTTCCCCATCAACACAATAATTAAAACTGACAGGACTTTTCCACTTGGTGAAATTTACAACTTGAATTCTCCATCTCATTTACATTCGTACCTTTGTCTGCTGTCCATCTCACAACATTGTTTAATTCCCACTGCGCTCTCGCACAATACTGCAACTCATTTACTGTGATTCCTGTTCTTTACTACTTTACTTGTCTTGTCGGTGTTAAGTTTGAGATCATGTTTATTCCCTTTTGTTAGGATTCCGTCTACCAGACGCTGAAGACGTTCAGCACTGTCAGCCAAGGTGACAGTGTCATGTTGATCCATCTGCCGTTAACTTTGGCTTCTTGAAGAAGAGCTCGGAAGATCTGCTCAGAGTACAGCATAAACAGAAAGGGAGATAATACACATCCTTGCGGTGATCCTCGTAGCGCGAGTTTCGGTGATTTAAAATTGAACACAAGCCGCCACTTGTTATACCACTAGCACTGGCCTATACTGAGGGCCAAACCTCAATTGAGAATGACATTATAATATATCCATATGACACATTGTTCCATTTACAAAACTTGAAAGCAGTGACAAAGAAAAGTCGTACGTATTTCTGAGAGCAAGGAATTGCAGCCCAGATTCTCGTCCCTCTCCCCTGGACTCATCACAAGTGACTTGCTGCTGTGTATCGGATAGGAGCAGGCACCGGGGGATATTTTTGCTAGGCTTCGTTCTGTCAGATGGCCACTGCTATCAACTCATAGTATATAGGAGCAATATAGCTTTATTTTTATTGGTAAGTCTGCTAAAATGAAGTGCAATCTTCCTGATTTAGTGTTCTCTTTTGTTGTTTGGAATCGAACCCGAGATCATGGGTCGGATACCACCACTGATCTCCCGAGGAAGTTAATTAACCTGTGAACGATGGGTACGACCGCTGTAAAATTCAATATAACTAAATAATAATAATAATAATAATAATAATAATAATAATAATAATAATAATAATAATAATAATGCATAGCATCTGTATAGGGTTGGTGGTGAGCCAATGAGGACAAAATGAATGGCGAAGACGTCATAAAAGCCCAGTCCCCAAGCTACGGGAGTTATTAATATGGGCGGGGGTTGATTTTGAAAATTGAACCGGGGTCATCGGACCAAAGGCAATCATTCCATCCATTTAGCCACAAAGCCGGACTGGTTAAAGCTTAGGCTACCATCTCCACTGATCAGGTGTTAATTATTGACGGTGGCAGAGGCCTGAGCGGTAGCTTGAGAAGCAGCCTTGACAACACAGCAGGCTACTCCGTTCGCTATTGGCTGCAGCTCAAAACGCTGAAGGCTTGACGTTCACTAAACCAACCATCGAAAAGGGGTAACCTAAGTCTAGTGGTAGCCCACGTCTTGATCCCAGTATACGCCTCTGACCACTAGCAATAAAAGAAAAAAGTACATGTTGCAATGGCGAGTCGTCCCAGTCACAACATCGCGTGCTTTGCACAAGGGTGATAGTGCCATGCGAACGAGCAGTTTATTGTATAATTGTGAACAACGCTTTTCCCTGTTAAGTGCACAAATCCTCTCCTCGTGACCTCCAGATATTTGATCTTCATCAAGGCCAATGTAACAAAAAAGGAAGTTTTTATGTGTTTAATCATACCTTACATGAATGACCATATTTCACAGAGCGGAAGTGGATTGTCCTTAGGGATGACGGCGACGGGAAGAGACTAATGATGTTGGCGTACTGCCACAGTCCGGGTGAAGCGAGTTCGCTATCGCTTGAGTTATCTTGTACACACCATTACTGTATTTCCCGCACTGGAAATGTCCCTCGCATTATAGTATAGCTCCTTGGCAGTACGATCAGCGTACTAGTCTTAGGATCAGAGGGTCCCGGGTTTGATTCCAACTCGGATCCAAGATTTTAACTGCTTACAGATAATTCTCCTGGCCGGGCTGAGTAATTCAGGTGGTAGTATTATTATTGCCGGCCCCATGATGTAAGGGTAGCGCACCAGATTTTTACCTGAAGGGTCAGGGTTCAATTCCCGGCCATGTCAGTGATTTTTACCTGGATCGGTGGGTTGATTAGATGTCCACTCAGCCTACGTGATTACATTTGACGAGCTACTTGACTGTGGGATGGTGACCCTGGTCTAGAATGCAAATAATAATAATAATAATAATAATAATAATAATAATAATAATAATAATAATAATAATAATAATAATAATAATAATAACGTTATTTGCTTTACGTCCCACTAACTACACTTTACGGTTTTCGGAGACGCCGAGATGCCGGAATTTGGTCCCGCGGGAGTTCTTTTACGTGCCTGTAAATCTACCGACACGAGGCTGACGTATTTGAACACCTTCAAATACCACCGGACTGAGCCAGGATCGAACCTGCGCCTCAACCGTCTGAGCCACTCAGGCCGGCGAAGCCAAGAATAACGACCGATAGGATTCGTCGTGCTGATCATACGACACCTCATAATCTGCAGGCCGTCGGGCTGAGCAGCGGTCGCTTGGTATTTCAAGACCCTTTAAGGCGTACAAGATCGATTGGTTTCGTTTTTATTCTTTTTTTTTTTTTTTTGTTCCGTTTGGGCCTGCTATGGACCACGTGGTTCTTATCTCTAGCAGCTTTATTCTTATTATTATCATTCTTTCCGATGTGGCCTGCTAAGGACCACGTGCCAATTTCAGTTCAGTTCTTCATACTTTGTTCTTTTCTCTTCCATTCCTTTCAATATTCTTTAATCATTTCACTATGCGGTTTCTTTCTTTCCTCGGACCACTTCGCACCAGGTTTCATGTTCAGTCTTCCTTGGAATCCTTCCATACGTACTACTCTCTTTCTAAACATCTCGCTGTCCAAAGTTTCTTCTTCTCTTACATTATTTCTTTCTAAATTTGTCTTTACCTCTTGAATCCAACTAGTTGTTGCCTTTTTGTCCCAAAGGTACTTGAAAATCCTTTGTGTTAATCTGGAATCATTCATTCTGTAAATATGTCCAAAAAATTGTAATGTCCTTTTTCTTATGGTTTCTGTTATGTTTTCCATGTTACTGTATATTTCATCATTAGATCGTAATTTCCATACTTCTGTTGTTTTCACAGATTTTTCTCATGATTCTCCATTCTAGTACCTCAAGTTTATCTACAATATTCTATAGTTTAATACCAGGCATTCACTTGCATATAGGCATTCCGGTTTCACCACTGTAGTGTAGTGCCTTATTTTAAGATTTTTAGATAGACACATTTTGTTATAAAAACTCTTCGTGATACCATATGCACTTTCCATCTAGCGTACCCTTTCTTGAATTTTATTCCCCTGAATCGGCGACTGGGAATTTGTATGGGTCATCTTCATTTACTCACAACACACCGCATTACAAACGAACAGAGAAGCACGCGATATAAACTACTTCAGGAAGGGCATGCAACGGTAAAAATCCGCCGATACCCACATAAAGTTCCGATTTCAACAAATTTGGAAAATGTTCTTGAAGTTTAACAAGAAGATTATAGGGAAACTATACCTGTAATATTAAAAGAAGTGTATTGACAGAGGAGGGAGCTTCGCAGGGTGTTTTCACATTTCTGCATTCCTTTCTCCTTCGCTTCACTAGCGGCTCGCTTGTTCGTTCAGAACGCTGTGTTCCGTCGTGTGTAACTCAGACGTGACTACCAATACTACTACTAAATATTTTCATTCCGCCCCTGAAAGTAGGGGGGGGGGCTCCTAGACGGTGACGTCGCCTTTCAGGAAGGGAAATTTGTATCGGAGGAGATGTGGGGCCGTGGCCTATACTAGGAACTGTCCTGGCATTCACGAGAATGGAAAAACCACGGGAAACCATTCTCAGGACAGCCGACGGTGGGAACTAGCCCGTCTCCGTCTTCCGAATACAGAGCCGTGGCCATTTGAAGGCCGAAACCTGCTCTGAATCCACTGACCCTTAGAAGTCAGCAGGCAGTAAATGGACGTCTCTCTCTAAGAACTGTCGAAACTCATCTCTCAATATTATGACTATACACACTTGCTCTGTGTCTGGCTCCATGGCTAAATGGTTAGCGTGCTGGCCTTTGGTCACAGAGGTACCGGGTACAGAGGTACTTGTTCTTGGACACTCCCGGCACTAAAAGTCATACGCCATTTCATTTACCTGCCCTGCCTTCGTAATTCATTTGGCTAAATTTGATGAGAAGAAGAGATAAAGTGACAGGGCAGAAATCGGGACTTATTCAGTTAGATTTTGAGTGAAATATAGGTGGTAAGAACGGCGGGTGTAAAGCAAGGTATGAATATTACAGGCAGATCAGAGGAAGTGCAGGATGTATTAGTTACGTAGAAATGGAAAGGTTTGCAGAGGAAAGAGTGGCATGGAGAGCTGCATCAATCCAGTCCCAAACAACAAACAAAATGATCCCCCGGGGCAAGACGATCATCGTTCATTTCTGTTTGGTGGTGCCATCGTGTGGATAATTCGAATGCTAAGTCTTCAGTTGAAGTAACGTCTGTGTTCTGGGATTCGCTCTACTATATGTTTGAAACACTTCATGCGTGTAAACGCTGTTTCAATTCATTTTAATCTAAGGTGATTGTTTTGCATTAGTAATGGGAATATTCGAGAACAAAATGTAGACGAATTCGATTCTTACAAGTTCTCGAGATGTCTCGAGTCCTGATATAAGTATTGGAATAATTTCGCTCGAGGTATTCACTAATGATAATCCCAAAACGAGACCACATTGGTCTCTGTTTATGCAGTAACCGAGAACAGTGAGGATGGTGCCGCCATCTCTGGACGTAACTCAGAACTACCTCTGTATTCAATACGGCCGACTCGACCCGTGGTATTCACCGTTACCTACGCTATAATACAAGGCCTTGCAATGCACTCATGGAAATAGGTGGCACCCTAGTTCACCATTCAGCAGCTAGGATCGCGTTCTTGCCCCCTTGTATTCGCATGGCCGTATATGTCAATAAGTAAATTATGTCCTAAATAAAAAGAACTGAAGGTTTTTGCGAGTATTGACAGTACTGCATTGGCTTGGATATGTCATTGAAGTTTCAAAACTTTCCTTTTGAGGGGCTTCTTCAAGTTTCAAAACTTTCTCTCTTCTACTTGAGTGGCTCGAAGAAATGTTGTTTAATAGAGGTCTCAGAAATGTTCATAGTAGAAAAAGAGGTAGTTTGTCGTCTTTACACTTTCTACACTTAATTTCACTGTTGAACATGTCTTTCTAAATAAACGTACACCTTTTAGTAACTCTCTTCGGGGCAAGTACTGCGTAGCGGAGGTGACAAATTCCGTCGTTCACTGCAGAAGTGCCACAGACGATGATTTTCGCTATCTGAGGGCTCCTCGATCTTGAAAACGAATAAGACACAATGTTGGACTTTGAGTAGCTGGAGAAGAGATATGATCTAAATAGCCTTTACAGTCTGTTTGTTCTTTTGACACACGAACCATGTCATTGTATTCCGCTTGGAGTCTTAAGTAGCTGAAAAAGAGCTCGACGTCATCGCTTGTTATGTTCCTCGTCAATGCATAATGCAAATATATACTTATGAGGTATTTTACGCAGCCCACAGTGGGTTGAGTAGTCAAGATCTATGCCTAATACATTTCCCTCATGGATCTTTTTTTTTTTTTTACTTTCTCTGAATGCATTTGAATTTTCTTAATATATGACAGGAAATCATTAATTAACCAACTGAGGCGTTCATCTTCAGCACTAAAAGATGCTCGTTTGTTCTCATTCCTGGAATATGTCCCATGTGAGGTGTTGCAGATGTCATGTGCGTCGAACAATTTCATAAAATGCTCCATAACACAAATGGTTTATTTTGAATTGTATTTAATGATCTCGGAACAAACCACCTCCATACTTTTGAAACCAGAGATTGTTTCAGGGGAAAATACAATATTTTTAGCTCTTGCTACATTCATTTTCTCCAAATTTGTTGGGCAAATTATTTTCTGATTGGTTTCCTAATTTAAAATTTTTGAGTTTGAAGAGGCCTCTCAAATGATCGCCGGTCACGGTAGCATTGTTTACAAAACAGTCCAGTGACAAATGTTGGAATCGCCCAATTTTTATGACGTAACTCGGATCAAAACTTAGGAACAGAGACCTAATTTCGTCAGCTTGAAGTCGTATCTCATGCGTAATGCTTCCTCTGTATACTGTTTCGAACAGTGAAAATTCACTGGAAACTTGTGAAACGAAATTCCACTACCTTTAATTTCTCGTGAATAAACCATGACTGGAACAGCGAATGCTTAACATCAGACAACCAACTCAGTTAATAAGCACGTTCAAAGGCGCAAAACTGGTAGATAGGGGGCAAGAAAGCGATCCTAGCGGCCCGGCATTGAACTTCAGTGTGACCACTTCGATAGAGTTTTACGGGCTCTATTTCCAGGCCTTGTATTATAACGTGGGCAACGGTATTCACACAGTATTTATGATGGGGGTAAAGAGAGTAATGCACATCATTCAAGTATTTACCTAAGATGTAGTTGAATGCTTCTCTCAGACGGAAGAACGACAAGTTCTCGAGTAGAATCTTACTGATTGAGCTTATGCGCCAATATCAAGTTGTAATGATGGTTATAGGTCACTATCTGAAAGTAAATCACTCACAATCAATTGTTTGCTTTCGTTATACTTCCTATAAGGAGAGATATATAGTATATATATACTAGCAAGATACCCGTGCTTCGCTACGGTATTATACTGAAATTTATAATTGAATGCTTATTGTTTTCGATATATAATCCGCCGAAATTCGCGGTCTGACTCGTTTTCTGCGAGAACCCACCAAAATTCCCGATCTGACTCGTTTTCTATTAGATTACGGCATGTTTCCTCCCATTTTTCAATCTTCTTTTCCAGCAATCGATTTCGTACTTCCCGGGCTAGGCTCTGGTATTCCTCCCGGTCAGTTGGGTCCGTAAATCTTTGCCATCTTTTCCTATAATCATTTTTAATATGGATAAAATCCTTCAGGTGATCCGGCGTGGTGTCATATTGGGTGCCTAGAAGGCACTGAACCCCCGGCCGGACTGCATTTCTAGTCATTACCCGTCCAGGAGCCGTTTCCAGCGCGGTCCGCACATTTGACGACGGTCCGAAACATTATTATTATTATTATTATTATTATTATTATTATTATTATTATTATTATTATTATTATTATTATTATTATTATGTGTTGCTGGAATGGATGATGACAGGAAAACCGGAGTATCCGGAGAAAAACCTGTCCCGCCTCCGTTTTCTCCAGCACGAATGTCACATGGAGTGAACGGGATTTGAACCACGGAACCCAGCTGTGAGAGGCCGGCGCGCTGCCGAGGATCCTTATCAGTACATTAAGAACAGTAAAATCAATTGGTCTCACCTCCTTCTACACCCCACCGCCGTTAAGTTTATTTTTCTTTGCTAGTTGCTTTACGTCGCACCGACACAGATTGGTCTTATAGCGACGACAGGACAGGAAAGGGCTAGGATGGGAAGGAAGCGGCCGTGGCCTTAATTAAGGTACAGCCCCAGCATTTGCCTGGTGTGAAAATAGGAAACCACGGAAAACCATCTTCAGGGCTGCCGACAGTGGGGTTCGAACCTACTATCTCCCGAATACTGGATACTGGCCGCACTTAAGCGACTGCACCTATCGAGCTCGGTTTAAGTTTATTTACCGGCACCCCCCCCCCAAAAAAAAATTACAAGAAGGCTTGTTTCTTATGTTTAAAGAAGGTTTCAAACACCAATGTTCACGTCTATTACCTTCAGTTTTGAGATAGAAGTATCCCCATAAAAATAATTTACTATTTTCACTTCATTTCACACTACTCCCCCCACCCTAAGTGAATTTTCCCGCAAAAAATACTTGTTTCTTTAATAGTAAAGGATCTTCTAAATACCAATTATCACGACTCTAACTTCTTCAGTTTTTGATTTATGTGTCCTCATGAAAGGAATTCAACTCCTTTACACTCCCACCCTCCAAGATGGTTTCCCCCCAAAACGCGTTTTTCTTTGTTTTTAAATGAGACCCAAATACGAATTTTCACGTCTGTAACAACTTTAGTTTTTATTAGATGTATGTATTCTCATTCAATTAATTCAATAATTTTTCAATTCTTTCACCCCCCCCCCCTTCATTGGATTTTCCGAGAATACGTGTTTCTTTATTTGTAAAGCAGATTGCAAATATCAAATTTCACGTCTGTAACATCTTCATTTTTGAGATATCAGTAGCCTAATTAAAAGAATTCAACACCATTTTCAGTCACTTTTACCCCCCCCCCCTCCACCCAAGTGGTATTTCCGAAAGCTAAAAATACACGTTTCTTTATATTTAATAGAGATAAAAAATACCATTTTTCACTTCTGTAACATGTTAAGTTTTTTTAGATAAACTGTAAAAATTCTCATTTTAAAATTTCACCCCTTTTGAGTTCCCCTTAAGTGGAGTTTCCAAACACAAATCACCTATGTTTCTTTAGATTTACAGGAGATTACAAACACCCACTTTTTACGTCTGTAACATTTTACGTTTCCAAGATATTCTGTAGATATAGTCTTTCAAAAATTCACCCAATTTGTCACTCCTTTTTAACCGCCATTAATTGGATTTTCCAAAACTAAAAAATACGTGTTTCTTTATTTTTAAAGGAGATCCCATATACAAATTTTCAGTTCTGTAATATCTTTCGTTTCTGAGATATATGTATCCTCATTAAAGGCATTCAACCCATTTTTCAACCTTTTACACCCCTCCTATTGGGATTTACAGGAAACAAAAAATACGTTTTCCTTTATTTTTAGAGGACATTCTAACTACCAATTTTTACATCTGTAAATTTTAAAGTTTTAAGATGTATACACACTCATTTTAAAAAAATTGCCCTCCCCCCTTTTTACCCCCCAATATTTGGATTTTCCAAAAACGAAAAAATACGTGTGTTTATTTATTTTTAAAGGAGATTCTAAATACCAATTTTCACATATATAACCTTTAAACATTTTGAGATAGATACACTCATTTTAAAATATTACTCCCTTTTCATCCCCCCCTAAATTGGATTTTCCAGAAACAAAAAAATACGTGTTTCTTTAATTTTAACGGAGATCCCAAACACCAATTTTCAGGTCTGTAATATCTTCAGTTTCTGATATATAAGTAGCCTCATTAAAGGCATTCATCCACTTTTTAGCCCCTTTTCACTCCTCCTATTGCGATTTTCCGAAAACAAAAAAATACGTGTTCCTTTATTTTTAATGAAGGTTCTAATTACCAATTTTTACATCTGCAAACTTTAAAACTTTTAAAAATTCACCCCTTTTTCACCCTCCCATTAATTGGATTTTCCAAAAACAAAAAAATACGTGTTTCTTTATTTTTAAAAGAGATCAAAAGTACCAATTTTCAGGTCTGTAATATCTTCAGTTTCTGAGATATAGGTACCGGTATCCTGATTAAAGGCATTCAACCCATTTTTCCCCATTTTCACCCTTTTTCACCCCTCCTATTGGGATTTTCTGAAAACAAAAAAATATGTGTTTCCTTATTTTTAAAGAAGATTCTAAATACCAATTTTTACATCTGTAAGCTTTTAAAGTTTTGAGATATAGAGCAACTCATTTTAAAATTTCACCCCCGTTTTCACCCCCTTAGCGAAGGAATATCCAAAAATCCTCTCTTAGCGAGCACCTACGTCTTAATATGAATATATCCCCAAAATTCCATCTCTTTATGTCCAGTAGTTTTAGCTCGGCGATGATGAATCAGTCAGTCAGTCAGGACAAGCTACTTTATATATATATATTGCCCTACAGGGCATAAATAGCAATGCATAATCGAACTTACCTGCTTACCTTTTACTAGATAAATTCACCACCCTAACTGCAGTCGGCAGACGGTCGTTTACTGGGTTCTTGTGAAGAGAGTATGGGTTAGGAAACATATTCTACTATCCTAAATTATGAAATGAGGAACTCAGTAGCATTTAAATATATATATATATAATTTTACAAAGCAAAAGTTTGTGTTATTAATCATTTCTTTTCAATACAATAGATAGCACACGTAGTGCAATAAAAAAATACCATAAAGGTTTACATCTATACCTTCCGAAGACAACGTGAAATAGCGTGATGACTTGCCGTGGAGAAGAACGTGTCCCCTACATGGAACAGCATCAATAAACCTAGAAATAAAAATACATGATGCTAAGATCAGCCTTGTCTTGCAGAAATAAAGCCATTGAAAAGTGTCCCACATATATTGGGGAGTACATACACAAATAGCAAGTTCGAATCTACTACTACAGGCATATCTCTCCCTATCCCGCATAGAAAAATATATATGTATACGGATGCGAACACAGGTCTATTAAACAGTCATTATATTTACAGGATATACAAATTCAACTGATTCCTCAGTGTCCAGTTCATGCGTAAGACACCTCTATTGACAAGTGAAGAAAAACAAAAGAAAGAATCGCTGCCACACACATGTCTTAGCCTGAAAAAGAAAGAATTCCTCATAACCTTGCCTTTTAAAGATGGTTGCGACCCTCCGCTGTGCAAGGCTGGGACAATAACCTGCTAGTCTCGCCAGTGAAACCTCCCCCAGTACAAAAAAATAAAAACAAGGCCGGCTGTGTCGTCCTGGCCTATTTCCAAGCGCTCAGAGTTTGTGATAGTACATATATCACACCCCAGAATTATATGTAGAAGTTAGAGATATTATTGTCAGTATTCTATTTTATTATTATTATTATTATTTCATTTGTATACTTTGCCATTTATATTGGTAAGCTGGAAGATATCCACATATGTAGGTATGAGTAATATGTTTTGCATGAGTGGGAAAACATTGCTTTAATAACTCTGGTAATTTGAATGAGTCATATGGCTGCCCCAGTGCTTGTTGTTGTACCAGGGAAATTCATGAGTCATGTATATATCCCAGCCTGATGAGATGAGCTTGTTGTTGTAGTAGGAAAGTTTGGTGATTCATGTAAAACTCCCAAGTGTTTGTTTATCTCTTGGGAGAAAGGAGAAGTTCAGGGCATGTCTTGACAAGAGGTTCACTCATGATTGGCTGGCAAGCACCAATCCAGACGTATCATCTGAGAGGAGGGGGATGTTGATGTCTATAAAGGTTGATCATACGGCGGCAACCGAGGACATTGTAAGAGACATTAGAAGGGACATTGTAAGGGTGATTGTAGAGGTGATTGTAAAGGAACGAGAAGGAAGATAACTACAACGACAACTGAGGCACTGTACGGGAAGGAAGTGGTGCTGATACACGGTACTGGAGTGACACAGCTGCAATGGACTGGACTTCAAACGTTCGTGGAGCGTAGTCTAGTTATGTTCGTGGAAAGTGGCTGATTGTGGAGAGTGCTTGCGCATTAAGTATTGTAGCACTTGTGGTGGCCTAGCATTATATGTTGGTGAAAGCTATCTCAGACTTTCCATAATTTATGTTGAGGATCGACAGACTTGTGTATATATCTTTACAAGTGTTAAAATATGTGAACACAGTAGTACAAGGTACAGTATCTGTGTGATGTGATAACTGCCGATTATGAGAATCGGTAATTCGAATTGATATAGAGACAGTGAAGGGTATTTATCTTCATACATGTACATTGTTCATCAGACTATTTACAAATGGTAACTTAGTTCTCGCTTTCGTTTTCCCACGATTTTCATTATTATTGTTGTTGTTGTTGTAAATATGGAGTCTTCCAACAATATTTTATGTGTGTATTATATGTATAATGTTGTATGTTGATGAGGTGCTCATGCACGGAATTTGTTAAGAATATAGTTAGCTATTTTAGAATCAGTGTTATTGATGAATCTAGGTGCAGTTCCTACCTAATTAGTCGTTTTCAGGAGGTTAGGTAAGGCCTGCAGCAGATGTACCAGTACGCAGCATTATGTACACGCCCTGGGATATAAAGTTTATCATGCTCTTATCTAAATTCGAGGGATCCATTCTGGTGAACTCTGGCGCCCATAATACGGATATTTCGGTTAATTATGCTTATTAATTTTATTAAGTTTTTGAGTAATTTTATTTATTTATTTTTATTTATAATTGATTTTATTTATTATTATCAACAAAAAAGTAACAATTGGCGCCCAACGTGGGGCTGAATGGTTGGTACATCTGTTAGGCTTATAAGCGTAGGTGCACTTGTCAGGTGTGGTTGGAATTCTGCAAACTATGTCAGTGAAGTGTTTTGTATGTACGTGATATGTATGTTGGAGTATGAAGAAATGTTGTAGCGAGTCGAGTATTATAAAATTAGGAAGTAGAGAGGTTGTTAAAGTTGCTGGTACTAAGAATCAGGAAAAGAGAAGTCAAAAGAATTCCACCACATTGAGTCTATCGAATTTAAGTGAGAGTAGTGAAATGGCTGATAGTAAGAAAGATCAATCGGCAACGATATGTGAGGAATCTAGTAATCCGTCTCAAACTCAGAATGTAGCGGTTGTTAAGGAAATGGTTCAAGGGGAGGCTTTAACTTTTAGTATGATTAAATCGCTATTTAATGAAATGTCCAGTAAGATTGATAGTAAGAATGAAGAGCTGAAGGTTGAACTGTCTAGTAAAATCGATAATCAGAGTGTTGAATTAAATTCAGTGAGTGTTGAACTGTCCAGTAAGATTGATGGTCACAGTAAAGAGTTGAAGAGTGAATTGAGTTTTTTAAGCAATGAAATATACAGTATTAATAGTGAATTAAATTCAGTTAGTACGGAACTGTCCAGTAAGATTGATAATCAAAGTAAAGAGTTAAATTCAGTGAGTGTTGAACTGTATAGCAAAATTGATAGTTTAAGCAGTGCTGTGAATGGTAGAATAGATGAATTGAACCAGAAGTTTGACCATCAAAGCAGGGAAATTCAGGAAGTCAACAATAAGGTAGAATCTCAACGCTTGGAATTGACTGAGAAAATCGAATGCCGATTTAATGTAGTTAGGAAAGAATTTGTTGAAAACAGCAAGGAATGTGATAAGAGAATAAAAATAGTAGAATATAAAGTTGAAGAAATAGATAGAATTAAATCCAATCAAAACATTTTAGCGAAGCGTATAGATGAGAAGGATGAGAAATTGGAGAAAGACCTTAAGTCGGTAAAAGATGACCTCAAGTCAGTAGAAGGAAATGCCAGAATGGTAGTTGAAGAAGGAATTAAAGCATGTCATGTAAAGTTAAGGCAGGAGATCAGTCAAATCCAAGTAGGTAGCAGCATATGTAATAGGTACGTATCTTGTACGAAGGACTCTGAATTACCCAAATTTAATGGTCGGCAGTTTAATCCGATGGAATTCTTGAAAACGGTGGAGAAACGGTTTTCCAAGAATCTTGACGATGGTTTGATCGAGTGGAGTATGGTTGATGAGATGTTGGATATTGCATTTGTTGGAGAAGCGAGATCCTGGTTTCAAGTTTATAGACAGGGTATTTCGAGTTTGGAGGAATTTAGGGAGAAATTTAGTTCTAAATTTTGGAGTGAAGCTATTCAGGGAAGGGAAAGAGATCGCGTGCTATTTGGCAAGTATAAACCTCAGGAAGGTGTATCTATGACGGAGTATTTCTTGGCGCATGTTCTGATCAGCCAGAATATTGAAGGTCTAGCATCGGAGAGAGATACAGTCCGCCAGATGTTGAGGCATTTTCCTGAGAAGGTCGGATTAGCTGCATGTATGCAGAATATTGTTACGATTAAGGAATTAGAGCAGCTGTTAGAGAGGTTTGATGCTTTGGAAGGGCAGGGGAGGACTAGGCAAAGTGAAGGTAGGAATTACGGGGATAATGGGAGACAAGGTAATCAGGTAGCGGGAGATAGGAATAATCAGAATTTCAGTCATTCTTGGCAAGGGAATCAGGGTGGTAATTCCGGAAGGCGAAACAGACAGTCTAATCAGGGAGGTAATCACCAGGAATATTTTGGCAGAAGACCTAATCAAGGGGAATCAGAAAGTAGGGTGCGTACGGCTCAAAGACCTCCAGATCAAGTGCCAAGACATGATAACAGTGAACAATCCACGTCAAGTAATTTAAACCGGAATCGGACTTCTTAGTTGGGTCAGATAGGCAGTCCGATACCGAAATTCCTATTCACGTGATGAAACAGGTAAGTTACGAGGTAGACGTGAAAGAGGAATTATTGTATGACCATGTGTTTTGTGTTCAGGGAGATTTTGAGAATAGGGGGCGTGATGAAAGTAAGAATGATGTGTCGGATGTCTTACTTTGTACTAGTGGTGATGGTAATAGCGGTGTTGCGATCGATAATCCTACAGAAGTTTCTGAAATTGAAAGTGAAGTTTTCTGTGAAGTTGATGAAGGTTGTTTTGTGAGTGAAGAGTGTTCACGGAGTATACATCATGAGGATGTTTTTGTTGATTTAAGTGTACGTGAGGAGAGTAAAGTTAGGTCCATTATGTGTGAAAATGGTGACTTTGAGATTAATGAAACTTCTGATAAGAGAGTCGAAAGTAGCAGTGTTATTGGCATGAAAGTGGTGCAAGTAGGAGCTGATATGGAAGGTGGTGAAGATGACTTGATTGTTGGGTCATTAAGTGGTAATGATAGCAACATTATAGTGAATTATGGTAAGAATTACAGTAATAGAGTGAGCGTGAGTGAGAATGGAAGTGTGCGTGAGATGAAGGAAAGTCTATCCAAGCGAGTGTGTAATGTTTTATTTAATTCTGAGAGTTGTGTGAATGATGTGAACGACGTGCTGTATGATATCGATGCGGAATGTGTGAAAAAGTATGTGATCTGTTTGCTTGCATTAATTATGGTTTTGTGGAAGAGTAAACGTACTGAGATTCCCGCGCATTTCAGAAAGAGGGATTTCCTTTTTATGAATGTTCCGAATGAAAGTTTGTATGATTCTTGTGTGACTCGATGGGATGAATCTTTGTGTGTGAGATAGAGTGTATTCTAGAAGTAGTTAGTTTTATTGGGGTACGCATTCCTCGCTCATCGATGCCAATGTTAAGTTTATGTATAAGTTTTTTCAATTGTATCAGGCTCCATATACTGTGGACAGTAGAATAGGCAAGTGTGCTTATAGGCTCCTAACCACTGACAAAAAGGTTCTTGGGACATTTAATATCTATAGCCTTCGCAGATATAAGAGATAGGTTCTGCACCTTGGATGTATATATTACCAATTTTAATGTATGTGTACAGTAGCAAAAAGAGATTGTGTTCTATGGTATATGAAACAATCAGAGTTGTGTGTACATAGACATATTATTATTATTATTATTATTATTATTATTATTATTATTGTTTGGACAAATTGTAATT
The DNA here is from genome assembly GCF_040414725.1 of Anabrus simplex. Classification (NCBI taxonomy): domain Eukaryota; kingdom Metazoa; phylum Arthropoda; class Insecta; order Orthoptera; family Tettigoniidae; genus Anabrus; species Anabrus simplex. Next base: position 503,183,960 of record NC_090267.1, read on the forward strand.
CGTGTGTGCGAATACAATGCAGTAGGCGCAATGTATATATCATTATTACAGTAAATTATGTGTTCAGTTATGTCATTATAAGGTTATGTATGAAGTTCTGTTTTATGGTGAATCATAATATGTGATATCATCGATTCACCAAGGGGGCGTTATGTGATAGTACATATATCACACCCCAGAATTATATGTAGAAGTTAGAGATATTATTGTCAGTATTCTATTTTATTATTATTATTATTATTTCATTTGTATACTTTGCCATTTATATTGGTAAGCTGGAAGATATCCACATATGTAGGTATGAGTAATATGTTTTGCATGAGTGGGAAAACATTGCTTTAATAACTCTGGTAATTTGAATGAGTCATATGGCTGCCCCAGTGCTTGTTGTTGTACCAGGGAAATTCATGAGTCATGTATATATCCCAGCCTGATGAGATGAGCTTGTTGTTGTAGTAGGAAAGTTTGGTGATTCATGTAAAACTCCCGAGTGTTTGTTTATCTCTTGGGAGAAAGGAGAAGTTCAGGGCATGTCTTGACAAGAGGTTCACTCATGATTGGCTGGCAAGCACCAATCCGGACGTATCATCTGAGAGGAGGGGGATGTTGATGTCTATAAAGGTTGATCATACGGCGGCAACCGAGGACATTGTAAGAGACATTAGAAGGGACATTGTAAGGGTGATTGTAGAGGTGATTGTAAAGGAACGAGAAGGAAGATAACTACAACGACAACTGAGGCACTGTACGGGAAGGAAGTGGTGCTGATACACGGTACTGGAGTGACACAGCTGCAATGGACTGGACTTCAAACGTTCGTGGAGCGTAGTCTAGTTATGTTCGTGGAAAGTGGCTGATTGTGGAGAGTGCTTGCGCATTAAGTATTGTAGCACTTGTGGTGGCCTAGCATTATATGTTGGTGAAAGCTATCTCAGACTTTCCATAATTTATGTTGAGGATCGACAGACGTGTGTATATATCTTTACACGTGTTAAAATATGTGAACACAGTAGTACAAGGTACAATATCTGTGTGATGTGATAACTGCCAATTATGAGAATCGGTAAGTCGAATTGATATAGAGACAGTGAAGGGTATTTATCTTCATACATGTACATTGTTCATCGGACTATTTACAAATGGTAACTTAGTTCTCGCTTTCGTTTTCCCACGATTTTCATTATTATTGTTGTTGTTGTTGTTGTAAATATGGAGTCTTCCAGCAATATTTTATGTGTGTATTATATGTATAATGTTGTATGTTGATGAGGTGCTCATGCACGGAATTTGTTAAGAATATAGTTAGCTATTTTAGAATCAGTGTTATTGATGAACCTAGGTGCAGTTCCTACCTAATTAGTCGTTTTCAGGAGGTTAGGTAAGGCCTGCAGCAGATGTACCAGTACGCAGCATTATGTACACGCCCTGGGATATAAAGTTTATCATGCTCTTATCTAAATTCGAGGGATCCATTCTGGTGAACTCTGGCGCCCATAATACGGATATTTCGGTTAATTATGCTTATTAATTTTATTAAGTTTTTGAGTAATTTTATTTATTTATTTATATTTATAATTGATTTTATTTATTATTATCAACAAAAAAGTAACAAGTTCCTTCACCAAAAGGGCTTTTATCCTCCTCTACTCATGACAAACCAATAGCCACATAATGAGTGGGGAATCACATCACATTATATATATCCAACACGAGTAAAAGACCGCCCTGGGCCTCATTTATAACATATAAAGTACTTCGCCCTGTTATTCACATAAAACATCATCGTCATTCCATATGACGTGTTCCTGGTAACCCCCAAGTCTAGGGTTCAAGCCATTACTTGAAAGAGTAACACGGGGTCGCAGATATTCATGACACAACCTCCGGGGTAGTCTCATTTCACCCACAGTCGATTAAATAAATGCAAGCGTTTGAAATAAAACCTTAAATTCAGGCAGCATGCATGAGCTATGTTACGCAGATCAGACAACCCTTCCCAATAAAGAGAAATGGATCATTATCCTAAGTAACCCATAGTTACAAGCAGATTTTATCCGACTCCAGACACTAAGGAAAACTGATCTAAGCTCAATAAACAAGCTCCCGTAATACTATGTACACTACATCCTATCACATAAACTAACCTAATCCTTGCTTCCTACAATAAAAAAATATATGCCTTACACATATGTATAAAAAACATCTCAATAAATAGCCTGATGGGCCATAATCACATCCCCTACAATATTTACAAATTTAATCAATGTATTTCTGCGTAACAACCCCCTCTGGTCCTAACACATGCATATAAAATTATGGTTCACTTATCTATCACCTCGGAGACCTCTTCCTCTCCTTCCGGGTTGAATCGCCTGCTTAAGCAATCATGGTAGTAGTATGGTCCTGGGTCGATCCTCTAGGTCCAGTCTCCATGTATAACTTGTTCATGACGTCGTCTTCTGGTAGAATGGGTCGTTCAAGATGCCGTCTTCTTGAAGTTATGGTCGGAGGCTCTCGTTTCACACGTCTCTTGAACACGGCACCAGTCTTCACTCTAGTATCAGAAATCAACAACTGAATCATTCGAGGTACTCGTTATCTCATGCCCGATTGTTCCAGACTCATATGCCTAAGGTGAACAATGCCGATTAGTTTAGCTTATTATTAGCACCTTTTCTGCACTTCACAAACTTCCCCTTATCGCTTCATAATGAAGTCTATAGATACGGCATTCTTTACCAATTATTAGGCACTCGCGACCTCACTGCAAAGCGTCTAAACCTTGTCCTACACTTGAATTACCTCCGGTATATACGGTATTCCTCACCATCAATTAATTAGGCACTCATGACCTCACTGCAAAGCGTCTAAATACTAGGATATGCTGGAATTACCACCGGAAAGTTTATAAATTACCGATCCACTGAAACAAAGTTAGCGCAACAGTACTCGTTATTCACAGTCTTTGTCCTAAACAAAAGTTTCTGGCGTAAATACAAGCAGACAAGCGACACGCACGGACAGCAGTCTTATTGTCGAATGAATCCTCTCCTTCCACATCTCTCAGCTCTTATAGGAGACAGGAACCCACGCGACGCCCTGGGAAGCCCCGGGAAACAACTTAAGTTTGGTATGCGGCCTCCACATATTTTCTCACGGTGGTCGGCTTACTACGTGGTTATTAATCTAGTTATTTGTTAACAGCATTAGACGTATCATTGGCTTCGTAAAATTCTGGAGATAATTTCCATCCTTTTATCATCCCGGAAAACCTTCAGATAGAGGAGATATCGCTCAATTTCCGTGATGTGATGCACCTGACTACTCCCGCTAATTTTTTTTGGTAGGATGGCATGCTTCTCCCCCAAGCAAATTCTTATCTCCTTTTCTCCCTTCCACATATTCTGTCTCACTCATGCATTGCCTAGGGAAATCACCTTCTGGGTTCCCGCGATCTATACGGCATCACGCCCTTCCAGTTGGCGTCATGTTGCGCAATATTATTTCTGCGTTAAATATCATTTGTTAATGACTGAACAGAACGGTATATATTTGAATTTGCTTTACGTCGCACTGACATGAATAAATCTTATGGTGACGATGGGATAGGAAACGGCTAAGAGCGGGAAGGAAGTGGCGTGGCCTTAATTAAGATACAGCCACAGCATTGTCCTTGTGTGAGAATGGGAAACAACGGAAACCATCTTCAGGCCTGCCGACAGTGGGATTCGAACCCACTCTCTCCCGAATGCACACTGACAGCTTCGTGCTCCGACCCACGCGACCACTCCCTCAGTGAAATAAAATGCAAATTAACACAATTGATATTTAACATATACATAGTATATTAATGCAAATAAACAATAGAGTAATAAGAGAATTAGGAGAGGGATTGAGAGAACGAAAATTCATATTTGGACAACAACCAATGGCGTAATATCAAATCTATATAAAATAGCTGCAGGTTAGCATTTCTTATATGTTTGTCAAATAATATATACACCGTACAAGGCTAGACTTTACTAAAGCGCTTCCTGGAAACTAATTGTTCTTGATGTCCAGGGTTCGCTTACATTTCAGTTATTCGAGTTACGTAAGACTCTCGAAATTAGTTTCGAATGCAAGTTTCGGTTTTTAAATGTTCTCTCAGGACGAACAGAAATGTGTAGTGTGACGATTTTGCTGGTTGATACGTTTCTTCATTCGCGGCGCTGTCGGGGTCAGCTGTCTCTCAACAAAGCAAAGTAAAGCAACGTCTTCTCCGTACAGGCCATGAAGGCCCTTGGAAGGGTAGAAGTTAAATGCTTCCACTATCAGTAACCTCGGTATTTGATGGGGTAGAATGGTTAGCCTTTGCTCCCAGAAATTTACCTGGTACTCATTTATGGTGCAGGCTGAGTGAACCTCACGGCCAAGTGCACCTCCGGAAGTGGAAATCAGTCCCTGCCGTTGTTACAATTCTTGTTTATTTTCCACCTAATTCAATACATAACAATGTTTATTGTCCCTGGAAGGACATTTTATTACAATACAGCACTAAGAGGGTCATGTTTCGTTCGTTATATCGAGCATCTTCAGCCTCATTTGAACAAATATCTCAAGGTTAAGTCTTTACATTGAACCTTCGAAAGGGATGAAAGTTGGGGAAAACACAGAGACGGCACGGATGAATAATTGATGTTTATTTCAAACCGATATGCAGGTTACACAATGCGCACGGCATCGACTCAGTAGGATGTAGGACCACCGCGAGCGGCGATGCACGCAGAAACACGTCGAGGTACAGAGTCAATAAGAGTGCGGATGGTGTCCTGAGGGATGGTTCTCCATTCTCTGTCAACCATTTGCCACAGTTGGTCGTCCGTACGAGGCTGGGGCAGAGTTTGCAAACGGCGTCCAATGAGATCCCACACGTGTTCGATTGGTGAGAGATCTGGAGAGTACGCTGGCCACAGAAGCATCTGTACACCTCGTAGAGCCTGTTGGGAGATGCGAGCAGTGTGTGGGCGGGCATTATCCTGCTGAAACAGAGCATTGGGCAGCCCCTGAAGGTACGGGAGTGCCACCGGCCGCAGCACATGCTGCACGTAGCGGTGGGCATTTAACGTGCCTTGAATAGGCCTACGCACTAGAGGTGACGTGGAATCATACGCAATAGCGCCCCAAACCATGATGCCGCGTTGTCTAGCGGTAGGGCGCTCCACAGATACTGCCGGATTTGAACTTTCTCCACGCCGACGCCACACTCGTCTGCGGTGACTATCACTGACAGAACAGAAGCGTGACTCATCGGAGAACACGACGTTCCGCCATTCCCTCATCGTAGTCGCTCTAGCCCGGCACCATGCCAGGCGTGCACGTCTATGCTGTGGAGTCAATGGTAGTCTTCTGAGCGGACGCCGGGAGTGCAGGCCTCCTTCAACCAATCGACGGGAAATTGTTCTGGTCGATATTGGAACAGCCAGGGTGTCTTGCACATGCTGAAGAATGGCGGTTGACGTGGCGTGCGGGGCTGCCACCGCTTGGCGGCGGATGCGCCGATCCTCGCGTGCTGACGTCACTCGGGCTGCGCCTGGACCCCTCGCACGTGCCACGTGTCCCTGCGCCAACCATCTTCGCCACAGGCGCTGCACCGTGGACACATCCCTATGGGTATCGGCTGCGATTTGAAGAAACGACCAACCTGCCCTTTTCAGCCCGATCACCATACCCCTCGTAAAGTCGTCTGTCTGCTGGAAATGCCTCCGTTGACGGCGGCCTGGCATTCTTAGCTATACACGTGTCCTGTGGCACGCGACAACACGTTCTACAATGACTGTCGGCTGAGAAATCACGGTACGAAGTGGGCCATTCGCCAACGCCGTGCCCCATTTATCGTTCGCTATGTGTGCAGCACAGCGGTGCATTTCACATCATGAGCATACCTCAGTGACGTCAGTCTACCCTGCAATTGGCGTAAAGTTCTGACCACTCCTTCTTGGTGTTGCATTTGCTCTGTCAGTCAGTGTATATAGCTGTGAAGGACTAGACATTGATCACAATTTGCTGATGTCCAGGTCATAGTAATGTTCCAACCATTTGTAAGATTTGGCTAAACGTCTCGTTGGTTCCCAGATTTTATTAACACTGTTTAGTACCAAGTTCTTTCTTTTTTAAATTTAAATGTCCTATTTGAAATTAATGATATTAGAGGTTTAAAATTGCGATGTTATTCTTCTGCGTTTTACTTTCAGTTTAGTTGAGAAACCACTACTTTATTAAAAGATTGTGTATTGAATGATTGTGATCTACTGGAATCATCACACTAGTAGTCTTCACCGATCTTCACCATGGTTTGAGTCAGCCAATTTTGACTTCTTCTTCTTTATCTGTTTACCCTCCAGGTTTGGTTTTTCCCTCAGACTCAGCGAGGGATCCCACCTCTACCGCCTCAAGGGCAGTGTACTGAAGCTTCAGACTTTGGGTCGTGGATACAACTGGGGATGATGACCAGTACCTCGCCCAGGCCGCCTCACCTGCTATGCTGAACAGGGACCTTGTGTTGGGGATGGGCAGATTGAAAGGGATAGACAAGGAAGGGGGAAGGAAGCAGCCGTGGCCTTGAGTAAGGTACCATTCCCGCATTTGCCTGGAGGAAAAGTGGGGAAACTATGGAAAACCACTTCGAGGATGGCTGATGTGGGAATCGAACCCACCTCTACTCATTTGACCTCCCGAGGTTGAGTTGGACCCCGTTCCAGCCCTCGTACCACTTTTCAAATTTCGTGGCAGAGCCGGGAATCGAACCCGGGCCTCCGGGGGTGGCAGCTAATCACACTAACCACTACACCACAGAGGTGGACTTATTTTTACACTAATAATTAATAATTTCGTGTGGCTATTTCTAGCCGAGTCCAGCCCTTGTAAGGCAGACCCTCCGATGAAGCTGGGCGGCATCTGCCACGTGTAGGTAACTGCCTGTTATTGTTGTGGAGGATAGTGTTACGATTTTTACACTGATCTGTTTGTTATTGAAGCGTGGTTAAAAGGAACACCAATAGATTCTGCTGGTGTGTTGTTTTACTGCAACGTCTGTGGATACATGTGTCCATTTATTCACGCTTTAGTGCCTAGCAAGTGCCTAGCGCAAGAAGCAAGAAACACGATAACAAATAGTCTCCGTACTGCAAAAAGCATCTATTGGTGTCCCTTTTAAGCAAGCTCCAATTACAAACAGATCAGTGTAATAATAGGCTGACTCAATCCCTGGTGAGGATCGGTGAAGACTACTAGTGTGATGATTCCAGTAGATCACAATCATTCAATACACAATATTTTAATAAAGTAGTGGTTTCTCAACTAAACTGAAAGTACAGCGAAGAAGAAAAACATCGCCAATTTAAACCTGTAACATCATTAATTTCAAATAGGACATTTAAATTTAGAAAAATAACTTAGCACTAAAGTTAATAAACTCGCCCGGTGCTATATATTTTAATTTGTTAATTCTTTTTAATTGTGTGTTAACCAGTGGTAACATTTTGTTGGTGTAAAATAATTTTAACACACAAATTATTTATATGAAGGTTCAATGTTAGTGTTGTACTGTAATAAAATGCACTTCTAGAGACAATAAACATTTTTATGTATTGAAATACAGTCACTCGCATAAGTATTCGTCCGCGTTCGTCATGTAAGGACAGCACCAATACAATAAAGAAGTTAATTGTAAACAAGTAATAGTATGTTTTATTTGCCATCTGAACAGCTGAGGACATAATTTATAGCACCCTAAGCGCTGGCATTTCGAATAAATAAAAAACAATCGCACTGCTTGCAGGAAAGTCACGTTGCAAAAGTATTCATCCACAATAAGAACTCGAGGAATGTTCAGTCATTGTCTAAGTATCAGAAGCGCGTCGAACGTCCTTTGGAATCAATCACGGCTTGAAGGCGTTTCACCATGGATGTCACCAGTTTTTCTGTCACTTCCGGGCCTATTTTGTGCCATTCTTCTATGAAGGATTGCTTCAGAGCTTCTTTATTGGGAATACGCTGCTTGCTCAATTCACACTTTAATTTCGCCCATAAATGCTCTATGGGGTTTAAGTCTGGGGACTGGGGTGGTGTCTGCAGCACATGAGGTGTAATGTAGAGTAGCCATTCCCGAACAACCCGAGCAGTGTGCTTAGGGTCATTATCTTGCTGGAAGAAGTATCCACTACTAAGACCTAATTTTGCTACGCTGGGTGGTAAGTGTTGCTTTAATATATTCAAATACACCATCTTATCCATCCGTTCAGGTATTATATGGCAGTTGCCTACCCCAGCCACCGACATACACCCCCATACCATTATGGAACCTCCTCCATATTTTACGGTTGGTTGCAGATTTTGACTTTGGAGCTCGGCGTTCTTCTTTCTCCATACACGTCGCTTTCCAGAGCAATTAAATAAACAGAATTTGCTCTCGTCCGCAAACAACACGCGTTTCCAAAATGCTGGTGGCTTCATAACGTACTGTTTGGCAAACGCCAGCCTCTTCTTACGGTTCACCTCACTTATCCAGGGCTTCTTCCGACTTGTACACCCCTGCAAACCAGCCCTGTGTAACACACGTCGTACGGTGTCGGTACTGATGTTCTTCCCAGTGGAGGTTTGTACTTCTGTTCGAAGCACACATGGGGATTTTTCTGGACGGTGCGTATAATGCTTCACTCTTCGCGTGCTGTCAGCTTCCTTGGCCGCCCAGGTCTTGCTCTGTTGAGTACAGTTGCACTGGTCTTATATCGCTGAATGATACTTGCGACTGTACTTCGCGGTATTCCGGTTTTTTCAGCAATTACTCGTTCCGAATTACCAAGTTGGTGGAGTTGGATACGTTGGCGTTCAACAACAGTTCGTTCCCTTATCTTACCCATTATACTCAAGGCATGCACTAGATGTTAACTCACCGACACTGTCCGTATCACTGATGGACTGAGCTTGATGATGTGTCTCATTTCCTCAATGCTGGGTTCGTTCTACAAGCCAGTGCACAAGGTGGACGAATACTTTTACGTTGCCATTTCCTAGCCCAACCACACTCATTATCATTTACTAACTAGTATTGACGTGCAAGATGTATATTCTGCCGGTATTATTGTACGTATATATTGCATATGCACTGCGTATTTGTTTCTGAACGTACCCGAAGCCTTGTAATGCTTTTTTGATGTTCAATATATGAACAGGACAGATGGACGAATACTTATGCGAGTGACTGTAGGTGGAAAATAAAACTAGAATTGTAACAATTAGTATTAAGTTAAATACGGGTAAAAAGTGTCTCTGAACATGTGTTTCTAATTGGGAATTAAAGAGATTTCATTTGGAATGTATAGTTTAAATAAATGATCGGAAACCGTGTATTTATTTCTGTGGTGCTTCAGGACTGTGCATTGTGTTTACTGTCTCAAACGTTTGTGCTCAGTTGAGTTAAAAGTTCATTCAGTTATTCGCCGCGAAAATGACTGCGTATCAAACTCTGCAACAATTATCAGTTATAAGTTTCAAAAATGTCAACTGCTTAGTGTACATCTTGCGAAATATATCGCATTAATCATATGAAACCTCTGCAGGCACATGTAATTCTTACATAACTACTTCATTTATATATTAGCTTGCTCAGCTCAATCATGAATCTTACTATTAACGTGCTCTGGAGATGCTTAATTCTCTGACTTCATTGCACCGAATCCTTAACTTACCTGTATGAACGATTTCATAGCCTTTCTGAACACCACGATAAAAATACCAGAGCACTGAGCTCGACATTGCTCGCTATTCCTAGGCATTAATCCTCAACCTACAACAATTCCTTCACTGTTGTGGCCAGCCGTGAATGGAACTTCCTTCCGCAGGAGGTCAGAGGGATAACAAACCACGGAAGATTTAAAGGTATATGCTCAAAATATCTCTATAATACGAGTTCGTAGTGCGACAGAATTCTTCTTCTTCTTATTCTTCTCCTTCTCATCCTGGCTCTCATTCTTCTTATTATTATTATTATTATTATTATTATTATTATTATTAATATTAATATTATTATTTCATTCATCAGTAGTGTTAGAGAATACTCAGCTGTGGTTCCCTGCATAGTTATCCTTATCCCGATCCCCATTTGTAACATTTTTCGCCGACAATAATAACACGAAAACTGTAACATTTGTTAGTGTGAAATATTTCTGTAATTGGGAAAATTACCTGTAAATATTAGTAGGTTTGTCTATAATTATTATTGTTGTTACGGAGTTATCCGTGGAAGGCAGAGGTGATAGAAGGAATGGGTCTAACTACAAGTCTTAAAGATGAAATTAATATTAAAATAAAGGTTATATATTCAACAGATAATAACATTTAACAATTTTCACTAAGTGAAATAACAAAGAAAATCAGGTACAATGCAACTTTACAAAAGAAAGTACAAGTTACGGGGTCTTTACAATTTCTGGGCTATGAGCCCAAATTCGTCAATCCTTGAGCTCTCAGCTCACAACCACAAAATACCAAAGGACAGAACGCCCCTCATTACATGGAGCACTTACTCCCAACTTCACATCTCAAGCCTCTCTAAGGCGCTTTTACCACAACACCATAAAGAGCTAACCCGCTCTCGATATTTCGAGCCTATAAAGGCAATAACAGACTATTACACTAAATTGCCATCAAGGCATAACTTATAAAGAAACAGGGGTATCTCGTACCCAATCTACTGGGCCTTAGTGGGCAAAAACTAGGTTAATTTGAATGGCCCAAAATACAAAAGGGATGGAGGCGTGAATTAGCACTCCTAAATACACATTTTAAAACCTAATTGGCGCTAGGCCAATTACACAGGGGCTAATCCCAAGCTAGGGAGGTGAGTCGTATGAGAAACCTTCAATACATTAAGGAAGAGAAGAAACGGTTATGAAAACGTAGTCACCTCAAACTTCAAAATGAAGGGGAGCACGAGAGGGTAAAGCACTCTCTATCCCCGCTTTACAGTTAAAGAGATTAGTAGTTTTTACATAGATTAAAATGGGATTTACATTTTAAAAAGGTTGGTTACATATTAAAGGTTTCGAACCTTCCCCGCGAGTTAAACTGCTGAGCTAGCAAGAAAATATGTTAAATGGCCATTACCTTTTGAAGATCTGTTGCCCGAAGAAAGAGGCGCTTCCCGCCCCATACTGCATATCCACACACTAAGCAAGATGTTGTTGAAGTGGCTAAGAGCCGAGAAAATCAGCAGTTTTTAAACCCTCGCGGAAAATTCGAGACCTTTCATGAATGATTAAGACCCGCCCACAAACGTTTATTGGTTAACAGCGAAAGTTACACACAAATCGATGAAGAAACACCTTATTGGTGGGAAATTAATTACAGAAATTTAGGATTGGTTAAATTCAAAACAGGCGGAAAGAAAGCTTAATATTGCCAACCCTCAAATGAAAGAACAAAATTTAGTAAAGACAAAACTTATGAATACAAAATTTCTCCTAGAAAGTTCATTCCTTCGCACCAGAGTGCATTATCATAGTTTTTAGTAGATACACCTGTTAGAGAATGTCCACACTTCTTGATCAACAAAAACAAATCAAAAACACCTAGAGACATCTTCTGATAAACAGGAGAGTTGATTCAGTTGTTACAGTTCAGGGTTTCTCCTGTAGAGGAGTTTCAATTGGCGCAAGATTTGAACTTGCCTCGTAGAGGTGTACCACCCGGTACAGTCCTCCCCCCCCCAAAAGTCGTTCCAAGGGGTGACACAGAAGAATGTTTAAAAAAAAATTCCAAAACAAAAGTCCACGTTTGTTGCTGATTAGTTGAAGAAGAATTTAGAAGAGAAAATACAATTTTTCAGTAGTCGGAGGTCTCTTAAGTTGTTTGATATAGATGGGTAGGACTAGTTTAAGTGCAGCTTTAGAGTTTCTTTGTTGTAGTGGAATTGCGAAACCAAAAACATTAATTCATGGGGGTAATATGTTTCTAAGTCCACCAAAGGTTGATTTGAAGCAAAAATGTATTAATTGCAGATATAGAGTGTCCATGTAACTGCAGAAGTACATTAGCTGCCGATTAATTTTGACGGCAAGACCTGCCGCCGCTGCCTGTATCCAGTGGAGGCCGCTCGGACCCCTCAAGTACCCTGAGATACCTCTCTCCCGCTCTATGAGGGGAGTAGTCGTGAAGCAAGCCGCAAATGCAAGGTTTGTTTACAGTCCAGAGATGAGCTGGTGGATGGTGCGCCGCACATCCTCCTGTGCCGGGAGGTAGCCTCCGGCGCGCCGCACCCAGAAGAACATCACGGGAGTGGAGTGTGCCCATACTCCACCACAGTGGGGGTAGGGCGACGAACGGCTGCGGGGCGCTGAAACATAAAAATCTCGGTGGCAGAATTGTTGTTGGAATAAATGCTTTATGGTACCGTCTTAGTGGTGAGGCTGAGGGGCCAGCGGCGTGGAAACTTTTATTTTTATTGCCACTGGTGTGGTTTAGCAGGAGACGGGAGCTTGGTAATGGCCGTACAGGAAATACAGCAGAATGACCCGCGGGTAAGGTCTTACATTAAATATTGATTACAATAACAATTAAACTATATTGGGGCAGAAGGCCTCTGAAAAAACCAAAATATAACCTTTACGCCGCTGTAACACATAGATGGCTAAGTTAACAATGACCCTACAAGGGTTTAATTTGAGATATATGTACCCTAAAGATCCTCTCGGTGGCTGGATTGCTTACTAACAATGTTACTGGAGTTAGGAAATTCAAAATTATGCTGGGGTCAAGCTTGCCCGCGGGAACAAAATTCTTGACCATAACTTGGTCTCCTACTTTTAAATTGGTGGGCCTCCGTCCACGATCATATCTTTCCCTAACCTTTTCATGAGAAATATTAAGGTTGGCCTTAGCCTTCTTCCAAACATCTCTAATATTATCTGGATCTATTGTCTCTGGTAGAATATCACTAAGAGACCAAAGGTTAGAGAGCGGCGTGTTGGGAACAAACTTAAACATCAAAGAAGCTGGAGTAAACTTATGGGATTCATGAACCGCCGAATTTAAAGCGAAAGCTAACCAATGCAAGGACGTGTCCCACCTAGAATGATCATCATGATGATAGGCAATAAGAGCCGACCTCAGATTACGATTGACCTGTTCAGCCAAAGATGGTTGAGGATAGTACGCAGAGGTTGTTACATGAGAGATGGATAAATCAAAACAGAATTTACGGAAGAGATTGGAGGTGAAAGCTTCAGCATTGTCAGAAACGATATATTGACACGGGCCAAAAGAAGCAAAGATGGAATTCAAACAAGAAATAGTAGACTGAGCGGTAGCCAGCTTAGTCGGAAATAACCAGGAAAATCTTGTGAAACCATCCCCTTAGATTGGGGGAAGGGTCCTACGTAGTCGATGTAAAGACGTTCCATGGGGCGCGACGCTTGGTGAGAAGACAATAAACCTAGCTTAGTGGACACGGTAGGTTTACTCAGCCAACAGGTTTTACAAGCTTTTACCAACTCACGAATTTCGCCGTCCATACCTTTCCAGATGAACATTTCTCGGATCTTTTCTTGTGTTTTGAAGATGCCTAAATGCCCCCTAATGGGGTCTCATGGTAGTACTTGAAGATCATAGGTACTAGAACCGCTGGAACCACAACTTTCATCTTCTGATCATGCCTCGACGGGCAACATAAAACACTATTCCTCAACACATAAGGGACAACATGTTCCCCAGAAGAAAGGGTTTCCATGATAGGGGCCAGCGTAAGATCTTCACGTTGATATTTTTCGATATCCCTAAACAGCATGGGAGCATCAGTTAGAATGGCATTAACCTCAGGAAGTATGGACTCGGGCAGTGAAGAACTGTCAACCTGTTCAGGGATCCCTACATCATTGGCAAACATGCGGCTTAGTCCATCTGCCACAACATTTTTAGTTCCTCTAATGTGCCTAACACCAAACTGGAAGGCAGAAATTCTGAGTGCACACCGGGCTATACGACCAGTATGACGCGGCCTAGCTGAGACCCAGCTTAATGCTTGGTTATCCGTTTCCAAGTCGAACTTGACGTGTTCCAGATAGAGACGGAACTTCTCTAATGCAAATAAGACAGCCAAACCCTCAAGTTCATAGATGGAATTCTTGGCTTCTTGAGCCGATAATGTCCTAGATGCGTAGGCGATGGGTCGCCTCCCTAGTTCAGTCTCTTGAAGAAGGACTGCAGCCACCGCCGACGACGACGCGTCGGTTTGGATGATGAATTTCTTCAAAAAATCAGGCATGGCAAGAACAGGGGCATTACACAGAGCTAATCTGAGATCTTCGAAAGCGGCTTGATGAGAAAGTCCCCACTCAAATTTGAGGCCTTTCCTACGAAGTAAGTTCAAGCGTGCCGCTCTATTAGCGAAGTTAGGAATAGATTTCCTGAAGAAATTCACCATACCAATGGATCTGGCAATTCCTTTGGTGTCCTTAGGAGGTTTGAAATCACGGATGGCCTGTGTTCTAGAATGATCTACAGCGACACCATCGGTCGACAAAATGTGTCCTAGAAATGACATGGAAGGTTTAGCGAAAGCAACTTTGGACAGCTTAACTGTTAACCCTGCCTTACGAAGGCGATTAAGGACCTCTTTCCGATGATCAAGGTGTTCTTCAAAGGTCTCAGAAAATACGACGACATCATCAAGATAATGGTATAGATACTCAAATTTGATGTCGGAGATACCCTGTCTAGCAGTCTCGTAAGCACTGCTGCTCCCTCGGGGAGCCCGAAAGGCACGCGGATGTATTCATACAAGTTCCAATCCGTGGCAAACGCTGTAAGATGTTTAGATTCTTACGCCAGAGGGATCGGGTTATAAGCCCGATTGAGTGAAGGTCTGGAATGGGGCACAGATTGTAACACCACCTTACGATTGAGAGCCCTATAATCAATCACAGGCCTGAAGCCACCTTGGGGTTTCGGAACAAGGAAAATATGCGATGAATACGCCGACTTAGAGGGCCGAATTATACCATCTTTTAACATCTGACCTATGATCTCTTTCAGAGCCTTCATTTTAGGTGGAGATAATCTATAAATAGGAAGTCGAACAGGGATCGAATCCGTAACCCCAATTTTGTATTCGATGAGGTCAGTAACACCAAGAGTAACAGAGAAAACATCTGGAAACGACTGTCACAACTTCCGAATACTCTCTGCCTGCTCCTCAGGTAGATGTCTAAGGTCTAACAACATCTCATCCTGGGTAGGCGAAACAGATGAACATGATACAGAACTACATTTAAGTAAGGGGATTTTGAAATTACTAGCAAATTTGAAAGTGCACGACTTGCTTTGAAGGTCGAGCACTAGGCCGGAATGAGACATGAAATCCGCTGCCAATATAATGGGGCAAGACAAGTGTTTTGCCAACAATTTTACTTTCCAAGTAAATTTAGAAATGCGAATTCTAGCATACAGGAAACCTAAAATTTCTAATGGAGATAAGTTTGCCGAAACGCATTGAACCAAAGACGAACGAAAATCAGGAAGTTTACAAACAGATTTTAATTTAGAGTACCACTCGGACGAAATAATGGAACAAACACTGCCTGAGTCTAAAAGAGCAGTTACAGGCTCATTGTTCAATTCAATTTTGAGAAATGGGACAGGTGCGGGAGTATCCGCCGCAATCCTAAGACATTCCTTAGGACCTTCAAATGATAAATTAGAGGACTGAGTTTTCCCTGAGATTTGGTCGGATTTAACCGGTCCTGAGCCTGAAGAAAGTGGGTGCGCCGACTCAGCCGATGCCACTAGTCACTTTTGATTATTGGTGATGTTGGAATGTGCACCAGAAGTTGAGCTGGAGGGGGTGCTATTAGTATTCGGGCAATTCTTGGCAATATGGGAAAACGCTCCGCATTTAAAACAGCCTTGAGATGACCCTGCTCCATTCTTTGTCCCGCTAGATTTAACTAAAGGGCACTTGTTTCGGAGATGATCGGCCGAACCACAAGCATAATATTTACGGGGTGTGACGGGTCGGCGAAGTGGAGGCCGAAAATTACTAGAGGACGGAGGGGGCTCCTTCGCGACCCGCAATGTGTCCGCATATCTAACCCCTTCGGCTGATACAGCCATAGCCTCTAACTCGATAAAAGTTTCAGGACGCGAAGCAAATACCCTAGTATAGAATTTGATATCTTGAATGAAGTCGGCAAGGTTTTCATCCAGACGTTGTACTCGGTAGTAGTACTTTTGAATTAGCGATGACCTAGCTCGGGCCGGAATAAAATTAGCTAACAGATGGGCATGGAAGTCTTCTATTGATGATTGTTCAGCAATTGCCCTAACTGTCTTGTCTGAGAGGACACCAATGGAATAAGGGTAAATAATTTGAAGGATTTGACACGGAGAAAGAGAAAAACAAGAGCATGACCCTGAAACTCAACGAACAATCTTAGAAAGGCAATAACATCACTGGTGGAATTGACGGAGAACTTAGAAATACCTCTGAGCAACATTGCTAAAGGATGGGGCAAACTTCTGAAGCCAGGTGACATAGTAGGTAGAGGCCTAAGTGGCGGAGAAGCAGTTTCAGAAGGTGCATTATTCAACGAGGTACGACGTTCAGATTCATTGTCTAATGGGGCAGAGGTTTGTTGAGCTCCTACAGATTTCCTATTTTCTTCTCCTTTAGAAGACTCTTCCTCGCTAACTACGTTTACCAGAGTGGGTTGGTCGGTTTTGGGGGGTACTGCTCCAGTTAACAATAGGCTAACCTTACTGGACAGTTTAGAAAGGTTTTCGAGAAGAGCACTAGCCTCCTTCCCTTGAATGTCATTCAACTTTAGAGACAATAGATCGTTAACTCTATTAGAAAAATGGTACAATCTGGCCTGTACTCTTTTGAGTTGATTTGGGGCTGGATCCCCTCCTTCAAAAAACTAACTACGGATGCTAGCTCAGTAGTATTGTCAGTGATCGTGGAGAGAGAGTCGTCAATCTCTTTCTCTCCCAAAGTTGGGATGGTAATCGGCAAATCAAGAGAATCTTTAAGCTTAGAGGTATCAGCCGCAACCATGCCTGCAGATTGAACATTTCTAATAGCTAATTAATAGATCAATTCCTCCTTGTGCAAATAGCCGGGATGGAGAACATCGCGAGGGCCGGACATGATGACAGAATGTTACAAATGTAGAAAAATCGAAATATTCCAGCGACTGAAAGAATGGTTAAAGCTCAAAAGCAAAACAATGTTTAGCCGTCAAAAGGGGCTAGATTGAGACCCATTCAACCACGCTCTGCTACCACTTGTTACGGAGTTATCCGGGGGAGGCAGAGGTGATAGAAGGTGCGGGCTGGAATGGGTCTAACTACAAGTCTTAAAGATGAAATTAAAATTAAAATAAAGGTTATATTTTCAACAGATAACAACATTTAACAATTTTCACTAAGGGAAATAACAAAGAAAATCAGGTAGAATGCAACTTTACAAAAGAAAGCACAAGTTACGGAGTCTTTACAATTTCTGGGCTATGAGCCGAAATTCGTCAATCCTTGACCTCTCAGCTCACAACCACAAAATACCAAAGGGCAGAACGCCCCTCATTACATGGAGCACTTACTCCCAACTTCACATCTCAAGCCTCTCTAAGGCGCTTTTACCACAACACCATAAAGAGCTAACCCGCTCTCGATCTTTCGAGCCTATAAAGGCAATAACAGACTATTACACTAAATTGCCATCAAGGCATAACTTATAAAGAAACAGGGGTATCTCGTACCCAATCTACTGGGCCTTAGTGGGCAAATACTAGGTTAATTTAAATGGCCCAAAATACAAAAGGGATAGAGGCGTGAATTAGCACTCCTAAATACACATTTAAAAACCTCAGTGGCGCTAGGCCAATTACACAGGGGCTAATCCCAAGCTAGGGAGGTGACTCGTATGAGAAATCTTCAATACATTAAGGAAGAGAAGAAACGGTTATGATAACGTAGTCACCTCAAACTTCAAAATGAAGGGGAGCTCGAGAGGGTAAAGCACTCTCTATCCCCGCTTTACAGTTAAAGAGATTAGTAGTTTTTACATAGATTAAAATGGGATTTACATTTTAAAAAGGTTGGTTACATATTAAAGGTTTCGAACCTTCCCCGCGAGTTAAACTGCTGAGCTAGCAAGACAAGATGTTAAATGGCCATTACATTTTGAAGATCTGTTGCCCGAAGAAAGAGACGCTTCCCGCCCCCTGCTACATATCCACACACTAAGCAAGATGTTGTTGAAGTGGCTAAGAGCCGAGAAAATCAGCAGTTTTTAAACCCTCGCGGAAAATTCGAGACCTTTCATGAATGATTAAGACCCGCCCACAAACGTTTATTGGTTAACAGCGAAAGTTACACACAAATCGATGAAGAAACACATTATTGGTGGGAAATTAGTTTAAAAAAATTAGGAATGGTTAAATTCAAAACAGGCGGAAAGAAAGCTTAATATTGCCAACCCTCAAATGAAAGATCAAAATTCAGTAAAGACAAAACTTATGAATACAAAATTTCTCCTAGAAAGTTCATTCCTTCGCACCAGAGTGCATTATCATAGTTTTTAGTAGAGACACCTGTTAGAGAATGTCCACACTTCTTGATCAACAAAAGCAAATCAAAAACACCCAGAGACATCTTCTGATAAACAGGAGAGTTGATTCAGTTGTTTCTCCTGTAGAGGAGTTTCAGTTGGCGCAGAATTTGAACTTGCGTCGTAGAGGTGTACCGCCCGGTACAATTACTATTATTATTATTATTATTATTATTATTATTATTATTATTACTAGACTATTATTGCAGTTCGTTGTATGTTAATATTTTCGTAGGTATTATATTATTCTTCTTAGGAAATGAAATGTTAATTTATATTGTGTTTTACAATAGATATTTTATGTACAGTAGAATAGCACAGTAGCATAGTAATTTGTTTGTCTCTTTTTTAATTCAGTATCAAATATTTCTATTTTATGTTATTTATGTATTTCACTGGTTATGTGTAAGACAGGGGCACGTGTCCCTAACTTTGCCATTAAAAATAAACCATATCTATCTACTAGATCATGGAGAGCTAATACTAGAGGAGTCCGGTACGGAATAATCACGAGTGGAAGGAACATCCGATTTAGTTGATTGGCGTTCATATGCACATCATTTTACTATGATGTTTTAGGATAAATATAATGGGAGATTTGGAAAAATATGTGGGACTACTATGGGATCCAGTTTGCATCTGTCTTGGAATTTCCAATTTTTCACCATTAATAAGGAAATTGTCGCAGTTCTGTGTATGTTCGGCGGTAAAATGCAGATCACAGATCCGATTTTAATCACTCAAAGCCAGATCTCGTCATGGAGTAGCCTTCAACTACTTGGAGAACAGAATGCCTGGCAGTTTCTTTAATGTCTGTTAGTTTTTTAGTGTGTAGTCAAATACTAAATCGAAACCGACTTTCTACCTGTTAGGTCGTGTTACGTATACGTACATTTAGTACGTGTTGAAGAGATGTTAAGTACAGAACAAATATGGCCAACCGGACACCAGTGGGATCCGAACCCGCAACCTCTAAATATAACGTTTTTAATTGCATAATCACGCCGTACTTCTGTTTAATTGTAAAACATGTGTATATTATTCCTTTGGTGAAAATTCTATTCTATAGTGTAGTAGCAAAGAAAAAAAATCCAAGTCATCTCAGTGGACCCCTTGGAGGGGTGAAAGGTAAAGGCGTCCACTATCCGTAACGTCGGCACTTCATGGGGTAGAGTGGTTAACTCTACGCCCGACCGCCTTTTCCCCCAGAAAATAAACTGGCACTCATTTTTTGTGTAGGCTGATTGAACCTCTGGGCCATGTGCACCTTCGGAAGTGGAAATTTCGTTTCTTAAATTTTTCGACTTCCTGACGGGGAATCGAACTTACGTCCGACTAGGCCTTTTTCCTGCTCGGCCAGGCAGCCCCTATCTATAGTCTAGAATTGAATCAAATTCTCAAAAACTATTATTACCGCGCTAAAGTTGGTAAAACCTTTACATCTCTGTGGAAATTCGCTCAGAGAGCATCAAAATACTTACCACTTTGTAGCTTTTCCATTTTCCAGTTTTCATATACTGTATATACCCCGCCGTGCGCCCTCCCCCCTTCCCCGTCCGCTATATGACGCTAATCCGGGTACTTTTTGTTGCCTGTACATTTTTGCCCTCCCCCCAAACCGTCCGCTATATGCACTAACAAGGGTACTTTTTGATGTCCGTACATTTTGCCCTCCCCACACCGTCTGCTATATGCATAACAAGGGTACATTTTGTTGTCTGCACATTTTTGCCCTCCCCCCATAACAATCAAGTTACCATTACGAAAGAATACGATCCCTTCCCGTTAACGTTAGCAATCTGCGAGGTGCCATGGGATTTGAGATTTGTCTTGGGAGGACATGTTATTCCCATAAATTAACGGCAGTTCGAAAATAAGGTTGCGGTTTCGAATATCGTTATTGTGTCCCGACCGATATCAAATCGGAACTTGGTGGTTCATATTGGGATTTAACATATGTGACTAAATTCTAAAGATTGAAAAATTAAAATATATTTTTAATTGATTGATTAGTGCCAAACTAGACCGGAATTGTAAAGGGTTATGCGTTAAACATAATAGTTGACTACAGTGTAACAAGTGAAAATAATTTATCATAATAATAATAATAATAATAATAATAATAATAATAATAATAATAATAATAATAATAATAATAATAATAATAATAATAATAATAATGCTTCCGAGTGCCTTGTAATGGCTAGGAAGGGCCCACTCAGAAAGCTGGAGTTAAAAGAGAGAAAGATCCTGAGGAGGATATTAGGACCAAACAGAGTGGAAGGAGGTACTTACAGAATCCGCCATAATGATGAACTGTATGAACACCAGGGTGACATCGTCACATCTATAAGGAAAAGGTGCCTTACCTTTTATGGATACTTGGCCCGTCTGGATTCCAAAGACTCACCAACAGGATATTCACAGTAACAGGAGGAGACAAGGCTTCTAAGAACAAATTGATCGCGTCAGTTAAGTCGGATATGGAACAACTAGATATCCCACTGGGACAAACTCATGACCGACTACTGTTCCGTCAAGCCATCCAACACGGAGTTTTCCCAACGTGCCTTACAAGTAAGAAGACTGCAGGAACTAAGTGGACAGAGGAGAGAAAGCTGGCTCATAGTCAGCAAATGAAGGAGTATTGGAAGAATAAGAAAGCAACAACTTTACCGAAGCCCTGTGGTCCTCAGTAGGCCTAAACGACAAAGAATAATAATAATAATAATAATAATAATAATAATAATAATAATAATAATAATAATAATAGTAATAATTGACATGGTGATGTCATTACGTTATTTCTCCTCCTCTCAATGTTTTAGACGTGGCCTAACGGCGTAGAAAATGTGTCAAATAAACTCTAACTTTGCGGTATCATTTTCAATTCTGTTTCTTGGTACTTCAGGTTTCACTTTTCCACTACTACTCTGTGTTGGCGCTCTAGTGAGCGAGGATCTTAACTAATGAAGGCCCCTTGTACGTGCTGATATCTACTCAGAAACTTTGTACTACGATGCTCCGCCCCTTGACCAATTAGAGGTCGCCCTGAGAAACGAGGTTGATTGTCGATTCTTGTGGTGGGCGAGAGCATTATTACTGCGAGGGAAGTGGAGCGGGATGCATCCGCGCTCGTCGTCTCTCTGGTGTGAGCGAGTTTCCCAAGCCGATATGGACGTGAATTGAAGAAAAGTGTAAGAGGGCTTCTCCCTTCGCCCTCGCTATGTTTTGGATATTTCTATCAACGCGGGAGCTGCTCTAATTTGTATACTTAATATAATTGTTTGCTTGGATTCTTCATCCAGTAAGTAAGTTTTTAAAAATGGCGTCTCCGCGTTCTCAATTCAGTGAAGATTTTCAGCATTGCTAAGAATCTAATTCTCTTGAGCTTCGATCAATTTGAGTATCGGTTATGCAGTAATTGTGGACTCTAAATTTCTAAGAAAGGAAGTTCTCGGCTGTTTAAAATAAAAATCAAATATTATTATCATGGTGTAATAATGTAACTTTTCGTGTGGTTGATAAAAAGTAAATAATTTAAGATGTATCGGGGTGAAGTTTGAATACCTTATGCTTATGTGGAAAATCTTTGATACACCTTGTAAAATCTAAATTTTACTACCTTATCAAAATACCCCCAGTGAGTCAGTTTTAACCATTTGAGTTCTCTGTCTTGTTTAATTATTTTGCTTGTGTTCTTGGTTCCTTATTAATTTTCCTGCGTTGTTAATTTCTTTTCCCTAACATTTTTAAAGATTTAATTTAATCAATAAATCCTTTGCTTTAAATTCCCTAATGTGTTGTTCTTTCTTTAATTAACTGGTACCAGGTACGAATTTCTTTCTACGGGTTCTTGGTGACATTTCTTCTCCTTTTATGGTAAGTTTCCTGTTCTTGTATAGTTACTTGGGATGATTTGGTGACTCTAGTTACGCTTCCTGTTTGTACTTTCCAACTAGCTTATTTGTGTACCAGCTAGTTGAACCCTTTTACTGCCCTTATCGCAGTGTTCTGGGTTTGATCTACGTTACGGGACAGTATTGTGGTAGCTGAACTGCGTTTTTTGATTCATGCACCTGTGGCTCGTACCTACCCGTAAGTTGGTTGCATCCACTCTTGACTTTTATTTTTACCTGGTATCAAATGGTAATTAATTGAAAGAAGGACATAGTGTTAAACTGGTGTAATATGCTCTTGTAAAAGAATTGCAACTATCTTATTTAATTCTGAAATAGTTTTGTTTCATATTATCTTTCGTGATGGCTTGACCGGTAATCCACCCTCATCACCAGCGTAAGTCGGAGTTGGTGCACGAGCTTACTGTTCGGGGTTTAGAATCGGCGGGAACTGTCTCGGGGTACTTTCAGTTCATCTGCAGGTGCCTCTTAACCTATCTAAGATTGACCTCTCCAAGATTGGTGAGTCCTTGAATTTAATTAATGGACCTTTAAATGAAATTTCGATAATTAAATATGAATTTACTGAAACGCCACCTACCAAGTCTCAAGTCAGTCGACTCAAGGCTAGGGTGTACCACCTTTCAAGGACATCCAGGATCTCCTCGCCTTGAAACTCATTAGTGAATGTACCAGACTTATGACTCTGGCTTCCAGTATGTCTGCTGATCTTGATTTGATAATCGCAAATAGGGAAATGGAGAATCTGTCTGTTACTGATAGCACTAATGTCCCTAATAATAGTGTTAATGATAATGTGAACCAAATTTTGTCTCCTTCATCTCATCAAGGTGCATGTTGTGTAACTACCCCTGTACTTGAAATTATTTTATCCCGATTAAGTGGTACATCTCACAATTCTTTGAAGGAGCTGTTTCATGGTGTAAAAAAATTCTCCGTTAACTCTATCGAGGAGTGTCTTAGATTTTTAAGATTCCTTGTGGAAATGACAGAGTCAGCTAACGTATATTCTGTGGATGATTTAGGCATGTTTCGTGCCTTATTCTCTCATTGCGAGGGAATTTTGAAAAAGGAGATTTCTGAAGCAATTTCGCAGAACCTCAGTATTAGTCAGTTTCATGGGTTAGTTCTTGAAAAGTTTTTTCCTTCTTTAGCTCTTCAGAGCCTTATACCACAACATCGCTTTAGACCTCAGTACCTGCATGAAAACTTACTAGCTTACATCCCTGACTTGAATTTTTTTGGTAAAGTGTTCAGGATTTCTGTTCCTGAGGAGGAAATGGTAGGTCGTATTCTAAAAGGAATCTCCCCTTCTTACAGATCCTATCTTTCCCTAATGAAGTGCCCCACTACGTTTGTTGAATTAGAAGCTGCGTGTTCTTTCGCCGAGGATGTGAAGCACGGAGACCAATCTCGTTCTGTACATCTTCCTCCTCCTACTACCAATTCTAATTGTCCAGGTTATGTTAATGTCCTGTAATGTGAATTTAAAAAATGTTTTGTGTGTGGTTCTGCTGAGCATCTGAGGAATTCTTGCCCATCTAAAGGTCGTAAACATGATGTTTGTTGTTATCTTTGTGGCTCTAAGCAACATACTAAAATTTTTGCCCTAATTCATTTCAAAGATGCCATAAATGACTTAGAACTAAAATCCGGACTCGTAAATTTCAACTTCCTGATGAGGTTATTTGCCCTCTTAACTGCAACAAAATATGCGGTAATGTTGTTTCTGAAGGTACTTTCACTAGTGTTGAAGTAAACAATGAACCATTAATTGCATTAATTGATTCGGGAAGTGCTGTGAACTTAATCAATTCTACTTCGTATTCTAGAATGAAATGTGCTTGTAAGTTACCTGCTTTACTACTTTCTGAGGTAAAATATGTCACTGCTAATGGTAATAATGTAGAAATTCTTGGGGCTGCTAAGGTAACATTGAGGATAGGAAATTTTACCTGGAAAATATCGTGTCTTGTGGTACCTAACCTCTCGTGCGATATGATTTTAGGAACTGGGTTTTTGTCCAAGACTGGACTAGTGCTTGACCTTCAAGACAGAAAATATTTCTTTAAATTTTCCCCCACCAGTAAAGTTAATTTGATTGAGGGTTCTAGGGGTAATTTAAATGTCAATTGTGTTTCTGAGTCAGTACCTGATGAAATTAGTGATATTATGGACTTAAAGCTTGATCATTTGGGTAAAGAAAAAGCTGAAGAAATCCGTGCTCTCTGTAGCGAATTTCCTAAAGTATTCACCAGTAAGTTAGGGGTAACTGATGTTCTTGAATATGATATCGAACTAACAGATACCAAACCTGTGAGGTCTCCTCCGTATAGACTCTCTCCTCCACGTGTGCTGGAATTGAAAAAGATTATTGAGAAAATGCTTGCAGAAGGGGTTACCTGACCTTCTACCTCTCCATACGCCTCTCCTGTTTTCCTTGCACCCAAGCCCTCTGGTGGCTTCCGGGCTGTTCTGGACTATAGGAAATTAAACCAGAAGGTGGTCCTTCAGTCTATTCCGTTACCTGACCTGCACACCTGCCTTGGGTGGTTTTCTGGGGCAAAGTTTTTCACAGTACTGGACCATAACCAGGTCTACTACCAAATCCCTTTATCTAAGCGGTCAATACCACTTACTGCCTTTATCACTGACTGGAATTTATATGAATTTCTCCGACTTCCATTCGGTTTGAATTCTGGTGCTGGAGTTCTCACGCGTTAACCAGGTCTACTACCAAATCCCTTTATCTAAGCGGTCAATACCACTTACTGCCTTT
Source organism: Anabrus simplex (assembly GCF_040414725.1). Lineage (NCBI taxonomy): Eukaryota > Metazoa > Arthropoda > Insecta > Orthoptera > Tettigoniidae > Anabrus > Anabrus simplex. The sequence continues at coordinate 503,209,302 of NC_090267.1, forward strand.
ATCACTGACTGGAATTTATATGAATTTCTTCGACTTCCATTCGGTTTGAATTCTGGTGCTGGAGTTCTCACGCGTTTGCTTGATTCTATCCTCTCTGATATTAAATTACAATGCGTTTTTAACTATCTCGATGATGTCGTCGTGTATTCTAAAACTTTTGAAGAACATGTAACCCATGTACGGGTAGTTGAGGAAATCTGGCCTCACCGTTAAGCTATCTAAGGTAGCCTTCCCCCAACCAAGTATGTCCTTTCTTGGACACGTTGTGTCTTCAAACGGAGTTTCTATTGATCAATCCAGGACACAGGCCATCGTGAGTTTCAGCCTCTTAAAGATGTCAAAGGCAATGCTCGTTTTGTGGGAATGGTTAACTTTTTCAGGAAATTTATTCCTAAGCTGCTCCTCTCAATCAATTGAGGCGGAAAGATGTGAAGTTCTTCTGGGGCCCTCTCCAACAAGAAGCTTTTGAGAAATTGAAGCTCGCTCTGTCGAACGCCCCTGTTTTGGCCATACCTGATTTATCTAAACGCTTTATTGTTCAGACCGACTCATCTGGAAAAGCTATTGCTGGGGTACTCCTGCAAGAGTACGAGGATGGACGCAGACCTGTTGCATATGCCTCCCGAGTCCTAACTGATCTTGAGAGTAAATACTCTGTTTACGAGTTGGAATGCCTTGCTGTCCTGTTCGCCCTCGAAAAGTTTCGGCCATTTATTGAAGATGTAAATTTTGACCTCGAGAGAGAGGTCGTGGGTTTTGAACCGGCCCAAAAGAACTGGAAGGATCACTCGTTGGGCACTTAGAATTTCTGCCTTTAATTTTCAAGTTAAACATATCAGAGGTACGGATAATGTCATCGCCGATAGTCTAAGCAGAATGTTTTGATGGGGAACCTTGTCCTAAGGTGAAATCAAATATAGTAAATTTTGATGAATGTAATGTTGTCGGAGTTAGTGCCATCCTTTCTAATCTACATGAATTCGAAGATCATCAGAAATCGGACCCTGAATTAAACGAGATCAGCAACAAAAGTAATAATGGAACTCTAGTGAAGCCTTACTCTCTAGTCAAGGGTGTTCTGTGTTGTAAGGGTCGAGGAGACCATAGTTTCAAAATTGTTGTACCCAAGGTACTTGTACCGGTTATCTTCAAGTATTATCACTACTGTCCAATTGGAGGCCATTTGGGAATGTTCAAAACAAGGCAGAAAATTAGGCAATTTTTCATTTGGAAACGGATGGACAGTGACATCCGAAGTATGATTAAATCGTGCAAAATTTGTGCCATCAGTAAACCTAGTCTAAACAACCGTGTGGGTTTGTTGTCATCCTCACAAGCCTCTCGCCCGATGGAGCGATTATTCATCGACTACGTGGGACCAATGGTTCGATCTTCTCGGGGGATCACCCACATTTTTGTGTGGGTCGATGCGTTCTCACGGTTTACCTGGATTTTTCCCACTAGGTCTACCACTTCTCGGACCACTATTAAATGTTACCCCATCAGTAAAGCTGTTAATAAATTTTCTGCCAAGCTGGCGCCTAGGTATCAAGGTCCTTGCACCGTATTGCAATTTCTGTCCCCGGTATCAATGTTAGTGAATGATCTGGTTGCTAAAAGAATTAGGCGTGTCCATCTGTCTCAAATTAAGCCTGGTTAATGTACAGTACTATTCCCTATTTCCCTTCCTTTAGGATTCAGCTGGGTGAAGCACTTGGGTGCTGAAATCGACATACAACTGAGAGCTGCATTTCAGTGAGCTAATTGAAAAATTATCACCTTACTGTTTAATGTAATTGTACTTGGCGGTTTTCATTTCGGTACATGTTTCTGTGACTTTTGAACCTAAGTATGATATGTTTCTATTTGTTTTGGTACTGCTATTGTTTCAGGTGTGAACATGGTGGTTTGGTGGTGCGTGGAATTTATCACATGACTGTTTCTTGGGGGTTCGTTACCAATAATATATCTGACCTGTACACCTTACATCTTACCTTTGCTGAGTTTAGATTTTTATTTATCATGCCAAATCTGTCTTGGCTGTGAGTAGGGTTTGATAATGAATTCTTCGAGTCTGCCTTTCGTCATTTTTCTACTCATACTGTGGTTGATATGTATTTAACCTCCTGTGCAAGGTGTCCATTTGATACTCTGCTGGACTACTGGTTGCTCGATTTTATTTCTTATCCTGGGTGAATGTTTCTATAATATTATTAGAAAAAGATGATTGAGATTTAACTAACTGGATGCTTGATTTAAACATAGGCCTTAATCAGTTCATATATTTGACTTGTTTCTGGTTTGGTAAACTTATCTCTTGAAAATTATTCTTGCTCTGTTTCTTCATTCACCCCATGTAGCAAAATTTTGTTTGGATATGGGGTTTAATATCTAATTCTGTATTTTATTAGGGGACTACTATCGGTCTTCGATGATTACTATCTCTATGTACCGTTTGTTTAAGATTCGAATATTAATACTTCTACCTGTTACTGATCAGTCGCTGCAATCCTTTAGTCTTGGTCAAAACCTTGGGGTGGTCGTTAGTCACTAAGGTGGCCTGTTAATCTGTGTTGGTGTTGGTAGACTGTTTGCTTCGTGCATGGATCCTGCATCTTTACTGTTTTTCCATCTCTAACTACTGGTTTCTGAGCCACTTCATTTCTAATGGTTATGTAGCCCTCTTCGTAATTGTTCAGGCGACTGTTGGTAGTTTGGCTATCCTAAGTAATCTTCGTGTATTCCTTACATGTTTGGTAGTATTCCTAATGTTAAAAAAATTAACCCATTTCATTCTGAAATTTTACCTTGTTGCAAAACTACTCTTCTACCTTTGGTGGTATTTGGTTGTCCACTATTAAGGTCATAGATTTTGTGGTATTTAATTTCATGCACTACTATATCACTATGCTACTGAAATATTTTCTTGAATTTAGTATCTTCTTGTTGACCTTATCGTTCTGTGCGAGTTATAGATTGTATGTTGGGGTGTTGTCAGTGGCCATCTTCCAACTATTGATATTATGTTGGGTAGTGAAGTCAGTGCATGGACTAATAACCTGAGAAGTTATCTTCTTTTGCCTTTGTGCTTGGTTTGCTAGTCCTGGATTTGGGGATGGTGTGTTATTGCAACGTGCATTTGTTAAGTTGCCGTGTGGCATGTTGTTGTGGAGTGTCTTTGTTGTTTCGACTCTTGGAGTGGGTTACCATTGTTTCTGTGGGATTTCTAAGAGTCAATATTAGTTGCGTTATTGTACTCTGGTGGGTGTTTGGGCACCTTTGATTGAACCATTGTGTCTTACTGAAGATGGAAATTAGTAATGTAGTGTGTGTCTGCAACTCGTGTAGTATGTTATGGTCTTGGTGTGTGAAAATTGTGGTTACCTGCATAACCTATTGCCCTGATGTCATCCTTGTCTCCATCTATGATATTGTAAAGTTCGGTTTTGTTAAAACTACCTCCTATGGTGTTTTTCCTTCAGTTAGTTTTCTAAAATTCGTAGATATTGTTGATTTGTCTGCTTTCGGTTCTGCGTTCTGGTTAGTTTAGCGTGTGATTGCCTACCTATATGCTATCGCTTTTGGAGTCATCCTGTCAATTGATTTTGTGATCCCTTAATGGAGTTTATCCATTCTTCTACATGTTACTTGGGGAATTATTATTACCAACATCGTTACCTACCATGTATATGTAATATTTTCACTCTCCTGTTGGTGGGGAAGTGGTCCTGTTTTGCCTCTGGGCAACAGTGTGTATCTGCGGATACCACTTATTTCTAAAACCGCGTCGTGGCGAGGTCCTTTGGGACTATCAGTTGTGTACGATGTTGGATCATTGCTCCGTCACACTCACAGTTGTCACCTAATTGAGGTTTTTCATTACCTTTTCTGTATTGATTCGGTGTACAATTGTGGAAAGTATGTTTCAATTTTTTCCCTCCGCAATGTTGGTTGGTAGTATGTCTCCGGAGTTAGGTGTCCTCCTGAAGCTTTATGGTACTTACTTTCCTGCTAGTTTATTCCTTGCTTGGTGGGGCTCCATGGAATGATTGTCGATGACAAACTGTTGCGCTCCCTACACCTGATAGTACTAGAGGTCTCCAACTCATTCTGCCTGGGGTTGCCTTGCTTGGGAAAACAGTTACCTTTAACTCATTAATGGCTTCTCAAGGCTTGTGCTCGGGTCGGTACTTGCTCTGCGTAGTGTGTCCATATTTGGAAAGTCTCTCCTTGCTTGGTTATGTGAAGATAAATTATCTATGATTTAAAATCTGCCTTCCTTAATGGTTTAATTAATTATTTTGGTTGAATTAGGGTGGGCTCTTGAAAATAAATGAATGATTGGCTCACTGATCTGTGGATCTCAGTCTGTTTTAAAATTATCACATTTATCTTGGCCATGTTGTTCGTGTTTATGTGAAACTGTTTATGGGAGTATTGTATCTCGGTATATTGTTTGGTTTGGGGTATTTTCCTTATTATGGGGTAAGGGTTCTCGGGTGGAACATGTGAATTAGTTATTCTTCCTGTGGCTCCCTGTATTTGCGGGAAATATTGGAGGTTGTTACGTCCATTCTTCTTATTCTTCTCCATCGTTTATGTTTAGTGTATTGTGCTGTTAATATATTGAGGTAAGTACTGTAACCTTGACATTATGTTTCACCTTTGGTGTTTGGTGGACTAAGAGTACCTTGCCTGTGCCTATCTATTATGTTTGGTAAACTTGTGATTTTTGGTGCTGGTGGATAAGTTTGTTCGAGAGTAGTCTAGTTAGCCTAATTTGTTTTCTTGTGTAATTTAGGTTGGTGGTATGCTCTAGACCTGAGTTTATTGACAAGATCTCTAATTTATGATTGTATTATGAGATTTATGTTTTGTCTTTGGTTATTACAAAAAAACTTTCCCCAATCTTGAGGGTCTTTCCTCTTTTCCCTTTCCCTGTTTGCTCGCGGTACCTTCGAATTGTCGGACATTTAATCTGGTTTTCGAAAGGATGTAAGATATTGCATTTCTAAAAACTAGAAACCTGAAAAAGGTAATTATAAGGAAATGTCAATTTTAATGTTTAATGTTGAATGTACAGCCGAGAGAGATTGCTAGGTTAAGTTAATTGTTGGAAGGAAACTCTATGGATGCGTGTGTATAATCTTTCAAGAACTCTTATGGGTGAATTTATCTTCGGGGTGTAATCATTACCTTGTTTACTATTGCAATCAAAACCAAAACTTTTGGGAATCAACTAAGTTTGAAGATGCGATTTGATTCGGACTATGTACTGTGTACTTCTTGGAATCCATTATCTTTAATGCCCCTTTTTCTCAACCGAAACTGTGGTGTGTAATTTTTAAATGGATGTTTAGGGGAAGTTGAAAAAGTAGTGAAAAGTGGTGAACTCTGTTGCCTTACCGGATATTTACTATGTTGGACTTGGTACTTGTGGTTGTTTCGATTTGGACTATGACGAAAAATTTAGGTTACTTCAGACCACTGTGCAGCGGATATGAAAGATAATAGCAAAGCTTCGGGGGGAGAGGCTGACATGGTGATGTCATTACGTTATTTCTCCTCCTCTCAATGTTTTAGACGTGGCCTAACGGCGTAGAAAATGTGTCAAATAAACTCTAACTTTGCGGTATCATTTTCAATTCTGTTTCTTGGTACTTCAGGTTTCACTTTTCCACTTCTACTCTGTGTTGGCGCTCTAGTGAGCGAGGATCTTAACTAATGAAGGCCCCTTGTACGTGCTGATATCTACTCAGAAACTTTGTACTACGATGCTCCGCCCCTTGACCAATTAGAGCTCGCCCTGAGAAACGAGGTTGGTTGTCGATTCTTGTGGTGGGCGAGAGCATTATTACTGCGAGGGAAGTGGAGCGGGATGCATCCGCGCTTGTCGTCTCTCTGGTGTGAGCGAGTTTCCCAAGCCGATATGGACGTGAATTGAAGAAAAGTGTAAGAGGGCTTCTTCCTTCGCCCTCGCTATGTTTTGGATATTTCTATCAACGCGGGAGCTGCTCTAATTTGTATACTTAATATAATTGTTTGCTTGGATTCTTCATCCAGTAAGTAAGTTTTTAAAAATGGCGTCTCCGCGTTCTCAATTCAGTGAAGATTTTCGGCATTGCTAAGAATCTAATTCTCTTGAGCTTCGATCAATTTGAGTATCGGTTATGCAGTAATTGTGGACTCTAAATTTCTAAGAAAGGAAGTTCCGGCTGTTTAAAATAACAATCAAATATTATTATTATCATCATGTTATAATGTAACTTTTCGTGTGGTTGATAAAAAGTAAATAATTTAAGATGTATCGTGGTGAAGTTTGAATACCTTATGCTTATATGGAAAATCTTTGATACACCTTGTAAAATCTAAATTTTACTACCTTATCAAAACACCCCTAGTGAGTCAGTTTTAACCATTTGAGTTCTAACCAAAGGGACAGTAATTTATTTAATATTTCTCTGTGTTGTTTAATTTTTTTGTTAGTGTTCTTGGTTCCTTGGAATTACTTTTCTTTCCCTTGTTTGTGCGGACTTCGGTTTCCGTGGTTACCTGTTACCTTGCTTTATTCATGGCGTTTGTTGGTTACTATGCCAACGTGTTGTTTTTGATGATTGTTAACTTTGAATGTAGCTTTTTTTCCGGATCGTGGATGCTGTTGGTTGATTTGCCAACTATTTCGGTCTTGATGTGTTGATATTTAATTCTGTTTGATTTTTCTTATCTTTGGTGACTTGTGGTCGCATTGGGGCAATTTTAACTTTTATATCTGGTTATTTTTCCTTTTCTTCCGGGTATAATGTGTTGTGGTTATTTAATCTCCACTTCCTTTATTTAATCCCTTGGTGAGAACTCTGTGATTCAAAGGGTTTTAAAATTGGTATATTGTGAACTGATACTAGTTTCAAAACTATCATTTTCTCTGGTATGTTGAGGCCTCACTTATTTATGAAATCTTTTTCCCTATCATTTTCTGGTGGTCGATCACCGTTGATTTTAATTCATGTTTCACTTGATATCTTAATTTAAGTTAATCTTTACCTTATTAATTTTCCTGCGTTGTAAATTTTTCTTCCCTAACATTTTAAAAGATATCATTTAATCAATAAATCCTTTGCTTTAAATTCTCTATGAATGTGTTGTTCTTTCTTTAATTAACTGGTACCAGGTACGAATTTCTTTCTACGGGTTCTTGGTGACACTTCTTCGCCTTTTATGGTAAGTTTCCTGTTCTTGTATAGTTACTTGGCATGATTTGGTGACTCTAGTTACGCTTCCTGTTTGTACTTTTCAACTAGTTATTTGTGTACCAGCTAGTTGAACCTTTTTACTGCCCCTATCGTAGTGTTCTGGGTTTGATCTACGTTACGGGACAATAATAATAATAATAATAATAATAATAATAATAATAATAATAATAATAATTGAAGGAGAATAAGAAGAAACCGAGCTCGATAGTAGCTGCAGTCGCTTAAGTGCGGCCAGTATCCAGTAATCGGGAGATAGTGGGTTCGAACCCCATTGTCGGCAGCCCTGAAGATGGTTTCCGTGGTTTCCCATTTTCACACCAGGCAAATTAAGGCGACGGCCGATTCCTTCCAATTCCTAGGCCATTCCTATCCCATCGTCGCCGTATGACCTATCTGTGTCGGTGCGACGTAAAGCAAAGAGCAAAAAAGGAATAAGAAGAACAATTTATTACATTATTTCCGAGAATAATAATGGTGAAAATGAAATTGAAATATTAAATCAATGATGATTAAGTGTTACGCGAAGGATGATCTCCACTGATAATAATGATAATAATAATAATAATAATAATAATAATAATAATAATAATAGTAATAATAATAATATCGTTTAATTATTTTGGATGATGATGTTGACTGATACTAGGGAAGTCAGCTGGCGAAATAACGTAATAATATCCAGTTGTTGTAAATAATAAGTTAAATTTGTTATTTGTAATGCGATGGCAAATCCCTACATCTGGACCATTAGGTTAGAGTCGCTTTATCGTTTCCTTCAGTTAACGATAGCATATCTTGGTTAGGAACCCGGAGAGAGTTTTGTATTATCCCAGGTTGGTTTCATCTCAATAAGGATGAAGGCGATGACATGATTCTTGTGATCGCGCCCAGCTGGCCAACAGGTAATTGGTCCATGACCATAAATGGTCATTGTGTTCACGAGGGTCGAATTGCAACCCTCAGAAATCAACGGTTCCACCACCCAAATGGATGGGTGGTCAAAAGTGTAAAATATTAATATGTGAAATTTTCAGGAATGATATGATTCATGTTTGTGGGTTACTGTAGTCACGTCCTAGTTCGTGAACCATGGGCAACGGCTGAGTGGCCTAGTAAGTGGTCCTGAGAGTCGGGATACCAGTTGCTATGGAATGGGAGTGGGCATCTCGGATATATTCTGAGTCGTGGCCCTCCTTGTGCTCAGGCGGCTAGGACTATACAATTCACCGGTGGTCCATAACCCGTTAGAGGAGAGATCCTCACTTGGACTATGTGCAAGTAGGGCAGCATCCTGCTTCATGAATTTACCGAGCTCAGAACACTTTAAACAAGCCTCGGTCCTATGGGAGTAATGGAGTCCCACTCCCATTTGACAGGCGAGGGACTCCTTGGAAACAACTTGGCGAACGAAATGGAATTCGATGGGGAGCTATCAATATTAATGGGGCTTATGGAAGAAAGAAAGTAGAACTGGCTGAGTCAGCAAAGAGGATGCATCTGGATGTGCTAGGAGTAAGTGATATTCGGGTAAGGGGAGATAACGAGGAAGAGATAGGAGATTATAAAGTGTACTTGACGGGTGTTAGAAAAGGAAGGGCAGAGTCTGGGGTAGGGCTCTTTATCAGGAATACCATTGCACGCAACATAGTTTCTGTTAGACACGTAAATGAGCGAATGATGTGGGTAGATTTGTCAGTGGGAGGAATTAGGACAAGAATTGTGTCCGTGTATTCACCATGTGAGGGTGCAGATGAGGATGAAGTTGTCAAGTTTTATGAAGCATTGAGTGACATCGTGGTCAGGGAACAGCAAGGAGAGAATAGTGCTAATGGGCGATTTCAATGCGAGAGTTGGGAATAGAACTGAAGGATACGAAAGGGTGATTGGTAAATGTGGGGAAGATATGGAAGCTAATGGGAATGGGAAGCGTTTGCTGGACTTCTGTGCTAGTATGGGTTTAGCTGTTACGAATACATTCTTCAAGCATACGGCTATTCACCGCTACACATGGGAGGCTAAGGGTACCAGATCCATAATAGACTATATCTTAACAGACTTTGAATTCAGGAAATCTGCTAGGAATGTACGAGTTTTTCGCGGATTTTTCGATGATACAGACCACTATCTGATCTGTAGTGAACTAAGTATCTCTAGGCCTAGGGTAGAGAAAGTGAAATCTGTCTGCAAACGAATAAGGGTAGAAAAGCTCCCGGATGAGGAAATTAGACAGAAGTACATGGATATGATTAGTGAGAAGTTTCAAAGAGTAGACAGTAAGCAGGTTCAGGATATAGAAAGTGAATGGGTGGCATACAGGGATGCTGTAGTAGAAACAGCAAGGGAATGCCTAGGAACAACTGTGTGTAAAGATGGGAAAAGGCGAACATCTTGGTGGAATGATATAGTGAGAGCAGCCTGTAAACGTAAAAAGAAGGCTTATCAGAAATGGCTCCAAACAAGGGCCGAGGTGGACAGAGATTCGTACGTAGATGAAAGAAACAGAGCAAAACAAATAGTGGTTGAATCCAAAAAGAAGTCATGGGAAGATTTTGGTAATAACCTGGAAAGGCTAGGTCAAGCAGTAGGGAAATCTTTCTGGACAGTAATAAATAATCTTAGGAAGGGAGGGAAAAAGGAAATGAACAGTGTTTTGAGTAATTCAGGTGAACTCATAATAGATCCCAGGGAATCACTGGAGAGGTGGAGGGAATATTTTGAACATCTTCTCAATGTAAAAGGAAATCATCCTGGTGGTGTTGCAAACAGCCAAGCTCATGGGGAGGAGGAAAATGATGTTGGTGAAATTATGCTTGAGGAAGTGGAAAGGATAGTAAATAAACTCCATTGTCATAAGGCAGCAGGAATAGATGAAATTAGACCTGAAATGGTGAAGTATAGTGGGAAGGCAGGGATGAAATGGCTTCATAGAGTAGTAAAACTAGCGTGGAGTGTTGGTAAGGTACCTTCAGATTGGACAAAAGCAGTAATTGCACCTATCTATAAGCAAGGGAACAAGAAGGATTGCAACAACTATCGAGGTATCTCATTGATTAGTATACCAGGCTAAGTATTCACTGGCATCGTGGAAGGGAGGGTGCGATCAGTCGTTGAGAGGAAGTTGGATGAAAACCAGTCTGGTTTCAGACCACAGCGAGGCTGTCAGGATCAGATTTTCAGTATGCGCCAGGTAATTGAAAAATGCTACGAGAGGAATAGGCAGTTGTGTTTATGTTTCGTAGATCTAGAGAAAGCATATGACAGGGTACCGAGGGAAAAGATATTCGCCATACTGGGGGACTATGGAATTAAATGTAGATTATTAAAATCAATCAAAAGCATTTATGTTGACAATTGGGCTTCAGTGAGAATTGATGGTAGAATGAGTTCTTGGTTCAGAGTACTTACAGGAGTTAGACAAGGCTGTAATCTTTCACCTTTGCTGTTCGTAGTTTACATGGATCATCTGCTGAAAGGTATAAAATGGCAGGGAGGGATTCAGTTAGGTGGAAATGTAGTAAGCAGTTTGGCCTATGCTGACGACTTGGTCTTAATGGCAGACTGTGCCGAAAGCCTGCAGTCTAGTATCTTGGAACTTGAAAATAGGTGCAATGAGTATGGTATGAAAATTAGCCTTTCGAAGACTAAATTGACGTCAGTAGGTAAGAAATTCAACAGAATTGAATGTCAGATTGGTGATACAAAGCTAGAACAGGTCGATAATTTCAAGTATTTCGGTTGTGTGTTCTCCCAGGATGGTAATATAGTAAGTGAGATAGATTCAAGGTGTAGTAAAGCTAATGCAGTGAGCTCGCAGTTGCGATCAGCAGTATTCTGTAAGAAGGAAGTCAGCTCCCAGACGAAACTATCTTTACATCGGTCTGTTTTAAGACCAACTTTGCTTTACGGGAGCGAAAGCTGGGTGGACTCAGGATATCTTATTCATAAGTTAGAAGTAACAGATATGAATGTAGCAAGAATGATTGCTGGTACAAACAGGTGGGAACAATGGCAGGATGGTATTCGGAATGAGGAGATAAAGGCTAATTTAGGAATGAACTCGATGGATGAAGCTGTACGCATAAACCGGCTTCGGTGGTGGGGTCATGTGAGGCGAATGGAGGAGGATAGGTTACCTAGGAGAATAATGGACACTGTTATGGAGGGTAAGAGAAGTAGAGGGAGACCAAGACGACGATGGTTAGACTCGGTTTCTAACGATTTAAAGATAAGAGGTACAGAACTAAATGAGGCCACAACACTAGTTGCAAATCGAGGATTGTGGCGACGTTTAGTAAATTCTCAGAGGCTTGCAGACTGAACGCTGAAAGGCATAACAGTCTATAATGATAATGTATGTATGTATGTATGTATGTATGTATGTATGTATGTATGTATGTATGTATGTTCAGGAATGATTTGCCAAATTACCAGCAAAATAAGAGTCAACGAATTTTTGTGTGTATTCGATTTTTAACTTAAATAAAATCCTCCTTTAGCATTTGCAAGGAAACAGTTCCAGGTTCTTGTTCTTGTAGAATAGTAAACCCTTGGTGACCGTTTAAATATCCGCCCCATTCCTAGGACGGAGCCTTCCAATTTTTCCTTTGGATCTGATTTAATATATTTTGTGTGTTAGTTTATGATGAGCCTTAAAGTTAATAATTAGAGTGTCCCGTTCAACTCTGTAGTACTGATTAGATGGCTCCCATATATTTAATTGGAGATCTTATATCTTCATACATGTTTTATTGTTTATCAGTTGCGATAGATTCGGACCGTAACACCCCCTGAGATAAATGCTGATTGGGACTCAGGCTTTGAGCGGGTATATCATATTCTATGTTGTATTATGTTATAATTTTTTTGAATCTGAGTAATAGCTAGGCTAGTGTCTGCACCTAAACATATGTGTAATTGTCTTTCATGCACTGTGATGTTCATTGTGCGCATTAATTTACCTTAGAGGGTCATTTTGTCCCGGTCTCCCCCTTTCCTGGTGAAAGATGTTCCACACGATCGGTCGATCGGTGATATACGAGCGGTTACGCTTGAAAAGCTGACAATTTGTCGTATTCCGCAATAAACTAGCACCTATAGAAAGTGTCTTACATAATTCAGGGTACATCCCTCAATTCCAGAGCACTTTTTGTTTATTACAGAGGTGGCCTTCAATGTGAGATATAAAGCCCAGTGAATGTGGCTAATGTCATCAATCAGAGAGGCACAGCAGCATGGCATTCCAACAAGTGATCGTAGCAGCTGTTCTCTTCACAGCGGCAGTGCGAGCAGAGTGTGTAAGTACCGCGGTACTCAAATTATCATATTTCATTAAATTCAATCTTCAGAAATATCCGGGTCCGCCTCTGTGGTATAGTGATCAGAGCGATTACCTAGCAGGCCCCGGAGGCCCGGGTTCGATTCGCGGCTCTGCCACGAAATTTGAAAAGTCGTACGAGGACTCGTACGAGGACTGAAATGGGGCCCACTAATTCTCTGGAGATCAACTCAGGAAAGGAGGTTCGATTCCCACATAGACCATTCTCGAAGTCGTTTCCAGTGGTTTCCCAGTTCTCCTCCAGGCGAATGCCGGGATGGTACCTAACTTAAGGCCACGGCCGCATCCTTCCACTTCCTTCCTTCCTTCCTTCCTTCCTTCCTTCCGCCTTCCTTGTCTATCACTTCCGATCTTCCCATCCCCCCCACAAGCCCCCTCCTTCCCAGTTGTCTTTTAAATAGTGTTGCAATTACGATAAACCCCTACACTTGAATTTGTTTCTTCTTTCTTTTTTCTTCTTCTCCCTTTCTTAATCTGTTTACCCTCCAGGGTTGGTTTTTCCCTCGGACTCAGTGAGGAATACCATCTCTACCACCTCAAGGGCAGTGTCCTGGAGCGTGAGACTTTGGGTCGGGGGATACAACTGGGAGGGGAGGAGGAAAGGAAGAGTGCCTTGCCCATCCGGCCTCACCTGCTATGCTGAACAGGGACCTAATGAAAGATGGGGAAATTGGAAGGGATAGACAAGGGAGACGGAAGGAAGCAATTGTGGCCTTAAGTTACGTACCATCCCGGCATTTCCCTGGAGGAGAAGTGGAAACCACACAAAACCACTTGGAGGATGGTTGAGGTTGGAATCGAAACCCCCTTTACTCAGTTGATCTCTCGAGGTTGAGTGGACCCCGTTCCAGCCCTCGTACCACTTTTCAAATTTCGTGGCAGATCCGGGAACGTAACCCGGTGGCAGCTAAACACTACAGCAGAGAGGCGGGGATTATTTTAACATTCAGGGTTATGTTTACTTACTAAATGATGTATTGTGAACAATTCGGTTAAACGCCTGTAGATAACAAACACCACCACTGTGTTTTGTTTCAAAGTAAGTTTAGTCATGAAGTGTCTCTACAATAGATCAAAGATGAAACTCCCCGCCTCCTAAATTGGGTGGAACTCAAGACATCACTACCTTCTGGCTACAAAGAAAACTGGATGCCTTGGAAATCTCTTAACAGATTAAGAAAAGGCGTTAGTGGATCTCGAGTGAATGTATACGACTTAGAAGTCTACTTCTGTTAACAGACATCCTTTTGTGATTGTCGAACATCTCCTCCGGTGGTCTTGTTGCTGTGCCGTTAGATTGCCAGGGTGACTCAGATGTCCGTTAACATTTCACGAGGTAAGCAGGTAATAATTGACACACAATGACCAGTCGATTGCGCTGGACAGAAACACCCCAGGTACAAATGGCCACACATGCTTAACATGACATGGTATTTTGTTCACACCAACGACGAGTGCACAAACAGGCCAACAGGTGGCGCTGGAGAGCAACAAGTCAGTGACACCGCATGACACCCGCGTACGGTTTAAAAGGAGCTATCGTGAGAGGATGCGCCTATAATCGCGGCATGTTGACGCTACCAGAATAGGCAGTGTTAGTGAAGCTTTATTTACTTTATTTTGGTGTCAATAAAACCCCATGTCATGTCAATCATGTGTGTTAATTATTACCTCTATATCTCCAATATTCCGTGAAGTATTGCCTCGTCAATTGTTAACGAACTTTTGGGTCATCCTGTATATGTTTGTACCGTTGTTTGTGTGTTTCTTTATCTTTACTGCTTATTATTATAATTACTTTACGTATCCGATTTCTCACTGTTATGGGCCACCCATATTTTTAGTACCCTCTGATGGAATACAGAAGTTCCCCAGATAGCAAGATTCACATTGTGATAATACTACAAGAGAGAAGTATTAAAATGCTATTGACATATATATGTCTTATAGCTGGAGGTCATCCGAAAATTTGTGTAACGGAACGCGACAAAATGTGTGACGGAATTGTAACCATAGCAACAGCGTAAGGTAAGGATGGATGGCCTTATGGCCCGTGGCCATCTGAAATTAGCACCCTTTGATGAATGGTCATGACCGGGAGACATATTTATGATCATTTGCTTTTGATTTTGTTTCAGAATGGACTGGACGTGAAGGATCTAGAGATTGAACCTTGTGAAGGAAGCATCATCCAGCCATCTGATAACACGGCAGAACTGCAAATGATAGACGGCAAATGTCACGTGAAAATAAACAACCCCATAAAGGTTACCGAAGATGTTACAGCTGCTCAGGTACGTATAACATTCCGCTGTGAGAGCCACAGTTTGATAAAAATATTAATAACGATAGGAGTATCGAACATATTACCAGCAGTGCAGATGTATTCTCTAGTCATGACAATAGCGGAGAAATTATACACTTGAGTAGTATAATAGGACAGTTCTGCCGCCTCCTCCTCCTCCTCCGGCTCGCGGGAGAGGCCTCCCCCTCCCGCGAGAAATTTGAATTTTGGTGGGAAATTTGAATTTTGGTGGGAAATTTGAATTTTGGCGCGAGATTCGAATTTGTAAACAAAGCCACGTGCTATTTGACAGCTGTCATCGACAACAACGCATCGCTAACCTCACTGCTGCCATCTTGACGGGCCTAAACCTCAGTGGTACCAACTTAACCTCACAAGCGTGACATTTGAATTTGTAAACAAATCCACGTTTTTTTGACAGCCACGTGCTTTCTGACAGACAAAAACGTTTCGCAAACCTCAGTGCTGCCATCTTGACGGGCCTAAACCTCGGTGGTACCAAATTAACCTCACTAGCGCGAGATTTGAATCGGTAAACAAAGCCACGTGCTTTTTTGACAGCTGTCATCCGCCATCTTTAAACTACAGAGCACCGTGCTGCCCTCTTTATCGCAGTAGCTGCAAATTCGTCACCTGTCATCCGCAGTGCTACCATCTTGGCGGGCCTAAACCTCAGTGCTACCAACTTAAACTCACTAGCGTGAGATTTGAATCGGTAAACAAAGCCACGTGCTTTTTTAACAGCTGTCATCCGCCATCTTCAATCTATAGAGCACACTGCTGCCCTCTTTAGCTCCTTACCTTTGAAATGTGGTGGCGGATAATTTGAAAAATGCTTTTTGATAGCAGCCATCTTTGAGCACCGTGCTGCCCTCTTTAGCTAGATACCATTGAAATGTGGTGGCAGGTAAAACTCGTGACAGCAGCCATCTTTAAGCACCGTGCTGCCCTCTATGTGGTGGCGGCAAATTCCACGTGCTCTTGTTTGGAAACAAACCCACTTGCTTTTCTGACGGCTACCATCCGCCATCTTTAATCAACAGAGCACCGTGCTGCACTCTGTAGTTGAAATGTGGTGGCGGCAAATTCCACGTGCTCTTGTTTGGAAACAAAGCCACGTGCTTTTTGTCATCCGCCATCTTTAATCTAGAGAGCACCGTGCTGCCCTCTTGCGTCAGCTGACATCCGCCATCTTTAAACTACAGAGCACTATGCTGTTCTCTGTAGTAGCGGGTAATTTGAAAAGTTCTGTCAGCTATCATCCGCCATCTTTAATCTAGAGAGCACCGTGCTGCCATCTTTGTGGAGGTGATAAATTCGACGTGCTCTCGTTTGGAAACATACTCATGTGCTTTTTGACAGCTGTCATCCACCATCTTTAGTCTACAGAGCACCGCGCTGCACTCTGTGGTGGCAGACAATTTGAAAAGCTGCCAAGAGAGCATCGTGTTGGCATCTTTATTCTTTGACATGTGGTGGCGGCCACGTGCTTTTTGTCATCCGCCATCTTTAATCTAGAGAGCACCGTGCTGCCCTCTTGCGTCAGCTGACATCCGCCATCTTTAAACTACAGAGCACTATGCTGCTCTCTGTAGTAGCGGGTAATTTGAAAAGTTCTGTAAGCTATCATCCGCCATCTTTAATCTAGAGAGCACCGTGCTGCCATCTTTGTGGTGGTGGCGAATTCCACGTGCTTTACAAACCCACGTGCTTTTTGACATATGTCATCTGCCATCTTTAATCAAGAGAGCACCGTGCTGCTATCATGCGGGCAATTTGAAAAGCTACCAAGAGAGCGTCGTGTTGGCATCTTTATTCTTTGACCTGTTGTGGCGGTAAATTCCAGCAGTGATGCATGTTCAGTCTTGAACACACGTACTACTGTTAGAAAACCTATTACAACCAGAATCGCATACTATAGTTCGATGTTGTAGAACACAGCATTGCAAGACTGGAATCAAGCACTGTTTAGAAAGAAAAAATTCTCTTCTCAAAATACTTACTGAGCTGCTCGTCCTGCTCTGTGATTGTAAAACATAACAAGACTAGAATCGAACACTGCACTCGATGTTGTTAACTTCAACATGTGATTAGAACATTACATCAGATTAAAACATAACAAGACTAGAATCGAACTCTTCCTGCTCTGTCAAGGTACATCTCTATCGAACATGCATTGCAAAAGCAAGATTGTAAAACATAACAAGACTAGAATCTAACACTGCACTCGATGTTGTTAACTTCAACATGTGATTAGAACATTAAAACGTAGCAATACTAGAATCGAACACTGCACTCGATATTATTAACCTTAAGATGTGATCAGAACATTAATTGATGTGTTCAAAACACTAGATAAGTGATCAAGACTAGAATAGAACGCGATACGGCATGTTTGAGAATACCTTTATACATATCGCGTAACTGCAGTGATGCATGTTTAGACTTGAACACATACTGCTGTTTAAAACCAATTACAACTAGAATCGCGTACTATAGTTCGATGTTGCAGAACACAGCATTGCAAGACTAGAATCAAGCACTGTTTAGAAAAACAAAAAGATCTCTTCTCAACATACTTACTGAGCTGCTCTTCCTGCTCAGTCAAGGTACATCTCTATCGAACGTGCAATGCAAAAGCAATATTGTAAAACATAACAAGACTAGAATCGAACACTGCACTCGATGTTAACTTCAACATATGATTAGAACATTAAATCAGGTTCAAACATAGCAAGACTAGAATCGAACTCTTCCTACTCTTTCAAGGTACACCTCTATCGAACATGCATTGCAAAAAACAAGATTGTAAAACATAACAAGACAAGAATCAAACACTGACTCGATGTTGTTGACTTCAACATGTGATTAGAACATAAAATTAGATAAAAACATAGCAAGACTAGAATCGAACACTGCACTCGATGTTGTTAACCTTAACATGTAATCAGAACCTTAATTGATGTTCTCAAAACACTAGATAAGTGATGAAGACTAGATTTCAACACTGCACTCGATGTTGTTAACCTTAACATGTGATCAGAACATTAATTGATGTGTTCAAAACACTAGATAAGTGATCAAGACTAGATTCCAACACTGTACTCGATACAACATGTATTTAGAACATGTCAGGGGATACCTTTGTTCTAAGATAATCAGATTGAAACATAACAAGACTAGAATCATACACTGCACTCGATGTTGTTAACTTTAACATGTGATCAGAACATTAATTGATGTGTATAACTTCCTTTACTTTTACTTACTCTGCCAAGGTACATCTTTATCGAACACGCATTGCAAAAGCGAGAGTGTGCAAATTTAGACTTGAACACATACTACCGTTCAAAAAAAGTACACTGCATTGCAAGACTAGAATCAAGCACTGTTTAGAAAAAAATCTCTTCTCGACATACTTACTGTGCTAGACGATAACATACTTACGAATTTAATCTACACATTCTTTCTTGCTCTTACTCATCTTCGAGAGGAAGGAGTAGGAGGAGAAGGTAATACCTAATCTAAAATAAAAGAATATGCTAACTCTACAGTATTTATTTACATCTTGTATGTACTAGTTTTATAATGAATGATTTTACTTGCAGTGATGTTTGGGTACTTTTGCGTTCTCGATGTAATTCTTGTATGTACATGCTTTTACGCGTCAATAAAACGAATAACACAAGATTTGTTCTCTATCCCGCGATATATAATGAAAATAGAACGTTGATTTAGTTCTTCTATTTCTAAATCAGTTAGCACGCTAAATCTATTAGGTAAAAAAACTTGAAAGTCTTTGCAGACGCATAAATTCCTTTCTCCAAATTTCGTTTTTAATCTTCGTAGTGAAATTACTTTAAATTGCTCATTTAGCGGTAGACTTGTTAGTGGTTTGGTAGTTGGAGTTGAAATATGACCTAGCTGGTTAATCTTCTCTATGTTTTTCTAAAAAGAACAAATATATAAATGTAGCGTTAGCACTTGCATCATGCTTAGTAATAATAGGATATAAAAGGGTAAGTGTGCTAGCCTAGAGTTACGATGTTCGGAAGAAACCAAGTTTCAACCTATAAGGTCAGACATTGCTGTAAGTTTGAAATTATAAGATTAACCTCTTCTAAAGCATGCGGATAGAAGAGAATAACTATTTATCAATTGACTAAAGTTACTATGTTCGGAAGAAACGAAGTTTCAACCTATTGAGGTCAGATATTGCTGAAAGTTTGAAATTATAAGATTAACCTCTTCTATAGCATGTGGATTAAAGCGAACAACTATTTATGATTAGACCAAAGTTTCGATGTTCGGAAGAAACCAAGTTTCAACCTATATAGGTCAGACATTGCTGCAAGTTTGAAATTATAATATTATCCTCTTGTACAGCATGCGTATTGAAGAGAATAACTATTTATCAATGAGAATTAGCTCAAACTTACGATTTTCGGAAGAAATCAAGTTTCACCCTATAGAGGTCAGACATTGCTGTACGTTTGAAATTATATTATTGACCTCTCCTATAGCATGCGGATTAAAGAGAACAACTATTTATCATTAGACTAAAGTTACGACGTTCAGAAGAAACCAAGTTTCAACCTATAGAGGTTAGACATTGCTGTAAGTTTGAAATTATAAGATTAGCCTCTTCTACAGCATGCGGATTGAAGAGAATAACTATTTATCAGTGAAGATTAGCTTAAAGTTACGATATTGGGAAGAAACCAAGTTTCAACCTTTAGAGGTCAGACATTGCAGATAGTTTAAAATTATAAGATTAACCTCTTCTACAGCATGCGGATTGAAGAGAATAATTATTCATCAATAGAGATTAGCTTAAAGTTACAATGTTCGGAAGAAACCAAGTTTCAACCTATAGAGGTCGTACATTGCTGTGAGTTTAAAATTATAAGATTAACCTCTTCTACAGCATGTGGATATAAGAGAATAACTTTTATCATTAGACTAAAGTTACGATGTTCGGAAGAAACCACGTTGCAACCTATAGAGGTCGGACATTGCTGTAAGTTTGAAATTATAAGATTATCCTCTTCTATAGCATGCGGATTAAAGAGAACAAGTATTTATCATTAGACTAAAGTTACGATTTTCAGAAGAAACCAAGTTTCAATCTATAGAGGTCAGACATTGCTGTAAGTTTGAAATTATAAGATTAACATCTTCTGTAGCATGCGAATAGAAGAGGGAAATTATTTACTAATAGACTAAAGTTACGATGTTCGGAAGAAACCAAGTTTCAACCTATAGAGGTCAGACATAGCTGTAAGTTTGAAATTATAAGATTAACCTCTTCTACAGCATGCGGATTGAAGAGAATAACTAGTTATCAATGAAGATTAGCTTAAACTTACGATGTTCGGAAGAAACCAAGTTTCAACCTATAGAGGTCAGACATTGCTGTACGTTTGAAATTATATGATTAACCTCTCCTATAGCACGCGGATTAAAGAGAACAACTATTTATCATTAGACTAATGTTACGACGTTCGGAAGAAACCAAGTTTCAACCTATAGAGGTTAGACATTGCTGTAAGTTTGAAATTATAAGATTAACCTTTTCTAGGCATGCAGATTAAAGAAAATAACTATTTATCAATAGACTAAAGTTACGATGTTCGGAAGAAACGTAGTTTGAACCTGTACAGGTCAGACATTGCTGTGAGTTTGAAATTATAAGATTAACATCTTCTATAGCATGTGCATTAAAGCGAACAACTATTTATCATTAGACTTAAGTTACGATGTTCGGAAGAAACCAAGTTTTAACCTATAGAGGTCAGACATTGCTGTAAGTTTGAAATTATAAGATTAACATCTTCTATAGCATGCGGATAGAAGAGGGAAACTATTTACCAATAGACTAATGTTACGATGTTCGGAAGAAACCAAGTTTCAACCTGTAGAGGTCAGACATAGCTGTAAGTTTGAAATTATAAGATTAACCTCTTCTACCGCATGTAGATTGAAGAGAATAACTATTTATCAATAGAGTAAACTTATGATGTTCGGAAGAAACCAAGTTTCAATGTATAGAGATCGGACGTTGCTATGAGTTTGAAATTATAAATTAATCTCTTGTATAGCATGAGGATTGAAGAGAACAACTATTTATCAATAGACTTAAGTTGCTATGTTCGGAAGAAACCAAGTTTGAACCTTTAGAGGTCAGACATCAAGTTTCAACCTAAAGAGGTCGTACATTGCTGTGAGTTTAAAATTATAAGATTAACCTCTTCTACAGCATGTGGGTAGAAGAGAATAACTATTTATCATTAGACTACAGTTACAATGTTCGGAAGAAACCACGTTGCAACCTATAGAGGTCGGACATTGCTGTAAGTTTGAAATTATGAGATTATTCTCTTCTATAGCATGCGGATTAAAGAAAACAACTATTTATCATTAGACTAAAGTTACGATTTTCAGAAGAAACCAAGTTTCAACCTATAGAGGTCTGACCTAGCTGTAAGTTTGAAATTATGAGATTAACATCTTCTATAGCATGCGGATATAAGAGGGACTCTATTTACCAATAGACTAAAGTTACGATGTTCGGAGGAAACCAGGTTTCAACCTGTAGAGGTCAGACATTGCTGTAAGTTTGAAATTATAAGATTAACCTCTTCTACAGCATGTGGATTGAAGAGAATAACTATTTATCAATAGACTAAAGATATGATGTTCGGACGAAACCAAGTTTCAACGTATTGAGATCGGACATTGCTGTGAGTTTGAAATTATAAGATTAACATCTTCTACAGCATGTGGATTGAAGAGAACAACTATTTATCAATAGACTAAGGTTACGATGTTCGGAGGAAACCAAGTTTCAACCTATAGAGGTCAGATATACCTTAAAATATTCGCGCTGCAAACTGTTACTCGGATGAATGAAATGCGTACCTTCAAGCCTGTAACTCGAACGATAATATTCTAGTTGTACCTAAAATAGAAACGAAAATATATGAATGTAGATGTTTATTACCTAGCGTAGAAGTTGCTTTGCAAGCACTAACTAACACTAACTTAAGTTGAAGGCTGAAGAATAATATTCACAGCAGACAGTACTTACACGGGGATGTGCACGCAATTAACGCATACAAAGAACTGTAAGCGCTTCACGCAGACTGCAGCGAGTAAATATGCTGCTTGTTACCAAGCGGATATCAGAGTCGATGACATCTTCAGTACAGTTGGAACTAAATGTTTATGCAACAAGAGCTCTCCTGAGTGCCTTACGCTGAGTTCTGCAGGCTGATGTATTTAAGCACTAAGCCGGGGTCGAGCCTGCTGTCGATGCCGACATGCTAGAATTTAGGAGTTCTGCTGCGGATCGAACCTGGGAAAGTAAGCGCGCGATCCTCGACCTCTGAACTTAAACGGGAGGGTACTAAGCTAAGCAAAAGCCGACATCTACGGTATTCCTTGCCTGTAGGTACCGAGCTAAGATCACATGTACGGTATCCCCTACTTGTACATAGCAGGGTGCTGAGCTAAGTCTACATCTACGGTATTCCTTGCCAGTAGGTACCGAGCTAAGACTGCATCTACGGTATTCCCTACCTGTACTTAGCAGGGTGCTGAGCTAAGCCTACATCTACGGTATTCCTTACCTGTAGGTATTATGCTAAGATCACATCTACGGTATCCCCTACCTGTACTTAGCAGGGTGCTGAGCTAAGCCTACATCTACGGTATTCCTTACATGTAGGTACTGAGCTAAGATCACATCTACGGTATCCCCTACCTGTACTTAGCAGGGTGCTGAGCTAAGATCACATCTACGGTTTCCCCTACCTGTACTTAGCAGGGGTGCTGAGCTAAGCCTACATCTACGGTATTCCTTACCTATAGGTATTGAGCTAAGATCACATCTACGGTATCCCCTGCCTGTAAGGGTGCTCAGCTAAGCAAAAAGCCAACATCTACGGTAAATCTTGCCTGTAGGTACCGAGCTAAGACTGCATCTACGGTATCCCCTACCTGTAAGGGTACTGAGCAAAGCCTACATCTACGCTATTCCTTACCTTAGGTACTGTGCTAAGATCACATCTACGGTATCCGCTACCTGTACTTAGCAGGGTGCTGAGCTAAGATCACATCTACGGTATCCCCTACCTGTACTTAGCAGGGGTGCTGAGCTAAGCCTACACCTACGGTATTCCTTACCTGTAGGTACTGAGCTAAGATCACATCTACGGTATCCCCTGCCTGTAAGGGTGCTCAGGTAAGCAAAAAGCCGACATCTACGGTATTCCTTGCCTGTAGGTACCGAGCTAAGACTGCATCTACGGTATTCCCTACCTGTAAGTAGACAAAGAGAGGACTAGGCTAAGAAGCGACTTTCAAAGGCGCTAGGCTGAGAAGTAATCCTCAGGAGCACTAAGCTAAGCCTACATCCACAGTACCCCCTACCTGTTGGCAACAACACGAAACGCTGAGGTACCGAAATATACAAGTTCTACAAGCAGACGTATTTGTACTACGATTAAACGGGAACGTTTGAGCTCAGCTCGACAAGCTGCTAATAATTTTAATGCGAACTGTACGCGTGCAGTGGACTTCGTACTCCGCTGAGGCAAACACATTCCAGGTAGGAGCTCGCTAGCCGGATGCAGCTTGCGCGCGCGTGTGTGTAGGCATGCTTCAAAAACACATCCCAGATTTTTTTCTCGTTCTAGAGTCTGCTTATTCTAAATCCGGTGCTAGTACATAGCTACTCGTAAGGCATAACACCTGAAATGCACTAGGAAGCAGCTAGCTGCTGCTCTCCTCCTGTTTTGCAACCGGTTGCCCCTTCCTAACATGAGATTTCAAGTTGTAAGAAACTATTTTACGGGCGGATGCCCTTCCTGACGCAAAAATCTGTTTTTTACAGCTAGAAATTTAAATCACAGTTTCTTGAACTATTGTTTTACCGTTAGATGCCCTTCCTAGCGCTGAAAGACCAGGATTTAGCCAGTTAACATTCCTGATGTAACAACAAGCATGTTAGGTGCAAGTTATGCTAAGCAAACAATCGCTATCTTACGCAAGCTATTCAAAACTGTAGTCTTGTTTTCTCTTAGAACAAAGGTATACCCCCATTCGATGTTCTGTTCATATGTTGTATCGAGTACAGTGTTCGATTATATTCTTAATCGCTTCTTTTTAAATTGTCCGCTACTACGATCAAGAGCGCAGCACGTTGCTCTCAGAAGACGGATGTGGAATTTACCGCCACCTCATGTCAAAGAATAAAGATGCCAACACGACGCTCTCTTGGTAGCTTTTCAAATTGCCCGCATGATAGCAGCACGGTGCTCTCTTGATTAAAGATGGCGGATGACAGCTGTCAAAAAGCACGTGGGTTTGTAAAGCACGTGGAATTCGCCACCACCACAAATATGGCAGCACGGTGATCTCTAGATTAAAGATGGCGGATGACAAAAAGCACGTGGCCGCCACCACATGTCAAAGAATAAAGATGCCAACACGTGAAATTGGCTGCTGTCAAGTGGAATTGCCTTCCACCACATTTCAATGGTATCTAGCTAAAGAGGGCAGCCCGGTGCTCAAAGATGGCTGCTGTCAAAAAGCATTTTTCAAATTATCCGCCACCACATTTTAAAGGTAAGTAGCTGAAGAGGGCAGCACTGTGCTCTATAGATTGAAGATGGCGAATGACAGCTGTCAAAAAAGCACGTGGCTTTGTTTACCGATTCAAATCTCACGCTAGTGAGTTTAAGTTGGTAGCACTGAGGTTTAGGCCCGCCAAGATGGCAGCACTGCGGATGACAGGTGACGAATTTGCAGCTACTGCGATAAAGAGGCCAGCACGGTGCTCTGTAGTTTAAAGATGGCGGATGACAGCTGTCAAAAAATCACGTGGCTTTGTTTACCGATTCAAATCTCGCGCTAGTGAGGTTAAGTTGTTACCACCGAGGTTTAGGCCCGTCAAGATGGCAGCACTGAGGTTTGCGATACGTTGTTGTCTGTCAAAAAGCACATGGCTGTCAAGAAACACGTGGATTTGTTTACAAATTCAAATCTCACGCTTGTGAGGTTAAGTTGGTACCACTGAGGTTTAGGCCCGTCAAGGTGGCAGCAGTGAGGTTAGCGATGCGTTGTTGTCGATGACAGCTGTCAAAAAGCACGTGGCTTTGTTTACAAATTCAAATTTCCCGCCAAAATTCAAATTTCCCGCGGGAGGAGGAGGCCTCTCCCGAGAGCCGGAGGAGGCGGCAGAACTGTCCTATTATACTACTCACTTGGGTTGACGGTTACGTTTTGTAAAAACGTACTAGTGACATGTGAGAAAAAATCCAGAACAGAATAATACACATAGATTTAATATTGGAAAGGTAAGTTCGTAACAGCCAAGTTTCATGCAACACTAAGATGCTACTGCCTGAAATGATAATCTTCCCACTTTAGCGTTAGATGCGGTAATACCAGTTGTCACGTAACAGAGGGCCTTGGAAAACTGAAAGCTTCCGCATGGTACCAAGCTGCGTACTACGCCATCTTGAACTACTTGAGAAAAAAGAGAAAGTTGGGAAACTATTTAGAAAATCGCATTTGACGCATATCGTATAGTGTGAAACAAAAATGGATAAAGTCTGCTTCAACGAGTTACAAGGAGGCGGGTATATTTGCTAGCTGTTCTGTGCCCGTCGTTTATGGGTTAGTTTTAGTAACTGCAGCAGTAATGTCATCTATCGGAGATAAGAAGAGACACTACAACTAAAACAGTCAATCTAATGTTATTGCTGATAAGTTTTAGGACGTAGTAGGCCATTACATGTTCTTGTTGCGAGTCGGCCATGTTAGGACATCTTCATTCCACCAATCCTATCATGATCGCTTTTCCTTCAGTTTTAATTAACTCGTTACCACGATAATTGAACAACATTTCCATGTCAACGATGTTTGCGTTGATGGATTTGTGAATTAAAATCTACATTCCAGAATATCTTCGGCACCTCGGCATCTCCGAAAACCGTAAAAAGTAGTTAGTGGGACGTAAAAAGCAATTAATTACTATTATTGTTTCTCTCTCACGGACGACGCGCTGCCAGCTGGCCAATAATCGCGACATTCCATGGATATTTCTCTCTCTCTCCCGTTTTCCCCCTCATATTTTAAAGACATGGCCTATTTTCAGACCAATCTGATTATTTTCTTACAACTAGGGATATTCTGTAAAGAAACTTAAACTTACTAAGAATGTTTGCTTAGTTGTATCCCTGTGGGTGGGGGTGGTACAATACAGACTGTCGTAAGAGGTGAGTTCTAGATCTGAACGTCGGAGCGTGGGTTGGCGATTGCGGGTCGCCTTGCTGAGTCTAGCATTGCGTCAGGTTCCTCGATTTTATCCTTCTTATCAGACATCCCCTGGTCAACTCTTGTTCTTCTCCGACCCCAACGATATTACGTTGATGAAATGAAATGTCGTATGGCTTTTAGTGCCGGGATATCCCAGGACGGGTTCGGCTCGCCAGGTGCAGGTCTTTCTATTTGACTCCCGAAGGCGACCTGCGCGTCGTGATGAGGATGAAATGATGATGAAGACAACACAGACACCCAGCCTCCGTGCCATTGGAATTAACCAATGAAGGTTAAAATTCCCGACCCGGCCGGGAATCGAACCCGGGACCCCTCTGAACCGAAGGCCAGGACGCTGACCGTTCAGCCAACGAGTCGGACATTACGTTGATGAGGCCTAGGGAGTCTAATTTTCACACCCTCCGTGGCTCTTGCCTTTCTTTCGCCGGTACCTAAATTTTTCAAAGTTTTGAACCCCTTCCAATGTTCCCTCTGATTTTCTGATGTTTTCCGCAAAGCCCTAAATCGCGAATTTTACAAATTTGGCTCAAATCAAGAAAGTTTAAGCAAATTAGTCCACGAAATGATGTGCAATCACTCTCTGATCCAAGAAGGATAAAATGAAAGGTGATTTAGAAAATAATGAAGTCTGCCATCTAATGAAACAAACTCTCAATATAGGATAACTCTCAATATCTTGAACAATACGCATCTACTTAATGGTTCATGTACGTCAGGTAAAGATATTGATGTGATTATCATTCTTCTTCCTCTGAAATCAGAATACGGGCGTGTACTGTGATACAAATACTACGCACTTACTTTGCATATCCGCGGTACTTCATTCTAAAACTCTTTCATTCAGATCAGCGTGGGCAGGCTTATAGGTTACTCTGTCAGAGAAATTATTTTGTATTGCAATGGAGCCTCTTCAACTTCAGATTCAATTAAACCAGGCGAGATGGCCGTGCAGTTAGGGGCGCGCAGCTGTGAGCTTGCATCCGGGAGATAGTGGGTTCAAACCCCACTGTCGGCATCCCTGAAGATGGTTTTCCGTTTTTTCCCATTTTCACACCAGGCAAATGCTGGGACTGCACCTTAATTAAGGCCACGCTGCTTCCTTCCCACTCCTAGCCCTTTCCTATCCCATCGTTGCCCTAAGACCTATCTGTGTAGGTGCGACGTAAAACTGATAGCAAAAAATATTCAATTAATATTACTCAGCCACCCCGATATGCACTTCCCGAATCAAGTTCCGAAACAGAAACATCTTCACTCGAATTCAAATCATCCACAACCTCACTGTTTGCTCAAATCACGCTAAGAATTATGTTCAGGAGGCCATGGATGTTCTAAAGTCTAGATATTTCCCAAGAATCGCTTGCTACTTAAATTCTTCTGTTAGAATATATTTTTCTTGGAGTAAGCATTATGTCGGAACATTTCCGACGTACGAGCTAGAAGGGTTAAGAGCACCAATCGAACAAAACCAAATTGTCAGGGGAGAGATTCGATCACGGAACTTCTAGTTGACAGGATCGTGCCATAAAAAGTTCGCTACGGTGACACTGGCTGACGACCTGGATTCATAAAGTCAGAAAGATCTGGAAAGAAACACCATAAGGGAAGAAGAAGCAACAGAGAGAGTGAGATTTTTAGAAAGAAAGTGTTAAAAATCGAAGTATTCCAAGGTCGCGGGAAAAGAAGACAGGCTCAAAATTGTTCGAGAAGAGGTAAAGGAGGCATAGTGAGCAGATGAAGGAGAACCGGAGGAGGTAGAATGAACTGGCATTAGCACGTGATCCATAGAAGACCCCAACCAAGAAGAAATAATAATAATAATAATAATAATAATAATAATAATAATAATAATAATTGTACGGGGCGGTACACCTCTACGCCGCAATTTTAAACCTTCCGCCAATAAAGTACTTCTCTACCGGAGAAACTCTGAACTTTAACAACTGAATTAATTCAAAAGTTCCTCAGAAGATGCCACTGTGTGTATTTCGATTTGTTTTTGTTCTTTTGGTGGATCAAGAAGTGTGGACATTCTCTCATAGATGTCACTGCCTAAAAAACCTAGGATCATGCACCCTGGTGCGAAGGAATGAACTTTCTCCAAGAAATTTTGTATTCAAATGTTTTTGTCTTTACTAAATTTTGTTCTTTCATTTGTGTGTTGGCAATATTAAGCTTTCTTTCCGCCAGTTTTGAATTTAGCCAATCAGTAATTTCTGTAATTAATTTTCTTCCAATCATAGCTTTCTTCTTCGAATTTCCATGTGTAACTTTTAGCTACCCAATAAAGTTAAGTGGGTGTGTCTTTATTATTCATGAAAGATCTCGAATCTTCCACGAGGGTGGATTTTCTCTGCTGATTTTCTCTGCTCTTCGCCACTCGAGCAACATCTAGCTCTGTGTGTGAATATGTAGCAGGGGGCGGGAAGCGCCCTTTCTTCTGGCAGCAGTTCTTCAACAAGGTAATGGCCGTTTAACATCTTTATTTCTTGCCAGCTCAGCAGTTTATCTCTCGGGGCAGGTCCGAAAACTTTAATATGTAAACTATCCTTTGAAACATGCAAATCTTTCCGGTCTTTTCATATAACTTTAACTGTAAATAGGGGATGGAGAGTGCCTTACCCTCTCGAGCTCCCCTTCATCTTGAACTTGAGGTGACTACGTTTCTGTAACCGTTCTTCTATTCCTTCTTAATGTGTTAAATTTATTCTGTATTCGTGTCACCTCCATAGTTTGGGAATAGCCCCTGCTTATCGGCCTAGCGCCACTTAGGTTTTAACAAGCTTCGTGTAGGAGTGCAAGGTTACGCCTCCACTCATCTTGGTATTGTGGGGCCATTTAATTAATCTGTTCTTTTCCACGAAGTCCCAGTAGACTGGGTACGAGATACCCCTGTTTATATTTGTAAGTTGTGCCTCGATGGCAGTGAATTCTGAAGTGTAGGTAATGCCTTTAATAGGCTTGAAAAATTGAGAGCGGTTAGCTCTTTTCTCTTGTGGTAAACGTGCCTCAGAAAGGCTTGAGATTTAAAGGTGGGAGCAAACGCTCCATTGTATTGAGGGAATTTCTGCCCTTTAGTAAGATGTCAATTGTGAGCTGAGTGCTCAGGAATTGTAAAAATTAGAGCTTGTGGCCCAGATTGTCAAAGTCTATCTAAATCTTGGCTTTCTTTATCTTCTACCTGATTTAACTTGTTGTTATTTGTTGTTTGTTCAAAGTCTATATCAATCTGTTAAGTTTGGCTGTTCTGAAAATATAACCTTTATTTAAATTTTAATTCATCTTTCGAACTTGTAGTTAGACCCATTAAAGCCCGCACCTTCTTTTCACCTCTGCTGATCCACCAAAACCTCGGAATAATAATAATAATAATAATAATAATAATAATAATAATTTTCGTTGGACAAAAAAAACAAGAAAATTAATCAGATAAACATTAACTGACACTCCTTCCAAAGTTAAATTCTTAGGAGAAATATCTGAGGCTTTTGAGGGTTCGACAAGGAAATGGACTGTTACCTCTCTTATTCAATCTTGTTCTAGAAAAAGTAATCAGAACCTGGGGAAAAGAAGTGAAAGGAATGGCCCTTGGTAAACAACTGAAAAACAGAATTCACGTGCGGTGTCTAGCTTTTGCAGACGACCTGGCAATTGTTTTTAATAATAGACAAGAAGCAATCCACCCTCGCAAACCTATGAAATTACAGCCAAAACAGAATTTCAAACATAACATGAAAAGAATCAGTACATGGAAGAAGACTCTCGGTTTCTATATGGGCAAGCTATGATGACAAAATCTGGACATGTTATCCAAGTAAATAAATTCAAATACCTTGGAGAAATAATTCAACCTTCTGGATTAAATCGTGAATCAAATAAGGAGAGAATTACTAAACTCCAGAAAGCATATCGAATCACTTGGAACATATATAGCAAAAGATCATTATCTCGGAAAACAAAACTAAGGCATTATAATACAGTAATAATATCTGAAGTATTGTACGCATAGGAAAAATTAATTATTGGCGGTAGATTACTCATAAAAGATATAGAAAAGCAAGAAAGAAAAATGTTATGCAAAATTTCGGCCCAGTCTGCACAGAGGGAGTATGGATGAAAAGGAAATCTCATGAAATTTATTGCCATACTGATAAAATCACAGACACTATCAGGAAAAGGGTGTCGAACTTAGATGTCCACATTTTCAGAATGAACAATGACAGACTGACCAACATAATTCTAAATCTTGCCCTCACACGGAGAGTTAAGAACAACATCAGACCTACAGGAAAGCAACATGAACCAGGAAACTGTGAAGAACCAATCTGCATTCACAAGACTGGTTAATCCGCGTAGAGGCGCGCGGCTGTGAGCTGGCATCCGGGAGATCGTGGGTTCGAGCCCCACGGTCGGCAGCCCTGAAGATGGTTTTCCGTGGTTTCCCATTTTCACACCAGGCAAATGCTGGGGCTGTACCTTAATTAAGGCCACGGCCGCTTCCTTCCAACTCCTAGGCCCTTCCTGTCCCATCGTCGCCATAAGACCTATCTATGTCGGTGCGACGTAAAGCAACTAGCAAAAAAAAAAGACTGGTTAATCATTGTTTCGCGGAGCCGAACTAATAAAACCTGGACAGAAGAACGTAAGACGAATTTCAGGGACAAGATGAAGAGATTTTGGAAAGAGAAGAAAGCAAATTCATCAGCTAAATAAGTTGAAGCGTGCTCCTCAGTTGGGCATAACGGTGTGAAAAAATATTAATAATGATAACATTTGTTTTTACGTCTCAGTAACTACTTTTGACGGTTTAGGGAGACGCCGAAGTGCCGGAATTTTGTCCCGCATTAGTTCTTTTACGTGCCAGTAAATCTACGGGCACGAGGCTGACGTAACCGAACACCTTCAAATACCACCGGCCGAGTCAGGATCGAACCTGCCATGTTATGGTCAGAAGGCTGGTCTCTCAAACGTCTGAGGCACTCAGCCTGTCATAACTTTCACGTTTCTTGTACAAACGTAAAAATAAAACAATTAATGATGTTTTATTGCTGATGCTCTCTCGCGTACCTTTTGGCTTACATTTTATTAGTGACAATTGTAAAATAAGAATTTAGGGAAATCATTGAAGAAGTAAAATTTAAAATAGTGAAAAATATACCGAAATAACATTTTAGTGACGAAATTAGGGAAAAATTCACCACAAATAGGTGCTTCTTCTGATTAGTGTTAATAGAAGATGTTTGCCCACTTATACTTCCTATTTACACAGCAACCACCACCACCACCACCACCACTACCTTCTTAGCTGCAGCGATTTGTGCTTTAGATCAAACATGATGTGTTTCAGATGAAGCTGTTGGTAAAGAAAGATGGGGTGACAATGATGGACAAGACTATGGACTACTGTAAAGAAATAGAGGCTCCTCAGTGCGACATAGGGAAGATGATGCAGAACTATTCTCCTAAGTGCCCAATCAGCACAGTAAGTTCAAACTGAATCTCATATAGAATACAGTTAAGTTTCAATCACCGAAGGAAAGGCCTAAGAGTGGAAAGGAAGTAGCCGTGACCTTAAATAAGATACAGCCCCAGCACTTTCCTGGTGTGAAAATGAGAAACAACGGAAAACCCTCTTAAGTGCTCCCGTCAGTGGGGTTCGAACCCACTATCCCCCGGATGAAAGCTCACAGCTGCGAATAAACAAATTTACACAGCTTCGAGACAAATTCAATGTAGAACGGATCTATGGCATGAGAAGTACGATAAACAGATCGACGTCAATATTATTTCTTTCCTTCTTTCTTAATCTGTTTACACTCCAGGGTTGGTTTACCCTTGGACTCAGCTAGGGATCCGGCGTCTACTACCTCAAGGACAGTGTCCTGGAGCGTGAGACATTTTGTTGTGGATGAAACTGAACAGGAGGACCAGTACCTCGCCTAGGTAGCCTCACCTTCTATGCTAATCAGGGGCCTTGTGGGTGAATGGGAAGATTGGAAGGGATGGGGCAGCAAGCAGACGTGGGCTTAAATTAGGTACCATCCCGGCATTTGCCTGGAGGAGAAATAGGAACCATGGATTTCAATGAATGTTTTATGTTGGCCTTGTCCGTGACAACAATTAGCTTATATGTCACAATTTCACAGCCAGCCTGAAACGTGTAGTGGAATAAATAATTCAAAAATCTTGTCACTGGTAACATTTTCTTTATAATTTCATAAATATTTCAAAGAAACTCAAAATTTATCAAAAATCTTCCTTGAGATATTGTTCTAATCCTTAACTCCTTTTCCTATAAACGACTGTTTGTCCGAATTTTTCCTTCTGAATTCGAAGTTTATCTTCATTTCATTATAATTACGATTAACGTCAAACCACTTAGAGAACGAAAGTTGACCAAGATGCTTGATGTTTCAGGGGGACATCACGATGCCTCCAATAGACGTCTCCAAGTACTCCGGTATGATCCCCATGCTCCTAGGAAGGTGGAATGTCGACATCGGCGCTGAACATGACAACGGGAAAAGCTGCGCTAAAATTTCATTTAGGCTAGCTGAGTAAATTACCCTTTGACTACGATCACTACGGGAAATTCCAGCGGAAAGAACGGCTTGAACTTCAAGATACATTACGAAACAAAGTCCAGATTTTAAGACTCCCGTCGACAGTCGTGAACAGTGTATCTACGAACTATCCTCAAAATAAGAAACTGAGGGGAATATTAATTACAACCTGATTTACGTTTAGCGAAGGATGTATATGTACCTAGACATCCCCTGCTCCCACTGAAAGGTATTACAAGAGAACAAAACGCAGACTAACAACGCCACGATCACAAAACACAGTAGCCTGCAGGATTAGGAAGCAAGTCACCGTACTTGATCAATCACTTCTTTTATGAAATACAGTTCGCGGTACTAAGATAGAGTTTACCAAGTGCTGAATTCACTAGGAAAGAAGACAGCAGTCATGTCTATACCATGTAATCAAGGTAGGTTTAATCTCAAAAGACACTTCAAATATTAAACACAACAAATGAAACTCTCAATAATGACATGCAAATTATCAGAAAAGCCCTCAAATACTGAAATTCTAGAAGTGTTTAATATTTAACTTTATGACTGATTATTAAGGGACAATCACCCTCTACGCATGCCTGCGTCTCAAGATATCACGAACTCACGAAGTCTCTTTCCGCTTTTCTTTCCCATCACTAACAGCATTTGGCGTAAGTAACGTTCTGTCGTCAGTAAATGTATTAGAAAGCCAAATGTAATGTGAGGGTGAAGAACGAAGGTATATTTTGTAAGTAAACTGTAGGCCTACATGCTTTCCAAATAAAATTATATTCTCCATTAACAAAGCATTCAATAAAGTGTTACAAAGCATCATACATGTGTTCCGTTTTAGAGTAATACCCACCTCCATACATCCTTTACTCATAAGGTGAAGCAACAGATATGGAGTTATGACAGAAAAAGGGTAAAGAAAACACAAAGTAGATTTGGTGGTGCTGGCGCGCCTCGAACCCTGAACGTCCGCATAGAAGTCAGGTACCGTGACTGCTAGACCAGCGATGCTGCCAACTGAATAATATGATAAGCCTTACTCTCGTTAAGTGAAGGGGCTGAGTGGCTCAGACGGTTGAGGCGCTGGCCTTTTAACCCCAACGTGGCAAGTTCGATCCCGGCTCAGTCCGGTGGTATTTGAAGGTGCTCAAGTACGTCAGCCTCGTGTCGGTAGATTTACTGGCACGTAAAAGAACCCCTGCGGGACAAAATTCCGGCACCTCTGCGTCTCCGAAAACCGTCAAGTCAATAACATTACTTATTATCTCTCGTCAAATGAAGGCCAATGATGCGACCGTCGGTAATGTGTCTGCTTATTTTGGACGTAGATCCACCTTCCTAAATTTGAATCGTGACTCCATACCTGTGACTTTCCCTCATCATACACAGGTGTACCTCAACTCAACGACAAAATGTTTGGAATGGATTCCTCATAAACAGAAAAGAAAACAAGTGTAATGGCAACTTGGGTCGTAAAATGCATAATGCAAAGTTAGTGAGCTTTGCTTGGCCGCCACGCTCTCCTAACTTAAATCCTCCGGACTTTTACCTTTGGGGACAGGTAAAGTATGTCGTGTATTAGGCTGCTGTTGATGATGAATCAACTCTTCATTCGTTCTGTAACAGCCTGTCAAACAGCGCAGTACACCGGGCAGTTTAGATGGTGTTGGACACTCAGTGTGATGACGAGTGGAGGCCTGTATTCAGACAGGAGGAGATCACCTTCAATATTTCATCTGATACGTGAACAGTGTGTTCCAGCTGGCGTTAACAGTTTTGGGAATGTCGGATTGCACCGATGTCATTAAAGGATCGAATAGCTCTGTAATTATCTATTTCCTGACCCATGTTGTCATAACCTTTTTTTTTTTCTTGTGAGGATTCTATCCCTGAAGTTCTGCCATTGACTTTTGATAAACCCTGAGTGTGTAGTACTATACTCGAAGGTTAGTTGAATCCTCATCGAACACACCATCAGTCCCCATAGATAACTAAGACATCACTGAAGAAGCGTACTAGGTTGATGAACAGATAGTCAGTTTCCCGGTCCTTTCCTCACAGAGCCAGAATGTGGTATTACATATCACTAAG
The DNA here is from genome assembly GCF_040414725.1 of Anabrus simplex. Classification (NCBI taxonomy): domain Eukaryota; kingdom Metazoa; phylum Arthropoda; class Insecta; order Orthoptera; family Tettigoniidae; genus Anabrus; species Anabrus simplex. The sequence continues at coordinate 503,244,198 of NC_090267.1, forward strand.
AACTGGCTGCGCGGTTTCAGTCACGTAGATATCAGCTTGTATTTGCTGTAGGCTACCATGAAGATACTTTTCCGTAATTTCCCATTTTCACACCAGACAACTTTTGGAGCTGTACCTTATTAAGGCCACGGTCGCTTCCATCCCACTACAGCCCTCTCTTACTCCATCGTCGCAGTGGGGTCTGTCTGTGTAAGTGCAACGTAAAGCAAATTCAAAACAAAAACAAATTGGCCCCGCGAAGGACACTTCAGGACCAACCATAGGCTCCGAGCGCTCATGGGAGAAATGCACCGCTGCGCTGCGAGTGGCGAACATTGTAAGTTAATGCGATCACCGCGCACATATCTGCTGTTGTCTCACCGCGTGCTGTCATGGCCGACTAAATAATAACAGTGGGATTTAAGTGTATTCTATGCAATAACAATCGGCCAAATTAATCAAAACTTGCAGAAAATTGTCGTGTATTAAATTTACAAGAAGAACAGTTTGCAGGAAATAGCAACAGAGTGAATAACTGCAAATGTGATAAGAGAGAAACGTTGGTTCACTAGATACCGTACCAATTATTCACGATAGAGGCAATGTAGTAATTTATGTATTATTTTCGGTGATAACGAAATTAATGTCCATGTACACATTCAACAATGCTGTCTTCAGAAACATATATTTGGCCTATTTCTAATACGATATCATTAGCGCTGATCAACCCTGTGAATGGTTTCGACCTCGCATCTCAAAAGCGGGGAAAGAGAAATACAACAAGGAGAAGAACTTAGAATAATTTTTTCTGATAAAAACGCACAGGTTTGATGTTGGACCAATTGAAATTCCAGATCTTGAAAACGCATGTACACTGTCCAAAAATGTGTACGAAGATGAAAATCAGAATCTCTTAAAGTTGCCAATAAATGATTATGTGTCTGTATTTATAGTATGATCAAGTCCACCTCTGTAACATAACTAGTTGCCTTCGTCAGGGGCCCGGGCTTGATTCTCGATACTGCCAGAAATTTCAGACTGACATAAGGGCTGTTATGTCCGACTCGTTGGCTGAACGGTCAGCGTACTGGCCTTCGGTTCAGAGGGTCCCGGGTTCGATTCCCGGTCGGGTCGGGGATTTTAACCTTAATTGGTTAATTCCAATGGCACGGGGGCTGGGTGTGTGTGTGTCTTCATCATCATTTCATTCTCATCACGACGCGCAGGTCACCTACGGGTGTCAAATAGAAAGACCTGCACCTGGCGAGCCGAACCCGTCCTGGGATATCCCGGCACTAAAAGCCATACGACATTTCATTTCAGGGCTGGTATGTGTTTTAAACGGTACATGCAGCACATTTCCATCAGGGGTGTTCTTGAAAAAGTTGCACCACCTAGGGATGAGGACATGAATTTACGTATGTAAAATGCCCTATTTCTGTAAGTTATTGATGTGTAATGTAGGCCTACTTCTGTAATTATATTTATCTACTGCATTTTCAAATTCGTTTCGTGAGGTTGTGACGGAATTCAAAAAAAATTCATACTGTAGTCTGTAGTAGAGTACGGTACATTTTATTATTATTATTATTATTATTATTATTATTATTATTATTATTATTATGGCTATGGGCCAATGACCTGCGATGTTAGGCTCCTTAAAACAACAACAAGCATCATCATCATCATCATATTATGGCTATCATTAAGACTATGGTAACAGTATACAAACTATCTGCTATGATGTATGTGCTTTAAAAAGATGGCCTAATGTGGCTTAGTTTTCAAATATAACATTGCTATAATAATTTGTTTGTAATTGCTAACCTATTTTAAAATGGTTAAAATACATTTTGTAAAGAGTTGTTTTGAATTAATTAAAATGTATAAATCCCGAATTACTTCTTGCGATTTAGTTACTGTCCGCTTCTGTGGTGTAGTGCTTAGTGTGATTAGCTGCCACCCCCGGAGGCCCGGGTTCGATTCCCGGCTCAGCCACGAAATTTGAAAAGTGGTACGAGGGCTGGAACGGGGTCCACTCAGCCTCGGGAGGTCGACTGAGTAGAGGTGGGTTCGATTCTCACTTCAGCCATTCTGGAAGTGGTTTTCCGTGGTTTCCCGCTTCTCCTCCAGGAAAATGCCAAGATGGTACCTAACTTAAGACCACGGCGGCTTCCTTCCATCTTCCTTGTCTATCCCTTCCAATCTTCCTATCCCTCCGCAAGCCCTCTGTTCAGCATAGCAGGTGAGGCCGCCTGGGGGAGTTACTGGTCATCCTCCCCAGTTGTATCACTACCCAGAGTCTGAAGCTCCAGGACACTGCCCTTGAGGCGGTAGAGGTGGGATCCCTCGCTGAGTCCGAGGGAAGAATCGACCCTGGAGGGTAAAACAGATTAAGACAAGAAGATAAGAAGATTTAGTTACTGCTAAGATCCACCTTTTCAAATCCATTTCGTGAGGTCGTGAAGGAAAACTCTGTATTACAGTATCTATTAATGCAGCCGACAACAAGCACATAATTCTGCCGGCACGTTGCGACATTAAAAAATAATCATCTGAAAACAACATTGTAAAATGGCAATAAATGCATGTAAACGTCCCACATATTCCATCTTTCTATGGTGAGATGATGATGAAGATGTCTCTAAGTAGTTCTCATAATTTCCACCCGCAGCCGCACATTGCTAAATACATGCACGGAGCTTATAGCAGGGACTGACTGCATAAGGAACGGCATTACTAGCATCGCTCATACTCAGTCACTTCCATACTGTCAAAACCAAGTACTCGACTGAGACAGGACAATGAAAATAACCCAAAAAAATTCTTACCACACCAGGAGATAGTGGTGGTGATTATTGTTTTAGGAGGAAGTACAACCGAACAACCACCCTCTACTAACACTATTCTCGAAAAATAAAGGTATCGGCCACAGAAAGACAAGGGCCACTCAGGGCGTGAAAATGAACAAGTCCCTAGGATTCGCAAACCTATTACCGTCGGGGTCTGAAAAATCAAGCGTTGATCAAAGGAGTTCAGATAGGATATATGATGGTGAGGAGCCTGGCAAAAGTAAATTGAAGAAATGCCAGGACTCAGCTAAGAGCCCCACGGTTGCTAACCTACACTCCCAAGTTGAGCCCCTGCGGCCCCCTTTAAGTCACCTGTTACGACTGGCAGAAAATACCGTGGGTATTATTCTACCACCCCACCAACAGGGATACCAGGAGAAACACTCACTGTACACAACACGTATCACTAGAAATGGTTCTGGGCCTAACTCAGATTTGCCTGAAGGTACAGTCGGTCAAATTAAAATTAGCGTATGTTCTTGTATAAGTTCCTCATAAGTAGGCTATATTATTCCTAGAAACAAACGAACCTATAATGTTTGTTACGAGTATCCAAATTGTATAGGGGCTGCCTGGCCGAGGCGGTAAAGACGTGCTCGATTCGCCCGGAAGGACGTGTGTTCGTCAGGAAGTCGTAAAATTTAAGAAACGAGATTTCCACTTCTGGAGGTGCATATGCCCTGAGGTTCACTCTGCCTACACCAAAAATGAGAACCAGGTTATTTCCTGGGGGCAAAGGCGGCTGGGCGTGGAGCTAACCACTCTACCCCATCAACTGCCGAGGATACGAATAGTGGAAGCCTTTACCTTCCACCCCTCCAAGAGCCTTCATGGCCTGTACGGAGATGACTTTGCTTTTTTGCTTTTATCCATAGTGTATCTCCATGGCAGGTGAATTATTATTAAAAATTGAGTCTCATAAAACGTCCGCCTCTGTGGTGTAGTGGTTAGTGTGATTAGCTGCTACACTTGCAGGCCCGGCTTTGATTTCCGGCTCTTCCACGAAATTCGAAAAGTAGTACGAGGGCTGGAACGGGGTTGACTCAGCCTCTGGAGGTCAACTGAGTAGAGGTGGGTTCGATTCCCACCTCAGCCGTATTCGAAGTGGTTTTCCGTGGTTTCCTGCTTCTCCTCCAGGAAAATGCCGAGATGGTACCAAACTTAAGGTCACGGCCGCTTCCTTCCATCTTCCTTGTCTATCCCTTCCAATCTTCCCATCCCTCCGCAAGCCCCCTGTTCAGCATAGCAGGTGAGGCCGCCTGGGGAGGTACTGGTCATCCTCACCAGTTGTATCCCGACCCAGAGTCTGAAGCTCCAGGACACTGCCCTTGAGACGGTAGAGGTGGGATCCCTCGCTGAGTCCGAGGGAAAATCCAACCCTGGTGGGTAAACGCATTTACAAAGGAAGAAAGAAGGAAGAAAGACGTCTATTAAAACATTACATGTGAGAAACATACGATACCAAGCGTTCATTCTTTCTTAAGTACCTGTACATCCAGTACAATTCGCTAATTTCTACATGTTACTTTTGACACAAATCCTGTATCAGAACTGGGGATCATACGAAAATGTGTGTAACGAATAATAGTGTCATGTAAAAAAATGTGTGACATGATGTTACCTAGCAACAGTACCTTCAGAGCTACACATACCGTGGATTTGTATTGAGCCATATCAGCATATGCCTCAATTAATTATTCAGAGCACTGTGGCAATGTTTTATTCAAAGCATCGTTAGTTATAGGATACGAAGGCCGGAACCCTGGAGGGCTGTGTGAACCAGTATCGATCCAGTACAAACGGACTTTTCAAGTTTGAATTGAGCCCTTAACCGAGAAGTTAGTCACGTAGACCCCTACACTAGCTTTCAAATTTAACCGACCACAAGCTGGAGGGGAGGTTATTTGAACTTGGAGAACCACTAAACAGTTGGATTAGGTTGACAAACTTCGCTTGCCCAGGGCTGGGATCATTTGAATCTAAACCGATATGTCCGTCACTGAGCTACATTCTGCAGGTCCGACCTGATGATAAATTGAGAACCGAATTATTATCTACCTGGAAGTGATAAAAATGGCCACTTGTGCTCTATTAATATTTGTGCGCATTTAAACGCGAGACCGTTGGAACTCGCTTGGCCGTTGGAAGATCAGTGTCAACGTTTATCGCGGAATGACCTCAGCAACGGCATAAATGTAAGCCTATAAAGGCTCCCGTGGAAGGGGGACCTCTCCCATTCGCATCTCATTCCTTATGTCTTTGTGAATTCAGCTGCACGCTGTACGTGCGTACTTCAAAACTTATTAATTAGTATTGCTTTGTGACTCTCAGTATTTCAAAGATAGCTATTTCGATCTTGACTTTATTAACGCTTGTGAGACGCCAAAGTGTGGGCTGGCGTATTGCAAAAACATTTAATAGTGAGACTAGTACTCGATCTCTGCGAGGGAACTCACAAGAGTTATTAACGCTATAAATTAGCAGTAAACATTCAAATCGCGTTCGCGCATCCGTACTGTGCGTTCCGTACTGGAAATACCGCTGAGATTTCGTCCAGGATAGTTCCCATAAATTATTGACGTGCAAATCGGGACTTTTTTTTGCTATTTTGCCTTACGTAGCACCGACACAGACAGGTCTTATGGCGACGATGGGACGGGAAAGGCCTAGGAATCGGAAGGAAGCGGCCGTGGCCTTAATTAAGGTACAGCCTCAGCATTTGCCTGGTGTAAAAATGGTAAACCACGGAAAACCATCTTCATGGCTGCCAACAGTGGGGTTCGAACCCACTATCTCCCGGATGCGAGCTCAGAGCTGCGCGCTCCTAACCGCACGGCCAACTCGCCCGGTGGACTAACATTTGTGCGGAGGTTCTAGTAAATAGCACTCTAGCACTAAGGGAGAAATCGTGTGTACGATCACAAGAAAGCGGTGAAGCAGATGTATTGAAATTCATTAATATTGCAGGCGCTTCCAGGATCAAGAAGACAACTAGGGAATGGCAGTACCAGGAGTCAACAGGATGATCGTTCAACTCTTGATGATTGCAGTCGTGATGGGCTATGTATTTCAAGCATGCTGATGGTCACGATACGCTAGTATAGGTAATTTTTCAGGTAGATTGTCATTGATTAAATGTAAGCCAGAGCGGCATTTGTTTTATTGAGTTTTGTTAATGTAAATGTGTTCAGGACTGATATGCATGTTTTAGCCGTGGCAAGTGTATATATTTCATTTGGATGGGAATGAAGGGTCAAGACAGGTTAGTTGTAGGTGTATTTCCTTTGTGTTACTTCTTTGTGGGCATATTTGATTCTGATAGAGATATTTGGATAGAATCTCAATATATCAAATAGGCTGCACGCCTTCCGCGTTGCGTGTTTTTCAGTCTAATTAGTAACATCAGTAGAGCCGGATGTACTTCTGTGCATGAAGCATAACCTTTCAGCTATGAAGATAAGACGTGCGGTAGAGCTGTATTCAACGTTGAAATCATGATCTTTGATATTCGGGGAATGCAAGTTCTGGAACATGAGGGTATCGAACCGAGGAGACGTTACTTGTGAGGCTAGATATGCTATGAATTGCTTATTGCCTATGATTTGCTTAAAGAAAGTATTGGCTGTATGTTGTTATTTGTAAGAGAGATGAAGTGTCGGCTTAGGCCCGACAATTGCGTAAGCTCCTCAAGGCAGGTAGCCAGTGTCAGCTGATGTGCTGTGAGCCTTCTCCACTGAAAGTGTTTACGATGGGTGCCCGTTAATTTCTATGAACCTCTGCATTCCTTACCCCATTTAGTTAAACGTTGCAGCCGATCGACCAAGCCATAGTAGTGAAAGAGACAGAATTGTTTTGTCTTGTTAAGACGCAAGTCTACGAAGCCTGATTTTATCGGAATCGTATACCGATAACTATCTTGTTGTGTACATATTTATATGTGTTTTTTGCAAGAAATTTGTGTGTGCACCTTGTCTGTTTGTTCATTGTCTAGTGTTTTTACTGTTGTGTTGTGATATTGTCCTGCGTTGTCTAATGGGATATTAGATCGCTGGCTAATTAAGGGAAGCCGGTTCTGTCCCGGACCATTTACTAGAATCACTGATATTTTGGAAGGGATGACTTGGGAAAGCCCTGAACAAGTGTTTTACCTTCTTTGTGTCCGAATTTTCTCGGAATGTAAAAATGTAAAGTCCGACCATTTACTAGTGTATTGATTATTACCGAAGCATCTAATAGACAGTTTAATATCGAGCCTACGGGCATGGACTTAGGAATTTAGCGGCGCCGTCACTCCATCCAAAGACGTAGCACGACTCCAACTTCCATGTATATATATGCATTTTTAAATGATATTTTCTGGTCGTCACCCGCATTTCTTTCTATAGATTGTTTGTCAACATGTAATTATTGCTGATGTGAGTGTCACATTTTTATGACCGACTTTTAAATCAATTAAGCTGTTCCATTTTTATTAGTATGAACAAAGTTAATGTTTTTAGATCAATAAATACATCTTACCTGTTAACTTGCGTTCTTATTCACTGGTTATGTATCCGTATTTCCTGTCCAAATACCTTTCAATATAAGTTTTACTTAGAGATTTTGGTGTCGCCCACAATTTTTCGAACATAACCACGCCCTTTACCCTGAGCTTAGCCAATTTGTGGCAGGATACGATGCAGTATGTCATGACCATACATCATCACTTCACATCACAGCTTGCACGGTTTCGAGGGAACTTCACATCACACATTTTACTGCAAAACATATTTATAATGGGTAAGTTTAATATTCATAATCATTTTATTTCGCGAAGGAAAATATGATTTAAAAATATGTCAGATATTTCGAGCATCCGTGGCTCAAACGGTAGCAAATCCCGGTCACATTGTGTGAGATTTGTGCTGGACAATGCGAAGGCAGGACAGGAACTTCAGGTACTGCGGCTTTCCCTGTCACCTTTCATTCACACAACACTCTCCAGTATCATTTCATTTGATCTGCCAGTCATTAATCATTGCCCGAGAGGAGTGCGGCAGGCTTCGGCAGCCGGCATAATTCCTATCCTCGCCGCTAGATGGGGCTTCATTCATTCTATTTCTGACCGGCTCCAATGACTGGAAATAGGCTGTACAGTTTCATTTTCATTTTCATAGGAAATATTTCACATCACGTGTGAAATAACTTTCAGGTAACACCCAGGAAGGGGTATGTTTCATGGTATGCGAGTGACGAGAGGAAAAAACAGTATGGCTTTAGAGCCAATTAAAATCCTCTAGCAAGTGACCTGCCAACACTATTCCGTCAAAATGCTATCTCTTTTCTTTTTTGCTTCAGAGAGTTACTTACAGTAACGTAGCAAACTATGAAGTATTTCCTCGGAAGTGGAATTAAAGTTGAATATCACAGTGAAAGGAAAAATCGCATTCAAATAAAGCCGGATAATTTATTTCACTGCTAACACAAAATCCCAGATATGTCGAGACGTGGAGAAATTGAAGTCTTGACGGCGTTGAGGTGGCGTGTTGCACCTGAGCTAATTAAAATCTGCGAAGACTGGAAAAAAATGCCTTTATTCTCAGAATATGAGTGATTGCACCCTCTGAAGGAAAAGCGCTCTACAATATTGAATATAAATTCAGATTAATGAAAATTCTCTCACTAACTTAATTGGGTTCTCTGAATATATAACGCTCATAAAAGAAAAGTAAACCCTTTCTTAATCAGTTGTAGCTGAGTGCTACATCTTGGTATAGGGATGTAATTTCTTATAATTTATACTGTATTCTTTCTCATACCAATATACAGTGAGAACCATCCGTGCCATGTTTTTACCTTAACAATGACATCAGCCGTCAGCAAAGTTCATTGCATTACAGGAGCACGTGCATCTATTGGTGACTGAGTACTATCCGCGAAAAGTTTAGTAATACTTCGCCTCCCTAGTGCTGAATCGGTAGACTTCGGTTACCTTCGAGATTTGTATTGGCAACCTCTGACACAAAAAATATGAACCGATTATGCATCGCCGTGAGACATCTGGCGGTATAACTGCAACACTTTAAATAGTGTTTTTTACACAGAAAAGTAAAAATATAGGTTGAGCTTGAACATTAGCGAGGAAAATCAAAGTACATCACAGGAACAATCAAGAACGCCTACAATTTGTCCTCTTGTACTCCAACTTTATCTTCATATTGTGATCATTCCTACTTTTAAAGACGCCACTCAAACTTATTCGTCTACTGATGTCATTCAGCACATCTCTCCACTGATAGATCGGAACATGCCACTTAGTCGAGCAGCTCGTCTCCTTTCTCCCAAGTCTTCCCAGCCCAAACTTTGCAACATTTTTGTAACGCTACTCTTTTGTCGGAAATCATCCAGAACAAATCAAGCTGCTTTTCTTTGGATTTTTTACAGTTCTTGAATCAAGTAATCATGGTGAGGGTCCCTTACACTGGAACCATACTATAGTTGGGGTCTTACCAGAGACTTATAAGCCCTCTCCTTTACATCCTTACTACAACCCCTAAACACCCTCATAACCACGTGCATAGATCTGTATCCTTTATTTACAATCCCATTTGTGTGATTACCCCAATGAAGATCTTTCCTTATATTAACATCCAGATACTTACAATGATCCCCAAAAGGAACTTTCACCGGGCGAGTTGGCCGTGCGCGTAGAGGCGCGCGGCTGTGAGCTTGCATCCGGGAGATAGGAGGTTGGAATCCCACTATCGGCAGCCCTGAAATGGTTTTGCGTGGCTTCCCATTTTCACACCAGGCAAATGCTGGGGCTGTACCTTAATTAAGGCCACGGCCGCTTCTTCCAACTCCTAGGCCTTTCCTATCCTATCGTCGCAATAAGACCTATCTGTGTCGGTGCGCCGTAAAGCCCCTAGGAAAAAAAGGAACTTTCACCCCATCAACGCAGTAATTAAAACTGAGAGGACTTTTCCTATTTGTGAAACCCACAACCTGACTTTTAACCCCGTTTATCATCATGGAACATCTCACCATCTCACGTCATTATCCAAGTCATGCTGCAATCGCTCACAATCTTGTAACTTATTCATTACTCTATACAGAATAACAATCTGAAAAAAACGCTTATCTCTTTTTCCACTTATTTACACATATCATTGATATATATACGAAAACATAAAGGTCCAATAATACTGCCTTGAGGATTTCCCCTCTTAATTATTACAGGTACAGATAAAGCTTCCCCTACTCTAATTCTCTGAGTTCTGTTTTCTAGAAATATAGCCACCTATTCAATCACACTTTTGTCAACTCCAATTGCACTTATTTTTCCAGTAGTATCCCATGATCTACCCCACCAGTCCATTTGACCTCCTGAATCCTGGATATCAATCTTGCGGCAATCCTACAAGTTGAGCTTCAGTGGAATAACCTATCCTAAAACCGAATTGCATTCTATCGAACCAGTTATTAATTTCGCAAACATGTCTAATTTAATCAGAAAGAATGCCTTCCCAAAGCTTACATGCAACGCAATGTTAAACATACTGGCCTGTAAATTCAGCTTTATGTCTACCACCCCTTCCTTTGTACACAGGGGCTACTATAGCAACTCTCCATTCATTTGGTGTAGCTCCTTCAACCAAACAATAATCAAATAAGTACTTCAGGTATGATACTATATCCCAACACATTGTCTTTAGTATATCCCCAGAAACCTTATCAATTCCAGCCACTTTTCTAGTTTTCAACTTTTGTATCTTATTGTAAATTGTAAATATCATGAAAATTGCAATACTTCTTTAGCATTAGTCACCTCTATCTGGACATTTTCCTTGTAACCAACAATCTTTACATACTGCTGACTGAATACTTCTGCATTTTGAAGATCCTCACATACACACTCCCCGTGTTCATTAATGATTCCTGGAATATTCTTCTTGAAACCTGTTTATGCGTTAAAGTACCTATACATACTCTTCCATTTTTCACTAAAATGTGTCTGACTGCCAATTATGCTTGCCATCATGTTATCCTTAGCTGATTTCTTTGCTAGATTCAATTTCCTAGTAAGTTCCTTCAATTTATCCTTACGTCCACAGCCATTTCTAACTTTATTTCTTTCCAACCTCCACCTACTTCTTAGTCTCTTTACTTCTCTGTTATAATATAGTGGATCTTTATCATACCTTACTACATTTACACGTATAAACCTATTTTTACATTCCTCAACTATTGCTTTAAACCCATCCCAGAGTCTTTTTGCATTTTTACTTACAATTTTCCACCGATCACAATTACTTTTTAAAAACTCCCTCATGCCCGTTTTATCAGGCATACGGTACTGCCTAATAGTCATAATTTGAATATCTTTCTTTCATTCACATTTATTTTTAACTATCACAAAAACAGCTTCATTTTCTTCGGTTTCTCTACAGAGCTCATCTGATTTTACCAGCACCACATCCAGAATATTTTAGTCTCGTTCGTTGAATAGTGTTTGTACAATCAGAATGTTGGGCTGCATGTGGTTTTATAGAATTTCTAATCACTATAATGCGTGTCAAAAGCATGGATTAAATTCCGAACCTCTCCGCAGTGCTCATATGGAGTGACGGCATATGACGCTGTTGATGGTGATTTGTTTGGACAATTGTATGTTTTTCTCAAGAGTACGCAGATCTACATACTCGGTTCAAAAAGTTTCCGGAATGTATCGATAACACAGAACAATATACAAACCAACACTATCGCACAGCATCCCCTTCATAATAGTTCCCTTCTGCAGCAACACACTTTTGCCAACGTATGGTAGCCATTTTGTCGCGTTGACAGTAATCTCGTCAGCATCCATGAATCTCCGTCCCTTCAGATGTGATTTCAGGGATGGAAACAGAAAGTAATCAGGTGGTGAGAGATCAAGGAGTATGGTGGTTGCTCTAAAGCAGTTATGCTGTGTCTGGCAAGGAAATCTTTTACGATAACTGCTCGACGTGTAGGTGCTTTGTCAAGCAAAAGGAACCAGCTGTTTTGCTCCCATTTTTTCAGGATGTTTCCTTCTGCTTGCGGTCTGAGGTGATGAAGGGTATCTACATAAGGATATCTAGGACCATTTGGAATAAACTGTTAATGAACGAGACCCTGAGTGTCGAAGAAAACTTCCAACATAACTTTTCCTTTTCAAGTATCCCTAGGAGAAACTTTGTTTTAGAGGAGATGATTTCGATTTCCACTCACGTGACTGTCGTTTCGGCACCGGGTCGTAGAAATAACACGATGTTTCATCACCATCAATAACTTAGTTCAAGAAATCATCATCTTCATCAGACATAGTGTTCAAGTCCCCAGCAAGGGTCATTCTTGTACTTTTGTGTTCAGGCGACATTTTTGAGACCAACTTCCGAGAAACGTGATGCATGTTTAGATGTCTGTGAAGAATTTCGTGGACACTTCCAACTGAAATTCCGAACTCAGCTGCTATTTGTCCTACACTTTCCCGTCCGCCGTTTATCAAAGCAATACGCACACGCTCAACGTTTCCTTCATTTGTTGCATTTGACGGACGGCCACTGCGTGGGTCATATTTCACGCTAGCGCGCCCGTCACAAAAACGTTTGTGCCACAAGTAAACCTGAGTCTTTTTCAGTGCTTCTTAGCTATAAGCTTCTCGGACAATCTTAATGTCTCTACATCATATTTGTGTAACAAAACACAAAACTTGATATTTGAGTGTTGTTCTGCAGCCATCACCATTAAACGCGACCAACAAACATACGCAAAGGAGAACAGATGGCTATAACAACCGCTATAATCGCTATGATCGCGGGAAGTTAACTGCAACAACGGCATGATTGTTGAGAACAATAATATTCGTTGATGTGTGTAAATACGTAATAGAGGTGTGACAAACGGTTATTTTTGTGTAACTTCTGCATCTGTCACTGCAACAATAAAGTAACTGTGAAAAGTAACAGCTAAAAATAACATCCAACGTTACTCACCTTTTATCGGTCACAGCCCAGTCACGGCTTCAAGCTTGTCTCCTTACAGCTGTGTTGTGAAGTCCCATTCATTCACTCGCACATGCGCGCATGCATCGCTGCACGGTTGAAAGTCGGTGCAGCAAAACACGCATTCCTACTTGCTATAAAGTTAACGAGAGGCATACCACAGATGAAATGAGAAGACAATATAGCGTATTTTCTGAAATCTAGAGGGGTGAGTTTAACAATGCCCCGATCAAGGATAGAAGACAAGAAAACATGATGATTTGTCTGCCAAAACTCGACACAAACCGGTACAAGAGGATCGATTAAGTAAAATGAAGTAATGTTATGTTATCTATAATATGTTACCTGTAATATAAATCTGAAAAGTTAGCATTATAATTTATTTATGGTACAAGGAAAATTATACGGGTGAAACTGATAGGTGGCCCTGCGTGATGTCTGAGTCAACGATTACCCCTGAGCAGTTGAATATGTCATAACAGTTTACACCTTAGTTACCAGATGACAGCAGCAACTTATGTATAATATACTCTATAGTGTATTTGACTTAAAGCAATCTCCTACAAAAACGTTCTCACTTGGAAAACATTTGTACTATGTGAACTCTGAAGGTCACATTCTGTGTCTGTAAGCTGCTGCTAGTGACAGTTACCACTTCCCAGGTATTGTTTCCACTAGTACGTTATTCTGTTGTCGTTACTCCATAACCGGTTATTTTTGTCCTCGTTACATTTGCAACAGTGACAAGCATGAGACTGTGACAAAGTAACTGCTACGTTATTTCTCAGCCATCTCTAATACGTACATATTGCGGTAGTATTTCGGGAAATTTTTGAACCTAGTAGTATAATCGTCAAAACAGGCCTACAACTCCGAGGTACAACTGCACTTAATATGGTAGGCCTATGTAAAGAAATTCGATTCCATTCGAACGCCGTATTAAACATGGAAAGTGTAACTTTTATCCATAAGATATATTAAGAGGCCATTTAGATCTTCGAATTACTTCATAGATACTAATTTCGACTGCCAAAGAAAATGTATGTAATAGTTTCTTAATATTATGCTTAACTTTTGGACGCTATTATACCCTCATTGAGACGAAGACACTGGACCTTCAATTTTGCGTTAGCCTTTGTCGGTGGATAACACAAAATTACTTCATCCATCTAGGGAATGCTGTAGCAGTACAAAATCCGTACTCACAGCGCCAGTGTGAGGACAAGAGGGACCTCCATTACATTAAAAGAATATTTCAATCTCGCAAGAAAGAGATGTATACTTACATTTTCTAGAACCAGAGCGAACGCATGACATCGTCGTAGACAACTTGATTATTTCGTTAATAAATTGCTCAGTAATATTTCTTACCTTCCATAATTCATCTAGCTGAATGCGGGAATTAAAAATACTGAGGAAGGAAGGAAATTCTCACAGCAATTCATTACTGTCAAGATTCACGTCTTCATCCCTCAGCGCCGTAATATATAAGCTTAGCCGAGCAGCAGAAAGAAGAATTTGAACACAAATACACGCGTAGCAGATGTGAAATAACCTCAGGTGTAAGACGAACTGATATGACCTCCTGTGGATGGGGTCACTGGAAGACATCCGCGACTGAAAGTGGATCCATGGGCTTCTTTCATCTCGAAAAGGTGAATTGCAGCCACGAGTCTCCTAGTCGAGGCTTTTCTTCCACTTACTTGTGTCAGTCATCACTCTGATCTTTGATATCCGACCTCATTTGGTCAACTGTTGTTCTCTTCCAACCCTGACGGTATTAGAACATTCGAGGTCTAGGGAGTCTTTCATTTTCTCGCCCTTCGTGGTCCTTGTCTTTCTTTGGCCGATACCGTCATTTTGCGGAAGTGTCGGACCCCTTCCAGTTTTCCTCTGAGTAGTGTTAATAGAGGATAGTTGACCAGTTGTACTTCCTCTTAAAACAATAACCACCACCATCATGAACTGACATGAGTTGTATGCTTTTAGTGACAGGAACGTACGACAGGCAGGCAGTTTCAACTTCAGTATAAACAATATTTACGTCAAAAGCTTTTAAAACGTAGGTACTGGGAAGTTCAGTATTATCAGTGGGGAGTTGTAAAGCCTTATGTTACCAATGATAAAATAGTTATATAAATGCCCCATTTTCTCGGCATATCTTGGGTATTAAGATCTTAAAGTCGTTTATTCATTCACTAATCCTCAATCACTTTTTAAAAATTTAGAGAATATAGTGTGGATTTTTACTAAGAGCTTCGATTTTTATTTAAATTTTTTTTAAATAATCTCTCTTTCTTTCTTTCTTTCTTTCTTTCTTTCTTACTTACTTACTTACTTTCTGAATCCGTTTACTCTGCAAGGCTCGTTTTCTCACGAGTGCCTCAAAGGCAGTGTCCTGGAGCTTGAGACTTTGGATCGGGGATACAACTGGGAGGAGCATCAGTACCTCGCACAGGCTGCTTCATCTGCTATGCTGAATAGGGGAGTAGGGAATGGGAAGTTCGGTTGGTATAAACAAGGAAGAGGGAAGGAAGCATCCGTGGCCTTAAGTTAGGTACCATCACGGCATTTGCCTAGACGAGAAATGGGAAACCACGGAGAACCACTTCGAGGATGGTTGAGGTGGGAATTGAACCCCCTCTACTCAATTGACCTCTCGAGGCTGAGTGGACCCCGTTCCGGTCCTCGTACCACTTTTCAAATTTCGTGCCAGAGACGGGAATCGAACCTGGGCCTCGGGGGGTGGCAGCTAATCACACTAACCACTACACCACAGAGGAGGATGGTAAGCATACTATGAATTATTATTGCCACGTTGCTGCCTTCAGAGCACAATCCCAAGATTGCCCTCACCACATGCAACATTCCCGTATTGATTTACACCGGGCTGAGTGGCTCAGGCGGGTGAGGCGCTGTCCTTCTAACCACAACTTGACAGGTTCGATTCTGGCTCAGTTCGGTGATATTTTGAAGTGCTCATATACCTTAGCCTCGTGTCGGTAGATTTACTGGCACGTGAAAGAACTCCTGCGTGACAAAATTGCAGCACCTTGGCGTCTCCGAAAACCGAAAAAGTAGTTAGTGGGACGCGAAATAAATAACACTATTATTATTATCAGACTTGGTACTTAACAGTCAAACAAACGAGAGCAATTTGTTAGGAAAATAGCGGGCATATCATTGAGAGTCAAGAGACTCCATCACGCAACAGGCCACAAGAGAAAGGTGGAAATGGGCAGGGCAGGTAGCGAGGTTACATCAGGACAGATGGGCTGTAGGATCACTGGCTGGATAGCAAATGCGCAAAAACGTAAGACATTCCGCTAAAAATAATTTTAAATTCCCGCAAAAATCATTTTCCTTACCGCAAAAGATTTGTACCCCCTAACACAGTCTGGGATGTGTTCATAGAGTTGCATAGTATTGCTCATAATCACAATAAGTTACATTTTTTTCTAGCCTATGTACTTGAAAACTATGTAAGTGAAGATGCTAAATTTCCCCCTAATTTATGGGCTAGTATACCACCAGATGAAATGGGAACTACAGAAGTTGTGGAGTCGTTTCTTCGACATTTAAAGCAACAATTTTACAACCCTCGTCCTCATATCGACGAGTTAGCGGAAACTTTAAAGCAATTGGAATGTAAAAATCTGTGCTTTAACACATTACCTTATAAAAGGAAAATAGACGTGGCCGTGAAAAACATCGTGTTGCTCCCGAATTGTGGGACAAATATCAGGATGGTGAATTGCCGTTTCTGCAGTACTTAAAAAGAATTTCACATCGGTTCCAGCCTATCCCGCACTAGTACAAATATTGCAAGCAGTGTGCTGCTCTTCCAGTTTTAAAGGTAAGCTGTTGGACACTTTATATTTGGTAGTGATTTCTAATATTTTGAGGTAAAGATATGTGCAATTTTGCGGTATTGAATTTTTGCGGTAAAGCCATCCACCCTGGTCATGCGAAAGAGCCAACCGTCTCCGAAGGGATAGGTGGTTTGAGGACTACCGATACCGGTGCGCTTTATTGCGCTCCTCTCTCGGTCATTATTTGAGATAAGAAATTTGAACAAAATCTAGAAATCTTATATACTTAGTTTATGGTTTATGGTGTAAATGGTAGTTTTAGATTATTTTAATATTTAATGTTAATTAATTTTGCAAGTTTGCAGTTATTGACTACCGGCCCGGCGCATATCCTCTGAGACATTGTTTGACAGAAATTTTCTTTATAATACAGCCTGTGTTGATACTTACGCGTTTTTCCGTTCAAGTACGGTACCAACCTAGCCTGATATTGCTTAGTAGGTACTGTGCCCTTTTCAAGGCAACAACTGCGGTGAACTTCTTCCTTCTTCTGTGCGCCGGCAGCTCCTGTAATAGGTGACATTTAAATGATACTCACCGCTGCATGTAGACTCTTCTTCCTCAGTCGCGGACCGTCCGATGATATCCCCGAAGATAGGCCACACGTCGATCAGGGAGTGAGGAAATGAAAAGATGGAGTAAACTAACTATAAATGACGGTACCCAAAGACTGAATAAAAATTTAATTAGCAAACAGATTTATTGACCAAAGTGCAAAGTGCCAAAATGAAAGTAAACTAAGCTGGTGAAAAATGTAAACAAAGTGTAATGAAATAGAAATTCAAAAACATTAAAGATCTGCCTTACAATAACACAATTGTCTGCCTAATAAAACTGACTGAAAGTCGATCAAACTTAAATGTTCCAGATTATGTTGACACTGTCTTCAAGACGATGACGTGAATAAATTCAAAACTCTGGTCAGAAATACCACCTCATTTGAAACACAGAATTGTAATACATTGAAACAGTCTATCAAATAACTTAGTGTAGTTAATTAATTAATTAATTAATTAATTAATTAATTAATCAGTTGAGTCATCAAATCAACACTGACTCAGAGGTGTTTACTAAATATTTAACACATGTGACTCAGTTGGGAAGCTCCCAACTCTCAAATAATCGTGATCTGCACTAACCATGTGTAACAAATAAAGGAATAATTCAAAGAAACAGCCATGAACATCGTACTTCATCTACCACATAACCACTGCCACATTAAAAAAAAAACTACTCGTGGTTGAAAAGGAAATTATTGAAACATGAACCTGAGTGTTACAATCACTCATTTAATTATTTAAATTTCACCTGCATGGCTGTGATAGCCTGGACTTCTTAGAATAATCCAAATGAGTAGGCCAAGTGCCTCATGTTTACATTTCAAATGAAAGCGATCCTTGTACATTAAAATTTTACTTAATTTGCCGCTGACTGCATTTCATCACGAACTCATATTTTGTGGTACCACCACTAGATGGAGCCAGACCCCATCTTATTTACCTCATTCATTGCGGCAGTTATTGATACAACTGGTTTATTAAAGATCGCTTCATTTCCTAATTAAAATGTAGTGGATTTTAAAGGTTTGGTAATTACTGAATGTCTGGTATGAGCATACCACTACTATGGTTTTGACTATGACCTAATCGATGATCTCTTATCCTAACACATGAAATCTTATTTACATTACTAAACGTGTTAATGGAGAAACACTGCTCCAACAAAAGAATACTGAAATCAAAACTAGCCTACCTACACCTATCTATTTACATCAATCAGATACAAATAAGTCACATATGATCAGATCCTACAAATAAACGGTACTAAAGGTACAAAAGAAAGAATAATAAATAAACAAATCTAGATCCCAACATCGCTGCCTGCTGAAAATTAATAAAAATAAAATGCGCAAAAATCGGAGTCTAAAGAAACTTTACCCCGCTACGAGTAGCTAAAATTGTGAATTTGACGGCAATCTCTTACTTCAGACGACGAATGTCTGGCCATGACACTATTTAACCTTTATGGACAATAAATACTGCTCTTCCATGTCATCCATGACTCTACATGACTATCAAAATACACATTGATTCGTCGCTCTGCTCACATATACCTCGTGCTATAACTGGCATATTTGCCGAGCATCTACTTTCCCTGGAACTATTTGAAACAAAATACAAGCTTCTGCCAACAATCATAATCCATGTCGCTACGTATTTAACACTCTTGGTTAAATAATTCATCTCTCAATTCTATTTACTCATCATTATTCTCGACGTAGTACCTCATAATACGGCCTCGCTCGTATCCGGCGGGCGAAATATCTGTCGTGCACATCTCTATCTCTTACGACAGTTCATGACATGGTCCAAATATCACATTTACGTTATCAACGCGGATCATCAGGGATATTATTCACTTAGCTCGATCTCTAGATCATTCTCTGCTTCACTTGTTACAAAATACCAGAGCTGACTTATCAATGGCTTCCTGTCACTAACTGTTTACTAAAATGACGAGATTGCCTCTCAAAACACAGCTATTGAAAAATGTGTAACCGCAATTACACACAGAAATAAATATTCGCGTGTCCACCAAATCGTCGCAAAAAATTAAACGGTACAAGATCTACCGGAAACGGTCACCTGAAAGATGATTTCACAACATAAAACAAGCTGAAAGCGCAAGTAGCAAAATAAGCATTAAAATAAATAAGGCGGCATCTACAGAATCATAACTCCAACAGAAATATCGCGCATAACTAGCGTTATAATAACATGATTATTATTTATAATTATTATAAATCTGCATTACTCTCATTGAAATATCATAAGATAGCATTCTGATCTGTCAAAGTGACTTACCACAAAATAATCCATAATAGTTATGCAAACACATCTACGTAAAGAGAGTACGCAAATAACCCTAGCTCAAAGTGCAAAAATAAATATTATTATTATTATTATTATTATTATTATTATTATTATTATTATTATTATTATTATTATTATTATGTGAATTATTTACAACCCTATCTAACAGTCTAAGCTACATTTGATCATCGATTAGTTCACAGTCCTACATATTTTATTTACACATTATTTTTGTTGTTGCTCATACCTGGGTGCTGGAGGCAGGTTGGATCACCCTCCGGGCTCTGTCATGATGAATTAGAATTCCATCTTGAAGCTGATGTGGTATTCCAAATTTTCACACACGCATACTTGATACATTTTTATCATGGCGTTACACACGTTCACATTTACATAACACACGCATTTTCTAGCACTTCAGTGAAGATTATACAATAGCACTGCATAGACTCCTGACGTGAAGTCGAAAGTTTTCTCTCCGCTACCTGCCTGACGTCCCCTGCTGGTCTCACACACCCCCCTCTCAACTTGTTTACTTACAGCTTACCGGTTGTTCACCTCCTCGGAACATAACAGTTTACTCAAGGTCTCTACATCGCGGCCTTCCATTAATGAAAAGAAAAGTCATTCTCCTCCCTGTCTGCTTTAACTGGTTTTCTCCCCGTAACATCTCGCTTGCCACGACAGTTTATTGTAAGTGATGAAAGCAAGCTAAAAGTACAGTTTCCAATGATGTGTGGAGAAATTTATACTGATCGTCCTCCAAAATGAAAGAATAAAATTGGCTTTCCAACAAATGTCAAACTCCACGTGGATTAGAAAAGTTTTATGCATTTACGTGTTGCGACATGTTCCATTGTCCCTCTCGGTTGGTAATGTAAGTTCATTTAAGGCAAGTGTTGAATAATGTAGCTACTGCCTGTTAGCTCTGCATAGATTCAAAGTAAAAAAATAAAGTTTGTTAAAGTGTTCATTTCTCCTGAAATATTGATCTCCCAAGTAAAATACATGGCTCACTCGGATGCCAACAAGTGTCTCTGATCGAGTTCCTACCAGACTGGGAATTCACAAAGAAAGTGTTCATACAAGACTGAATTTGAAAGCTGACACGCACTAACTGAATTAGCTGACACACTCTAGACACACACTGACACTGTAACTGCAAATTCACCACTCTGCTCGCTGGTTTTGTAAAAAGTTCTCCCCCACCTCGAAAATAGTTCTGTGGAAGGGATGTGGCGTAGTAATCTAGCACTTGGGAGCGCTTTATCATATATCCGTAGGTTAAAGCTTCAAAAATTATGTACAAAATCTTCCTAATTTCGGTCTGGCTTACTTGTTATATTGCGCCGTGGGAAACGATCACAGGGTAATCCACACGACGGCGCGCGTCACTGGCGTTATTTTCTTCCAGCGAATGGTTCCTTCCCGCCATGACAGTTCAATTCCTGGGCGATACTACTCTTCCGTGTGAAGTTAAAATTTTCTAAATTAGCCACTAATTAATCACACATTTGCACCGATAAATTTTCAAATGTGATTAGGAAGTCAGGACACTGTTTTTCACAACTACTCCGAGCTCCAAATAGCGAAATACTGACTGTAGATTCCCGCTATGACACGACATTCAAATTTGGAATTTTGTGATTGGCTGAGACTTTCGCGCTCTCCGCAACATGGATGCTTTCATTTCCTCCCAAGGGTTGGCAGGTATTATCGTTGTCTCTCTTGTCTTTCTAAGTAGGTCAGGCCTCAACGCGTGATTTTCTCGTGAGAACCAAGTAGAAAGTTGCCACTCCTAGCCGGTACCATAAACTTTATTGGATGTTAGCACTCAGGCCGGTCTATAAGCTGTTCGTGCTCTAAGAAAAGTTTCGAGGATTTCCTTGCCGACTGACTGGCGCCAGAATGTTGCTTTGTGACTGCTAGCTTTCACGGCCTACTGTAGTATTCCATATACGAATTATTCAATCTTTAATTCATAAATTAATTACGTAAATTCGCTTATGGGTGCAGTACAAATTGGCACATGCCGTATATTTGGCGCGAATTTAATGTAATTTCTTTTAGCGGGTGTTGAAAATTTAAATTTTGAAAAACAGCATAGTTGTATTAGCATCGTTTTATTAGTGGTGCACCTTGCCTCGGCTCCGAGAACCAGTGCTTCATCTGGTATTTTGTTTTCAAGACATGGTTATAGGCCGTGGGCTAAAGTTTAAGGAAGTGAGATTTTCTGAGGTTGTATTAACTTGGAATTATTTTAAGAGGGGGTGGGGTTTATGATTAGTTTTTCCAGGGTGTCGGGTGCTCGATCCACCGAGGGGGCCCTGGGTTCAGTTGGATTTGGTTTTGTAGGAGGCTGAGGATGAGTTTGGGTGTTGTTGGTGGTGGTGATGAAGGGAGAGGGAGGAGGGAGGGTTAGTGTGTGTTTGTTTCTGTGTGCATATGTAGGTGTGAGTTTTTATGGATTTCGGATTTTTTAGACTTTTTAAAATATGGCCAACCAAGAAACGAGGTTGCGTGATTGCCTTGCATTCGGGGTGGTGGTGAGAGCCACCACACCTATTGCAGCACGTCTTATTTTTGCATCTAGCGGCATGATGATTTAATTTCAGGCAATTAAAACAGAGTATAGTGAGTGAGGGGTGTGGGGGACGTGAATGAGCAAAGCAATCCGTCGGGATCCCTACGCATGCAAGAGAAGCCGTAGCAGACCAAGAAGAAAATAGCAGACTACTTCAGACAGCTACTAGAACTGCACTGGACCAGGACAGCGTGATCCAGAACTGGTTGGAAAGACAGTAGTTCAAGTGAAATTTGCAAAGCGAAAGCGAAAATCTGTGATAAAATAAGTGTTATGAAATAGCCAGAAAACTTACATGAATATAGTGTTGAAATAAGTACTAACGAAAAATCTCACACAGGAGAAGGCGAAATGTTAAGAGTAGGTATAAGCTAAGTCGTGAAAAAATACTATCGCAAATGACATAAACAACAATCTCACGTGACCATCTCACAGCCCGAGATCAATCGAACAGAACTACCCGTCTCAAGGGAGGCCTTCTCCCTTCATGGGACACCACAGGCTGATTTGTTGATAGAATGATTCATTAATTAATTCACTATGAATAGTTTCCCTCTTGAGTATTGTAAATTTAATTGTAACCACCCGATAGTAAACTACTAGTTACCGTTACTAGTACATCAGCTAGAAAAATCAAACGAGTTGTTAGATTTCCTCCAGGGAGAAATTTCGCCCTGCCTGGCACAGCTAAATCTCATTACAGCACTGTTCGAAGTTAAGTACAGAAGTCTTACGTCATTTCACATTCAATTACTTCTCATCCCCTTCGCAAGTAATTACTAAGGATGGGCTCGGACGGTAAACAATATTTCACGGTTATAAAGGAGTAGGTATTGTTCTTACTTCGGAAACCTTGTTACGTGAATTACGAACTGTAACGGATTTCGGATATGTATTGTAGTGTACTTAAACACTTATCAAGTTACCTTTCGATCAAAACTAATTATCATGATTATTTCGGCACATCGAAATTGAACTGGAAGTATTTTATGCTGCAAGCTCATAATTGCACGGTCCGCCACTGTAGCGCTAGCATTCAGTAGGAATGCTCAAGGTCTGTCTAGGGAGGTCTGGTCACGCTACCACAATCCTTTGCAGTGGCGGCCATATTGGGTCTCAAATATAGTTGTTACGTGGGCGTGCCCGATGTAATAATGTGAGTTATTACTTGTGTTTTGAAGGAAAACAGGATACTGCGCCGCACCAAATTGTCAAAATAAGACAACTGACGGAATTAGAGTATTTCGCTTCCCGAGAGATAAGCAAAGGAGAGCTCAGTGGGTACAAAACTGTATTCGTGACAAATGGCAACCTACAGATAATTGCTTCTTGTGCGAGGTTAGTGAAATTATACATTCGTATTATTCCTGAATAACAGTATGTTTATATGAAAACGATGTTTTATATTTATAGGTCTTATTATGTGTATATACTTCTCTTTTTGCTCGTGGCTTTACGTCGCACCGACACAGATAGGTCTTATGGCGACGATGGGAAAGGAAAGGCCTAGGAGTTGGAAGGAAGCGGCCGTGGCCTTAATTAAAGTACAGCCCCAACATATGCCTGGTGTGAAAATGGGAAACCACGGAAAACCATCTTCAGGGCTGCCGACAGTGGGGTTCGAACCCACTATCTCCCGGATGCAAGCTCACAGCCGCGCGCCTCTAACCGCACGGCCAACTCGCTCGGTGTATTTTCTTCTAGCATCATTTTGAGGAATCGCAATTTGAACTAAAGAGAGTAGATGGACGGAAACTACTCAAGTGGAATTCCATTCCAACAATTTTCAAAGTCCCTAATCCACCCAAGTCTTTGACATATAATAGGAAACCTCCCAAAGAAAGGGAATTGTCTTTCAAAACAAGCAAGAAAAGTAACAGGAAATGCGTAATACTAGTATTGATGTTTATGAAAATTTCCTTTTCATGTGTCTGGCTCCATGGCTAAATGGTTAGTGTGCTGGCCTTTAGTCACAGTGGCCCCAGGTTCGATTCTCGGGAGGTTCAGGAATTTTAACCATAATTGGTCAATTTCGCTGGCACGGGAGCTGGGTGTATGTGTGGTCTTCATCTTAATTTCATCCTAATCACGACGCGCAGGTCGGGTCGCCTACGGGTGTCAGATCAAAAGACATGCACCTGGCGAGCCGAACTTGTCCTCAGACGCTCCTCGCACTAAAAGCCAAACGCCATTTCATTCCATTCCTTTTCATGTAAACTAGAGACAGTATCATTCTAACCCTACGTGCAACGTAGAATTGTTTCACAGATATTTGAAATATTTGTTCCTGTTCAGTTACCAATTATAATCACAACAAACAATAGGCCTATCACTTCAAACCAACAATTTATGTCCAGCTGGCCATCATTACAACGATTGTATTGATAATAAAAGACAAAGACACCTCCGTACAGGCCATGAACGCCCTTGGAGGAGTGGAAGGTAAAGGCTTCCACCATTGTTAACCGCGGCACGTGATGGGGTAGAGTGGTTAGCTCTACGCCCGGCCGCCTTTGCCCCCAGGAATTAACCTGGTTCTCATTTTTGGTGTAGGCTGAGTGAACCTCAGGGCCATATGCACCTCCGGAAGTGGAAATCTCGTTTCTTAAATTGTCGATTTCCTGACGGGGATTCGAACCCACGTCCTCCCGGGCGAACCGAGCACGCCTTTACTGCCTCGGCCAGGCATTGATAATAGCAGTCTTACTGTACTGCAGTTATTATTTACAACTAAATTTCATTCATCTTAAATGCTCTATAGAGTACATTATATGGCTGGACAAATACTTAAAGATCACAACACTCGCTTCACTCGCACTAACCAACTACTGTAATTTAATGTATCGTAGCCTAACATAATATCCTAATGTAATCCCTAAAATAGCCTAACCTAGGTTAACGCAACTTAATAGTGATTGAATTCCTATTTCTTATGAAATCGTGTCTACCAATGGCTTTAAATTCTTAACCATTATTATTATTATTATTATTATTATTATTATTATTATTATTATTATTATTATTATTATTATTATTATTTCATTTCATTTCATAATCTGTTTATTGTCCAGGGTTGGCTTTTCCCTCGGACTTAGCGAGGGATCCCACCTCTACCGCCTCAAGGGCAGTGTCCTGGAGCTTCAGACATCGGATCGGGGGATACAACTGGGGAGAATGATCAGTACCTCGCCCAGGCGGCCCCACCTGCCATACTGAACAGGGGCCCTGGTGGGGGATGGGAAGATTGGAAGGGATAGACAAGGAAGGGGGAAGGAAGCGGCCGTGGCCTTAAGTTAGGTACCATCCCGGCATTTGCCTGGAGGAGAAGTGGGAAACCACGGAAAACCACTTCCAGGATGGCTGAGGTGGGAATCGAACCCACCTCTACTCAGTTGACCTCCCGAGGCTGAGTGGACCCCGTTCCAGCCCTCGTACCACTTTTCAAATTTCGTGGCAGAGCCGGGAATCGAACCCGGGCCTCCGGGGGTGGCAGCTAATCACACTAACCACTACACCACAGAGGCGGACATTATTATTATTATTATTATTATTATTATATGCACGAATATTAGGACTCAGCTAAGAGCCAAGTGGTCGCCAACTCACGCTCCCTGGTTAGGAGAGCCTGACGCCCCTTTCAGTCGCCTCTTATGACAGGCAGAGGATACCGTGGTTGTTGTTCCATTGCCCCCACCCACGGGGGAAATCTATTTTGGGTTGTGAATACGAGGCCCTTAGCTGAGTCTTGATATTGCTTTCACTATTCTAGCCCATCCGACCTCCCCTGCTCAACACTTGTTCTTTTCCGACCTCGACGGCATTAGCGCATTCGAGGCCTAGGAAGTTTTTCATTTTCACGCACTTTGTGGCCTTTATCTTTCTTCTGCCGATACCTTCATTTTTCGAAGTTTTGGTCCCCTTCCATTTGTTTTATTCTGATTAGTGTTTATAGAGGATGGTTGTCCAGTTGTACTTCCTCTTAAAACAATAATCACCATCACCACTTTGTACTATATAGCTGCATGGGTTATCAATAAACTAGTTAAGAGTAGCTAAGAACATTACTCCTGTTGTATACGTGCAGAATATTTTTGCCTTAGAACAGAAAGAAATACCACACGAATGGATAACAACAGTTACCATACATAATTTAATGCACTCAACTCAAGAGGCATTCAGTATTTGTCAACATACAGGGATAACCTTTTAGAAACGCAGTATCGGAAATTACTCTCTTAATAAAGAAAACGCTGAAGGTAAATTATTACAACCGTCGTTTAGTACTTTAAATACAGTACTTCAAGTTCAGTATTTCATGTACCGGTAATCATAATATGACACAGGTACTGTATCTACAGATTTCTATGTTTCTGTCAGTAAGATTACGTATTTGACAGATGTTATTAATTAAAAACACAGTAAGACAAAGTTGTGAGGAAGTAAAAGGGAAGAACATGAGCTTTTCTGTTGATTCTTGTTTCTCAAAAAAGAAAAAAAAATAGAATTTCAGGCTCTGTTAATTATCTTCCTATTCAAATAGCTGTGAATGTATTCATATAATTTAAGTGTTATACAGTTATATATACATGGCCAGGAGATGCCCAATTCAATTCTTTATCAAAATTGGTTGGTATTTTGTTTTTATTTCATTGTACGGTACCGAAATCCTCTAAATTCGAATACACTTGCCTTTGGTTACGCTCACTTAAAGACCCAATATGGCGGCTCCATAAGTAGCATTCGTGACTTGACCTCCCTAGACAGACCTTGGGAATGCTGTAGAGATTGTACTGCCACCTAGCAACAACCACGGAACTGAATTCAACCTTTTATCCATAAACGAACGACAATTGGCGATGTTTTTTTTTTTTTTTTTTTTTTTTTTTTTGAGAGAGTGATACAGGACGGAGCTACTTCTGTTACTGATGGTGGATTTTTACTTGTATTAAGTGAGAAAGAAGAAAAGATGAACATTTTATTTGATCCTGGGTGATCATGTCGTCGAGGAGCGATGACCTTATCGCCATTCCATTCCTTTTTCTACTACCTTGAAAATAATCTGTAAGTAAGCATCCAGTTCTTGTTTACCCAGGAGATCAAACGATGTGAGGAGCAAATCGGATAATTCCAGGTTACCGAGTGGATTACATAAATTCGTCCCGCTCAATTGAACTGCTTAAATCTATAATATTCTACCATCCAGTTCATTTTAGTGCACACGAAATTGAATTTAGCCTATAACAAGACCGTAATTTCCGTAATTTTAAATTTGAAATAACTACCAATTTGTTGGGGCTTTTATGTAATTATTTGTAGAGTAATGGTACGTGTTAAAATTTTTAAATCTGAATCTCCTCATCAGGGAAGTGATTATGAGCCGAAAATTGTCTCCAATGGCTAATTCTGCTGTGTACTTATCCTTTCTGGGTGGATAACCGTTTTGTTTGGGTTCGTCATGTGACCCGGTCGCCATGGCTGCACTATTTACATGTGTGTGGGCGTTGCCCGTATTATTTTGATATTTGCCGTCTCTGTTCTTTGTTATGTGATGACAGCTGACATGCGCCATGAGAGAGATAGTTGTATTTTGCTCTTGGGAATTGTTGTAATCCAGTAATGCATCTCCATTTCTCCGTACCGTATGCTTGGCGGTTGTAAACTATTAATATTTAATTCTGGATTATATTTGACTTGGCGACTAATTGTACCTGTTGGTCACATTATTTTATATTTGATTAAATTACCCCTTTTTCTAAAGTTTGTTCATGTTGAGCTTGTGTTCTGCGGATTTCACATGCTACTGATCTTGTCCTACAGTTGAAGTGGTTCTTAAGAAACATTTTTCACTCTCGAAAACGGTATTGTGTGAAAACCCGGTTTTGGGTTAAGTGTTCAATTAAGAACGCCGTTCTTTGGTTCATTTCTTTAAGGTTGTTTTCCCTAATTTATCCTCACTGAGAATTTCTCCAGGTAACTAGTTTGTGAGTTCAGATTGTATTTCTTTTTTATTTTATTTCCCTTATTTTAATTTTAATGAACTTGTAAGTTCTATGGTTAATTTAATTCCTTTTTAATTTTTGCCTAACTGAATTTGAACTTGTTCTTCTTATCACAATTAATTAATTTTCTGTTATTAAAGTTCTGTGTAACTTGAACATGAATTATTATTTTAGTCAGTAAGTATTATTTCTCGTACAATCTACTGGACCTCTGTAAGCCTAGCGATTTCCATGCCTTGCTACGATCTTCTCTTGGGAAAACCTTGGTAAGTGCTTTACTTAATTTAATTTCCCTGATTGTGGAACTACTGTCGTGTAATACCTCACTTGTAAGTTCGCGACAGTGTTTTGGTATCAGTTAGCGTGATTCTTTTGTTTTGTTTGCATTTTAATTTTCCGTGTGATTCTATTTCCCTTTTAGTAAACTGTTGGAGGTCATTTTTACCTATCTTTAAAATTATTGAATACTGACTAAAATAATAAAGTTGAATGTGTTAAGTGCATTGAACTGTAAAGCGGAAGGCAAGATTCGGCTTGAGTCTATAATACTGTATATTTCTTTTGCATGTTCATTTAATCACCTCGCGGGAGTCATTGCTGCTGTGTGAGGTATCTGAGCATTATGTAATCCTAATTCTTTGACTTGGGAGCTTTGGTGTGCTATACTGCTGCTTGCTGTATTAAATATGCTTGGACATGGTAGTTGGCAGTGAACTGGTGAGTTATTTGATTTGATTTGATTTTTCTGTTATTAGTACCTTATTAAGTTAACGTATGAATTCTGTTATGAGCATGGACTAAGATCTGAGAACATCATTTTCTTATCTGGCCTTGTGTTTATCTGTGCACTTCTGCATTGTTATTTGTGTTTGATGGTTCTATTGGCTAGTGCAACCAGATTACTTGTGAACGTTACCTACTCTCTGGTTATGGATTTGGTTTGATTTATGTTGAGTTTTGTAATTTGATCTGTGGTGTTCCGTGTGAAATTATTGAGTTAATTGAATTATTATCGATGGTCGGTACTCTGGGAAACATCCTATTACCTTATCGGTCTTGGCGGTCGATATTGGTTCCCAGACTTCTGTTAATATTATTTCATGGCATTGTGATTCGGCAGTGTACGTGCTAAAATGTTATATGAGAATCTAAGGTTTCTAATATATTTCTGCAGCGTAGTTACTGGCGTGTGAATGGTAATTATACTGAATCTAACCTTAGGGATACCTATCTGGTGTCAGGCTTTAAGCGTATTAGGTAATGTGCTGAACTGCTGCGTGTTTTGTTACACTTACCTCTGTCACGGTCTGGGAGCTTGTGTTGAGATCTTGGCGATTGTATGTGGTTGGTGTATATCCTTTAACCTGCGCTGTATGTATATGCGCCTATTAACCTATGGCTATCACTGTACTTTCACGCCAGTAACAGTTCTTGCTAGGTGTTAATATCTGATAATCAGGGTGCAACATGTGATCCTCAATTTAATCCAACCTGTGACACTTTAGTGATTTTTGGGCCTTTCTAATTTTGAAAATGTTTAACTTTATCTATACTATAATAATTTATTGTTAACTCAGTTTAGTTAACTACTTTCTGCAGTCTTGTGGAATTGAAGGGTGCCACCTTATACCTACCTTGGTGTGATCATTATTGTGTTATGTCACTCATTATTAGTGACGTGTGCCTGTTCCTATGTGGAGTATTGAGTACTAAATCCATCTGTGATGACGTGGGTCGATCATTTCCGAAATACTGTATGTTTGTACTTTGAGTGTGTTGAGTAAGTTGTTTGCATGGAAAGCTTTTTATTTCATCATCCTTTCCTTGTGTATATGTGTGTATTCCTGGTCCTTTGTGGTGATTCGAGCTACGTCTACGACATCTACCTATCAAGAGGTCATCAGGTATGGTTGAGCCATGTGAATCGGTATTAGATTGGGTGACTTGTTGGCCTCGTGCCTGAACTTTTAGAGTTTTTACTGGTTTACCCTTTCCTAATTATTGCCTACATGCGTTTTTCCTGTCCATGGTATGTCCTGTACTCTCTTCTTGCTTAATTTGGTCACTGGGTTGTTGGGTGTCCATCTGTTGTGTAGACTACTTCAAGTTTCCTACTCGTGAATTTTGGTGTTGTGATCCTGTCATTTTGTGGAAGGGTTAGTTGATGTATTTTTACCCCTGGTGCCTGGTTTTTCTGTCTTCTTAGTTGGTTCATTGCCTTGGTTTTTATTTAGCTGGCATACCTTTCTGAAAATGTTGTCAACCTATGGTTATTTTGATGGGTTCCATTTTGAGTTATGGATTTTATGTATCCCCTACCACATCTACTTATTGTTGGGTGTTGCGTGATGCAATTGGGTTTTTTGCCGGAGGGGTGAACGGTCTTTTAAACCTAAAATGGTATGGCTATGATCCTGTATTGAGTGGTTATATTGTTAGGATACCGTGGATTTGATTTTGGGTATATTATGAGTTGGCATATTGATCACTGAGCATGTTGCTGAGGATAGTAGATCCTTTATCCCTTTTGGGCTGGTACGTGTCTCTGGGTGGTCATTATGGTTGTATTGTTTTGTTGGGTTGTTTTAATGTGGTTAAGGCACTTTGGTATGGGCAGTGTACTGTCTTTGATGTTACTCGTGTCTCTGTAGATTTGGGAATAAACCTGGCATAGGTTCATAACTCTGGTGGAACTATTTAATCCTGTCTAATGTAATTTGTTAATTTTGTGGGTTCTGGTTTCTTCATCCCATGTAAGCTTGCATGACCTGTTGATCTGATGTGCTCTTGTCTGTAATTGTTTCCACTATAAAGCTCGTTTTATGTTACCTGCCACTCTATGTCATTTTCTTTTCCTCAGTGGTTCTTGCACTGATTGGTTAGTCATCTTACCGTTCTTTGGGTTTGCTACTTAGGTATGGGACCAGATAGTTTTCCCTAGTCGGTACTGGAATCTTCCAGCTAACGGTTTATGGGAGTTATTAGCAGCATTACTGCCTTCTTCACAGTTCTCCGAGCATTTACCACGGACTGGCCTCGTATTCCACCATTTATATTTTATTTGCCTGCTCTCTTGGGAATAGGGGGAGGTTCCTGTTTGGCCGTTAAGCGACAGTGTGATGTGGATATCACGTATTTATGGACCGGGTAATGCTGAGATCCTAAGGGATATCCGGTGGTATACGTAGTGTGGGTCATTGCTTATTAGCTTCCTTTTTAGTCTTCTGATCTGAGGTTTTTCATTGCCTTTTAAATTGATTAGACGTCTCATTGTGGAGTGAATTGTGTTAGTAATACTGTGTAGTAGGTTAGTTATCTGATTCCAGATGGTTTTAACTCCTGAGTTTCTTCCTTCCTTATTTCTGTCCTGTTGGTTCCATGGTGCTTATTATGGTCTTGTGAAGTGTTAGTATTCGATCAGTAAGTTATTCTTAGCTTGGTGTTAATTTTCTGATCTGTTGTTGATGACATACTATTCCGTAACCTGTCATCTTGAAATTTAAGAGGTCTCCAACTCGTCTGGTCATTCTTTCCCTTGCTCTGAATATGTTCCTCCTTTATGCCATGGATTTCTGTAATTTTTAAATCCTTCCTTATTCCGTGTTGCTATTCGTTCGTTGAGTTGGTTTATAGTCTCTTTCTTCTTCTGTTGGTTATGCATTGTAATTGTGAGATGTTGTTCCAGACCTACCTTAAACTACTAAGTTATTTTGTTGTGCTATTTAAGCATTTTAGTTATTGATTATTTAACTCACTGATTACTTGTGCTGAGGCTACTGCGTTCAAGGTTTTTTTGTTTCCTTCGTTTCCTATGTAACTCCTTCCTTGGGGGTCCTGCTTTTCGTTTATTTTGAAACTCTAGCTTAAGTGGACGATGTAGCAAGGACATGATGTTTTCTGTGTTCCCTTAGTTAAATGATTTGGATGTACTAATTTCTTAGGTTAATTGTTTCCAGTTTCTTCCTGGGTGTATGTAAATGGTTTTTGCATGTGAATCGTGCCTTTCTCTATAGTAGAAGCCAAAATTTTCATTAATAATTTAATTTATTAGTATTGTTCAAAGGACAGTTGAGACCTGTTTTCCTTGGTGTCGGGAATTTAGTATGAAACCTCGTGCAAAATAATCAGAAGAAACTGTAACGGTTCGTGTGTTACTTGTTCAAAATCGACTGTTTCTGTGTTAACAGATCATTATCGTATGGAGTGATGTGATCTTGTTCTTCAAATCTAATTATGGATTCTGACGCACGTTGATCTGCTTCGGCTGACTGTTGAGTTATCAGCTTATCATGTCAGCTGAAGGATCCTGCTCTAACCGGTAACCTCGCTTCTCCTAGAAACGTCAAGTAGGAAATTTTATTACCGATCATCTTCGTTTCGTCCTACCCCATGTTAGTCTTCCGGTGGGGGGGGGGGAGGAACTGTAACGGATTTCGGATATGTATTGTAGTGTACTTAGACACTTATCAAGTTACCTTTTGATCAAAACTAATTATCATAATTATATCGGCTCATCGAAATTGAACTGGAAATATTTTATGCTGCAAGCTCATAATTGCACGGTCCGCGACTGTAGCACTAGCATTCAGTAGGAATGCTGTAGACATTGTACTGCCACCTAACAACAACCACGGAACGGAATTCAACCTTTTATCCATAAACCAACGACAATGGGCGATGTTTTTTTTTTTTTTTTTTTTTTTTTTTGAGAGAGAGTGATACAGGACGGAGCTACTTCTGTTACTGCTGGTGTATTTTTACTTGTATTAAGTGAGAAAGAAGAAAAGATGAAGATTTTATTTGATCCTGGGTGATCATGTCGTCGAGGGGCGATGACCTTATCGCCATTCCATTCCTTTTTCTACTACCTTGAAAATAATCTGTAAGTAAGCATCCAGTTCTTGTTTACCCAGGAGATCAAACGATGTGAGGAGCAAATCGGATAATTCCAGGTTACCGAGTGGATTACATAAATTCGTCCCGCTCAATTGAACTGCTTAAATCTATAATATTCTACTATCCAGTTCATTTTAGTGAACACGAAATTGAATTTAGCCTATAACAAGACCGTAATTTCCGTAATTTTTAATTGTGAATTTACTACCAATTTGTTGGGGCTTTTATGTAATTATGTGTAGAGTAATGGTACGTGTTAAAATTTTTAAATCTGAATCTCCTCATCAGGGAAGTGATTATAAGCCGAAAATTGTTTCTTATGGCTAATTCTGCTGTGTATTTATCCTTTCTGGGTGGGTAGCCATTTTGTTTGGGTTCGTCATGTGACCCGGTCGCCATGGCTGCACTATTTACATGTGTGTGGGCGTTGCCCGTATTATTTCGATATTTGCCGTCTCTGTTCTTTGTTATGTGATGACAGCTGACGTGCGCCATGAGAGAGATAGTTGCATTTTGCTCTTGGGAATTGTTGTGATCCAGTAATGCATCTCCATTTCTCCGTATGCTTGGCGGTTGTAAACTATTAATATTTAATTCTGGATTATATTTGACTTGGCGACTAATGTACCTGTTGGTCACATTATTTTATATTTGATTAAATTACCCCTTTTCCTAAAGTTTGTTCATGTTGAGCTTGTGTTCTGCGGATTTCACATGCTACTGATCTTGTCCTACAGTTGAAGTGGATCTTAAGAAACATTTTTTCACTCTCGAAAACGGTATTGTGCGAAAACCCGGTTTTGGGTTAAGTGTTCAATTAAGAACGCCGTTCTTTGGTTCATTTCTTTAAGGTTTTTTTCTAATTTATCCTCACTGAGGATTTCTCCAGGTAACTAGTTTGTGAGCTCAGATTGTATTTCTTTTTCATTTTCTTTCCCTGATTTTAATTTTAATGAACTTGAAAGTTCTATTATTAAATTCATTCCTTTATAATTTTTGCCTGACTGAATTTTAACTTGATCTTTTTATCACAATTAATGGGAGTGAAGCTGATTCTTGCCCGTGGTGCCCCTGCTAAGGTAGTTGAAATTAAAACTCCTTTACTGAACCGAACGTCAGCATACCAGAAGTACTAGATGACAACTACTCTTCAAAGGCCTTTTTCAAGATCGAAATTAACTATATTATGCCATAACGTAGAAGGTCTATCACCATCTAAAGAGGTGCTATTGCGTCAACTCTGTCAAACTAATAACTGTGACGTGCTTTGTATTCAAGAAACGCAGAGAAGTGACAATCAACGACGTAACAAAATTGATGGTTTACGACTTGTGACTGAAAGACCACATAGTCAGTACGGAAGTGCAATATTTGTTCATCCTGGCATTCAGGTCTTGTCAACATCTGTAACAGATCACAATAATATTGAAATAATAACAGTTGAGCTTAGTAATTGCACTATCTCATCAGTGTATAAGCCACCAGGTATTGATTTTTCCTTTATGCCCCCTGATAACTTTTGCAAGCAAACTACGAAATTTGTAGTTGGCGATTTCAACAGTCATAGTAGAGTTTGGGGTTATGCGCATGATGGTGGAAATAGGGATGCTGTATAGCTGTGGGCTGATAATTTCCAACTTAACCTTATACATGACAGTAAGCTTACACCAAGTTTCAACAGTGGTCGATGGAAACGTGGTTACAATCCAGACTTTATTGGCCGTGAACATGTATCTCAGCAGTGTGCGAAATCAGTCTGTTCGCCCCTACATAACTCTCAACATCGCCCTATTATGTGCCAAATAACCACTGTAACACGACCGATTACAGTACCTTTTCGGAGAAGGTAGTAGGTATATTGAATGGTTCGGCCGCCGCCGCCGCCGCAGGGCACCAAGGGGCCCGCTCCTCCGCCGCCACCCGGGAGCTCTTCCCACCCGCGGGAAATTTGAATTTGTAAACAAAGCCACGTGCTTTTTGACAGCTATCATCGACAACAACGCATCGCTAACCTCAGTGCTGCCATCTTAACGGGCCTGAACCTCAGTGATGCCAACTTAACCTCACTAGCGCGTGGTTTGAATCGGCAAACAAAGCCACGTGGTTTTTTGACAGCTGTCATCCGACACCTTAAATCAACAGAGCACCGTGCTGCCCTCTTTAGCTACATATCTTTGAAATGTGGTGGCGGCAATTTAAAAAATTCAACGTGCTCTTGTTTGGAAACAAACACATGCGCTTTTTTGACAGCTGTCATCCGCCATCTTGCATCACAAACCTCAGTGCAGCACTCCTTAGCTACATACCCATGAAATGTGGTGGCGGGAATTTGAAAAAAATTCAACGTGCTCTTGTTTCAAAACAAACCCAGGTGCTTTTTTGACAGCTGTCATCCGACATCTTTAATCAACAGAGCACCGTGCTGCCCTCTTTAGCAACATACCTTTAACATGTGGTGGCGGACAATTTGAAAAATTCCTTTTTACAGCAGCCATCTTTAATCAACAGAGCATCGTGCTGCTATCTTTATCGTAGTAGTGGGCAATTTCTACGTCACAGCTGTCATCCGCCAACTTGCATCGCTAACTTCAGTGCTGCCCTCTTTAGCCACTTACCATTGAAATGTGGTGGCGGACAATTTGAAAAATTCTACAGCAGCCATCTTTAATCAAGAGAGCACCGTGCTGCACGCTTTAGCTACATACCTTTGAAATGTGGTGGCGGCAATATGAAGAATTCCACATGCTATGCTTTGGAAACAAACCCACGTTCTTTTTTGACAGCAGCCATCTTTAATCAACAGAGCACCGTGCTGCTATCTTGCAGACAAATGAAAAAAAATTCCGTCAGCTGTCATCCGCCATCTTACATCGCAAACCTCATGGCGGCTATACATGGCTCCTTATGAGACTCCCTAGGGCTGCTTGCGCATGGTGGCGACTGCTCTTATGATACGGCTTAAGGGTCCTTGCACAAGATGGCTTGAGACTCCCTAGGGATGCTTGCCCAAGATGACGGAGACAAGATGGCGGCTATACATAGCTCCTTATGAGACGGCTTAAGAGCGCTTGTACAAGATGGCTGCTGCTCTCATGAGACTCCCTAGGGGTGCTTGCGCAAGATAGCAGCGACACGATGGTGACTATACATAGCTCCTTATGAGACAGCCTAGGGGTGCTTGCACAAGATGGCGGCTACTCTTATGAAGAAAGCTAGCTTAGAGGCTACTGCGGAAAATGGCGACTGCTGTTATGCATGCGCTGGAGGTCAATTTGAAATTCCATGTGCTTGCGGCCATCTTTAATCAACAGATGGTGGTAGTGATTATTGTTTTAAGAGGAAGTACAACTGGGCAACCATCCTCTAATCAACAGAGCACCGTGCTGGTATCTTTAGCTACTACATTTGAAAAGGGGGTGGCGGCAATCTCTACGTAACAGCTGTTATCTTTAATTAACAGAGCACCGTGCTGCCATCTTTAGCTACTACCTTAGGTACGTGGTAGCGGGTAATTTCAAAAATTCTACGTGCTTTTTGGACAGCGGCCATTTTTAATCAACACAGCATAATGCGCTATCTTTAGCTACTGCCTTTGAAACGTGCTAGCAGGCAATTTGTGACAGCTCTCATCTTTAATCAACAGAGCAGCTATTTTTATAGCACTTAAAATCATCCTTTTGAAACGTGGTGGCGGGTAATTAAAACATTCTTCGTGCTTTTTTGACAGCTATCAGCGGTCATGTTTAAACAATAGCGGTTGTACAAGCTGTTAAGGCCTTTTCCTTTGTCAAGGCATTGCTCTATCGAACAAGTTTAAACCTGCATCGCGAAGGCAAGAGTGTGCAGCGATAACATTATTGTGCATGTTTAGACTTGCAGATCACAAAAGAAACATAACACGACTAGAATCAAACGAGTACTCGATACAACATGTGTTTAGAACATTGCTTGATGTGTTCAGAACATTAATAAGTGATCAAGACTAGAATAGAACACTGTACTCGATACAACCTGTGTTTAGAACATGCCAGGGGATACCTGAAATCAGATTACAAAATAAGTAATTGAAACATAACAAGACTAGAATCGAACACTGTACTCGATGTCGTTAATTTCAACATGTGATCAGAACATTGATTGTAGTGTTCAGAACACAAATAAGTGATCAAGACTAGAATCGAACACTGTACTCCATACAACATGTGTTCTAAGAAAATCAGATTGAAACATAACAAGACTAGAATCGAACACTAATCGATGTTGTTAACTTCAACATATGATCAGAACATTGTTTGATGTGTTCAGAGCAAAAGTACAATTTCAATTATTTGTCAGTGTAAAATAAAAAACTATGGAAACACACTGTGCACATATCGCGTAGCTAACTCGCTCAGTAAACGACATTGCAAACCTACACCTTCAATGATTTGCCTAGTGTAAAAATCGAAAACACACTGTGTACATACTGTGTAGCCAACTCGCTCGGTAAACGATTGAGCAAAAGTACAACTTCAAATGATTTACCTTCCATAAATCGTCTCGTGCGAAAATCAGTCGAACAAGTTATCGCATAAACATGTAACATGACATATCAGTCAATCTGTTGGCATGGGTTACAAGCAAGTAGCTAATGTGGGAAGTGAAATTAAACAGAACGCTAGTGCTATAAGTAATATTCTGCTTACATTTAAGCCCCTAGCTGTTGAACAAGTTATTACATAAATATGTAACATGAAATATCGTTTCGGAAACATATTGTTTCAATCTGTTGGCATGGGTTACAAGCATGTAGCTTGTGCAGGCGAGGGCTACTATGCAAAATGCTGAGCCGAAAAATAATCGTGATAGGGAATGGAACCCAGGGGTTACGTCTTATCATAACGGCAAAAGGACTCCTCCTCCTCCTTACCGCACATTCCTTGTAGGACTAATGGGCTAAAGGGCTAATAGGCAAAAGGGCTAAAGGTAGTGGGCTAAAGGGCTAAAGGAGCAACAACCTCATCGATGATTATCAGCAAGAACGCTTCTACTTTGTTAAGTGTAGCAAATTAATCTTTATTGGTAAATGGTTTTGTGTTCAGTACAAGGAATGGAATTATCTAACAAAATCCCCGAGGTGCAATGAGTTGCGTTTTTCTAACAGAAATCAGTATCTGCTTGATTGTTTTTAGTGTTTGGAACACTGAACTTTTCAAGAAGGCAGCAGTGAAGTTAGCGATGTTCTGTTATTGGATTTTAAATTCCGCGCTACGACATGCATAAGGTGGCAGCCTTGAGGTTTAGCGCCGTAAAGATGGCAACAGTGAGGTTGGCGATGCTCTATTGTTCTTCAGAGTGAGGTTATCGTCCGTCAAGATGACAGCTATAAAAATCACGTGGCTTTATTTACCAACAAGTGCACGTGGTCGTGACGTCACGGTCACGTGATCAATTCTAAGCTCTACATCATTAAGAGCAGCATTAGGATTTGCTATGCTTA
The DNA here is from genome assembly GCF_040414725.1 of Anabrus simplex. Lineage (NCBI taxonomy): Eukaryota > Metazoa > Arthropoda > Insecta > Orthoptera > Tettigoniidae > Anabrus > Anabrus simplex. The sequence continues at coordinate 503,282,733 of NC_090267.1, forward strand.
AAAATCTTGGGAACAGAGCAACGGTAAGAATAGCTATGTTTAGAAGCTTGTACACATTACCTATTAATTTTGCATACATCGACTCTCGTACTAAAATTCTTCCGCTAGACTGTGCTGCTATCTTAGCATAACCTATACGCATGAACTTAAAGTACAAAGAATAGCTATGTTTCAAAGCGTGTACACATCACGTATCGATGATGCATGAATCGACTATAGTACTAAAGTTTTTTACTAGATTGTGCTAAAATCGTATAAGTGTGCTGCTATCTTAGCATAACCTATACGCACGAACTTAAAGCACGAAGAATAGTTATGTTTCAAAGCGTGTACACATCACCTATCGATGATGCATGCATCGACTATTGTACTAAACTAATTCCGCTAGGAGGTACAAAGTTCACATGTGTTTGTGCTGCTACTTTAGCATGACTTATGCGCAAGAACTTAAAGCACAAAGAATAGCGATGTTTGAAAATCTTGCGAACATAGTAGCAGTAAGAATAGCAAGGTTTAAAAGCGTGTAACCGTCACCTTTTCATAATGCATACATCAACTATCGTACTAAACAAATTCTAATCGAGCGTGCGATCATCGCTTGTACGTGTGCTGTTACCTTAACATAACGTATGTGCATGAACTTAAAGCATAAAGAATAGCTATGTGTAAAAGCTTGTGAAATAGCAGAGCTTTAACTACGTAGGCGTGGATTTTAAACTTCGATTGCTGACGGAGCATACCACGTGACCGTGACGTCACGACCACGTGCAACTGTAGGTAAACCAAGTCACGTGCTTTTTTGACAGCTGTCATCTTGACGGACCCTAACCTCACTTTGAAGGACAATAGAGCATCGCTAACCTCACCGTTGCCATCTTTACGGCGCTAAATCTAAAGGCTGTCGTAGCGCGGAATTTAAAATCCAACAACAGAACATCGCTAACCTCACTGCTGCCTTCTTGTAAAGTTCAGTGTTCCAAACACTAAAAACAATCACAGGATTAGAACCAGCTTTTGGGTGGTGAGGCAGTGTGCATTTTGAAGAGTTTCGCCCAGACGTGTCATTTGGGCTCATCAGCTGGATTGGTACGTCCCTCCAGGACTCTGCTTAGCAGTGGCAGACCAAGCGCATGGTCCCGCCGTGTAAGCAAATAGGGAATGCTAACCTGCTAAAGGAGATGTGAAATCTCCGTTTTCAAAAAATATATTACGCCCCATGGAGTTAGAATATCAAAAATGGCTTTCACGGCCGCAGATCTTACTATCACAGGATTAGAACCAGCTTTTGGGTGGTTAGGCCGTGTGCATTTTGCAGAGTTTCCCCCAGACGTGCCATTTGAGCTCATCAGCTGGATTGGCACGCCCCTCCAGGACTCTGCTTAGCAGTGGCAGACCAATTGCATGGTCCCGCCGTGTTAGCAAATAGGGAATGCTAACCTGCTAAAGGAGATGTGAAATCTCCGTTTTCAAAAAATATATTACTCCCCATGCAGATAGAATATCAAAAATGGCTTTCACGGCCGCAGATCTTACTATCACAGGATTAGAACCAGCTTTTGGGTGGTTAGGCCGTGTGCATTTTGCACAGTTTCGCCCAGACGTGCAATTTGGGCTCATCAGCTGGATTGGCACGCCCCTCCACCAGGATTCTGCTTAGCAGTGGCAGACCAAGCGCATGGTCCCGCCGTGTTAGCAAATAGGGAATGCTAACCTGCTAAAGGAGATGTGAAATCTCCGTTTTCAAAAAATATATTACTCCCCATGGAGTTAGAATATCAAAAATGGCTTTCACGGCCGCAGATCTTACTATCACAGGATTAGAACCAGCTTTTGGGTGGTTAGCCCGTGTGCATTTTATAGAGTTTCGCCCAGACGTGACATTTGGACTCATCAGCTGGATTGGCACGCCCACCCAGGACTCCGCTTAGCAGTGGCAGACCAAGCGCATGGTCCCGCCGTGTTACCAAATAGGGAATGCTAACCTGTTAAAGGAGATCTGAAATCTCCGTTTTCAAAGAATATATTACACCCCATGCAGTTAGAATGTAAAAATGGATTCCACGGCCGCAGATCTTACTATTAGAGGATTTTTGATACTAAAAACAATCAAGCAGATACTGATTTCTGTTAGAAAAACGCAACTCATTGCATCTCACGGATTTTATTAGATAATTCTGATAAGACGTGACCGCTAGGTTCCATTCCTTGTTCTGAACACAAAACCATTTACCAATAAAGATTAATTTGTTACACTTAGCAAATTAGAAGCGTTCTTGCCGTTAACAATCGATGAGGTTGTTGCTCCTTTAGCCCTTTAGCCCATTAGCCCTTTAGCCCATTAGCCCTTTAGCCCATTAGTCCTACAAGGAATGTGCGGTAAGGAGGAGGAAGAGTCCTTTTGCCCTTATGATAAGACGTAACCCCTGGGTTCTATTCCCTATCACGATTATTTTTCGGCTCAGCATTTTGCATAGTAGCCCTCGCCTGCACAAGCTACATGCTTGTAACAAATGCCAACAGATTGAAACAATATGTTTCCGAAACGATATTTCATGTTACATATTTATGTAATAACTTGTTCTACAGCTAGGTGTTTAAATGTAAGCAGAGTATCACTTATAGCACTAGAGTTCTGTTTAATTTTACTTCCCGCATAATATACATGCTTGAAACCCATGCCAACAGATTGACTGATATGTCATGTTACATGTTTATGCGATAACTCGTTCGACTGATTTTCGCACAAGACGAATGATGGAAGGTAAATCATTGGAAGTAGTACTTTTGCTCTATCGTTTACCGAGCGAGTTGGCTACGCAGTATGTACACAGTGTTTTTTCATTTTTACACTAGGCAAATCACTGAATTTGTAGTTTTGCAATGTCGTTTACTGAGCGAGTTAGCTACGCGATATGTGCACAGTGTGTATCCATAGTTTCTTATTTTACACTAAGCAAATCATTGAAATTGTACTTTTGCTCTGACACATCAAACAATATTCTGATCTTATGTTGAAGTTAACAACATCGATTACAGTGTTCGATTCTAGTCTTGTTATGTTTCAATCTGATCTTCTTAGAACAAAGGTACCACCTAACATGTTCTAAACACATGTTGTATCGAGTACAGTGTTCGATTCTAGTTTTGATCACTTATTGTGTGTTCTGAACACTACAATTAATGTTCTGATCACATGTTGAAATTAACGACATCGAGTACAGTGTTCGATTCTAGTCTTGTTATGATTCAATCACTTCTTTTGTAATCTGATCTTCAGGTATCCCCTGGCATGTCCTAAACACATGTTGTATCGAGTACAGTGTTCTTTTCTAATCTTGATCACATATTTAGTGTTCTGAACACATCAAGCAATGTTCTAAACACATGTTGTATCGAGTAAGCGTTTGATTCTAGTCTTGTTATTTTTCTTTTGTGATCTGTAGGTCTAAACATGCACAATAATGTTATCGCTGCACACTCTTGCCTTCGCGATGCAGGTTTAAACTTGTTCGATAGAGCAATGCCTTGACAAAGGAAAAGGCCTTAACAGCTTATGTATAACCGCTATTGTTTAAACATGACCGCTGATAGCTGTCAAAAAAGCACGAAGAATGTTTTAATTACCCGCCACCACATTTTAAAAGGATGAGATTAAGTGCTGTAAAGATAGCAGCTCTGTTGATTAAAGATGAGAGCTGTCACAAATTGCCTGCTAGCACATTTCAAAGGCAGTAGCTAAAGATAGCCGCATGATGCTGTGTTGATTAAAAATGGCCGCTGTCAAAAAAACACGTAGAATTTTTCAAATTACCCGCTACCGCGTACCTAAGGTAGTAGTTAAAGATGGCAGCACGGTGCTCTGTTAATTAAAGATAGCAGCTGTTACGTAGAGATTGCCGCCACCCCCTTTTCAAAAGCAGTAGCTAAAGATAGCAGCACGGTGCTCTGTTGATTAAAGATGGCCGCAAGCACATGGAATTTCAAATTACCCTCCACTGTATGCATAACATCAGCCGCCATCTTCCGCAGTAGCCTCTAAACTAGATTTCTTCATAAGAGTAGCCGCCATCTTGTGCGAGCACCCCTAGGCTGTCTCATAAGGAGCTATGTACAGTCACCATCTTGTCGCTGCTATCTTGCGCAAGCACCCCTAGGGAGTCTCATAAGAGAAGCAGCCATCTTGTACAAGCGTTCTTATGCTGTCTCATAAGGAGCTATGTACAGCCGCCATCTTGTGTCCGTCATCTTGCGCAAGCATCCCTATGGCGTCTCAAGCCATCTTGTGCAAGGACCCTTAAGCCGTCTCATAAGAGCAGTCGCCATCTTGCGCAAGCATCCCTAGGGCGTCTCATAAGGAGCCATGTATAGACGCAATCTTGTGCAAGCATCCCAAGGGCGTCTCATAAGAACCTATGTATAGCAGCCATCTTGCGTGAGCACTCTTAAGGAGTCATGTATAACCACCATCTTTTGCAATTAGCGTCGAGAGATGGCTGCTGTAGAATTTTTTAAATTATCCGCCACCATATTTCAAAGGTATGCACCTAAAGAGTGCAGCACTGAGGTTTCCGATGTAAGATGGCGGATGACAGCTGACGGAATTTTTTAAATTGCCTGAAAGATAGCTGCATGGTGCTCTGTTGATTAAAGATGGCTGCTGTCAAAAAAGCACGTGGGTTTGTTCCCAAACAAGAGCATGTGACATTTTTCAAATCGCCACCACCACATTTCAAAGGTATGTAGCTAAAGAATGCAGCACGGTGCTCTCTCGATTAAAGATTGCTGCTGTAGAATTTTTTCAAATTGTCCGCCGCCACATTTCAAAGGTAAGTAGGTAAAGAGGGCAGCACTGAGGTTAGCGATGCAAGATGGCGGATGACAGCTGTGACGTAGAAATTGCCCACTACTACGATAAAGTTAGCAGCACTATGCTCTGTTGATTAAAGATGGCTGCTGTAAAAAGGAATTTTTCAAATTGTCCGCCACCACATGTTAAATGTATGTAGCTAAAAAGGGCAGCACGGTGCTCTGTTGATTAAGGATGGCGTATGACAACTGTCAAAAAACCACGTGGCTTTGTTTACCAATTCAAATCACGCGCTAGTAGGGTTAAGTTGGCAGCATTGAAGTTTAGGCACGTTAAGATGACAGCACTGAGGTTGGCGATGCGTTGTTGTCGATGATAGCTGTCAAAAAGCACGTGGCTCTGAAAAAAGCACGTGGATTTGTTTACAGATTCAAATCTCGCGCTAGTGAGGTTAAGTTGGCATCACTGAGGTTTGGGCCATTTAAGATGGCAGCACTGAGTTTAGCGATGCGTTGTTGTCGATGATAGCTGTCAAAAAGCACGTGGCTTTGTTTACAAATTCAAATTTCCCGCGGGTGGAGGAGCGGGCCCCTGGGAAGGGCTCCCGGGTGGTGGCGGAGTAGCGGGTCGCTGGGAAGGCCCCCGGGTGGCGGCGGAGGAGCGGGCCCCTGGGAGCCCTGCGGCGGCGGCGGCCGAACCATCCAATATACCTACTGAAGGTTTAACTTCAAAAAGGCTAATTGGGAAAAATTTAGCAATATACTTGACAGCTTCATACGGGAGATTTCTCGAGAACCAGAATCTTACGACACTTTAGTTAATGCAGTATCTAGAGAATCACGTTTATCAATACCCAGAGGTTGCAGAACACACACTTACCAAGGTTTAACTGCTGATGCAAAAGTCTACCTAGAGAACTACCTTGCCCTCTTCGAAGAGAACCCTTTCAGTAAAGAGAAAATTTCAGACGGACATGACTTACTCTCTTCAATCTTTGAAAACAAAGGGATAACTTAGTTGAAACTGATGGAGGAAACAGATTTCTCAGTTCATAGTCAAAAGGCTTGGAGACTTCTGAAAAAACTGAACAGTGACCCAACCAAATGTTCAGTCCATGCTAATGTTACAGCCAATCACATTGTTTCACAGTTGCTTAATAATGGCAAATCACGATGAACTATTTGGAAATCAGAGTCAATAATTGTGACCGGGGAATCTGACGCTATCAGTACTTGTTCTGGTATTACAATGTGCAAAAGTGGTAAAGCTGCAGGGTTGGACGATACCTGCACTGAGCAAATAAATCACTTAGGTTCTGGAACAAAGTTGTGGCTCGTGGAATTATTCAACAAGTGCCTCGCATCATCCAAGATCCAAAAGATTTGGCGGAAGGCACGGGTGATTGCAATCCTAAAACCAGGCAAAACCCCTGATGATCCAAAAAGCTATAGACCAATATCTCTTCTATGCCACTTGTATAAAATCATGGAACGAATGATTTTGAATCGCCTTCCTGAAGTTATTGACCCACTTCTTATTCCACAGCAGTCAGGATTTAGACCTGGAAGAAATTGCACCTCCCAGATTTTGCATCTAACTCAACACATTAAAAATGGCTTTGAGTTTTAAAAAGGTCATAGGCGTCGCATTTGTTGATCTCACAGCGGCGTATGACACGGTAAACCACAGGCTCCTGTTAAAAAATTTTCACAGTCTTACTAAAGATCTTGAGTTACACTTCAATCATCAATCAATCAATCAATCAATCAATCAATACTGATCTGCATTTAGGGCAGTCGCCCAGGTGGCAGATTCCCTATCTGTTGCTTTCCTAGCCTTTTCCGAAATGATTTCAAAGAAATTGGAAATTTATTGAACATCTCCCTTGGTAAGTTATTCCAATCCCTAACTCCCCTTCCTATAAATGAATATTTGCCCCAGTTTGTCCTCTTGAATTCCAATTTCATCTTCATATTGTGATCTTTCCTACTTTTATAGACGCCATTCAAACCTATTCGTCTACTAATATCATTCCACGCCATCTCTCCGCTGACAGCTCGGAACATAACACTTAGTCGAGCAGCTCTTCTTCTTTCGCTCAGTTCTTCCCAACCCAAACATTGCAACATTTTTGTAACGCTACTCTTTTGTCGGAAATCACCCAGAACAAATCGAGCTGCTTTTCTTTGGATTTTTTCCAGTTCTTGAATCAGGTAATCCTGGTGAGGGTCCCATACACTGGAACCATACTCTAGTTGGGGTCTTACCAGAGACTTATATGCACTCTCCTTTACAACCTTACTACAACCCCTAAACACCCTCATAACCATGTGCAGAGATCGGTACCCTTTATTTACAATCCCATTTATGTGATTACCCCAGTGAAGATCTTTCCTTATATTAACACCTAGATACTTACAATGATCCCCAAAAGGAACTTTCACCCCATCAACGCAGTAATTAAAACTGAGAGGACTTTTCCTATTTGTGAAACTCACAACCTGACTTTTAACCCCGTTTATCAACATACCATTGCCTGCTGTCCATCTCACAATATTTTCGAGGTCACGTTGCAGTTGCTCACAATCTTGTAACTTATTTATCACTCTATAGAGAATAACATCATCCGCAAAAAACCTTACCTCCGATTCCACTCCTTTACTCATATCATCTATATATATAAAATAACTTGTCCTGACTGACTGACTGACTGACTGACTGACTGACTGACTGACTGACTGACTGACTGACTGACTGACTGATTCATCATCGCAGAGCCAAAACTACTGGACGTAACGAAATGAAATTTTGCGGATATATTCATATTAAGATGTAGGTGTTTGCTAAGAGAGGATTTTTGGATATTCCTTCGCTAAGGGGGTGAAAAGAGGGGTGAAATTTTAAAATGAGTGTGTCTATATCTCGAAAGTGTAAAAATGGGTATTCAGAATCTTCTTTAAAAAGGAAATACGTATTTTTTTGTTTTCGGAAAATCGCAATAGGAGGGGTGAAAAGGGGTGAAAAAGGGGTTGAATGCCTTTGATGAGGCTACATATATTTCAGAAACTGAAGATGTTACAGACCTGAAAATTGGTGTTTGGGATCTCCTTTAATAATAAAGAAACACGAATTTTTTGTTTTTGGAAAATCCAATTAATGGGGTGTGAAAAGGGGGTGATTTTTTAAAAAAGTGTATCTATATCTCAAAACTGTTACAGTTTATAGATGTAAAAATTGGTATTTAGAATCTCCTTTAAAAAATAAAGAAATACGTATTCTTTTGTTTTCGGAAAATCCCAATAGGAAGGGTGTAAAAGGGTGAATAATGGGTTGAATGCCTTTAATGAGGCTACTTATATTTCAGAAAACGAAGATATTACAGACCTGAAAATTGGTATTTGGGATCTACTTTAAATGTAAAGAAATACGTATTTTTTCGTTTTTGCAAAATCCAAATATTGAGGGGTGAAAGGGGGTGAATTGTTTAAAATGAATGTGTCTACATCTTAAAACCTTAAAATTTACAGATGTAAAAATTGGTAGTTAGAATCTCCTGTAAAAATAAAGCAATACGTATTTTTTGTTTCCTGTAAATCCCAATAGGAGGGGTGTAAAAGGGTAAAAAATGGGTTGAATGCCTTTAATGAGGATACATATATCTCAGAAACGGAAGATATTACAGAACTGAAAATTTGTATATGGGATCTCCTTTTAAAATAAAGAAACACGCTTTTTTTTAATTTTTGGAAAATCCTATTAATGGCGGTTAAAAAGAAGAGACAAATTGGGGTGAATTTTTTGAAAGATTATCTTGGAAACGTAAAATGTTACAGACGTAAAAGGTGGGTGTTTGGAATCTCCTGTAAATGTAAAGAAACATAGGTGATTTGTTTTTGGAAACTCCACTTAAGGGGAACCCAAAAGGGGTGAAATTTTAAAATGAGAATTTTTACAGTATATCTAAAAAAACGTAACATGTTACAGAAGTGAAAAGTGGTATTTTTATCTCTATTAAACATAAAGAAACGTGTATTTTTAATTTTCGGAAATACCACTTGGGTGGAGGGGGGGTGAAAGTGACTGAAAATGGTGTTGAATTCTTTTAATTAGGCTACTGATATCTTAAAAATGAAGATGTTACAGACGTGAAATTTGATATTTGCAATCTGCTTTAAAAGTAAAGAAACACGTATTCTCGGAAAATCCAATGAAGCGTGGGGGGGGGGGGGGGGAGGGAGGTGAAAGAATTGAAAAATTAATTGACTTTAATTGTATGAGAATATATACATCTAATAAAACCTGAAGTTGTTACAGACGTGAAAATTCGTATTTGGATCTCCTTTAAAAACAAAGAGAACGCGTTTTGGGGGGGGGAAACCATCTTGGGGGGCGGGAGTGTAAAGGAGTTGAATTCCTTTCATGAGGACACATGAAACAAGTATTTTTGCGGGAAAATTCACTTAGGGGGGGGGGGAGTAGTTTGAAATGAGGTGACAAAAGTATATTATATTTATGGGGATACTTATATCTCAAAACTGAAGGTAATAGACGTGAACATTGGTGTTTGGAATCTCCCTTAAACATAAAGAAACACGCCTTCTTTTAATTGTTTTTTTTGGGGGGGGGTTGGCAGTAAAAACTAACGGCGGTGGGGTGTAAAAGGAGGTGAGACCAATTGATTTTACTGTTCTTAATGTACTTATAAGGATCCTCCGTTGCTCAGGCGGCAGCGCGCCGGCCTCTCACAGCTGGGTTCCGTGGTTCAAATCCCGGTCACTCCATGTGACATTCGTGCTGGACAAAACGGAGGCGGGACTGGTTTTTCTCCGGATACTCCGGGTTTCCCTGTCATCATTCATCCCAGCAACACATAATAGTAATAATAATAATAATAATAATAATAATAATAATAAGAATAAGAATAACATTAATAATAATAATAATAATAATAATAATAATAATAATAATAATGTTCCGGACCGTCGTCAAATATGCGGACCGCGCTGGAAACGGCTCCTGGACGGGTAAGGACTAAGAATGCAGTCCGGCCGCGGGTTCAGTGCCGCCAAGGCACCCAATATGACACCACGCCGGATCTCCTGAAGGATTTTATCCAGATTTAAAATGATTATAGGAAAATACGGTATGGCAAAGATTTACGGACCCAACTGACCGGGAAGAATACCTGAGCCTAGCCCGGGAAGTACGAAATCGATTGCTGGAAAGGAAGATTGAAAAATGGGAGGAAACGTGCCGTAATCTAATAGAAAACGAGTCAGATCGGGAATTTTGGTGGATTCTCGCTGAAAACGTGTCAGATCGCGAATTTCGGCGGATTATATATCTAAAACAATAAGCATTCAATTATAAATTTCAGTATAATACCGTAGCGAAGCACGGGTACCTCGCTAGTTTATATATATAAGAAAACATAAAGGTCCGAAAACACTGCCCTGAGGAACTCCCCTCTCAACTATTACAGGGTCAGATAAAGCTTCACCTACTCTAACTATCTGAGATCTATTTTCTAGAAATATAGCAACCCATTCAGTCACTCTTTTGTCTAGTCCAATTGCACTCATTTTTGCCAGTAGTTTCCCATGATCCACTCTATCAAATGCTTTAGACATGTCAATCGCGATACAGTCAATTTGACCTCCAGAATCCAAGATATCGGCTATATCTTGCGCGAATCCTACAAGTTGAGCTTCAGTGGAATAACCTTTCCTAAAACCGAATTGCCTTCTATCGAACCAGTTATTAATTTCACAAACATGTCTAATATAATCAGAAAGAATGCCTTCCCAAAGCTTACATACAATGCATGTCAAACTTACTGGCCTGTAATTTTCAGCTTTATGTCTTCTTCATAACTGCCGATTCTTTATTCAATTTCGGGGTCGGCGAAGTCGTTGGCGAACTCAAAAGAACGGCTTGCCTCAAGGAAGTGTACTGGCGCCTTTGTTATTTAACATATGCACAAATGATCAGCCACAGCCTCACGACACCAAGAGTTTTATCTATGCTGATGACCTTGGTCTCGCTGTCCATTCAGATAGTTTTGAAGAGATAGAATGCACCCTGAAAGCTGCCCTAGAAGAACTCGGCAACTACTATGATCAAAACTAACTTGTGCCAAACCCGAGCAAAACGCAAGTTTGCGCATTCCATTTACGACATCGACAAGCCAACAGGAAACTCGTTTTGACATGGAATGGAGCTACGCTAGACCACTGCTTCCATCCCAAATACTAGGGCGTTACTCTCGATCGCAGTCTCACCTTCAAGGTGCACTGTATGAATGTAAAATTAAAGGTCTCTTCCAGGAACACACTACTTAGAAAACTTGTTGGATCTACTTGGGGCACACACCCACAAACTGTTATAACTACTGCACTAGCCTTATGTTATTCCGCCGGTGAATATGCCTGTCCAGCGTGGTACAAATCTGCCCACGCAAAACATATTGATGTGGCACTCAATGAAAGCTGTAGAAAAATTACTGGTGTCCTGTAGCCAACTCCTCTCGAGAAAATCCATTACCTTGCCGGTATTGTTCCTTGTGACGTCAGGAGAGAGGTTGCTGCTAACACCGAAAGGCTTAAAACAAATTTAATGCCTTCACATCCATTCTTTGGATACCAACCTGACCAACGAAAACCGAAGTCCAGGAAAGCATTTTTAGCATCTGGAAGGATCATCGGACAAAGTCAGGATTACCAAATGGAAACAAAAGACCCCTTGCCTTTTGAAATGGATGGAACCACGGGAAGTGTTGCCTCCCGGTCACACCGAGGACTGGTTGACATGGAGGTCCTTAAACAGACTTAGATCTGGAGTGGGTAGAACCAGAGCGACTCTACAGAAATAAACTTCCCCATCGATACGGCCTTTTGTGACTGTGGTGAACTTCATACAACTGAAGACCTGCTATGTTGTCCCTTGTGTCCATCAAACTGGACAATGGAAGACTTGGTGCTAGCTAATCCAAATGCCCTTGAAGTGACCAAATTTTGGGCCGAATCTGTATGACGTATATTGCTGTAGACCTTTTACTTGTATATAGTTTGTTTCTTTTAAATGTAGTATTATTCTATTGAACTTCTGATTCGAATAATGAAATAAAGATCACAATTAATTAATTTTCTGTCATTAAAGTTATGTGTAACTTGAACATGAATTATTATTTTAGTCAGTAATTATTATTTCTCGTCCAATCTACTCGACCTCTGTAAGCCTAGCGGTTTCCATGCCTTGCTACGATCTTCTCTTGGGAAAACCTTGGTAAGTGCTTTACTTAATTTCCCTGATCGTGCAACTACTGTCGTATAATACCTCACTTGTAAGTTCGCGACAAAGTTCAGATTGCTATTGCGAGCTGGGAACTATCACTCAGATATAATCGCTCACCAAATTGAATCACGTACTTACAGCTTCAGTTTCATTCTCATAAATCACAAATGACGATATTAGAAGGGAAGCCTTCTTTCCCGTCGACGAGCACCAAAGCCAAACACAGAGAGTTTGTTCGCAGCTTGTCCTCAGCAATCTTCACTGATCTGCAGTCGCCAGGTGGCAAATTCCCTATCACTGGTTTACCACGTCCTTTCGTAAATTGTTTCAGAGAAAAAATACCCTTGTTATTAAATTAAATAAATTATTCTTCACTCATAATAGGCTGTGATAGAACCCCTATAGCCGAGGATCCATTTCGTCTGAGACTAATCCGTGAGTGAACAACAAAATTTAAATTCATTGCAACTTTGCTATCATGTATTGCAGCGAACAATAAAGGATGCCGGTTAAGCCATGTAGCATTTACACGTCCTCCTGTGTCTAGAAATGTCTCTCGGTCTGCGGCGATGAGTGATCCAACGTATTTAACTATACCTTGTCCGTCTATGCGAATTCTACCAGCAGTCTGAAAGCCACCAAACTTCCCTTGGTTTTTACACAACGCGAAGTTCAACTGGTTATGAAAAGAAGCATAGAAATAATGTGTACCGCATTTACTAGTCGAATTTTTAATCAAATAATTACGCCTATTTTCTCGTTTCACATGTTTTGTGACATTTTCGATAATCAAACGTGGTTCTTCTTCTTCTTTATCTGTTTACACTCCAGGGTTGGTTTTTCCCTCAGACTCAGCAAGGGATCCCATCTCTACCGCCTCAAGGGTGGTGTCATGGAGCTTCAGACTCTAGGTCGGGGGATACAACGGGTACCTCGCCCAGGCGGCCTCACCTGCTATGCTGAACACGCCTTATTGGGGGATGGGAAGATTGGAAGGAATAGACAAGGAATAGACGGAAAACCACTTCCAGGATGGATGAGGTGGGAATGGAATTCACCTCTACTCAGATGACCTCCCGAGGCTGAGTGGGCCCCGTTTTAGCCCTCGTACCACTTTTTCAAATTTCGTGGCAGAGCCGGGAATAGAACCCGGGCCTCCGGGGGTGTCAGGTAATCACACTAAACACTACACCACAGAGGCGGACATGTGGTTCTTACAATCGCATAATCTTCCCGAAGTTTAAGTTTGATAGATCAAACGTCTGTACCACCAACGTCAGCTGTGTTTCGCTAGCCGGCAGGCGTTCTTCAGGGTTCAACACTGTCCGCTCTCTTATTTATCTTATGTATAGTCCGGCTCCATGGGTAGATTGTTGGCCTTTGATCCAGAGGGTCTCAGATTCGAGTCCCGGTCGGATGGGGGATCTTAACATTAATTGGTTAATTCCAATGGCTCGGGGGCTGGGTGTGTGTGGCGTACGCAGCATTAGAAATCAACCTAGGTAGGGCTCTCATCTTCACAAAAATGTATGTCGCCTAATGGGCCGTCTACGAGAAAAAAGACCTGCACCCGGCCTCTCCGGAGGCCATACACCATTATTATTATTATTATTATTATTATTATTATTATTATTATTATTATTATTATTATTATTATTATTATTGATTCGTTGTGCCCAACTGTGGAGCGTGTTTGAACTTATTTTGCACAATATTTCTTCTTTTCTTCCCAATATCTCTTCATTTTTTAACTGTGTTCCTATCTGCGTGCTTCTGTCCAGCCTGTATTTTTTCTTGTTGGTTTCTCTGCAAATTTATGTTTGTTTACTAAGATTCTAAATTTCATTCTATCTTAAATGGTTTCGTCCTCAATACCCATTTCTTGTAGATCTTCATGAATTTCTGCAAACCAATCATTGCGAATTTTCAGGGTTAGAGCTAGATTTAGAATTTTCTTTGTCAGCCTGTTGTTATCCATTCTGTGTAAGTGTCCGTAGAATTTTAGTCGTCTCTTTCTGCTGGTATCTGTGATTTTTTCTGTGAATTGAAAAATATTCGTGTGGTTTCTTTTTCATCCAAATTCCATTTTCGAACTTTGGTCCTTGGATTTTTCTGAGAATTTTCCTCTCTTGTTTCTCAATGCTCTTAATTTGTGACCTGCCGCCAATGATCAGTGTTTCAGGTGCATAAAGTGCCTCTGGTTTGATGACTGTAATTGTAGTGTCGTAATTCTGTATTTTTTGATATACATCTTTTGTTGCATCTGTTCCATATGATTTTATAAGCCCTTTGCAGTTTAGCAGTTCTTTCTTTGTTAGCTTCCTGATTTAACCCTGCTGGCTGAATAATTTCACCTAGATACTTGAATTTGTCTACTTGGGAAAATATTCCACATTTCGTGATTAATGGTTGTTTGTCGAATCTTGAGTTAGTTCCTTCCATAAACTGCGTCTTTTCAAATGAAATTTGAAGTCCTGTTTTTGTGGTTATTTCATGCAATTCTTCTATGAAGTGGATTGCTTCTTGTCTGTTGTTCGAAAGTGTTACCGTGTTTTTTGCGGTAGTTATGCGTGAAAGAAGGTGCGGGGTGGTGAATAGGTCTCAAGCTACGAAAGTAAAATTAATTTAAAATTTAACAAGGTTATATTTTTCTTTCAAAATAAAGAAATAACAAGCATGGCAGGTACAGAGTAGCCAGTCAAAAGGTAGTTACAATATTTACAGGATTTGGGCTTCGAGCCCCGAATTCACATTTCTAGGGCAATTAGCCCAACATTACTCCAAAATAAGTTTTACCAGAGGGGCCGAAAACCCCATTTATGTCCCAGAGCACTTGCTCCAAATTACACAGAAAAGCCTCCTCGAGGCATACAACACTCAATTTTCGAAAAGAGCCACTCGCTCTCAACTTTAAGCCTCTCAAAGGCCACACCAAACTCCACCTTCAAGTTGTCCTCTCGGGACATAGACACAGGGGTAAAATACCCAACCTACTGAGGTCTATTAAATGAAAAAGGGTAATTACATGACCTCTAAAATAACAATTTGAGAGGAGGCGATCTTGCGCTCCTAATACGCTTTGTTTAAAACCCACTTGGCACTAGGCCGTTAATACAAGGGCTAATCCCATACTAAAGAGGTGACTTAATAAGGAAATAATTTACATTAAGTCGAAGAAGAATAGGTTGAGAAAAATATAAGTTCACCTCAAAAAATATGAGTGGGAGCTCGAGAGGGTTAAGCACTCTCTATCCCAATATGTAGTTTAAAAGATAGAATAGATAGAAGTTTCTTTACATTTTAAGGAAGGTTACATAATGGAAAAACTTCAAACCCGCCCCGAGAGTTAAACTGCTTAGCAAGCAAAAAAAGAAGTAATTAGTCGGCCATTACCTGGTTGTTGACAGTCGCCGAAGAAAGAGGCGCTTCCCGCCCCCTGCTATGTACTTTACGCACTGAAAGATGGAACAGAAGTGGCCCGGAGACCCAAAAATCAGCAGTTTATATCCTCTCGCGGAAGGTTCGAGGCGTTAGGGGAATGAGAACACCCTCCTACAAACTCTTTATTGGGTAGGTACGCTAGGGGCTTTACGTCGCACCGACACAGATAGGTCTTACGGCGACGATGGGATAGGAATGGCCTAGGAGTTGGAAGGAAGCGGCCGTGGCCTTAATTAAGGTACAGCCCCAGCATTTGCCTGGTGTGAAAATGGGAAACCACGGAAAACCATCTTCAGGGCTGCCGATAGTGGGATTCGAACCTACTATCTCCCGGATGCAAGCTCACAGCCGCGCGCGTCTACGCGCACGGCCAACTCGCCCGGTTATTGGGTAGGATACAGCAACATATTCAAGTTGGGGGAAGATACATCGGATTGGTCAGAAATTAATGAAAGAAATTCGGGATTGGCTAAATTGAAAACAAGGGGAAAGAAAGGGTTAATATTGCCAACTTAAACAATGACAGAAGGAAATTTAACAAAGAACAAACTTTTGAAATTAAATTTTCTCCACAAGAACAGTTCTTTTTCTTCGCACTAGGGTGCACTATTGTTGATCTTCAGTAGTGTCCTCTAGAAGAGAAAGTACACACTTCTTACTACAAGCAAAACAAAAATACGTCGAAAATGACACAGTTCAAAAACTCTAAAACTTCCAGGTAGTGACATCTTCTGAGAAACTTGAAAATTAATACCATCAATAAAGTTCAGACTTCCTCCAGCAGAGGAGTTTCAATTGGCGCACATTTTAAATTAGCGGCGTGGAGGTGTACCGCCCGGTACAGACCTCCCCCCCCCCCAAAAAGTTCCTCCAGGGGTGACACATGAAATTTGTTTGCAAACAAGGTCCAAGTTTTGATGTAGATATGGAGATTAATTGCCGAAGAATTTATAAGATTTTCTTAATGTGGTTTGATTCAGTTTCAAAATTTTGTTGTAACAGGAGAAGTAAAGTTTTTGAAAGTTTTTGAAAGTTTTTGAAAGTGAAGAAAAATTTTGCAAGGTCCACCAAATATTGCTGTTGAATTCCCAAGTGCAGTAATTGCTGATAGTAATAGTTCATGTAGTTAATGTTGATTAAGTTGGATGGCCAGACCGGCCGTTGCAGCTTGCGTCCAGAGGAGGCCGCTCGGACCCCTCAAGTACCCTGAGATACCGCTCGCCCGCACTATGAGGGGAGCAGTGGTGTTGAAGCACGCCGCGCCCGCGGTGAACATATACCGCCTGCGGTCCAGTAGCAGGTCGTGCGCCGCACATCAGCCTTAGCCGGGAGGAGAGCTCCGGCTCGCCGTGCCCATGTGGTCCTCGCTGGGGAAGAGGGGGCCCTTCCTCTGACCCAGTCGCAGCACGGCGCCGCGCGGCTGCGGGGGCACTGAAACATTAAAGCTAGGCGGCAGAATTGTTGGACCATCATCTTTTTTGAGGGCACCGGCTCTGTGGAGAGGTTGAGGAGCCAGCGGCGTGCAGATATCCATGGCATTTAATATAAGCAAGCCACAATTTGTATAGCAGTAGACGGGAGCGTGGTAATGGCCGTGGTAAGGACAGAATGGCAGTTTAACGGTGCGGGGAGGGTTTACAAAAATACTTACATATGAAACAAAATATTATAGAAGGGGCAGAATGCCTTAAAAGTGAAAACTCAAAAAAAATATATATATATATAACCTTTATATTCCTTTCAAAATAATATGAAGCAAGTTAACACAGAAATTATACAGGTTTCACCTGTGACAAGTGAACCCTAAATATCCTCTCGGTGGCTGGATTGCTTAATAACAAGGTAACCGGCGTAAGGAAATCGAGAATGACACACGGCCCATGGAATCTGGGGGCAAGCTTGCCCGCGGGAACAAAATTCTTGACCATTACTTGGTCACCTACCTTCAAAGGGGTGGGTCTCCGTCCACGATCATACCTTTCCCTAACCTTTTCATGAGACACTTTAAGATTGGCTTTAGCCTTCTTCCAAAGAATTTTAATGTTGTTCGGATCTATTGTCTCGGGTAGAATGTCACTCAGAGACCAGAGGTTAGAGAGCGGCGTGTTGGGAACAAACTTGAACATCAAAGAGGCTGGAGTAAATTTATGTGATTCATGAACCCCCGAATTCAAAGCAAAAGCTAACCAATGCAGGGACGTGTCCCACCTGGAATGATCTTCATGATGATAAGCAATAAGCGCGGACCTGAGATTACGGTTAACCCGTTCAGCCAGAGATGGTTGAGGGTAATAAGCAGAAGTTGTCACATGAGAGATAGACAGGTCAAAGCAGAAATTACGAAATAGATTAGATGTAAAAGCCTTAGCATTATCAGATACAATATATTGGCACGGACCGAAAGAAGCAAAAATAGAATTTAGGCAAGTAATGGTGGACTGAGCGGTAGCCAGCTTAGTCGGAAATAAGCAGGAAAATCTAGTAAAGCCATCTACGCATACAAAGATGAACTTGTTGGCATTTCCCTTTGACTGGGGGAAGGGTCCTACATAATCGATATACAGGCGTTCCATGGGGCGCGACGCTTGATGAGAAGACAAAAGGCCTACCTTGGTGGACATGGTTGGTTTACTAAGCAAGCAGGATTTGCAAGCCTTCACTAGTTCACGGATTTCACCGTCCATACCTTTCCAGATGAACATTTCACGAAACTTTTCACGTGTTTTAAAGATACCCAGATGCCCTCCTAATGGGGTCTCATGATAATACTTGAAGACCATAGGCACAAGAACAGCTGGAACGACAACTTTCATCATCTTATCATGCCTCGATGGGCAACATAGAACACCATTCCTCAGAACATAAGGGACAACATGTTCCCCAGAAGAAAGGGTTTCCATTATCGGAGCCAGCGTCGGATCTTCACGTTGGTATTTCTCGATATCCCTGAAGATCATGGGAGCATCTGTTAAGATGGCATTAACATCAGATAGTATGGACTCGGAAGGTGATGAACTGTCGACCGGTTCATGGGTCTCGACGTCGTTGGAAAACATACGGCTGAGTCCATCAGCAACAACATTTTCGGTACCTCTCATATGCCGGACATCGAATTGGAAGGCAGAAATACGGATGGCCCAACGGGCTATACGACCAGTACGACGCGGCCTACCTAAGACCCAGCTTAAAGCTTGATTATCTGTCTCCAGGTCGAATTTGACGTGTTCCAGATAGAGACGGAACTTTTCTAAGGCAAATAAGATTGCCAAACCTTCGAGCTCATAGATGGAATACTTGGCTTCTTGAGCCGACAAGGTCCTAGATGCATAGGCGATGGGTCGCCTCCCTAGTTCAGTCTCTTGAAGAAGGACTGCAGCTACTGCTGACGACGACGCGTCGGTTTGGACGATGAATTTCTTTGAGAAATCAGGCATAGCAAGGACAGGGGCATTACAGAGAGCTAATTTAAGATCTTCAAAGGCGGCTTGTTGAGAAGGTCCCCACTCGAATTTGATGCCTTTCCTACGAAGAAGGTTTAAGGGCGCCGCTCTATTAGCGAAGTTAGGAATAAACTTCCTGAAGAAATTCACCGTACCAATGAACCTGGCGATACCTTTAATGTCCTTGGGAGGTTTAAAATCACGGATGGCCTGTGTTCTAGAATGATCGACAGCTACACCATCAGGTGACACAATATGCCCTAGGAATGACATAGAGGGCTTAGCAAAGGCAACCTTGGACAACTTGACAGTTAACCCAGCCTTACGAAGGCGATTGAGAACTTCTCGCAGATGATCTAGATGTTCTTCAAAAGTCTCTGAAAATACGACGACATCATCTAAGTAGTGGTACAAGTACTCAAATTTGATGTCGGAGAAGACCCTATCTAGCAGCCTAGTGAGTACAGCTGCTCCCGTGGGGAGCCCGAAAGGTACGCGGTTGTATTCGTATAAATTCCAGTCCGTGGCAAACGCTGTAAGATGTTTAGACTCTTCGGCAAGGGGAATGTGATTATAGGCCTGATTCAAGTCCAAGATAGTAAAGAACTTGGTCTTACGGAACCATGAAAAACAAGAATGAAGGTCGGGAAGGGGCACAGATTGTAACACCACCTTCCGATTGAGAGCCCTATAATCAATGACAGGCCTGAAGCCTCCTTGGGGTTTCGGGACTAGAAAAATAGGTGACGAATACGCCGACTTAGAGGGCCTAATAATACCATCCTTCAACATCTGATCAATGATTTCTTTCAATGCCTTCATTTTAGGTGGAGATAGCCTATATGGTGGAAAACGGACCGGAATCGAATCCGTGACCTCAATTTTGTATTCAATAAGGTCAGTAACACCAAGAGTATCAGAGAACACCTCTGGAAACGACTGACACAGCTTACGAATACTATCAGCCTGCTCCTCAGGTAGATGTCTAAGGTCTAACAACATCTCATCCTGGGTAGGCGAAATAGATGAACATGATACAGCATTACACTTTAATAAGGAATTTTACAATTGGACGCAAATTTGAATGTGCACGACCTACTCTGGAGATCGAGCACAAGACCAGTGTGAGAAATGAAGTCCGCTCCCAGTATGATGGGGCAAGACAAGTGCTTAGCCACAAACAGTTTGATTTTCCATGTAAATTTAAAAATACGAATTTTGACCAGTAAGGAACCTAAAATTTCTAATGGAGATGAATTAGCCGAAACATATTGAACAGTAGATGAGCCATAGTCAGATAATTTACAAGCAGATTTCAATTTAGAATACCATTGGTCCGAAATAATAGAACAAACACTGCCTGAATCTAATAGAGCGGTTATAGGCTCGTTATTTAACTCAATCTTGAGAAAAGGGACCGGTGCGGGGGTATCCGCCGCAATCCTAAGGCACTCTTTGGGGCATTCAAAGAAGGATTTGCAAATGGAACGTTCCCTGAAGTTTCGATCTGTTTACCAGGGGCTGAGCCTCGGGAAGAGGGATTAGTCGACTCAGCCGAAGCCGCTAGTCACATTTTATTATTGGCATGGGTGGAATTTGCACCAGAAGTTGAGCAGGAGGGGGTGCTATTTGAGTTTGGGCAATTCTTGGCGATATGTGAGAAAGCCCCACATTTAAAACAGCCTTGTGATGAACCAGCCCCATTCCTTGTCCCACTCGACTTGATCAGTGGACACTTATTGCGAAGATGGTCAGGCGACCCGCAAGCATAACATTTACGGGGATTGACTGCTCGGCGAGGTGGAGGCCGAGGATTACTAAAAGAAGGAGGGGGTTCTTTCGCGACACGCAAAGAATCGGCGTATCTAACTCCTTCCGCTGAGACGGCCAATGCTTCAAGTTCAGAGAAAGTTTGCGGGCACGCCGCGAAACACAAATACGACCTATAGGATGGTGAGATACCTTCCACAATGGCTTGTACAATCTGATCCTCAGGGAAGTGAAGAGCAAACACCCTAGTATAAAACTAATGTCCTGTATGAAATCAGCCAAGTTTTCATCCAAGCGTTGTATACGGTAATAGTACTTCTGAATCAGAGATGACCTCGCGCGAGCAGGAATAAAATTTGCAAGCAAGTGTGCATGAAAATCTTCAATAGATGACTGTTCGGCTATGGCTCTTACTATTTTGTCTGAGAGAATACCAGTTGCATAAGGATAAATTATTTGCAAAATTTGACACGGAGAAAGAGAAAAAACAAGGGCATGATCCTGAAATTCGACTAAAAATCTTAAAAATGAAATTACTTCACTGGTGGTATTAACGGAAAACTTAGAAATAACTCTAAGCAACATTGCCAATGGATGAGGCAAGCTGCTAAACCCGGGTGACATCGTCGGTAAAGGTTTAAGTGGCAAAGAAGCTAATTCAGAACGTACGTTATTCAATGAGTTACGGCGTTCAGACTCGTTGTCCAATGGGGCAGAGATGGTTTGAGCAGCAATGGTTATCTTGTTGACTTCTCCCTTAGGAGGCTCTTCCTCACTACCTACATTCACTGTGGTGGGTAGATCGCTTTTGGGAGGAACCTCCCCAGTTAACAATTGAGTGACCTTGCTAGATAATTCAGAAATATTTTCAAGCAGCGTACTAGCTTCCTTCTTCTGAACGTCATTCAGCTTTAGAGACAAAAGATCGTTAACTCTATTTGAGAAATGAAACAGCCTGGCTTGCACACGCTTAATTTGATTAGGAGAAGGATCATTTTCATCAAAAAAACTAACTACAGATGCTAGCCCAGTAATATTCTCGACGATCGTGGAAAGAGAGTCGTCAATTTCTTTCTCTCCCAAGGTGGGGATGGAAATGGGCAAATCAAGGGACTCTCTAAGCTTGTTTGTGTCTACTGCAACCGTGCCTCCAGATTGCACATTTCTAATAGTTAATCCGTAGATTAACTCCTCTTTGCGCAAATAGTTAAGATGGAGAACATCGCGAGGGCCGGGCATGATGACAGAACAATTTTGAAAAAATCAAAAATTCCAGCAACTGAGAAAATAGTTAAAGTTGTAATCAAAGCAATGTTTAGCCGTCAAAAGGGGCTAAAATGAGACCCATTCAACCACGCTCTGCTACCACTTGTTACCGTGTTTTTTGCGGTAGTTATGCGTGAAAGAAGGTGCGGGGTGGTGAATAGGTCTCAAGCTACGAAAGTAAAATTAATTTAAAATTTAACAAGGTTATATTTTTCTTTCAAAATAAAGAAATAACAAGCATGGCAGGTACAGAGTAGCCAGTCAAAAGGTAGTTACAATATTTACAGGATTTGGGCTTCGAGCCCCGAATTCACATTTCTAGGGCAATTAGCCCAACATTACTCCAAAATAAGTTTTACCAGAGGGGCCGAAAACCCCATTTATGTCCCAGAGCACTTGCTCCAAATTACACAGAAAAGCCTCCTCGAGGCATACAACACTCAATTTTCGAAAAGAGCCACTCGCTCTCAACTTTAAGCCTCTCAAAGGCCACACCAAACTCCACCTTCAAGTTGTCCTCTCGGGACATAGACACAGGGGTAAAATACCCAACCTACTGAGGTCTATTAAATGAAAAAGGGTAATTACATGACCTCTAAAATAACAATTTGAGAGGAGGCGATCTTGCGCTCCTAATACGCTTTGTTTAAAACCTACTTGGCACTAGGCCGTTAATACAAGGGCTAATCCCATACTAAAGAGGTGACTTAATAAGGAAATAATTTACATTAAGTCGAAGAAGAATAGGTTGAGAAAAATATAAGTTCACCTCAAAAAATATGAGTGGGAGCTCGAGAGGGTTAAGCACTCTCTATCCCAATATGTAGTTTAAAAGATAGAATAGATAGAAGTTTCTTTACATTTTAAGGAAGGTTACATAATGGAAAAACTTCGGACCCGCCCCGAGAGTTAAACTGCTTAGCAAGCAAGAAAAGAAGTAATTAGTCGGCCATTACCTGGTTGTTGACAGTCGCCGAAGAAAGAGGCGCTTCCCGCCCCCTGCTATGTACTTTACACACTGAAAGATGGAACAGAAGTGGCCCGGAGACCCAAAAATCAGCAGTTTATATCCTCTCGCGGAAGGTTCGAGGCGTTAGGGGAATGAGAACACCCTCCTACAAACTCTTTATTGGGTAGGATACAGCAACATATTCAAGTTGGGGGAAGATACATCGGATTGGTCGGAAATTAATGAAAGAAATTCGGGATTGGCTAAATTGAAAACAAGGGGAAAGAAAGGGTTAATATTGCCAACTTAAACAATGACAGAAGGAAATTTAACAAAGAACAAACTTTTGAAATTAAATTTTCTCCAAAAGAACAGTTCTTTTTCTTCGCACTTGGGTGCACTATTGTTGATCTTCAGTAGTGTCCTCTAGAAGAGAAAGTTCACACTTCTTACTACAAGCAAAACAAAAATACGTCGAAAATGACACAGTTCAAAAACTCTAAAATTTCCAGGTAGTGACATCTTCTGAGAAACTTGAAAATTAATACCATCAATAAAGTTCAGACTTCCTCCAGCAGAGGAGTTTCAATTGGCGCACATTTTAAATTAGCGGCGTGGAGGTGTACCGCCCGGTACAGAAAGGATCGCAAGGTCATCTGCGAAAGCTAAGCAATCAAGGTGAATTTTGTCTTTAAGAAGTCTGCCAATGTTTATACCTTTAGTTTCTTTTCTCCATTCACGAATCACTTTTTCCAAAACTAATTTGAATAGTAGTGGGGATAGTCCATCTCCCTGTCGGACACCAGTTCTGATTTCGAACTGTTCAAGAATTTCTCCCAAGAACTTAACTTTTGATGTTGTGTTGGTCAGAGTTTGTTTAATCAATTCCCTGGTTTTCCTGTCGACTTATTATTATTATTATTATTATTATTATTATTATTATTATTATTATTATTATTATTATTATTATTATTCTTTCGAATGGGCCACCAGAGGACCACGTGCCAATTTCAATTCCTTCTTCTTTGTTCTTTCCTTTTCTTCCAGTACGCTTTCATTATTATTATTATTATTATTATTATTATTATTATTATTATTATTATTATTATTATTATTATTATTATTATTATAGTACATAATACAGTCACAGCTGGCATCCATGTGCACTACCATCTTATATGCTGATGATGTGTTCCTTGCGGATCATTCCCGAAGAAATCTGGAAAAATCTCCTGCGACCTGGTGTACCGTACCCAGGGATAAAAACCCTCTAGGACGATGCCTCCATTTCCTGATTAAACATCCGACTAACTCAGGTGGGCAGAGAGTAGGTTAGTTGTCGTGGGTAAGTCTAGATGTCGAAGTTTATAACTTATCTCTAAGTATATGACAGAAATAATGGAGGTTTATCTCGCATGAGAAACACTGATGTGGGGTAAGATGAGTTTATTACATAAAATAACCCCGAACCATACTAAAACACAAATAAAAATCCAATTAACAAAACGTCAAAGAAACCAGCATTGAAATAAAGTTGAAATCAACGAAGGTGAATATGGTAAAGAAACATTAATCACGCAGATCAAATAAGATGATAACATGAAAGTTCCAAGTAACAACATTAAATATGTAAGTGAGTTTCAAAATAACTCCACATTATAGTCCAACGTTGTTGTTCGTATGGAGTAGCACCACTTTAAGTCTCACCGTAATACGGATTGAGATTCAGCGTAGTTGCCGGGATACTTGCCTTTAAAAGTGATTTAAGACGCATTGGAACATGCTATGAACTACGAAAAATACTAGTGGCATTTCCCTGCGCTATATTTACAATAAGCAAAACAGTAAAAATATTCAAATATCTACATCGGATCAGTTGGGGAAAACTTATATACTACACTGACTCGACGTGAGAAGCGGCTCACCAAAAGATCTAGAAAGAACTAGATTGACCACAACCATACACTCACCACTCGGGCTGTTCCCCATTAATCAACAAGTCAACAGATCAAAATCACCATGAAATCACATTAAAAACACCATCCTGTAAGAAGAAACCAAATAATATAATTTAATAAACACGTGGAAAGCAATGGGCAACATCGCGTTCCTCTTGCTGCATTTGAGCACTGGTTAGTGCCCTTCATCAGTCACATATTTCCTGCTTTGCAGTGGGCTGAACAGAATGATAAAACTCAAGACTGCTCCGGGAACTTGGGCACTGCTTTGACAAGATTATAATACGAAAATAGCTTCTGACTTCGCGATATCCGTACAACCTTCTCTGATAAGCTAACCTGTAGGACGAGCTCATATCTCAACAACTGCTCGGAGATTCAGATACACAATCGTACATATTGCCAGCATGCTACTATAATTCAAGGCACACATCGTAGTATTAATCGGAATTCATAAACATGTCATTTAATTATAATACATGCGTCTTGCCTTAGCAACACCCTTGGCACATGGGTAGCAGCTTACATCCCCGCACCGATGGGGGTCTACTCCATCTTCAACAGGATTTCAACACGTGGAAACAATCTTGTTTCTTTTAAAGGCGATGCCTTCTTCTTGAGGTTAGTTCCTGTATAACAGCAACACACAAATTCTGGTCAATATCTCTTCACCGCTCTCCGTGCACGTTGCTGAATAAACCCTTTTGTCAGCTGTAAATGTAATGCCAAACGTTAACACAACGACACAAAAGACACGTAATATTCACTGTACAATAAAGGTTAAGGGTTTCAATACAGTCATTTAGAGCAGCTCGCGGTACGATACGAAAAGAGTAGTATAATTTGACAGTTCGGCCGCCTCCTCCTCCTCCTCCGGCTCCCAAGGGCCTTCCCAGGGGCCTCCTCCACCGCAGCTAGGGGCCTCTTCCAGTGCTGCCAACTAAACCTTACTAGCGCGAAATTTGAATTGGTAAATAAAGCCACGTGCTTTTCTTGACAGCCACGTGCTTCTTGACAGACAACAACGCATCGCTAACCTCAGTACTGCCATCTTGACGGGCCTAAACCTTAGTGGTACCAACTTAACCTTACTAACGCGAAATTTGAATTAGTAAACAAAGCCACGTGCTTTTTGACAGACAACAACGCATCGCTAACCTCAGTACTGACATTTTGACGGGCCTAAACCTTAGTGGTACCAACTTAACATTACTAGCGCGAGATTTGAATCGGTAAACAAAGCCACGTGCTTTTTTGACAGCTGTCATCCGCCATCTTTAATCGAGAAAGCACCGTGCTGCTATCATGCGGGCAATTCCGCCAGCTGTCATCCGCCATCTTTAAACTACAGAACACCGTGCTGCCCTCTTGCGAGCAATTTCGTTAGCTGTCATTCGCCATCTTTAATCAAGAGAGCACAGTGCTGCACTCATCAGCTACTTACCTTTGAAATGTGGTGGCGGCGAATTCTACGTGCTTTACAAATCCACGTGCTTTTTTGACAGCTGTCATCCGCCATCTTTAATCAACAGAGCACCGTGTTGCCCAAGTGCGGGTAATTTCGTCAGCTGTCATCCGCCATCTTTAATCAATAGAGCACCGTGCTGCTATCATGCGGGTAATTTCGTTAGCTGCCATCAGCCATCTTTAATCTACAGAGCACCGTGCCGCAATCTTGCGAGCAATTTGTTAAGCTGTAATCCGCCATCTTTAATCAAGAGAGCGCAGTCCCGCACTCTTTAGTTGAAATGTGGTGGCGGACTATTTAAAATAACATGTCAAGGAATACCTTTATACTGAAAGAAAAAATAATAAGACTACAGTTCTGAACAGCTTGCGTAAGATAGCGATTGTTATAACCTCATTTTTCCCTGCTCTGTCAAGGCATAGCTTTATCGAACATACAACGCGATCTTATGCATAAGACAGCACACATATCGCATACCCGCAGTGATGCATGTTTAGACTTGAACACACATACTACTGTTCAAAACTTATTACAACTAGAACCGCATACTAGAGTTCGATGTTGTTGAACACTGCATTGTATGACTAGAATCAAACACTGTTTAGAAAGAAAAAAATATCTTCTCAACATACTTACTAAGCTGCTCTTCTTCCTCTGTCAAGGTACATCTCTATCGAACATGCATTGCAAAAGCAAGAGTGTGCAAGTTTAGACTTGAACACATATTACCGTTCAAAAACATATATACATACTAGAGTTCGATGTTGTTGAACACTGCATTGTAAGACTAGAATCAAACGCTGTTCAGAAAAAGTAAAATTCTCTTCTCAACATACTTACTGAGCTAGACGATAACATACTTACGAATCTGCTCACCACCTTCTTTCTTGACATAATTACTCTTCTTCCTTGAGTGATATAGTATTGAACAAAAGTCTACCTTGCAAATAAGGAGCGGGAGGAAGGTAATACATAATCTAAAATAAAAGAATATGCCAATTCTACATTATTTATTTATTTACATCTTGTATGTACAAGTTTTATCTTGAATCATTTTACCGTAGTGATGTTTACGTACTTCTTCTATTCTCGACGCAGTTCTTGTATGTACAAGTTTAAACTTGAATCATTTGCTGTACTTCGCTCTCAGCGTACCTCTTACTATCTTTATACAATATGTACAGTGAATTGTGATGTAAGACAGCTTAATGTATATATTACAAAGTACACACCTCTAGCATAATGTTTACACACACACATCTGCCTTATGTAAAGTAGTACCTATCAATACCACTATGTCCCCAGGCATCTGGAATGACAAACCGTTTGCAGTCATTATTAAGGACTACCTTACTAATTAAATGAGTGTACAACTGGTGCTTCTTGCTTCTAATGACAGACATTTTGCTTATGTAAAATAGGTGGATTACTTTTAATACAATTGTTATAGTTTTCAAAACTTAGCTGATTCTGAATTACATTCTTTTAAACCCCCTTCAGTCTCTTTATTTGTAGTTCATTTAAGAGTTTTATGTAATATGACTTGGATTTAGTACCTACAAATGAATCGATAATATTTCCAGCACATTCATCTTTCATTTTACCTAAAAACTTTTTGTTTACTAGCGGTAAATTATATTGATTATTTGCAGGATAGTTACTAGTATCAAACCTACCCAAGTCTGGCTTTATATCATTATAATAGTCATCAGTTTTGATTTGATAAATAAACGAATCGGTATCTGTGTAGACCCATTGCGCATTATGAGCGTACTTCTTCATCATATAATCGTAATGGAATTCATACATGAGTGTTCTAGCCAATTCAAGCACTGCAAAGCCGACGTAGGTAGGTTTGACGTACTTAACCTTAACACGATTCCTCTGTATAATAACTAAATTTTCATGTATGATAGTACAGCAGTGGAAATTTGGTTTACTTATTAAATAGTTAGCACCATACCTTTTCTTAATATTTTCCCAGTTTGTAATCAATTTTACATCAACGCGTTTGTCAACATTTTCCATAGTCTTAACAAACACACTGTTATTCATGAGCTTGTAGAAATCTTTCTCAAACTCGTTAACTGCATTTGTTCTTAAATTATTATTGAGATCGATACATGGCTTTAGTCATGGTGACTGATTAAATTCTAGTACGCGATGAATTTTGGATAACTTCAAAGCATGCTGCAAACACTGTTTCAAATTTCTGTAATGAATGATATACTTAGATTTATCACACAAATTAGCAATTAGCATTTTTGTCGTTGATGTGATGTACGGGGGCTTCATATTTTCAGGCAGAACAGTAAGTCATTATGAAAAGTGTGTGCAACTCTTTAGGATACTGTAAGTCAATTTCGAGGAAATAGCCTTTATTATCTTCATCGTCTAGGGTGTGTAGCTGTAAATTATTAATTTCGCACTCCGTTAGCCAGCGGAAACCACTCACCGGCAGATGCTGACTCATCGCCCACCCATACTGATTTAAGCATTGAGATAAACAATATACTGAGATTCCTGACTAGAATCGAAACTCGTCATGTACTTATTTCTTGCCTTAGAATACCGCCCGCTACACTGACTTAGACCGCCTCGAATAAACGATTTATAAAGTACACCATATCAATATCAGTTAGCAGTTCCAAATTCACCTGTGTGTATTTTAACATGGCATCCCAACTGAACCCAGGTGCTGTAAAATACTAACATGGATCAAGGCTGTAGGTTTTCTTGAAAACACAACGAAAATTTTCGAAAACATCAGCTAACAAAAGTACATCCGTCTTTAAATATAAGTCGGAGTATTCACCTAGCGTTTGAATGTGGAACTGCTCCAAGATATGTTGCGCATGTAAATAGTCATCATCACTAATATCCGCTGAATTTAGCGAGCTGTAAAATGATTGTTTCGATGGTAAAGCACGTTCTTCGAGGCGTTCTAAGCAGTCAAGATATTCATAACAAAAGACACCCTTACACCGAAGTAAATTAAACTGCGCTTCTTCACGAAACACGCGTCGAATTTCTGTAAATTTTTCTAGCATCAAATTACTAGAAAGTTTATCGAGGCTACTCGCTACAAAGCGAAACGAGTCAAGGAATCTCAGTTTTATAGAATGCTCCTCATCTACTTTTACACACTTTGTAAATGCAATGTACCGCTCTTTGTTCTGAGGGATTATATCTACTTTTTCATCTGAAGCTCCAAATTGTGAAACGATGAAATGTGAGTCGTAACCAGATAAGTTATGAAAAATTACAGTGATAAATTTTGGAACTCTATACTTAAGATTACAGCTATTATGAGCGGGACATCTGTACAAACCAGTTAAATGATCATGATCGAAAAATTTAGGGTCATTTTCGGAAAATTCCCCATTACAAATACTACATTTTGTAGCATGTTCATGATCATTTAACTGAATTTCGGTGGGCGGTTTCATGGGAATATTACTATTTAGAATACTGCCGAGACGTACTGCATCAATTTCAAGTCTTTCTAAAAATACCTTAGCAGCATCAGGTCCTCGATGCAGCTCTTACTTGTTAAGCGTACTATCATAACTCCACTTGATGTAATACGCGAAGCTATACGGGACATGCATGTGTGTAGTATTAGTGAAAGAGTTGTCAGGATTAGGCGAGCATGTGTTGCATGGCTTGAGGATGGCTTCAAAGTCTGCGTAAATGACGAAAGGTACCCACATCTGCTTGTTATAATTTGTAAATTTTAAAACATTATTGCCTGTAGTAGGTATCTCTGTACGTACATGATTGCAATCAATCTTGGAATGGTTCGTTAACTCATCTTCAGTTCTAAAATACTGCAGGCATCCATCACATAGCCACTTTTTACCATCATGTTTTGACGAGTGACTACCAACAAGTCTACTCAAATTTTTAATCCAACCAAAGTGGCTATTCTCACTGTTTTCGATATAGAGTAAGTTAACATGAGTACTCTTCTTATGATATGTATAATACAGAGGACCTACTACATACTTTTTGTCTACACCATACACATTAATGCTAATATCATTTAGTTCTTCAAAGCGCTTAATGTCCTTTAACTGCATAGGAAATTCTATACTATCTAATTTTATTTGCGTTGAATAGTGTAGATACGATGATGATCTATTCGCTACATTCGATTTCGCAGGATTTAAAGCCGACACCACAGCCCATGCAAAACACGCCTCGTCATCGTTTTGGATGTTTACAACAGCTTCTTTTCGCTGAATCCATGTCGGCAGCTCGATGTACGAAGATCCTCGCATGGGATTGTACTTATTGATGTTAACTTCTAGATACAAAATTTCAACTAAAGCCCACCCTGATTCTTTTTTCTGAAATTCCTCGCTCTTAGTTGAAATAATGTTCGAGACCAAAATTAGTCGACTCACATACTACAAAATTCTTCGTATTAAATGATTTAATGTCAGTTATTTCGGATTCATCTGTGCTCTTAATATACACCGCAAAAAGTTCGAAATTAACTTTAAGTAAATTATGATTAGACAAAGTTTTGTCAAGAAGCTGTTGTACATCCGGCTGAACACAATTTAAAAAGTTTTCAGTAGTTTGAAACTTCTGACTAGCACGAATTCTGCAACTAGAAATCCTACTTTGAAATGCAGTATTAATTTCCTCGATGTTTGTATTACTACCACTTCTACAGGCATTATTTTTATGCGCATTACTCCGTAAGTGTCCCTGAAAATGTGAAGATGGTACATCAATGTTACAGTGTTCGCAGTGAATAGTTTGAAGTTGAGAATTTTTCCTTGGTTTTTAACTACTACTACTTTCTACAGCTACATCTGTATTTACACGCTTTTTTCCTACTACCTGACGGTTATACTTGTAAGTAGACACCTGATGTACCTCTGCTAAGTGAGCCTGGTATTGCACCGCATTAGCGAAATACACAACACAAACTTCACATAAAGCAGATGTTATGCTAGGGTGTTTTCTTTTAAATGTCGTTTGAGGTTATCTTCTCTCGTGAACGTCGCCTTACACTGCTCGCAGTGTAACGTTTCGGATACCTGTTTATGCTTGATTTTTAAATGACGTGTCAGGTTATCCCGTCTTCCTAATATTGTCACACTGCGAGCAGGGAAACATGATGCTTTCAAGTTCTGAAAAGAGAACAACCATTTATCAATAGAGATTAGACTAAAGTTGCGATGTTCGGAAGAGACCAAGTTGTAACCTATAGAGGTCAGACATTGTCGTGAGTTTTGAATAGCATTCAGAGAGAGATGAATGTTCTATACCTAACAAAGTAGAAGCACTCTTGTTGTTAAAACTATAGTAACTCAATGTCCTTCTCTCGAGTCGCAAAGAAAAAACGAAGATTCAATTAATAACGATCAACCAGCATGAAGGATTGTAGAGAACTATTTATCAATAGAGATTAGACTAAAGTTGCGATGTTCGGAAGAAACCAAGTTTCAACCTATAGAGGTCAGACATTCTCGTGAGTTTTGAAAAGCAAACAGAGAGAGATGAATGTTCTATACCTAACAAAGTAGAAGCACTCTTGTTGTTAAAACTATAGTAACTCCTTCTCTCGAGTCGCAAAGAAAAAACGAAGATTCAATTATTAACGATCAACCAGCATGAAGGATTGTAGAGAACTATTTATCAATAGAGATTAGACTAAAGTTGCGATGTTCGGAAGAAACCAAGTTTCAACCTATAGAGGTCAGACATTGTCGTGAGTTTTGAAAAGCAAACAGAGAGAGAGATGAATGTTCTATACCTAACAAAGTAGAAGCACTCTTGTTGTTAAAATTATAGTAACCCAATATCCTTCCCTCGAGTTGCAATAAAAAAATGAAAATTCAATTAATAACGATCAACCAGCGTGAAGGATTGAATATAACAACTATTTATCAATAGGGATTAGCCTAAAGTTGCAATGTTCGGAAGAAACCAAGTTTCAACCTACAGAGGTCAGACATTTTTGTGAGTTTGAAATTACAAGATTAAACACTTCTATAGCATGAGGGTTGAAGAGAACAACTATTTATCAATAGAGATGAGACTAAATTTGCGATGTTCGGAAGAAACCAAGTTTCAACATATAGAGGTCAGACATTATCGTGAGTTTTGAAAAGCAGACAGAGAGAGATGAATGTTCTATACCTAACAAAGTAGAAGCACTCTTGTTGTTAAAAATGTTCGAAAGAAACCAAGTTTCAACCTATTGAGGTCAGACATTGTCGTGAGTTTTGAAAAGCAGACAGAGAGAGATGAATGTTCTATACCTAACAAAGTAGAAGCACTCTTGTTGTTATAAATGTTCGAAAGAAACCAAGCTTCAACCTATTGAGGTCAAACATTGTCGTGAGTTTTGAAAAGCAAACACAGAGAGATGAATGTTCTATACCTAACAAAGTAGAAGCACTCTTGTTGTTAAAACTATAGTAACTTAATATCCTTCCCTCGAGTTGCAATAAAAAAACGAAAATTCAATTAATAACGATCAACACGCATGAAGGATTGAAGAGAACAACTATTTATCAATAGAAATTAGCCTAAAGTTGCAATGTTTGGAAGAAACCAAGTTTAAACCTATAGAGGTCAGATGTTGTCGTGAGTTTGAAATTATAAGATTAACCTGTTCTATAGCATGAGGATTGAAGAGAACAACTATTTATCGATAGAGATTAGACTAAAGTTGCTATGTTCGGAAGAAACCAAGTTTCAACCTATAGAGGTCAGATATTGTCGTGAGTTTTTAAAGCAAACAGAGAGAGATGAATGTTCTATACCTAACAAAGTAGAAGCACTCTTGTTGTTAAAACTATAGTAACTCCTTCTCTCGAGTCGCAAAGAAAAAACGAAGATTCAATTATTAACGATCAACCAGCATGAAGGATTGTAGAGAACTATTGTTCAATAGAGATTAGCCTAAAGGTGCAATGTTCGGAAGAAACCAAGTTTCAACATACAGAGGTCAGACATTGTTCTGAGTTTGAAATTATAAGATTAACCTCTTCTATAGCATGAGGATTGAAGAGAGCATCTATTTCCAATAGAGATGAGACTAAATTTGCGATGTGCGGACGAAACCAAGTTTCAACCTATAGAGGTCAGACATTATCGTGAGTTTTGAAAAGCAGACAGAGAGAGATGAATGTTCTATACCTAACAAAGTAGAAGCACTCTTGTTGTTAAAAATGTTCGAAAGAAACCAAGTTTCAACCTATTGAGGTCAGACATTGTCGTGAGTTTTGAAAAGCAGACAGAGAGAGATGAATGTTCTATACCTAACAAAGTAGAAGCACTCTTGTTGTTATAAATGTTCGAAAGAAACCAAGTTTCAACCTATTGAGGTCAAACATTGTCGTGAGTTTTGAAAAGCAAACACAGAGAGATGAATGTTCTATACCTAACAAAGTAGAAGCACTCTTGTTGTTAAAACTATAGTAACTTAATATCCTTCCCTCGAGTTGCAATAAAAAAACGAAAATTCAATTAATAACGATCAACACGCATGAAGGATTGAAGAGAACAACTATTTATCAATATAAATTAGCCTAAAGTTGCAATGTTTGGAAGAAACCAAGTTTAAACCTATAGAGGTCAGATGTTGTCGTGAGTTTGAAATTATAAGATTAACCTGTTCTATAGCATGAGGATTGAAGAGAACAACTATTTATCGATAGAGATTAGACTAAAGTTGCTATGTTCGGAAGAAACCAATTTTCAACCTATAGAGGTCAGATATTGTCGTGAGTTTTTAAAGCAAACAGAGAGAGATGAATGTTCTATACCTAACAAAGTAGAAGCACTCTTGTTGTTAAAACTATAGTAACTCAACGCCCTTCTCTCGAGTTGCAAAGAAAAACCAAAGATTCAATTAATAACGATCAACCAGCATGAAGGATTGAAGAGAACAGCTATTTATCAATAGAGATTAGACTAAAGTTGCGATGTTCGGAAGAAACCAAGTTTCAACCTATAGAGGTGAGACATTATCGTGAGTTTTGAAAAGCAGACACAGAGAGATGAATGTTCTATACCTAACAAAGTAGAAGCACTCTTGTTGTTAAAACTATAGTAACTCAATGTCCTTCCCTCGAGTTGCAATGATAAAATGAAAATTCAGTTAATAACGATCAACCAGCATGAAGGATTGAAGAGAACAACTATTTATCATTAGAGATTAGCCTAAAGTTGCAATGTTCGGAAGAAACCAAGTTTCAACCTACAGAGGTCAGACATTGTTGTGAGTTTTGAAATTATAAGATTAACCTGTTCTATAGCATGAGGATTGAAGAGAACAACTATTTATCAATAGAGATTAGCATAAAGTTCCAATGTTCGGAAGAATCCAAGTTTTAACCTATAGAGGTCAGACATTATCGTGAGTTTTGAAAAGCAGACAGACAGAGATGAATGTTCTATACCTAACAAAGTAGATCACTCTCGTTGTTAAAACTATAGTAGCTCAATGTCCTCTCGGGTCGCAAAGAAAAAACGAAGATTCAATTAATAACGATCAATCAGCATGAAGGATTGAAGAGAACAACTATTTATCAATAGAGATTAGACTAAAGTTGCGATGTTCGAAAGAAACCAAGTTTCAACCTATATAGGTCAGACATTGTCGTGAGTTTTGAAAAGCAAACAGAGAGAGATGAATGTTCTATCCATAACAAGGTAAAAGCACTCTTGTTGTTAAAACTATAGTAACTCAATATCCTTCCCTCGAGTTGCAATAAAAAAACGAAAATTCAATTAATAACGATCAACCAGCATGAAGGATTGAAGAGAACAACTATTTATCAATAGAGATTAGCCTAAAGTTGCAATGTTCGGAAGAAACCAAGTTTCAACCTACAGAGGTCAGACATTGTTGTGAGTTTGAAATTATAAGATTAACCTCTTCTATAGCATGAGGATTGAAGAGAACATCTGTTTATCAATAGAGATGAGACTAAATTTGCGATATTCGGAAGAAACCAAGTTTCAACCTATAGAGGTCAGACATTATCGTGAGTTTTGAAAAGCAGACAGAGAGAGATGAATGTTCTATACCTAACAAAGTAGAAGCACTCTTGTTGTTAAAACTATATTAACTCAATGTCCTTCCCTCGAGTTGCAATGAAAAAATGAAAATTGAGTTAATAACGATCATCCGGCATGAAGGATTGAAGAGAACAACTATTTATCAATAGAGATTACCCTAAAGTTGCAATGTTCGGAAGAAACCAAGTTTCAACCTACAGAGGTCAGACATAGTTGTGAGTTTTGAAATTATAAGATTAACCTCTTCTATAGCATGAGGATTGAAGAGAACAACTATTTATCAATACAGATTAGCATAAAGTTCCAATGTTCGAAAGAAACCAAGTTTTAACCTATAGAGGTCAGATATTATCGTGAGTTTTGAAAAGCAGACAGACAGAGATGAATGTTCTATACCTAACAAAGTAGAAGCACTCTTGTTGTTAAAACTATAGTAACTCAACGTCCTTCTCTTGAGTCGCAAAGAAAAAACGAAGATTCAATTATTAACGATCAACCAGCATGAAGGATTGTAGAGAACTATTGTTCAATAGAGATTAGCCTAAAGGTGCAATGTTCGGAAGAAACCAAGTTTCAACCTACAGAGGTCAGACATTGTTCTGAGTTTGAAATTATAAGATTAACCTCTTCTATAGCATGAGGATTGAAGAGAGCATCTATTTCCAATAGAGATGAGACTAAATTTGCGATGTGCGGACGAAACCAAGTTTCAACCTATAGAGGTCAGACATTATCGTGAGTTTTGAAAAGCAGACAGAGAGAGATGAATGTTCTATACCTAACAAAGTAGAAGCACTCTTGTTAAAACTATAGTAACTCAAAGTCCTTCCCTCGAGTTGCAATGAAAAATGAAAATTCAGTTCATAACGATCAACCAGCATGAAGGATTGAAGAGAACAACTATTTATCAATAGAGATTAGCCTAAAGTTGCAATGTTCGGAAGAAACCAAGTTTCAACCTACAGAGGTCAGACATTGTTGTGAGTTTTGAAATTATAAAATTAACCTCTTCTATAGCATGAGGATTGAAGAGAACAACTATTTATCAATAGAGATTAGCATAAAGTTCCAATGTTCGGAAGAAACCCACTTTTAACCTGTAGAGGTCAGACATTATCGTGAGTTTTGAAAAGCAGACAGAGAGAGATGAATGTTCTATACCTAACAAAGTAGAAGCACTCTTGTTGTTAGAAATGTTCGAAAGAAACCAAGTTTCAACCTATTGAGGTCAGACATTGTCGTGATATTTGAAAAGCAGAGTGTGAGAGATGAATGTTCTATACCTAACAAGGTAGAAGCACTCATGTTGTTAAAAATGTTCGGAAGAAACCTAGTTTCAACCTATTGAAGTCAGACATTGGTGAGTTTTGAAAAGCAGACAGAGAGAGATGAATGTTCTATACCTAACAAAGTAGAAGCACTCTTGTTAAAAATGTTCGGAAGAAACCAAGTTTTAACATATAGAGGTCAGACATTGTTGTGAGTTTGAAATTATAAGATTAATCCCTTCTATGTCTATGTCTTCTAATTCTCCTATCTTATAATGCTAAAACCAATGTAAACAGAAATCGATAGAATAATTTCGATACATACCTTAAAATGTACGCGCTGCAAACTGCAAACTGTTACTCGGATGAATAAAATGTGCACGTTCAAGCCTGTAACTCGAACGATAATATTCTTGTTGTACCTAAAAAGAACAAAAAAAATGTAGTGTAGGGTAAGTCTGCTAGCCTAGCTATCTTTACAAACATATAACTCAAAGTTCGAAACATGCCTTAAAATGTACACGCTGCAAACTGTTACTCAGATGAATAAAATGTGCACGTTCAAGCCTGTAACTCGAACGAAAATATTCTTGTTGTACCTAAAAAGAACAAAAATATATGAATGTAGTGCAGGGTAAGTCAGCTAGCCTAGAGTTGCTATGTTCGGAAGAAAATAAGTTTCAACCTATAGAGGTCAGACATTATCGTGAGTTTGAAATTAGATGATTAACCTCTTCTATGTCTATGCCTTCTAATTCTCCTATCCTAAAATGCCAAAATAATGTAAACATATAAGACAAATAAAAAAATTCGAAACACACCCTAAAATGTACACGCTGCAGACTGCAAACTGTTACTCGGATAAATAAAATGTGCACGTTCAAGCCTGTAACTCGAACGATAATATTCTTGTTGTACCTAAAAAGAACAAAAATATATGAACGTAGTGTAGGGTAAGTCAGCTAGCCGAGCTATCTTTAACTCAAAGATGTTTATTACCTAGAGTAGAAGTTGCTTTGCAAACACTAACTAACAGTTTAGGCTTATTTTAAGTTGAAGGCTGCAAACTGAAAAATAATATTCACAGCAGAAAGTAATTAGACGGTACGTAACAACGTAGAGAATGTGCACACAATAAACGCACACAGAGAACTGTAAGCGCTTGACAAATGCTGCACCGAGTAAATATGCAGCTTGTTACTAAGCGGATATCGGGAATTGCAGACGTCTGCAGTACAGTTAGAACGAAATGTTTATGCAACAAGAGATCCCCCGACTGCCTTACGCTGAGTTCTGCAGGCTGACGTATTTAAGCACTAAGCCGGGAACGAACCTGCTGTTGATGCCGAGGTGCCAGAATTTAAAAGTCCTGCAGCGGATCGAACCTAGGAAAGTTAGCGCGCGATCCTTGACCTCTGAACTTAAACAAGAGGGTACTAAGCTAAGCAAACAGCCAACATATGCGGTATCCCTTCCCTGTACGTACTTAAAGGTATTGAGCTAAGACCGCATCCGGCCAGATCATGTAATTACACGTTGTGACGATCGCGCATGTCCCCGCCTAGCATTTGCTATTTTTACGGCTTCCGACAGTAGGGGTTCGAACCCGCTATCTCCCGAAGTAGCGAGAATGATTGCGGGCAAAAGAGTGTTGAGGGTGATTCATCCGTCGGATGGAGGCGATCCTACTGTTGTATATTACATTCTTAGGCAGTTTCGAATAACCTGAGGGTGTGCAAAAAGCCAACATTAAGTAAGGGCATATAACGCTGTTGATGGGGACGTTAAAACTTGTGCAGGCTCCTTCGAAAATGATTGTGAGTACAAGATGTTGATGGTGATTCATCTGTCGGATGGGGGCGATAAGCTATGTGCAGGCTTCTTCGGTAGGAGTAGGCTATGTGCCGGCACCGGGTTTTACCATCTCCCTACTGGTGTATATTACATTCTTAGGCAGTTTCGAATAACCAGAGGGTGTGCAAAAAGCCAGCATTAATTAAGTGCATATAACGCAGTTGATGGGGACGTTAAACCTTGTGCAGGCTCCTTCGAAAATGATTGTGAGTACAAGATGTTGATGGTGAATCATCTGTCGGATGGAGGCGATAAGCTATGTGCAGGCTTCATCGGTAGGAGTAGGCTATGTACCGGCACCGGGTTTTACCCTCTCCCTACTGTTGTATATTACATTCTTAGGCAGTTTCGAATAACCAGAGGGTGTGCAAAAAGCCAGCATTAAGTAAGGGTATATAACGCTGTTGATGGGGACGTTAAACCTTGTACAGGCTCTTTCAACAGGAGTAGCCTATGTGCCGGCACCGTGCAGGCTCCTTCGATAGGAGTAGGCTATGTGCTGGCACTGGGTTTTACCCTCTCCGTACAATCATAATATTTTATCTTAGGAACTTACACTAGAAGGAATTACCAACACGACTAAGAAAATGCTCTTTGAGTTACAAGTAGCTTATCATGCACGTAGTGTCCTCGCTGAAGGTTACTACAGCCGGAAGACTAGCGTACAATTTCAGTCAACGCATGCATTCCCTACCTCACTCTGACTGACTACACTGATACAACTTCAAAGACAGTGTTCTAAGCAGCGGAACAAAAATCGAACAACAAATGATGTAACCCGGTGTGAGCACATAGCCTGCTCCTAAAGCTTAACACTGTAAATGTTAGGAGCACCTGTTTTACAGCTAGATGCGGTTCCTAACGTAACAGGACCGGGATTAAAAATCTTTTTTACAGCCGAGTGCCCCTCCTGACGCTGAAAGACCAGGATTTAGACAGTTACCCTTCCTGATATCACAAGACAAGAATTTTTTCGCTAATTTACAAAAGCATGTTAGGTGCAAGTTATGCTAAGCAAACAATCGCTATCTTACGCAAGCTCTTCTGAACTGTAGTCTTGTTTTCTCTTAGAACGAATGTGCACCCCAAACACATCAATCAATGTTCTGATCATTTGTTGTATCGAGTACAGTGTTCGATTATATTCTTAATCACTTTTTTGTAATATATTCTTCAAGTATTCGATAAAGCTATGCCTTGACAGAGCAGGGAAAAAGGTCCTTTTAGAACAAAGGTATTCTTTGACATGTTCTTTTAAATTGTCGGCCACCACAAAGAGTGCGTCACGGTGCTCTGTAGTTCAAAGATGGCGGATGCAGAATTTTCCACCACCACATTTCAACTAAAGAGTTCGTATCGGTGCTCTCTCGATTAAATATGGCGTATGTGGAATTTACCACGACCACAAAGAGTGCGGCACGGTGCTCTGTAGATTAAAGATGGCGAATGTGGAATTTACCGCCACCACATTTCAACTAAAGAGTGCGTCACGGTGCTCTGTAGATTAACGATGGCGGATGTGGAATTTGCCACAACCACATTTCAACTAAAGAGTGCGGCACGGTGCTCTGTGGATTAAATATGGCGGATGACAGCTAAGGAAATTACCCGCATGATAGCAGCACGGCGCTCTGTTGATTAAAGATGGTGGATGGCAGCTCTGACGTAGAAATTGCCTGCATGAGGGCAGCACGGTGTTCTGTTGATTAAAGATGGCGGATGACAGCTGACGAAATTACCCGCAAGAGGGCAGCACGGTGCTCTCTTGATTAAAGATGGCGGATGACAGCTGTCAAAAAAGCACGTGGATTTGTAAAGCACGTAGAATTTGCCGCCACCACATTTCAAAGGTAAGTAGCTGAAGAGTGCAGCACTGTGCTCTCTTGATTAAAGATGGCGGATGACAGCTAACAAAATTGCCCGCAAGAGGGCAGCACGGTGTTCTGTAGTTTAAAAATGGCGGATGACAGCTGACGGAATTGCCCGCATGATAGCAGCACGGTGCTCTGTTGATTAAAGATGGCGGATGACAAAAAGCACGTGGCTTTGTAAAGCATGTAGAATTTACCGCCACCACATTTCAGCTCAAGATTGCAGCACTGTGCTCTGTAGTTTAAAGATGGCGGATGACAGCCGACGAAATTGCCCGCATTATAGCAGCACGGTGCTCTCTTAATTAAAGATAGCAGATGACAGCTGTCAAAAAAGTAAGGTTAAGTTGGTAGCACTAAGGTTTAGGCCCGGCAAGATGGCAGTACTGAGGTTAGCGATGCGTTGTTGTCTGTCAAAAAGCACGTGGCTTTGTTGACCAATTCAATTTTCCCGCTAGTAAGGTTAAGTTGGTAGCACTAAGGTTTAGGCCCGTCAAGATGGCAGCAGTGAGGTTCAAGAAAAGCACGTGGCTTCGTTTACCAATTCAAATTTCGCGCTAGTAAGGTTAAGTTGGCAGCACTGGAAGAGGCCCTTGGCTGCGGTGGATGAGGCCCCTGAGAAGGCCCCTCGGGAGGAGGAGGAGAGCAGGCCCCTGGGAGTCGGAGGAGGAGGAGGCGGCCGAACTGTCCAATTATAC
The DNA here is from genome assembly GCF_040414725.1 of Anabrus simplex. Taxonomy (NCBI): domain Eukaryota; kingdom Metazoa; phylum Arthropoda; class Insecta; order Orthoptera; family Tettigoniidae; genus Anabrus; species Anabrus simplex. The sequence goes on from NC_090267.1 coordinate 503,323,867, forward strand.
TACTGAAAAGTCTTTCGCGATACGCGACCGACCCGAAAGTACAGTGCAGATGAGCGTCTCTCACTCAGTTACCAGTCTGCGGCTAACATTACCGTGTGTTACTTCAACATAAGAACTTGCGACTTAGCGCATTTGGTGACTTATAACTGCACCCCGTTTACGTAGCACTGTTCCCAAGAATAACTTCACTATCTTTTGGTCAGTGCGACCTTACAATGTTAAGACTTCTGCCCACATGGCAGCCTTCATGCGTCCCGCGCACACTGTAATACGACACTGATAAAGGAGAAGTACGGTGCGATGCTAACTTCACGACAGCACAGACAATAAGAAGGATGCTCCCAACAGGTGGGGCGCTCAAGTAACATAGCCACCGCCGTTGTGGCTAGGGAATTCTCAGTATGTTCAAATACTCAACCAATCAGAGTCCTCGTCACACACAATGACTTTATAATTTGTTAGACTTAATATAATATGCACTCCTGATAAGTAAATTACGACTCAGATAATTGTAATAATTTACTCCTTACTATTTCTCGCTCTCAGAACTGTGGAAAACCCTCAAATAACAAAAATGACTTCTCCTTCACGCTGTACACATCACACAGGTATCAATGTTGGTCAACCTGGGATTTTAGTTCTGCACGGTCCCGAATTCATATTAACCACATCCTCGCTTCCTAATTGGCTAAACACTCCTCGTGGCCAACGAATTCTACACGTACCGTAATGTGCTAACTCTTGGTAAAGCTGAACGTTTCCCGCGGTTCCAAGCAAGCTTCGCGAAACTTACAGCGACATTGACTCCAGGACTTCCGGTCTGTAATCTGCTACTTTTCCAATGCTTGACTGAAATCCACTTTTATATAATTATTTGTCATGCCAAATATATGACTTGATATCTCATATGAGCCGTCAGGGACGGCTCACTGGGAAAGACTGTTTAGGGGAATATAGCCTGCTCCTCAACATAACGAAAACGGAGAATCTACAACGTGACTTGCAGACTGTTAGAACCATTCGAATCAACGGGTAAGACTAAGTTAAATTCAACCAATTTACACTGACTGACAGTGACAATGCAACACCAAGGAGGAGTGGTTCGAAAGGGATGAAAGTTGGGGGAAAAACAGAGACGACACGGACGAATAATTGATGTTTATTTCAAACCGAAATGCAGGTTACACAATGCGCACGGCATCGACTCAGTAGGATGTAGGACCACCGCGAGCGGCGATGCACGCAGAAACACGTCGAGGTACAGAGTCAATAAGAGTGCGGATGGTGTCCTGAGGGATGGTTCTCCATTCTCTGTCAACCATTTGCCACAGTTGGTCGTCCGTACGAGGCTGGGGCAGAGTTTGCAAACGGCGTCCAATGAGATCCCACACGTGTTCGATTGGTGAGAGATCCGGAGAGTACGCTGGCCACGGAAGCATCTGTACACCTCGTAGAGCCTGTTGGGAGATGCGAGCAGTGTGTGGGCTGGCATTATCCTGCTGAAACAGAGCATTGGGCAGCCCCTGAAGGTACGGGAGTGCCACCGGCCGCAGCACATGCTGCACGTAGCGGTGGGCATTTAACGTGCCTTGAATACGCACTAGAGGTGACGTGGAATCATACGCAATAGCGCCCCAAACCATGATGCCGCGTTGTCTAGCGGTAGGGCGCTCCACAGTTACTGCCGGATTTGAACTTTCTCCACGCCGACGCCACACTCGTCTGCGGTGACTATCACTGACAGAACAGAAGCGTGACTCATCGGAGAACACGACGTTCCGCCATTCCCTCATCCAAGTCGCTCTAGCCCGGCACCATGCCAGGCGTGCACGTCTATGCTGTGGAGTCAATGGTAGTCTTCTGAACGGACGCCGGGAGTGCAGGCCTCCTTCAACCAATCGACGGGAAATTGTTCTGGTCGATATTGGAACAGCCAGGGTGTCTTGCACATGCTGAAGAATGGCGGTTGACGTGGCGTGCGGGGCTGCCACCGCTTGGCGGCGGATGCGCCGATCCTCGCGTGCTGACGTCACTCGGGCTGCGCCTGGACCCCTCACACGTGCCACATGTCCCTGCGCCAACCATCTTCGCCACAGGCGCTGCACCGTGGACACATCCCTATGGGTATCGGCTGCGATTTGACGAAGCGACCAACCTGCCCTTCTCAGTCCGATCACCATACCCCTCGTAAAGTCGTCCGTTGACGGCGGCCTGGCATTCTTAGCTATACACGTGTCCTGTGGCACACGACAACACGTTCTACAATGACTGTCGGCTGAGAAATCACGGTACGAAGTGGGCCATTCGCCAACGCCGTGTCCCATTTATCGTTCGCTACGTGCGCAGCACAGCGGCGCATTTCACATCATGAGCATACCTCAGTGACGTCAGTCTACCCTGCAATTGTCATAAGGTTCTGACCACTCCTTCTTGGTGTTGCATTTGCTCTGTCAGTCAGTGTAAATACATTGAATCACTTACCACCTCAGACGGATAGAAATTACCACACACCCGAGGACGAGTAAATGCTACATAGCTGAAGTGGTGTTAGGTCACTGGTGTGCTATGTGACAAGAAAATTCCCACCCGCCTGAAAGGAAAAGTCCACAAATCCATGGTCCGACCAGTTGCAACTTATGGGTCGGAATGTTAGCCTACAACTAAGAAGCATAAGCAGGTTCTACATGACAAAAGAAGAGCAGTAGCGTAGCGGGGATCGGCCGATGGTGTGAGGGGGGATATAGACACAAAATGATGATGTAACACGATGAAAGTGCTTGTCCGTGTGTGGTGCGCACATGCATGACGTGCATGACTTCTCATTATGAGGACACCGACAAGTGGATTACGTTAATATTCAGATTGCAGTATGCCACAAAACCTTACATTAACATAGAGCACAAGAACAATACGATCAAGGTCAACAGTTCTACAATTACATCTCTGAATGTTTATTTATTTTACTGTTTATTTTCGGATTTCGTTTATGTTCTTTGTGTTAAAATTCCATGAGGTGCTGGAGGGGATATAATCCCCAGTAACCCCTCCTCCCCTGTCCCTTGGCTACGCTTCTGGAGATGAAAATATTACGTTAGTCACTGGGTCTTACAAGAGAGGACCATGTCATGATGTGTCCACAAAGACCTGTCAGTTGTATACCCTAATTTTATTTACAAACTGCGATACATTTGTCACACACACATCAATAAAACACCATCTTGAACAACGGCCTATCACAAAGATTAAGAAGACTGCAACCACTACATGTCAACTACCAACTCTACAAAACCAATTCCCATACTTCAAACACGATTTCTACACACGCCTCATCAAAACAACTCCTGTTAAACAATAACTCAATTCCACCATTAAGACCGTCTCTTTATATATATATTGCCTGACCAAGCTTCTAGAAGAATACATTTGCTCCTACATTTTAGAGTACCTAAAGCCTAGTTATAATGTAAAGAAGATTCTACAACCATCTGGTGTCGAAGATATAAGACTCTAGATATTACAGTGTGTTGTACAATATTGTAGTAGATTATACATCATTTATACAGATAATAATAAATTATATACTATTAATTACGGGTTCTTACATTAACTAAACTTATATCTATATATATAAAGTAACTTGTCCTGACTGACTGACTGACTGACTGACTGACTGACTGACTGACTGACTGACTGACTGACTGACTGACTGACTGACTGATTCATCATCGCCGAGCCAAAACTACTGGACATAAAGGAATGAAATTTTGGGCATAGATTCATATTAAGATGTAGTGCTCCCTAAGAGAGGATTTTTGGATATACCTTCGCTAACGGGGTGAAAAGGGGGTTGAAATTTTAAAATGAATGTATCTATATTTCAAAACTTAAAAGTTTACAGATGTAAAAATTGGTATTTAGAATCTTCTTTAAAAATAAGGAAATACATATTTTTTTGTTTTCGGAAAATCCAATAGGAGGGGTGAAAAGGGGTGAAAAATGGGTTGAATGCCTTTAATGAGGATACTTATATCTCAGAAACTGAAGATATTACAGACCTGAAAATTGGTGTTTGGGATTGAATGCCTTAAATTAGGATACCGGTACATATATCTCAGAAACTGAAGATATTACAGGCTTTTTATCTCTTTTAAAAATAAAGAAACACGTATTTTTTTGTTTTTGGAAAGTCCAATTAATGGGAGGGTGTATCTATATCTCAAAACTTTTAAAGTTTATAGATGTAAAAATTGGTATTTAGAATCTTCATTAAAAATAAAGAAACACGTATTTTTTTGTTTTCGGAAAATCCAATAGGAGGGGTGAAAAGGGGTGAAAAATGGGTTGAATGCCTTTAATGAGGATACTTATATCTCAGAAACTGAAGATATTACAGACCTGAAAATTGGTGTTTGGGATCTCCTTTAAAAATAAAGAAACATGTATTTTTTTCGGCAAATTCCAATAGGAAGGGTGGAAAAGTGTGAAAAAGGGGTTGAATGCCTCTAATGAGGCTACTTATATTTCACAACCTGAAGATATTATAGACCAGAAAATTGGTGTTTGGGATCCCCTTTAAAAATAAACAAACATGTATTTTTTGTTTTTGGAAAATCCAATTAATGGGGGGATGAATAGGGGATGAATTTTAAAAATGAGTGTATCTGTATCTAAAAACTTTTAAAGTTATAGATGTAGAAATTGGTATTTAGAATCTAATTTAAAAATAAAGAAACACGTATTTTTTGTTTTCGGAAAATCCCAATAGGAAGGGTGGAAAGGGGTGAAAAAGGGGTTGAATGCCTTAAATGAGGCTATTTATATGTCAGAACCTGAAGATATTACAGACCTGAAAATTGGTATTTGGGATCTACTTTAAAAATAAAGAAACAGGTATTTTTCCGTTTTTGGAAATTCCAATTAATGGGGATGAAAAGGGGATGAATTTTAAAAATTAGTGTATCTATATCTCAAAATTTTAAAAGTTTACATATGTAAAAATTGGTACTTAGAATCTCCTTTAAAAATAAAGGAACACGTATTTTTGGTTTTCTGTAAATCCCAATAGGAGGGGTGTAAAAGGGTGTATAAAGGGTTAAATGCCTTTAACGAGGATACATATTGTCCCCTTCAAAAGTGGTAATAGTTTAGTAAAGGAGAATGATTTATTTCATCAGCGTGTTGGAACATTATTTAATCGCCAGGAGGGTGAGATTTTGTATTTCCGTGCTAGTGCGAGCCATCCACTTGCGAACCGGTTTTCCCGACCTACCAAGAGAATGAGGAAGCAGGGTGAAATTCCTGTTAGGTGGCCTTCAAACACATGTGTGCGTACCACGTGACCCGGCGAGCAGCCTGATCTCAATCGATCAATAAATGGAAAGTCAAGTGATGTGAAACTGGAGCAGCCAATAAAAATGACAACCTTCACAGGAATGCAACAGATCCACCAATTAGATGTAATTAAGAGGCTCACCTACGTCTTAAGACAGGGAATTAATGGTAATTCCAGAGGAAAATTTATAGAGGGTTCTTACTTCTGAACACTTGATTTGAGCGTTACTCTAATTGCAGCTACGGAAGAGACTGGACGTCGTTTACTTCACTGGGAGATTTTATATTAGAGAAGGCATCGAGGACCGACTGTATAAACTGCAATTCAGACACTTGGAAAATTAGCTACGATTTATTTATGGTTGTCATAAGATAAGTGTCCACATCCAAATTATAAAGCATCGCGTGTGTATCCTGGACTATTGCTAAGACTTTTGTTAGTTTCAGCTTTCTACGAGAACTTAGAAGAAGGAAGGTCGTTGGTTCGAGCTCACTTCAAGATGGCTATCCAGTTCTGTGAAGAATACTACAGTTTCCTGTGTACCTTCAGCTCCTCAATGAGTCACTAATCATGTAAGGCGTCGGACATGGGCAAGACTTTGTTCGATGGAAGGTGATGTGACCACGTACTAGGTCATCAGCCAGAATCCAGTTCACACCAGCCACATGAGTATTCTTTAAGAATTCACTTTCTTTCTATTTCTGTAAAATGTTTGTAAAACGTAGCCTTACCTTATTCATTTAGATTTCTATTAGTTTTGCAGTAGTTTGACTTTTCATTCTTCTTTCTTTGGTGGGAGGTAGTTTGTGCTCTGGAATGAATGTGTATTTGTTTCTATTAGTTAGAGACGAGTGTATGTCATCGAGAGAGACCTCAACTGTCCTAAGAATTTAGAAGGCAGGAGAGATAAAATTATATGAACCCCGCGTTAATTTTGATTGGTTTTGAAACAATTTGAAAATTAATTGAGACAAATTAGGACAGTGTTCTAGTGTTTTTCTAAGTGTAAAATTTCATTCTACGATTTTACGACATGTTTATGGGTTTGAGTTCGTTAGAGTCATCCGAATAACTTCGTTTGATAGCTTTGCGAGTGAGATGATGCATGGTCAAATATAATAATAATAATAACGAGTAAAAATAATTAAACCTAATTACGGGCTAAAATTATTTAATAAGGTCATGGGTTTAATGTTAGTTTATTCTTGGAAAGAATTATCGTGTGCTCACTTTATGTAAAGTAAGCCTGGAACATGGCAATCCTCCGGACGGAGTAATGACGAATTATATGTATATTTTCTGCGCTATTGATTTGAGTATGACTTCCAGATGGGCATTATATTTTGAGTAATAATTTATGCATCCATGAGAGTCATTTTGGGAAGAGAAGTGTCACTGGACATGATTTCTTCGAGTTTCAGTGCAGATTAATCGAGAGCCACGACATTATAGGTGAATAAAAATAAATGCCGCAACTCATGTACCGTAAGCGCGTATTCTAATATTTTGACCTGTGTTGTAGTTATTCTACTCGTTTAAATTTGGATGATTTCTGTTTAAAATATTCCTTGAACATCGTTGTATAATTAATTTCTACACATAAGTGATAACCTCAATTCTATCACATTCTAAGTCGATACCTAGGATATACGTGATATTGTCATCTAGAGAATGATTTCCCTAATTTGCAATAAATCCTAAATTTAATAATAATGGGTTAGTGTTCGTGTAAATAATATTATAATATTGTCGTGTACCTATGTGTGAATGTGTGATGTGTGATTTGATCATATTCTGTGTTTTATGAATATTTCTTGAATGATTTTGTGATGATATTCTCCACTGTGCGCGTCAAATTTTTGACCGATTTATATTATTTCGCGTGTCCGTAATTGGATGAATTTTGAATCTTTATAAGATTTTATTGTAATTTAAGGTAGATTAGGGCCTAATTCACTATGTTAAAGTGAATAAGAGAAGGCAACGTCCGTGGACTGATGTCACGAGATTTAATTATTAGTTATTGTACAGTCACTTTATGCATAAAATCGAGTAAAATTTAGGTTGATATGAGTTCAAGTAAAAATTTATTATAAGAAGTTTAGTCAATTAATAATTATAAAAATGAAGTAATTGTTGAAGGGAAAGTCTAAGGAAGACTTATTAACCATAATTTTCTGAATTAAATAATTTTCAATAATTTAAATAAGGAAGAGAAAATGATCATTTTCTTGTGAAATAAAAGCGAAATCCGGATGGAATATTTTAATTTAAATAATTTGATTACAATTATAGGAGAATGGTATCAGATGTTATTTTGATTTTCGATTCATTTTTCAGTAAATTAATGATTCCTATATTTATTATTACAGACACGAACAGTCGTTGAACTTTAATTTGATCAAGATCCCTCATAAATGATAGCACGAGGAGAAGATATTTCCAAGAATCAAACCCAGATTTTGTGAATTTAATTGTTTTTTTGGAAAGAGTGTCAGTTTTAATAAATGTCTCCTTTCATTTGCCGCTAGTCCTTCATCTATCCCTGCCTTTAAAAATTTCTGCACAGTCGATAGCGAACGGTCCACCTCTGAGACCCTCGCTCTCCGGCGAGTTGAGCCCGGCATGATGGGGCAATATATCTCAGAAACTGAAGATATTACCAAACTGAAAATTTGTATATGAGATCTCCTTTAAAAATAAGCAGACACGTATTTCTTGTTTTTGGAAAATCCAATTAATGACGTTTAAGCAGGAGTGACAAACTGCGGCGAATTTTTCGAAAGACTATATCTACAGAATATCTGAGAAACGTAAAATGTTACAGACGTAAAAAGTGTGTATTTGGAATTTAATGTAAATGTATAGAAACATAGGTGATTTGTTTTTGTAAACTCCACTTAAGTGGAAATAAAAAGGGGTGAAATTCTAAAATTGAGAATTTCTAATCTCAAAAAACTTAACATGTTACAAAAATGAAAAATGGTACTTTTATCTCTATTAAAAATAAAGAAACGTGCATTTTTTAGTTTTCGGAAATACCACTTGGGAGGAGGGGGTAAGAAGTGACTGAAAATGGTGTTGATTTATTTTAATTAGGCTCCTGATATCTCGAAAATGAAGATGTTACAGACGTGAAATTTGATATTTGGAATCTGCTTTAAAAGTAAAGACACACGTATTTTCGGAAAATCCAATGAAGAGGGGGTGGGGTGAAAGAATTCAAAAATTAATTGACTTAATTGTATGAGAATACATACACCTAATAAAAACTAAAGTTGTTACAGACGTGAAAATTAGTATTTGGATTTCCTTTAAAAACAAAGAAAAACGCGTTTTTGGGGGGGGGAAACCATCTTGCGGGGCGGGAGTGAAGAGGAGTTGAATTCCTTTCATTAGGACACATAAATCAAAAACTGAAGAAGTTAGAGTCGTGATAATTGGTATTTAGAAGATCCTTTACTATTAAAGAAACAAGTATTTTTGCCGGAAAATTCATTTGGGGGGAGGAGTGTGAAAGGAAGTGAAAAAGTGAATTATTTTTAAGGGGATACTTATATCTGAAAACTGTAGGTAATAGACGTGAACATTGGTGTTTGGAATCTCCTTTAAACATAACGAAACACTCATTCTTTTAATTTTTTTGGGGGGGGGTAAATAAACTTAACGGCGGTGGGGTGTAAAAGGAGGTGGGACCAATTGATTTTACTGTTCATAATGTACTTATAAGGAGCCTCCGTTGCTCAGGCGGCAGCACGACGGCCTCTCACAGCTGGGTTCCGTGGTTCAAATACCGGTCACTCCATGTGACATTCGGTGCTGACAAAACGGAGGCGGGACAGGTTTTTCTCCGGATATTTCATTTCATTTGTCATTCATCGATCATTGCCCCAGAGGAGTGCGACAGGCTTCGGCAGCCGGCACAATTCCTATTGTCGCCGATAGATGCGGCTTTATTCATTCCATTCCTGACCCAGTCGGATGTCTGGAAACAGGCTGTAGATTTTCGATGTACTTATTCTGATCATAAACCGATCATTTTAAATCTTTCCTGGGTTCGATTTCAACAGCCACCTTTTCCTTCGGAGAACGTTCTTAGATTACAGTAGATTCTCCTGGCATATAAATAAAAATTTAAACACATTTGATATAAATTATAGGAATGATCTTGACCGTCAAATTGTTCACATGTATAATAAAGTCAATAATGAACGGATGTATGTCATTCGTATCACCAGAAATCCCGCACACTTGCCGGTCACGTTGTCAACAATAACAATGGCAATTGCATCTTGCTGCGGGATCCCGAACATCTAATAATAATTGTTACGGAGATATCCGTGGTAGGTAGAGGTGAAAGAAGGTGCGGGTGTGAATGGGTTTCAAGCTACGAAATTAACGTGCAATGTAAAATTAATTTAAAATTTAACTAGGTTATATTTTCTTTTCAAAAACAAGAGGTAACAATCATAACAGGTACAGAGTAGCAAAAATGTAGGTACAATATTACTGGGTTCGGGCTCAGTGCCCTTACTTCATAACTCTTGGGCAATCAGCCCCGCCTTACTCCAAAAAAAATTTTAGCCAAGGGGCAGAAAACCCCATTCATGCCCAGGAGCACTGGCTCCAAACATTACACATAAAGCCTGCACGAGGCATACAGAAACAAATTTCAAAGAGCGATCCGCTCTCAAAATTGTAAGCCTATCACAAGGCCACATCAAACTCTACCTTCAAGCTGTCCTCTAAGGACGTATTTACAGGGGTAAAATACCCAAACTACGGAGGTCTATTACATAAAAAGAAGGTTGATTACATGACCTCTAAAATAACAATTTGAGAGGAGGCGAACTTGCACTCCTAATACACTTTGTTTTTAAAACCTAATCTGGCTCTGGGGCCACTAACGCAAGGGCTAATCCCATACTACAGAGGTGACTTAGAGAAGAACACTTTACATTACATAACCGAAGAATAGTTTGAGAAAATAAGTTCACCTCAAAACAAATGTGAGTGGGAGCTCGAGAGGGTTAGCACTCTCTATCCCAATATGTAGCTTTACAAGAAAAAGATGAAAAGAGTAATTACATTTTAGGAAAAGGTTACATGATGGAAATGCTTCGAACCCGCCGCGAGTGTTAAACTGCCGACCTAGCAAGAAAAGAAGTTATTAATAGGCCATTACCTGGTGTTGAACGGCTGAAGAAGAAAGAGGCGCTTCCCGCCTCCTGCTATGTACTTAATACACTGAAAGATGGAACAGAAGTGGCCCGGAGACCCCAAAATCAGCAGTTTATATACTCTCGCGGAAGTTTCTAGGCGTTAGGGGAAAGAAAACACCCTCCCACAAAATCTTTATTGGTTCGGGAAAAGAAACCCCTACATAGAGGAAAAAGAAACACATTATTGGTGGAAAATTAATTAAAGAAATTCGGGATTGGCTAGATCCAAACTAAGGGGAAAAAGAGGGGTATACAGCCAACTTAAACAATGACAGAAGGAAATTTAACAAAGAACAAACTCTTGAAATAAAAATTTCTCCAACAAAATAGTTCTTTGACTCCGCACTAGGTCGCACTATTGTTGATCTTCAGTAGTGTCCTCTAGAAGAGAAAGTTCACACTTCTTACTTCAAGCGAAACAAAAACACATCAAAAGTGACACAGTTCAAAAACTCAAAAATTTCCAGGTAGTGACATCTTCTGAGGAATTAGTAGATTAATAGTGTAGATAAAGTTCGGACTTCCTCCAGAAGAGGAGTTTCAACTGGCGCAACATTTAAATAAACAGAGTAGAGGTGTACCGCCCGGTACAGACCTCCCCCCCCCAAAAGTTCCTCCAGGGGTGACACATGAAATCAGTTTGAAACAAAGTCCAAGTAATGATGTTGATACGAAGATAGATAGCAGAAGCATTTACAAGATTTCTTAATTCAGTTGCAAAATGTTGTTGTTGCAGGTGAATGAAAGTCTTTATGTTTGTAGTAGTTGAATTTCTGAAGATAAACCTTTAATGCTTAAAAGTGAAGAAAAGTTTAGCAATGTCCACCAAATATTGTTGTTGAATTCCCAAGTGTAATTATTGCTTATGGTGACTGTCCATGTAGTTGATGTAGATTGAGTCGGATGGCCAGACCGGCCGTTGCAGCTTGCGTCCAACGGAGGCCGCTCGGACCCCTCAAGTACCCTGAGATACCGCTCGCCCGCACTATGAGGGGAGCAGAGGTGTTGAAGTACGCCGCGCCCGCGGTGAACAGATACAGGCTGCGGGCATGTAGTAGGTCGTGCGCCGCACATCAGCCTTGGCCGGGAGGAGAGCTCCGGCTCGCCGTGCACATGTCGTCCTCGCTGGAGAGGAGGGGGCCCATCCCCCTCCCCAGTCGCTGCACGGCGCTGCGCGGCTGCGGGGGCGCTGAAACATTAAAGCTAGGCGGCAGAATTGTGTTGGACTATCATCTTCTTTGAGGGTACAGGCTTGTGGAGAGGTTGAGGGGCCAGCGGCGTGTAGATATCCATGGCATTTACTATTATGAAGCCACAGTGTAAGGTGGAGCAGGAGGCGGGAGCGTGGTAATGGCCGTGGCAAGAACAGGACGGCAGTTTGACGGGTCGGGGCAGGTTTTACACAAGGCTTACATCTAAAACCAAAATATTACAGAAGGGGCAGAATGCCTTAAAAGTGAAACTCAAAAAAAAATATAACCTTCATATCCTTTCAAAATAATATGAAGCAAGTTAACACAGAAATTACACCGGTTTCACCTGGGACAGGTGAACTCTAAATATCCTCTCGGTGGCTGGATTACTTAGCAATAAGGTAACCGGCGTAAGAAAATCGAGAATGATACAAGGCCCATGAAATCTGGGGGCAAGCTTGCCCGCGGGAACAAAATTTTTGACCATGACCTGGTCACCTACCTTCAAAGTGGTGGGTCTCCGTCCACGATCATACCTTTCCCTAACCTTTTCATGAGACACCTTAAGATTGGCTTTAGCCTTCTTCCAAAGATCTTTAATGTTATCCGGATCTATTGTCTCGGGTAGAATGTCATTCAAAGACCAGAGGTTAGAGAGCGGCGAGTTGGGAACAAACTTGAACATCAAAGAAGCTGGAGTAAACTTGTGAGGTTCATGAACCGCCGAATTCAAAGCAAAAGCTATCCAATGCAGGGACGTGTCCCACCTGGAAGGATCTTCATGATGATAGGCAATGAGTGCGGACCTGAGATTACGGTTAACCCGTTCAGCCAGAGATGGTTGAGGGTAATAAGCAGATGTAGTTACATGAGAGATGGACAAGTCAAAACAGAATTTACGAAATAAATTAGATGTAAAAGCCTTAGCATTATCAGATACAATATATTGACACGGACCAAAAGAAGCAAAAATAGAATTTAAGCAAGTAATTGTAGACTGAGCGGTAGCCAGCTTAGTCGGGAATAACCACGAAAATCTTGTAAAACCATCTACACATACAAAGATGAATTTGTTGGCATTTCCCTTTGACTGGGGGAAGGGTCCTACATAATCAATATATAGGCGTTCCATGGGGCGCGATGCTTGATGCGAAGACAAGAGGCCTACCTTGGTGGACATGGTTGGTTTACTGAGCAAACAAGATTTACAAGCTTTTACAAGTTCACGGATTTCACCGTCCATACCTTTCCAGATGAACATTTCACGAATCTTTTCACGAGTTTTAAAGATACCCAGATGCCCTCCTAATGGGGTCTCATGATAATACTTGAAGATCATAGGTACAAGAACCGCTGGAACAACAACTTTCATCAACTTATCATGCCTCGAAGGGCAACATAGAACACCATTCCTCAGAACATAAGGGACAGCATGTTCCCCAGAAGAAAGGGTTTCCATTATAGGAGCCAGCGTCGGATCTTCACGTTGGTATTTCTCAATATCCCTAAAGAGCATGGGAGCATCAGTTAGGATGGCATTAACCTCGGATAGTATGGACTCGGAAGGTGATGAACTGTCGACCGGTTCATGGGTCTCGACCTCGTTTGAAAACATACGGCTGAGTCCATCAGCCACAACATTTTCGGTACCTCTGATATGCCTGACATCGAATTGGAAGGCGGAAATACGGATGGCCCAACGGGCTATACGACCAGTACGACGCGGTCTACCTAAGACCCAGCTTAAGGCTTGGTTATCTGTCTCCAGGTCGAATTTGACATGTTCCAGATAGAGACGGAACTTTTCTAAGGCGAATAAGACTGCCAACCCTTCGAGCTCATAGATGGAATACTTGGCTTCTTGAACCGATAGAGTCCTAGATGCATAGGCGATGGGACGCCTCCCTAGTTCAGTCTCTTGAAGAAGGACTGCAGCTACAGCTGACGACGACGCGTCCGTTTGGACGATGAATTTCTTCGAGAAATCAGGCATAGCAAGTACAGGGGCATTACAGAGAGCTAATTTAAGATCTTCGAAAGCGGCTTGTTGAGAAGGTCCCCACTCGAATTTGATGCCTTTCCTACGAAGAAGGTTTAAGGGCGCCGCTCTATTAGCGAAGTTAGGAATAAACTTCCTGAAGAAATTCACCATACCAATGAATCTAGCGATACCGTTGATGTCCTCAGGAGGTTTAAAATCACGGATGGCCTGTGTTCTAGAATGATCGACAGCTACCCCATCGGGTGACACAATATGCCCTAGGAATGACATAGAGGGCTTAGCAAAGGCAACCTTGGACAACTTGACAGTTAACCCAGCCTTACGAAGGCGATTCAGAACTTCTCGCAGATGATCTAGATGTTCTTCAAAAGTCTCGGAAAATACGACGACATCATCCAAGTAGTGATATAAGTACTCAAATTTGATGTCGGAGAAGACCCTATCTAGTAGCCTAGTGAGCACAGCTGCCCCCGTGGGGAGCCCGAAAGGCACGCGGTTGTATTCGTATAAGTTCCAGTCCGTGGCAAACGCTGTAAGATGTTTAGACTCTTCGGCAAGGGGAATTTGATTATAGGCCTGATTCAAGTCCAAGATGGTGAAGAACTTGGCCTTACGAAACCATGAAAAGCAAGAATGAAGGTCGGGAAGGGGCACAGATTGCAACACCACCTTCCGATTGAGAGCCCTGTAATCAATGACAGGCCTGAAGCCTCCTTGGGGTTTCGGGACTAGAAAAATAGGCGAAGAATACGCTGACTTAGAGGGCCTAATAATACCATCCTTCAACATCTGATCGATGATTTCTTTCAGAGCCTTCATTTTAGGTGGAGATAGCCTATACGGTGGAAAACGGACAGGAATCGAATCCGTAACCTCAATTTTGTATTCAATAAGGTCAGTAACACCAAGAGTATCAGAGAACACCTCGGGAAACGACTGACACAGTTTGCGAATACTATCAGCCTGCTCCTCAGGTAGATGTCTAAGGTCTAACAACATCTCATCCTGGGTAGGCGAAATAGATGAACAGGATACAGAATTACACTTTAACAAGGGAATTCTACAATTGGACGCAAATTTGAATGTGCACGACCTACTCTGGAGATCGAGCACAAGACCAGTGTGAGAAATAAAGTCAGCTCCCAATATAATGGGGCAAGACAATTGCTTGGCCACAAACAATTTAACTTTCCATGTAAACTTAAAAACACGAATTTTGACCAGTAAGGAACCTAGAATTTCTAATGGAGATGAATTAGCCGAAACGTATTGAACAGGAGAAGAGACATAGTCAGGGAGTTTACAAACAGATTTCAATTTAGAATACCAATCAGCCGAAATAATGGAACAAACACTGCCTGAATCTAAGAGAGCTGTTATAGGCTCGTTATTTAACTCAATCTTAAGAAAAGGAACAGGTGCGGGGGTATCCGCCGCAATCCTAAGACACTCTTTAGGGCATTCAAAAGATGACTGGTTGTTCTCTGCATTTACAACCTGTTTACTAGGGGCTGAGTCTCGGGAAGATGGATTAGTCGGCTCAGCCGACGCCACTAGTCACTTTTTCTTATTGGCATAGCTGGAATTTGCACCAGAAGTTGAGCAGGAGGGGGTGCTATTTGAGTTTGGGCAATTCTTGGCGATATGTGAGAAGGCCCCACACTTAAAACAGCCTTGTGATGACCCTGCTCCATTCCTTGTCCCACTTGACTTGATCAGAGGACACTTATTCCGCAGATGGTCAGGCGACCCGCAAGCATAACATTTACGGGGATTGACTGGTCGGCGAGGTGGAGGCCGAGTGTTACTAAAGGAAGGCGGGGGTTCTTTCGCGACACGCAAAGAATCGGCGTATCTAACTCCTTCCGCAGAGACGGCTAATGCTTCCAGTTCAGAGAAGGTTTGCGGGCACGCCGCGAAACACAAATATGACCTGTAGGGTGGTGAAATCCCTTCGACAATAGCTTGCACGATCTGATCCTCAGGGAAGTGGAGAGCAAACACCCTAGTATAAAACTTAATATCTTGGATGAAGTCTGCCAGGTTTTCATCCAAGCGCTGTACCCGATAATAGTATTTCTGAATAAGGGAGGACCTGGCCCTAGCCGGGATGAAGTTAGCTAGCAAATGGGCATGGAAATCCTCAATAGAAGATTGCTCGGCGATGGCTCTAACTATTTTGTCAGATAGGACACCAATAGCATAAGGATAGATAATTTGCAAAATTTGACATGGGGAAAGAGAAAACACAAGGGCATGATCCTGAAATTCCACTAGAAATCTTAAAAATGAAATTACGTCACTGGTGGTGTTGACGGAAAACTTAGAGATACCTCTAAGCAACATTGCCAATGGATGAGGCAAGCTGCTGAACCCAGGTGACATAGTCGTTAAAGGTTTCAATGGCAAAGAAGTTAATTCAGAGCGGATGTTACTCAATGACGCACGGCGTTCAGATTCGTTGTTCGATGGGGCAGAGATAGTTTGAGCAGCAACGGTTATCCTATTGACTTCTCCCTGAGGAGGCTCTTCCTCGTTACCTACATTCACCGCGGCGGGTTGATCAGTTTTGGGAGGAGCTTCGCCGGTTAGCAATTGAGTGACCTTATTAGACAATTCAGAAATAGTTTCAAGGAGCGTATTAGCTTGCTTCCTCTGAACGTCATTCACCTTTAGAGACAACAGATCATTAACTCTATTTGAAAAGTGATACAGCCTGCCTTGCACACGCTTAATTTGATTAGGAGATGGATCGTTTTCATCAAAAAAGCTGACTACCGATGCTAGCCCAGTAATATTCTCGACAATCGTGGAAAGAGAGTCATCAATTTCTTTCTCTCCCAAATTGGGGATGGAAATGGGCAAATCAAGGGACTCTCTAAGCTTGTTAGTGTCTATTGCAACCGTGC
Organism: Anabrus simplex; assembly: GCF_040414725.1. Classification (NCBI taxonomy): domain Eukaryota; kingdom Metazoa; phylum Arthropoda; class Insecta; order Orthoptera; family Tettigoniidae; genus Anabrus; species Anabrus simplex. Next base: position 503,340,525 of record NC_090267.1, read on the forward strand.
CTCCAGATTGAACGTTTCTGATAGATAACTCATATATCAACTCCTCTTTGCGCAAGTAGTTAAGGAGGAGAACATCGCGAGGGCCGGGCATGATGACAGAACAATTTTGAAAAACTCAAAAAATTCCAGCAACTGAGAAAATTGTTAGAGTTCGAATCAAAGCAATGTTTAGCCGTCAAAAGGGGCTCAATTGAGACCCATTCAACCACGCTCTGCTACCACTTGTTACGGAGATATCCGTGGTAGGTAGAGGTGAAAGAAGGTGCGGGTGTGAATGGGTTTCAAGCTACGAAATTAACGTGCAATGTAAAATTAATTTAAAATTTAACTAGGTTATATTTTCTTTTCAAAAACAAGAGGTAACAATCATAACAGGTACAGAGTAGCAAAAATGTAGGTACAATATTACTGGGTTCGGGCTCAGTGCCCTTACTTCATAACTCTTGGGCAATCGGCCCCGCCTTACTCCAAAAAAAATTTTAGCCAAGGGGCAGAAAACCCCATTCATGCCCAGGAGCACTGGCTCCAAACATTACACATAAAGCCTGCACGAGGCATACAGAAACAAATTTCAAAGAGCGATCCGCTCTCAAAATTGTAAGCCTATCACAAGGCCACATCAAACTCTACCTTCAAGCTGTCCTCTAAGGACGTATTTACAGGGGTAAAATACCCAAACTACGGAGGTCTATTACATAAAAAGAAGGTTGATTACATGACCTCTAAAATAACAATTTGAGAGGAGGCGAACTTGCACTCCTAATACACTTTGTTTTTAAAACCTAATCTGGCTCTGGGGCCACTAACGCAAGGGCTAATCCCATACTACAGAGGTGACTTAGAGAAGAACACTTTACATTACATAACCGAAGAATAGTTTGAGAAAATAAGTTCACCTCAAAACAAATGTGAGTGGGAGCTCGAGAGGGTTAGCACTCTCTATCCCAATATGTAGCTTTACAAGAAAAAGATGAAAAGAGTAATTACATTTTAGGAAAAGGTTACATGATGGAAATGCTTCGAACCCGCCGCGAGTGTTAAACTGCCGACCTAGCAAGAAAAGAAGTTATTAATAGGCCATTACCTGGTGTTGAACGGCTGAAGAAGAAAGAGGCGCTTCCCGCCTCCTGCTATGTACTTAATACACTGAAAGATGGAACAGAAGTGGCCCGGAGACCCCAAAATCAGCAGTTTATATACTCTCGCGGAAGTTTCTAGGCGTTAGGGGAAAGAAAACACCCTCCCACAAAATCTTTATTGGTTCGGGAAAAGAAACCCCTACATAGAGGAAAAAGAAACACATTATTGGTGGAAAATTAATTAAAGAAATTCGGGATTGGCTAGATCCAAACTAAGGGGAAAAAGAGGGGTATACAGCCAACTTAAACAATGACAGAAGGAAATTTAACAAAGAACAAACTCTTTAAATAAAAATTTCTCCAACAAAATAGTTCTTTGACTCCGCACTAGGTCGCACTATTGTTGATCTTCAGTAGTGTCCTCTAGAAGAGAAAGTTCACACTTCTTACTTCAAGCGAAACAAAAACACATCAAAAGTGACACAGTTCAAAAACTCAAAAATTTCCAGGTAGTGACATCTTCTGAGGAATTAGTAGATTAATAGTGTAGATAAAGTTCGGACTTCCTCCAGAAGAGGAGTTTCAACTGGCGCAACTTTTAAATAAACAGAGTAGAGGTGTACCGCCCGGTACAATAATAATAATAATAATAATAATAATAATAATAATAATAATAATAATAATAATAATAATAATAATAATAATAATAATAATTTTCTGGACCGTCATTAAATTGTGCGGGTCCTGGCCTGGTAATGACTACGAATACAGCTGTCGTCTTGATGGCCCCTAACCTCACTTTAAAGGACAATAGAGCGTCGCTAACCTCACTGCTGCCATCTTGACGGCGGTAAACCTCAAGGCTGCCACCTTATGCATGTTATAGTGCGGAATTTAAAATCTAACAACAGAACATTGCTAACCTCACTCTTGCCATCTTGATGGGCTTAAACCTTACTGTTGCTACCTTGGTTATACGCTTTTGTGTTAGTTTACTGTTAATCGCTAAGCTGTTCGAATCATCGAAGTAGAGAGTAACAAATGTCAAGTAGATTTAAAGAAGAATCTGTTAGCAGAAGATAAAAGTCCGTCATGGAAAAACCTATTTCTAGGTATATTTGCGAAGAGTGTGGAAAAGCATTTTCCCGAAGCTATCACAAGAGACGTCATGAGATATCATGTAGGACAATTTTTCAATGCAAACATTGTAGAAGAGAGTTCAAGAACGCATACAACGCTCAACGTCATGAAGCCGCGTGTAATGTAACTTCATCGGGAGCAAAATACAAAGACCTCGACCATATTCAAGCGAACACTGATTTATGTTTAAAAAGTACACCTCTGCGAGAGATTTTTAATTCTCCCTTGTTGTCTAGGCCTGCTACAAGTTCTGTTACTAAGCACAAACTTCAAGATAGAGGCAAGATCATGATTATGATAATAAGGATAATGATGTTGATCGAAACAGTAGTAAAGGGAAAGTAGAAGAAGAAGAAGAAGAAGAAAATCTTAATGTTTCATTGCCATTACAGCTTGATGATTTTACTTCATTTCCTAAGCCTACTACACGTTCTGTCGCAGTGCAAACATCTCAAGAAGAGATACAAGGTAAAGAAGGAGGAAATTTCAACGCTTCATCGCTATCGAAACAAGTTAAGTTTGTGCCTAGAAACGCTACTGCTGAAGCACGTATTACATCTAAACAAGTCCCTATACATCAACTGTCTACATATAGACTCAAAGTTCACAACAAGCCTCTGTTACCCTATGTAGATATAAGATACTGTAAAGACCCCAACGTACTCGTAAAACGTTTACAACTGCTAAGAGCCTATCATGATGCTGGTTACACACAGTACAAAAAATATATTTTTGAAATAGAGCATGAATTACGTCGTGTAGGTATTATTAAGTAAGCGCTTACCCTCACCTAAGTCATCTATCTGTAGTATATAGTCGATCGAGTAGCTATATTCGTATAGATTATTTCCCAACATTCTCCCTTCCTTAGGGTGTTAACTCCGCCTCTAGTTGTAGAGCCGGTCTCTGTAGATTAAAGATGGCGGATGACAGCTGACGAAATTGCCCGCATGATAGTGCTCTATTGATTAAAGATGGTGGATGACAGCTGTCAAAAAGCAAAAAAAGAGCACATAGAATTTTTCAAATTGCCCCCACCACATTTCAAAGGTATCTAGCTAAAGATGGCAGCACGGTGCTCTCTTGATTAAAGATGGCGGATGACAGCTAACAGAACTTTTCAAATTGCCCGCTACTACATGTCATAAAGAGGGCAGCACGGTGCTCTGTAGATTAAAGATGGCGGATGACAGCTGACGAAATTGCCCGCATGATAGCAGCACAGTGCTCTATTGATTAAAGATGGTGGATGACAGCTGTCAAAAAGCACGTGGCTTGGTTTCCAAACAAGAGCACATAGATTTTTCAAATTGCCGCCACCACATTTCAAAGGTATCTAGCTAAAGAGTGCAGCACTGAGGTTTGTGATGCAAGATGGCGGATGACAGCTGTCAGAAAAAAGCACGTGAGTTTGTTTCCAAACAAGAGCACGTGGAATTTGCCACCGCCACAAAGAGGGCAGCACGGTGCTCTCTTGATTAAAGATGGCTGCTGTCACGTGGAATTCAAAGGTATCTAGCTAAAGAGGGCAGCACGGTGCTCTCTGGATTAAAGATGGCTGCTGTCAAAAAGCATTTTCCAAATTATCCGCCACCACATTTCAGCTAAAGAGGGCAGCACTGTGTTCTATAGATTAAAGATGGCGGATGGCAGCTGTCAAAAAACCACGTGGATTTGTTTACCGATTCAAACCTGGCGCTAGTGGGGTTAAGTTGGTAGCACTAAGGTTTAGACCCGCCAAGATGGCAGCACTGCCGATGACTGGTGACGAATTCGCAACTACTGCGATAAAGAGGGCAGCACGGTGCTCTGTAGTTTAAAGATGGCGGATGACAGCTGTCAAAAAGCACGTGGATTTGTTTACAAATTCAAATCTCGCGCTAGTTAGGTTAAGTTTCTACTACTGAGGTTTAGGCCCCTTTAAGATGGGAGTACTGAGGTTAGCGATGCGTTGTTGTCTGTCAAAAAGCACGTATCTGTCAAAAAACACGTGGGTTTGTTTACTAATTCAAATTTCGCTCTAGTTAGGTTAAGTTGGTACCACTGAGGTTTAGGCCTGTCAAGATGGCAGCAGTGAGGTTAGCGATGCGTTGTTGTCGATGACAGCTGTCAAAAAGCACGTGGCTTAGTTTACAAATTCAAATTTCCCGCCAAAATGCAAATTTCCCGCGGTAGGTGGAGGCCTCTGGGAGGGAGCCGGAGGAGGAGGTGGCGGCAGAATCCGCCTATTATACTACTAGCAACTACTCCAGGTTATTAGGGGTTTTCTGCCCTTTTATAAATATGTGGTTGTGAGCTGAGAGCTCAGGAATTGTAAAAAGTGCGGCTTGAAGCCCAGATCATTAAAGTGTCTCTAAATCTTGGCTTTCCTGGTCTTGTACCTGATTTGTTAACTTGTTGTTATTCGTTGAATGTTCAAATTCTATGTCAAAATTGTTAAGCTTTGCTTTTTTTGAAAATATAACCTTTAATTAAATTTTAATCAATATCTCAGCTTTGCAGTTACATCCATTCCAGCCCGCACATTCTTTCACCTCTGCATTCCACGGGTAACCCTCGTACGGGTACTCTCGTTATAATAATAATAATAATAATAATAATAATAATAATAATAATAATAATAACTAGAAGACCCTTGCTGCTCCGCGGCATTCGTTATAAATAGGTCAGATAACTCGTCTCGATATGCCTGTAGTAGTCATACTGTTTTTGCCTACCCGTTTCAATGGTTTTGTGAACATTTAATAAGTAGCGCGTCGCAGTTCGTCCATCATGTTGTCTGCTTGGTAAAAATCTATCCATAGATTCGCTCCTTTATCCTGCAGTTCTTGATGTAAAGCTTGGTATTGTGTCGTAAGTTAGAAGGCAATGGTATTTTTAATATCAGTTCTTCCATACAGAACGGTTGTCATCTGAGTTAATAGGTTAGTCTCGAAGGAGCGTTTTTAACAGGCAGAAAACGTTTGAAGTTCCTTCGATCGGTGTTCCCAGATAATGTCTAAGATATATAGCCTATATAATGACGGTGTCTGTTTGAAGGTAGACGTTTTTCTCTTAGCGGCCTGTACGTTATTAGGAACGCTCTGCCATCTGTTGGATACGTTTGGAAGCTGGGAAAGGTTAGATAATCAAAATGTTTCGCAGTATTCTTCCGTGATCAAAGAAGTGTATATTGTGTGGCTTGACAGATAGTAATCAAAGATGGCTGCAAGCGATGACATTTCTAAGGATGAAAATCACATTATATCAGAATATTAATGAAAGTGTTGGACGCTTAGCAGCCTGCTAAGTACAGAATGTATTGCGGGTTAGGTTAAGCCTTCACCTACAATTATTGAAGTGATCATTAAGTGATTTGATTTCATGATTGCCCAAAGTTGGCTGAACTTGTTGTCAGTAGGCCAGCGCTTCAACCGTCTGAGCCACTCAGCCCGGTGAACCTTATTTTCATAAATGAGTATCACGAGTAACGGATTTGGCTGTGTGATACAAAATAACAGTTTATAGTCTGGAATGAATATTGACTGATTGCTTTCACACTAATGCTCGTAATTTTGATGAGGGCGATTTAACTTCCTTTGTGCGTCAAATCGTTGACCACGGTAGTAGCTTCCTAAGTCGTAAGGGGAGTTGACGGCAATCTGTTCGTTTATAAATGGAGAAGTACGCATCACATCGTAAATTTTACGAACTTTCGTATAACTGAAAAGTTCGACTTTTTATAGAATAGTATGCAAATTATTATTGTGATATATGATCATGATTCAGCGAGGCTTACAGTTCAAATTGGACCTTCTTACATGGATTCTGTATCCTGAGGTATGAACAGGATATTTTGCCACAATGTCATTCTGAGAGCCGACGTCATGTTGCGGTCGGTGTTCGGGGAGGGTATTGCAAAAGACACCGTGAAAATCAGTGTACAAATTGCTCGCGATGTACAAAGTTTCGAGTGGGATATTTCTGTGGGCCTTTCTCAAGCAGGAGAGAGGCATTGCACCAGGAAGAGGATAGTATTTTGCTGCATACACGCTGCTTGGGAGAGGCGAAATACGTCGTAGTGCAGTTGGTGTCCAAAAGGGGGAAGCATTGCACTAAATATGGTGAAAATAACTGCAGATTGCTCCTAATTGAAGAAATAGCCACTGCCATCGTGATGTACAGGCCGTACTGTAGCAAGTGCGGGAAAGCAATCAGGTGATCGTTAGGGGGAAGTTTAGCACGTGAGTTAGTTGAGTTACATGTCAATTCTTCGCTGTTTTTTATTGAAATTTTTAACATTGGCCGCATCTTTACTCAGATATATATCAGACGGAGTCTTTATCGACTGCATTATTTAGTGAAAAGTCTTCAATTAGTGAAGAAAACTTAGTATCAGCGTGTATTCGTGCGCGGCTATAGGTTAAGAATATCGCTCTGCAGTGTTTTAATTTAGTAGTTTATTTGTGTAATGTTACATCCATAGTGTAAAATGAATTGAGTTAGTGCGTTCAGCGTTTTATTATCGACCACGATGTGTATATAATTGAATTAATGTTATCAGTGAGCTAAATCACCATGCTGAGAGTTGCTGTGTGCCTGGCTGCAAAGCCAATTATAAACAACGAGAGTATACTCCAGTATTTGTGTTTCCTGCTGATGAAGAAAGAGTTAGGTTGGGAAGAAGGCTATTTGAAGGGAGAAATTAATAGTTGATCACCACACAGTTGTGTGTAGCAACCACCAGTGGCGGTGGGCCATTAGGGGCACAGGGGCACGTGCCCTGTCAAGTTTTTGCACTCAGAATTTCAGAAAAGTATTTATAATGTAGTTGGGCTACAGCCGAACAACATAATTATTTCTATAAATATTATCACGACAAAATGTTATATTCTTAACTGGATTACGGATTTTGGTAGGTAGGTCTTTAAGCACGAAGAGAGGATACCTTTTGTATTTAAAGAGACAAGTTGTTGCGGTCAGCGCGACAATGAATACAGGAGCCTTGCGAGGCGAGTGGCAGGCGGATTGTACAGCTCTGAGCACTAGACCGTCTCGTGCCCAAACGATGCGCCTGCGCATTAGAACACAGTATTTGAAGATGGTGAACGTCCATGACAGCTGTGGGCTTGTGAGGGTGAGCCGGCGACGGGGGATGCTTCAGGTTGGGCACTCAGATCCTTGAGGACTTCTGCAGCGCATGCGCATAGAGCAAATAAGAGATCACGAGAAATAACCACGCTTTACAAACATCAGTGTAGCCAATTCACCAATTCTGTAACTAAAGTAAATCTAATAATATTTTAGCCTTGTTTATTAAAAAATGCGTTCATATCACTCCTGCAGGGATATAGTTGTTTTCAGATGTTTGAATTATTAAAATAAGTTAACTTAAATGATGTTACCGTGTTTCGATATCTGATATAAGTTATATCAGATAACCAAGTGACCGATAATTAGCAACAGTAACATTTTGTTCCGGCACTTACACGCGTTCTCTCTTGCTCGAGGTGCTACTGATAAGTTAGTTACAATGACACTGGGTGTGACGTGAATTCTCTTCAGTGTTATATTTTGTGTATTTGTTCGCTTGCTTATTGCAAAATGAATAAAGTCAATGAGTTAATTGGCCAGTGTCCAGTATTCGTGAGATAGTAGATTTGAACCCCACTATCGGCAGCCCAGAAAATAGTTTTCCGTGGTTTCCCATTTTCACACCAGGCAAATGCTGGGGCTGTACCTTAATTAAGGCCACGGCCGATTCCTTCCCACTCCTAGCCCTATCCTGTCCCATCGTCGCCATAAGACCTATCTGAGTCGGTGCGACGTAAAGCAACTAGCAATGAGTTAATTGAAAAGCAATTAAATTTTGAGACCAGAGTTCGTGCCAAGAGTTTAGGACCACCGCGACCTGATACGATTATTGTGCAGCAGACGGAAGGAAAAAACAGGAATTTCAACAGAAAATTTAATAGTGGTATGTATGCTAAAGCGAAATGGTTATGTGGATGCGAAGAGAGAAATTCATTTTTTTGCTTTCCTTGCATTCTATTCGGTGGTGACGGTGCCTGGTGTGAAAATGGGAAACCACGGAAAACCATCTTCAGGGCTGTCGACTGTGGGGTTCGAACCTACTGCCTCCCGAATACTGGATACTGGCCGCTCTTAAGCGACTGCAGCTATCGAGCTCGGTATGTGTGTGGTGACGATGCGTGGAGCACAACAGGTGTCAAAGATTTGAACGAAAAACTGAAAAAACACAGCGAATCGAAAAAACATTTTAACAACGAAATGGATCTCGCAGTTTTAGGTGAGCTGGACATAATAATGCAACTTGATAGTGGGTACAGACTTTCACTTCGTAAACAGCATGAACAAGTCGACAAAAATAGATATATTTTATCTCGTCTGATTGATTGTGTGAAATTCTGCGGTGTGTTTGAAGTTGCGCTCCGCGGCCATGATAAATCAACCGATTCAAACAATCCTGGAATATTTCGCGGTTTAGTTGACTTTGTAGGTAGCTTGGATATCGCAATGAAAGAACATTTAGAATCTGCAACCGTTTTTAAGGGTACGTCGAAGACGATACAGAACGATATACTAGATGCTATGCTCGAAGTAAGTCATACTTTTATAATGAAATAAATTAGTGCTGCTAATTACTTAGCCATCCAAGCAGATGAAACAACCGACAATGCAACGAAAATGCAGGTGGTGCTTATATTTCGCTATCATATAAATGGCGAAATACATGAGCGGTTTTGGGGTTTCTTTCTGGCATCCAGTCATACAGCTGAAGGTATAAGCTCTGTGATTTTTAGTGAACTCAGTAAGTTGGGTATTGACAAAACCCCTGAAAAACTAATTTTTCAAACATTTGACGGGGCCAGTGTAATGAGTGGTGCGCAGACTGGTGTACAAGCACGCATAAAGGAAGTATATAATGAAGCTAATTTTGTTCATTGTTATGCTCATGTAGGAAATTTGATTATGCAGAAAGAAGTGAAGATATTTTTCAGTGATATTCAGGGAATTTCCTCCTTTTTCAGTCGCTCTAGTAAACGCACCGAACTACTAGATACAGTTGTAATGCGCCGTTTGCCGAAAGCAGCTCGAATGCGTTGGAACTTTCAGACCGCATTGTCAATACAGTGTTTGAAAACAGAGATGTCCTGATTGAGTGCTTCCAAACAATATGCGAAATTGAGACAGATCAAAACACTGTAGGACAAGTTTCTGGATTTATCAGATTACTGAACGACGCTGACTTCATATATTGGCTGAATTTCTTCCATAGAGTGATGCCTCATGTTGATATAATGTTTTCCCAAATTCAGATGCGTAATGTTGACTCTGTCTTGGTATCTGAATTCCTAGCGAATTTTCTTCGTAACATCAGAAGCATTCGCTCTGATTTAGAGGAAACTGATGACTACGAAGCTCCAGTTCCTCTTAAGCGGCAGCGAACTTTCCAGCAACGAAAACGAATCGGTGCTTTGGAAACATGTGATACTATTTTACTACTTGCAGAAGAAAGATTTCGTTTCACAGGCCATTTATCAGCTGCCAACCTTTTCCGGGTATAAATTTTTGGAGAATTTTGTACTCGCTTTACGGAAAAAGATTTCGCGTCAACCGTAAACACGTACCCGAAAGTGAACAAAGCCAGGTTCAGGACCGAACTTGAAGTGTTATATTCCAGGGTAGACGTGCGAGCGGCAGATGGTGCTGCGGCGCTTTTGCAACTTTTCCTGCACAACAATGTGCAAGACACGTTCAATGAATGCGTTAGGTTACTGAGCATCATTGTTACAATCCCGATGTCGACAGTGGAAAGTGAAAGGTGTTTCTCTACTCTAAATCGAATAAAGACCTTCTTGAGGAATACGATGAGCCAAGACAGACTAACGGCCCTGGTGATGCTTTCAATTGAAAGTACAATGGTACGTTCGATTCCCGACTTCAACCAGCGAGTTATCGAAGTATTTACTCAAGCAAATGATCGAAGAATGGACTTCATCTATAAATAAGAATGTGGGTGTATTCATTATTACTTGACTTGTAGGGGAACAGGTTATAAATGAAATGTGGATCAGGTTATCCCTGGCCATTTAGCTCAGTGAAATAACACTTGACCGAAAATGTCACGTGTTCGTCTCCCGGTTCCTTTGACCCGACCTTTCACTGTCTTTTTCCTTGGTGTTGATATCTAACTGGCACCAACTGTAAACGGGATAAGCTGATCTACAAGTCAGTTGTTAGTGTATTTATTCACATGCGCGTTAGTGTTATATTTTGCAACTGATACCTTGAGTTTCTACTTGACTGTCCATATTATTTTATAAGTTGTGCCCCGCCGGATAATTTGGCCACGGGCCGCCACTGGCAACCACTTTCCTGAAGACTAAATCCTGAGGAAATAAGAGTGTCTCGTCCAGATGGAGGGTAAAATTTTCTTATTATGTCAAAAAATGGGTATCATTAGATATATTTTATGTAATCAGATTTACGGCTTATTTGAATAAGGTATATTTGAAAATTTCAAGTCCAAATTGTGCATGAAAATAATTGTTTAGGCATTGTATATTGTATATCCCGGGCTAGTGCGGAAGAGCGCGTGGTTAACGTTCGGGAATCATATGGGCAGATCTAATTAATCTAACCTCTCCATGAGGTGAATACCATAAGTAGATTAATAGGAATACTGGTACATAAATCTCGTGAATAAGAGAAAGAAATCGGGTAAAATGGATTTATTAAACTAAGACATTAATATCATTAACACTAATAACACGAAATAATGCATGAAGCCTCATAGCCAATAAAATAAAGAAAAATGTGCCACGCACATGTCCATATCATTTACCACAAAGATTAATACAAACGGGCCACGGCCCGTATAAAGAAACATACGACTTGGGAGTGACTTCGGATGATTATATTATGAAAATTAGTTCGACGCAAACTTTGTTTTTATGCCCTAATCACGTTGGGATTCGCTTGGAATAGTGTCTTTACATGCCCGCGGTAGATTGTTAATCACACTAGCATTTGATCCATTATATACATATTTACATTCTTAATAATGAAAACAATTCAATTGCAACGCTACTCCTGCGCTGCAAACTTATTTCTACACAGGCTCTAATGTGCAACCGCCCACACGGTAATTGAATGGCATAAAATGCCAGCGTCCTCTATTTAGCTATGAAGCTAATTAAACAAACAAAAATTATGTAATTCAACGCTGATTACACCGACACATATAACAAAGAAAGAAACAATACTAAAATCAGCCATCAAATCTCACAAAATAACAAATCAAACCACGAAGGCGGGAACAAACATATAAATAAAATAGCACGTATGGGACCTGTAAATAAAACTTAATATATGCACATATTCTCCACATGTCGTCACTGGGATCTCCCACAGCAGGCATAGGCATGGCTTGCATCTGGACGTAATATTCAAGGCATATCTATTCCTGGACACCTTCACTCTCACCATCAGCTGAGACCTGTAAACATTCCCTAGTTGTCAAGGGGAACACAAATAACGATCCAGACGACACTCGACTATGAACTGCCCTTGGGCTGGTGCATTCAACTTCGCAGGAAGGGGAGCTTGTCGCTACCTGCTAGCCTTCACTCGGAGACAAGGATTATTCCTCAACACTTGCAGTTCCATTACTGCTCCTTTCATAAATTCTCAATTCTCTAACACAACCAATCGCACATCAATAAGGGCTTCATCCTCTCTCATTTGAGCATACGCATCAGTTTCCATAAATCCTGAGACTAACTCGGGCCATTCACTTGGCGATACTCGGGTTCTCGACCCTCCTCAGGTCATAACCTCAGTCTAGCATCCCCTAAATTATACATAACTGCACTCATGACTTGCCGCCCTATACTAACCAGCCCCTAGGTTAGAATACATCTATCATTGCGAGCTCTTCTGGCGTCTTATACGTCCAGTCAGCTGGTCGTCAAACTCGTCTGTCCCGCTTTCCTTGCGTAATAAAGACTAACTAGACAACGTTGAGTTTCTCCTTGATTCTGCTTCAAGATTACACCTGAAAGTCCCATGCATCTCCCACACGTAACTACTGCCGTGTAGCCTATGTTAAGCTATGACCAGAACTTGCATATTTACCACACAATGGAATACACTAAAACAACAAAACGCTAAAAAATCTCCACTGGCATGCCGTTAAATCCATCTAACTGAAAAAGTGCCAAAGAAATATCATAAGCATGCTACAGCTCAGGACGCATTAAAATTTAAATTGAATTGAAAGGAAATCTGTGTCGTCTGGCTGAAAATTAACTTTAAGGTAATTATTTACAATAGATCTGAACTAGTGTGTAACCATCACCCCAGGCATGCTAATATATTGACATAAAAACTTAGCTCGCGTCGGACTCAGCACTCGTGATGATCACATGGCCACAGCGTCGCCACGAACTTAGGCCATCATCACGTCACTCTTCAAGATGCAGGAAGTCACTCCATCGACCCTTGGCACTGCCTCCATGGTTCCGGGTTGGTGATGCTCGTGCAAAACAGTTGATTTAGGCACTCCTTCTTCACCGCTCGTAACACACGTGTGCAAGATCGCGCCCTTAACGCTTTGCCGTTAATTGACTACAGCCTGTAGGCGAAAATTAGTCCGTTTCGCTCACCATTAATTTGAGGGTACCTCGGCCTGACGCAATCAGTCCTTCTCGCGGCACCACAACATATCCGTATACGAATGTTCTCGCTACCGCGGACGCGAACCGTTATAGTCATTTGATTACACTGGGGTTATAGGCGGCGGCGAATAATACCGTTCATTTACCTTTCTTTTAGCATCAGATATATCACGCGCCAAATCCGCAGTTGGCGTCACTAACACTCCCGAATCGGATTATAAACACTGCACATACATTGTGCAACAGTTAATCACAGTTATAATTTTACCCATCATGGATATGTATCACTAACTCAGTTCACAAGACATCAGAACAGATCGTCCTTTGCTTATTATGATCTCGGCGAGCGATCGAACAACCAGCACGAGATTTAGATTAAGAGTGACGAGTGAGAAGTGAGAAGTGAGGGACGCTCCCCCTCTCCTCGGGCTTATAAAGACCCGTACACTTTCATTCAAACATGGGGAGCCCCCTTTGAAGAACACAATGCCAGTTTGAATTAGAAGTCGTTGATAGTGTGAAATATACACATTACCATTAAGTACGGGCATTAGGAAAATTACATCTGTCTTTCTGGACACATCAGAACTGTGCAATATTGGCGCAATGACGGATTATTTTCATAAGTTCGTTGTATGAAGCTATGTACTGGGTGGTCACTTGTATAAGCGCAGTCCGGTATCCAACCGTCTTCCAACCGACTCCCACACAAAGCCATGTTGCTCAATAAGCCCACAGTGTTATGCAATAATTAAAATTATGTATTATGTATTACCACAACAGTTAATGTATTGTACCCGTTAGCCTAGGCAACAGTCGCAGAGCACTGAGACACCTCAGGAGAGTGCTCAGTTTGCAAATAGGATGCCTGAGTGAAATAACAAAGGATGTGGCATGCATGGGAAAAATTATTGATATTGTGGCAAGTAATAAAGAAAATACTGAGCAAAATTCATATATGGCATGGCTTATTAACATAAAAGTCTCATATTGTCATCCTTTTAACTATGATTATGGAAATGATCGCTAATAAAAATTAAATGCTGCTCTTGACGTACAAAAGAATAAGTCAAATAGGATGGTACATGAATCTTTGACCTATCTCGCCCTAACAAAGCAAAGTTGCAGATTGAATTTTTATTATTATTAAAGTTAACAGTTTTATTTAACTAACTGTAAAGATCTGGGTTCTGATGATCCAATCTGAAATATTAGAAGAGAAAAAGAAATATTAAATTCTGTACGACAATTATATCAAATTCTCAATTATTTACTCAAAGTTTGAATTTACCGTTACTGACTTTACACATAATTTGATACGATAATTTTCCCTTAAACTTAGTCGACGCAATGAAATAATTATCTATTCATTTTCCAGTTCCTTTCTGGATGAACTAAATTCAATAAATACATTAAAGTCTGTAAATATCACTTCAAATGGTCTGTCTAACTCAAAATCTAATTCCATATAACGCCATATCATAATAATTAGATGCTAAAAAATAAAAGAAAATGACACTGCCAACGCAGCAAGATAATATCTGAGACAATATATAAATATAAGATGAACTCAAGCTATCGTAAACCATGATTACGTCACCATAATATCTACAAAATATACTACAATATTTACACATTTGTTAACACGGAAGATGATCGTAACGTCCGAATACAGTCGCATATTCCTAGCTTTGTAAACTGAACATCTATGTCTCTAAAATCTAGGTAGATGACCCGGATGAAAGTCCTCGAATATTCGGGAATGGTCTCAAAGTATGTTCCAGAACCAACGTAAATCAATATGAAAAATTAAAGCGACAATAAACTCCAGAACATTCGGAATATAATATAATTAGACACAACTAACCGAAGACGTAGTCAAAATACACTGACTGACAGAGCAAATGCAACACCAAGAAGGAGTGGTCAGAACTTTATGCCAATTGCAGGGTAGACTGACTGATGTGAAATGCGCCGCTGTGCTGCGCACGTAACGAACGATAAATGGGACACGGCGTTGGCGAATGGCCCACTTCGTACCGTGATTTCTCAGCCGACAGTCATTGTAGAACGTGTTGTCGTGTGTCACAGGACACGTGTATAGCTAAGAATGCCAGGCCGCCGTCAACGGAGGCATTTCCAGCAGACAGACGACTTTACGAGGGGTATGGTGATCGGGCTGAGAAGGGCAGGTTGGTCGCTTCGTCAAATCGCAGCCGATACCCATAGGGATGTGTCAACGGTGCAGCGCCTGTGGCGAAGATGGTTGGCGCAGGGACATGTGGCACGTGCGAGGGGTCCAGGCGCAGCCCGAGTGACGTCAGCACGCGAGGATCGGCGCATCCGCCGCCAAGCGGTGGCAGCCCCGCACGCCACGTCAACCGCCATTCTTCAGCATGTGCAAGACACCCTGGCTGTTCCAATATCAACCAGAACAATTTCCCGTCGATTGGTTGAAGGAGGCCTGCACTCCCGGCGTCCGCTCAGAAGACTACCATTGACTCCACAGCATAGACGTGCACGCCTGGCATGGTGCCGGGCTAGAGCGACTTGCATGAGGGAATGGAGGAACGTCGTGTTCTCCGATGAGTCACGCTTCTGTTCTGTCAGTGATAGTCACCGCAGACGAGTGTGGCGTCGGCGTGGAGAAAGGTCAAATCCGGCAGTAACTGTGGAGCGCCCTACCGCTAGACAACGCGGCATCATGGTTTGGGGCGCTATTGCGTATGATTCCACGTCACCTCTAGTGCGTATTCAAGGCACGTTAAATGCCCACCGCTACATGCAGCATGTGCTGCGGCCGGTGGCACTCCCGTACCTTCAGGGGCTGCCCAATGCTCTGTTTCAGCAGGATAATGCCCGCCCACACACTGCTCGCAGGCTCTACGAGGTGTACAGATGCTTCCGTGGCCAGCGTACTCTCCGGATCTCTCACCAATCGAACACGTGTGGGATCTCATTGGACGCCGTTTGCAAACTTTGCCCCAGCCTCGTACGGACGACCAACTGTGGCAAGTGGTTGACAGAGAATGGAGAACCATTCCTCAGGACACCATCCGCACTCTTATTGACTCTGTACCTCGACGTGTTTCTGCGTGCATCGCCGCTCGCGGTGGTCCTATATCCTACTGAGTCGATGCCGTGCGCATTGTGTAACCTGCATATCGGTTTGAAATAAACATCAATTATTCATCCGTGCCGTCTCTGTTTTTTCCCCAACTTTCATCCCTTTCGAACCACTCCTCCTTGGTGTTACATTGTCACTGTCAGTCAGTGTATACGCATACTATAATTATGCAAAATCACGCAAATATCCAAAATATCGCAATACATAACTGCCATTTGCATCAATAATTATCTCCGATAACCATGGCGTGACTTTACTCTCTAAGAAATACATCCATTATGCACTATAATTCATTCTCTCTCGAAGACACAGGACTACCACGTTAATAATCGCGAAATATGCTATAATGTCCCATGTAACACAGCAACACATTTGTGATCCGCCCCGGGATGTCACAAATTCATAAGAATAGTATCACGCAACAAGTCCTACGCGAATACAACATATTTGAATTCTCGAAGATTCAATCCATCACCGATTCTCGTGTCTCGGCTTAATTATCTCCCCTCTGCATTCACGTTAACGGGTTTTGAATCAAAGGAATGGAATCATTTCGAAGACTTAAATTTTAAGATCACACTCAATTTATATTCAAACATACACTATTTGAAATTACAATCCGATTCAGTGAGACGACTGTACATCCGAGGAGAAAATCTAAGATACGCAGACGGAGATCCTGACACAATTCTCCAGAAGTTATGCCTACATTGAATTTATATTAATCATAAGAATCATTAACAACTGATTCGCCGAACATAATTCAAAAAACACATATATCATTCAATATTAAATCAAGTCTATCTAACGGAAACAAAGTATGTGATGATCATATGCTGATACTACTACGTGACAAAATACTATCACCACACAACTATACCAAAATGCAAGACCATTTAGCAATTTTAACTACTTAACTATTCCACTACAGAACAGATATTTATTAGACTTTTGTGTCGACTGAGCTTTTCGATGTCTTCGTGATGCAGGACGGCTGGTTGTCTTCAATGGTACAATTACATGTGACTTCCCCTTAACCCATCGCTGTCAGCTGCGGTCTCAGGGTTTAGCCCCCATAGCAGCACTAGCACACGCGGTACTAGGTAACGTCTCCATGTTGAATTTGTAGTTGTCCTCTTCTTGATTTAGAGCTGAAACTTGCACAATAGAATTTAAAAAAAAGGTCAAACCACCGATTCCAGAAAAAATTGTCAAAAATACGTACTGAAGTAATCTCGATTAAACTTGACGTCTGTTATTTTATGCACGTTATCAACCATAATATCCCAAGTGATATGTCTGCGGGGCACATAGTTACTCAGAAGCAAAGTCATGTCATTATTATTATTATTATTATTAAAATTATTATTATTATTATTATTATTATCTATAAATGTATTTTACTGTAAAGCGGGGATAGAGAGTGCTTTAACCTCTCGAACTCCCCTTCATTTTGAAATTGAGGTGATTACGTTTTCAAAACCGTTTCTTCTCTTCCTTAAAATATTAAAGTTTTCTCCTCCTTAGCTTGGGATTAGCCCCTGTGTTTCGGCCTAGAGCCACTTAGGTTTTAAAAGTGTATTTAGGAGTGCAAGTTCACGCCTCCAATCCCTTCTGTACTTTGGGTCAGTAACTTAACCTGATATTTTGTTTTTCTTCTTGTAAAGGTCCAGTAGATTGGGTACGAGGTACCCCTGTGCCATTATATGTGTGCCTTGAGGGCAGTTAGTGTAAAGTCAGTTTATGGCCTCTTAAATAGGCTTGAAGACTTTGAGAGCGCATCTGGTTTTTCTTGTGTGTGAAAGGTGCCTCTGGGAGGCTTGAGTTAAAAGTTGGGAGCAAGGGCTCCATGCAATTAGGGGTTTTCTGCACTTTAGCAATTGTGGTGGAGAGCTGAGAGCTCAGAAATTAATCTTGGGGCTCGAAGCCCAAATCTTGTAACGAACTGTAATTTGTTAAGTTGTTGATCTGCTACTTGGTACCTGTTATACTCTGTTATTTGTTGATTTTGAAAAGAAAATATAACCTTTGTTAAAGTTTTAAATTAACTTTAATTTTGTAGTTGAAACCTATTTCAGCCCGCACCTTCTTTCACCTCTGCTGATCCACTAAAACACGCTAACAATTATTATTATTATTATTATTATTATCTGAATACGTATTGTCTTTCCAGCACGCTATTTAATAACACTAGTCGTTTGCCAAGTTGGACATAGCCGGTGAAAACGTCTTCAAGTTTCTCGTACATTCGCTAGGCACGTTTCTACTGTATTTCTTTCAGTTTTCTTTCTTCGCTCACAAACAGGTTTATTCCTCAGCCGCCGACACCAGTATGAAGCCTTATGGCTTAAACTATGACCAAACAAATAATTAAAAGAGTACTAAGTCTTCAGGTGAAATCCATATGAATGCAAAGAACACTAACTCAAAGATATACCACTCGGACTCTTAAAGTCGTGCCATCAGGCCTATCGAAACTGTCACAGTATATTATTTCATTATCTCGAAAATCTTCAAGTACTGTACTTCCGTGGGGACATTAGAGAACAATATGATACGCTGCGGGCGGAGCGCGCAGCAAACTGCTAATAAAATGCCTCCTCTGATTTTCAGACCATGGTACTCCTGTGGGAAGAAACAGTTACCGTATTTCATTTGAACAGCATCACACAATTCTGTTCTGTAACCTAGTTGCAGTTCTCGTTTATAACACCCCTGTTTTATATAAATGTATTCTTGTACGTCGAGCTGAGCAACAGTTCAAGTCCACGACGGACATTCTACACCACTTCCACTTGTATTATACCGTCATTTCAAAGCTGCAATAATTTCTCTTATTACTTTATCACTGTCCGCCTCTGTGGTGTAGTGGGTAGTGTGATTAGCTGAATGATGGATTGAACAGTCGCTTCTTCCGATTGTACTTGCAATTTCGGAATATGACTTTTGCTTAAAATATTGCGAGACAATATTTCTTCCCTCCACGATCGGTTCCTGCCCACTGCGGCCCTTTCTTCTGTTCCATAGAACGCATGTCTTGAAATCAATACTTCAGGGTAAACCACACGACTACACAACGTTCCTTGCACTACGAGGTCGGATGAGCTGGTGTTCTGGTTATAACTAGTGTGGTTTATCAATACTTTGTTCCCGGTTGAATGCTGTAAGAATTAGAACATCTGTGGCTGATGTACCACTCTCTACACACTCTCCAAACTCCTGCTCAAAGTCCGGACCTAAATCCAATCGAGCACCTGTGGAGCGAACTTAGAGAACACGAAATAATGTCTGTTACGGAACTCTCAATGTATTACGTCAGAGACTACAAGAAGATTGGTCCATTCCATACCAAAGAGGTTGAGAGAGGTGATACATATCAGGGGGTCAATGAGACTGTATCACGATTGACCTATCTAAGGCTTTTGAATGGGCAGATCATGGGAGACAACTGGAAAAAATAAGTGCAATTGGACTTGACAAAAGAGTGACTGAATGGATGGCTATGTTCCTAGAAAACAGAACTCAGAAAATTAGATTAGGCGAAGCCTTATATGTCCCTGTAATAATTAAGAGGGGAATTCCTCAAGGCAGTATTATTGGACCTTTCTGTTTTATTTTATATATCAATGATGTGTGTAAAGAAGTGGAATCAGAGATAAGGCATTTTGCAAATGATGTTATTCTGTACAGAGTAATATATAAGTTACAAGATTGTGAACAACTAATGTTGTGAGATGGACAGTAGGCAATGGTATGATGATAAACGGGGTTAAAAGTCAGGTTGTGAGATTCACAAATAGGAAAAGTCCTCTCAGTTTTCATTACTGCGTTGATGAGGTGAAAGTTCTCTTTGGGAATCATTGTAAATACCTAGGTCTTAATATAAGGAAAGATCTTCATTGGAGTAATCACATAAATATGATTGTATATAAATGGTACAGATCTCTGCACGTGGTTATGAGGGTATTTAGGGGTTGTAGTAAGGATGTAAAGGAGAGGGCATATAAGTCCCTGGTAAGACCCCAACTGAAGTATGGTTCCAGTGTATGGGATCCTCGCCAGGAGTAATTGATTCAAGAACTGAAAAAATCCAAAGAAAAGCAAACTCGATTTGTTCTGGGTGATTTTCGACAAAAGAGTAGCGTTACAAAAATTTTGCAAAGTTTGGGCTGGGAAGACTTGGGAGAAAGGAGACGAGCTGCTCTACTAAGTGGTGCACCTACTAATAACACCAACCGGAAATATATTGAAAATGTGGAAGCCTTTTGGAGGGTACTCGAAGAGACAATGGACCGCATCCCAAAGCATCACATAACTATTTTAATGGGATAATTTAACGCCCAGATTGGCAAAGAGAGAACATTCAAGAAAATAGTTTTAGAATACCCAGCCCACAAGAGGACCAACATGATGGAAAGAGGCTGCTTGACCTATGCAGAAATTAAAACGTAGTCCTCGAACCTACAGCTTTCAAACGCCTTCCTAGAAAAGCCATGACTTGGAGATGACCTAACCCAATGCTCAGGGAATTCCAAATGGACCATGTAGCCAGCAGTATAAGGAACAGCAAGAAAGTGCTAAATGACAAAGTACTGAGAAGTGCAAACATAAATTCAGTCCACTATCTTTCTTTGATCAAAACCAATCACATCCCTATTAAAAGAAGCAAAAAAAAAAAAAAAAAACACTGGATCAAGTCGCAAATTCCAAGGTTCAATCCAGCCAGTGTGAAACATAACAATAACTTCAACGATCCTCTGGCTGAAAACAAGGACAAAAATGATTGGCCCCACTACAGATGGCACAAAGAGATGCAACGAAAACCACCATCCCGGCAGTCAGATGGAACAAACATCCATGGTGGAAAACTACTTGTGACAAAGCAACAGAACAGAGAAAGCAAGCATGGACAAAATGGAACCGTAACAAAAATCTGGTTAACGATAAAACTTCTTAGAAGTTGGGAAAACTGCTGCTAAAATTATCAGAGACACCAAGAGGCAGTACAATAAAGAAATCATTGTCGAATCAGAGAAACAGCACTGGAGAATTCTACCAAACTTTTAAATCTCAAATAACACTCTACGAAGCCTCAGCCGCAGCACTTCACCCTCGGGAGGCTGACGGAAAGCTGAAACTGAACTATGAAGTCTAAGACCGCAGTTCTAGTATCAATGAAATCACATATTGTAATTTAAAGTGTTCTTAACGTATGTGTGTGCAGTATTTTTACGTGTTTTCATGTTTTTAGATGTTGTTTTTCTATGTTTAAAATGTTTTGTATAATTTTATTAACTTGGCGATTTTTATTTACATTGCGGAAGGTGACCCTACACAAGAGTCGAAATCGGTCCCATACATATGAGATGATGTTATTTTTAGTTATTGCAATTAATTTTGTATTGAAAGGCGGATAATTTCTCTCCTATTTTCCTGAATACTGCGTCAAGCGCGGATCAAATATGACATTTCTTACTTACGATGTTAAAGGGAACGCAAAAACATTCTGTTAAAAGGGGTGTCATCTGTAATACGAATGGTTTAAGGAATATTTTCTTTAAAAAATCTGAAATAGAAGGTCATCTTCATTTCGAAACGAGCTTAAACGTAACGCCTCTGTGGTGTAGTGGTTAGTGTGATTAGCTGCCACCCCCGGAGCCCCGGGTTCGATTCCCGGCTCTGCCACGAAATTTGGAAAGTGGTACGAGGGCTGGAACGGGGTTCACTCAGCCTCTGGAGATCGACTAAGTAGGGGTGAGTTCAATTCCCACCTCAGCCATCCTGGGAGTGGTATTCCGTGGGTTTTCCACTTCTCCTGCAGGCAAATGCCGGCTTGGTACCTAACTTAAGGCCATGGCTGCTTCCTTCTCTCATTCTTGTCTATCCCTTCCAATCTTCCCATCCCCCACAAGGCCCCTGTTCAGCATAGCAGGTGAGGCCGCCTGGGCGAGGTACTGGTCATCCTCCCCAGTTGTATACCCCGACCCAGACTCTGAACCTCCAGGACACTGCCTTGAGGCGGTAGAGGTGGGATCCCTCGCTGAGTCCGAGGGATAAACCAACCCTGGAGGGTAAGCAGATTAAAAGGAAGAACAAGATATACCAAAAGTACCCGTAATAGGATCTAATTAACAGGTTATGCCACGTGCTCTGTAACGTAAGGAAGTTAAACGAAGACTGTAAACCTTCATTGAAGACTTTGACAAGTGTGTTAACTTTCGAGGTGGAACGGTCGTAGTTTAGTATTAAACTTCTAGTAAAAGCCGAGCATGTTGACTTTGTGGCTGAATTTGCTGGGCTGAGTGGCTCAGAGTTGAGGCACTGGCCTTCTGACCCCAACATGGCAAGTTCGATCTTGACTCAGTCCGATGGTATTTGAAGGTGCTCAAATACGTCGCCCTCGTGTCGGTAGATTTACTGGCATGTAAAAGAACTCCTGAGGGACTGAATTCCGGCACCTCGGCGTCTCCGAAAACCGTAAAAGAGTAGTTAGTGGGACGTAAAGCAAATAACATTATTATGAAAAAGATCGGTTAAGGGATGAAGCAGAAGATCCGTGCGTATCGGCAACGTAGTTCGAATCCAGCATACGGCAAAATTTTTGAACTACAGTGGTGCTCCATGTTAGTAGAGATACAATAATAATCAAAACTTATTGCTATTTGTTTTAAGGAGTGTGCTCTGATTTGGCGCCTTTCCCATAAGGCTGGGTGGGGGAGGAATTGGGAAGAAAAGAGACATTCGTATTTTATTAAGGTACCGTCCCGGCATTCGTATAGTGGTAGAAATGGGAAACCGAGCAAAACCGTTCCTAGGACGGCCAGCATGGGATTCGAATCCACAACCTACCGAATCCAACGCACGAAAATAATAATCCACACCTACCAGGTCACATCACAGCACTTGCTCGTCTCCTCGCGATGTATTCCTATGAAGAGTACATTCAATTGTTGCTAATTTATGGAGAAATTATGGTGGAATTAAAATGTATGCCACGTGCTCCGTAATGGTCAAAAGTTAAATGATCACTGTAAAGTGGTCAACATTTCGAACACTTGTTACTTTGAACATTCATGGTACCGTACTTCCTACCTACAGACCATCACGTCATAATACAATCCGGTTACTTAACATCGGACAACGTGGTTTCCCATTTTCACACCTGGCAAACTAAGGCCACGGACGCTTCCTTCCCATTCCTAGGCCTTTCCAGTCCCATCGTCGCCATAAGACATATCTGTGTCGGTGCGACGTAAAACAAATTGCAAAAAAAAAAGTACATCGGATAAAAGCGGTCCTTTTCAGGACCAAATAAAAATTCACTCTTTGGAGCAGGATGATATGTGGCGTCGCCATATTACAGTCACTGTAAACGGCGTTAATCGAGAAGAAAGGGCACCAGCCTGTGATTCAAAGCTGCTACCACATAGCTTGATGCGTGATTTAGGAGATCCAGCCGAGTTCCTGATGGCTACTCAAAACGGTTTAAATTATATTAGAGATACCAATCTGACATTGTGATTTAATGTGTTCAGACGTGAAAATAATTTTAAAATGCTTTTATTGTGATGTGATTTTAAACCATACGATAAATATATATATAGGCACCTTAGTTACCACGACCCTCGAGGCATTGCTAGCACGTTGTCCAAACATAAGATAGTGTTATTCGCAGCTGTGATCGTTTTCCACATTCATCATAGTTTAAGTATTAGAAATAACACCGCCGCTAATGATTTCTGCTATATTTGCGACCAATATACAAACGGTATGGTTGTACTAAGGCCATAAAGAGGCAGGTACTAATCATTTTCGGACCGGGCGAGTTGGCGGTGCGCGTAGAGGCGCGTGGCTGTGAGCTTGCATCCGGGAGATAGTGGGTTCGAATCCCACTGTCGGCAGCCCTGAAGTTGGTTTTCTGTGGTTTTCCATTTTCACACCAGTCAAATGCTGGGGCTAACCTTAATTAAGGCCACGGCCGCTTCCTTCCAACTCCTAGGTCTTTCCTATCCCATCGTCGCCATAAGACCTATCTATGTCGGTGCGACGTAAAGCCCCTAGCAAAAAAAAAAAAAAAATCGATTTTCGGATGGAAATGATATACGCGTTAGTTTGGTTACCTACTGTCACAAAACAGTACTATACATACCAGTGACAATAATTATATGCGGAAACGGCACAACCCACCCCAATAAGAGATACAATATAAAGGCCAGGAACTAGCATTAAATCAAAGTTTCGGCTCTCTTAGCTGTCTCATGAAATGAGCAACACCAATTAAAATAAAATAAATTTAATAAATCTATTCATAAACTAGCAAATGTACCCGTGCTTCGCTACGGTATTCTACACTGTATACGGATATCGAAATAAATACTGTACGTGCAGTAAATAAGGTTGTTTTAAAATTGCATGTCTCTTAGCGTTATCCGAGAAATAGCATGGGGAGGTCCCCATACGTTGATTCCAATGTAATGTGTGGGTTGCGGAGTTGTGATGATAATGGCAGGCGCACTTGCCTACTGCCATTCACAATCGAGTTGGGAAGTTTACATTATAATTGTAATTGCCTACTGCGCCGTCACAATCGATTTGGGGAGTTTTCGTTACAATGGCAGGCTCTCTTTCCTACTTCCAGGCAGATTACAGTTGAAAAGTTTTTATTATAATGGAAGGCAACTTCCGTACCACCATCAAAATTTAGTTGTGTAGTTATCATTATAATGACAGGCACTTTTTCCTTCTGCCAGCCACCTTACTGCCAGTCACACAGAGTTAGTGAGTTTCCATTAAAATAACAGGCCACTATGCCTAATGCTAGTCACATTTTAGATGGGTGCATTTGTTTATAATGGCGGACACCCTGGCCTACAGCCAAACATAATCGGGTAGGGTAGTTTTGAACAAAATTGCATGCTCCCCTTCCTTCTGCAAGTCAAATCGAGAAGTGAATTATTCGTTACAATGGTAGGCCCTCCTTACTAATGCCATTTACACAGGAGTTGGAGAAGGCCCCACTCCTACTGCCAGTCAAAGTCGGTGTGGGGGGTACTGATTACAATAGCAGACACACCCTTTTCGATCGCTAAAATCGACATCAATGAATATATATAGATCGACATACGAAAGTATATGTATGTTTACAATATTGCAGACCTTCATTTAGAGATTAACTGCTGATAAACGGTACGTCATATCGACAAAAGATTGTACCATAAGACGCAGTATTTAGCGGCCTAAATAGCTTTTCCTATGATATTTTCTCGCATCTCATCTGTTCATGGTCAGATTCAGTTAGAAACGTTGAAGAGGACGAAATTTGTGAAAGATTATCTTACATTGCATTCCTTTTCGGATAATGATTTGACATAGCATTTAGCTCACATATGGGTGCTGGGCGGGACAATGTTCGTGTAGAGTTTGATGATTCCTGTAAGTGACTGAAAGTATGAATTATGCATGTAAATATCAAAAATTACTTAGAGAAATAGAGACAAAACTAACGTATAAGGGATACAGATACGACAAAAAGTCATAAGACCAAGGGTAAAGATCACTCGAAATTGAACGGAGATTTTGCCTTCCGTTATGTGATAGGACCTCCCGTTTATCCCACGAAATACCTCGAAACGAAGGTCTGCACCATAATTAAAATTGCCTCCATATTTCGATATTCTTCGGGGATAAAAGTGAAAAATTTAAAGATCTTGGAAAATTTCCGTCCGTTACAGGCTAAAACGTATAATTTTGCCAAATTTCAGTTTTCTTGCTCGTCTGGCAGATTATGCCGTAATAGGGATTTTGGGTGAGGGGGGTAAAAATTAAGACTTTCAGAAAACTACACCAAAATATGCAGAGGGTCATTATTTCCCCTCAAACGGGTAGCTGTACCAAAATATTCAATGTACAGGCACACACAGTCGATACGATTTTATTTATATAGATAGATAAGGAATCTGCTCCACGTGCAACACCTTTTGGTCAATGTCCGACCGTTCATTACATCTCGCTCATTAATCCTCATGTCGAAATATGCACATGAGAAAAAAGTTTTAGAAATTGATTTCCATTAAGAACTGTAGATTTCCATTAATTTCAGATGTGCATATTTTGAGCGAGTGCAAAATCATGGTTTCGGTTTCGGATAAACCCACGGTAAATTTAGGTATTGGCCCTAAAACTTATTCAGGACAGGTGGATTCTTAAATATCAAGTTTGGTTGAAATATATTCAGTAGTTTTCAAGTTATAAGAACTCATACAATCAAACAGACAAACAGACTAGCAGACACCAAAGCTAAGAAATGTGCAGATGGTCATTATTACACCTGAAACGGATAACTGTACGGAAATTGCGCCAAAATAGTCAATGTACAGACACACGGTCGTTACGATTATATTTATGTAGATGACAGATAAGTATCGGCTCGTTTGTAAGTGCAAACCTTCACTCCAAGATTTACTGCTCCTAAACGGAAGATCATACCAACAAACGGCTTGCACCCTCAGACTTGCCACTGTTAACCCAACGTCATCGGGCACAAGGACGCGCATTTGTCGCCAGTCACCAGGGATGGACACTGGAACAATGGCGTAACGTGATATGGTCGGACGGATCACGATTTCAACTGCACCATGCCGATGGGAGACACTGTGTATGGCGCAGACCACATGAAGCGATGGATCCCGCCTGCCTCGAAGGTGTGGTCCAGGGCGCTGGTGGTCTGGGGTGCATTTTCCTGGTATGGAATGGGCCCCCTAGTTGTTCTGGAAGATACTTTTAATTGTACACGATATGTTGAGCTGCTCGGAGACGATCTCCACCCATTTTTGGCCTTCCAACGCCCAGACGGTTCTGCGGTGTGTCAAGATGATAATGCGCCGCCACATCGCTATCACATCGCCCGGGAATGGTTCCAGGACATGCAGCGGAGGTCCAACGACTGCCATTGCCATCCAGGAGCCCCGATATGACCCTTATCGAGCATATCTGGGATGTCCTGGAACGCAGGCTCCGTGCCACGAACAGACCGGCATTGGCGGCCGTCTGCAAACGATTGATGTCAGCTGCGTCCAGAGGACTACCAGGGACTTGTCGACTCACTTCCACGGCGTCGCACTGCAGTTTGCAGGGCCAAAGGAGGCCCCACACGCTATTAGTTGACTATCCCATGACATTTGCTAAGTCAGTGTATATCAAGTAGTTTTGAACTTATAGAAAGACAGACAAATAGACAAACAAACAGACAGACAGACAGACAAACAAACAAACAAACAAACAAACAAACAAACAAACAAACAGGCACCAGAAAAACCTACCCTTGGAGAGGTGGATGCTAAATATAACGTTTGGTTCAAATATCTCTAGTAGTTTTCAAGTTGTAAGAAATACGCTTTACACGCACCCGCTCTTGCGCCAGGTCGGGTGGGACTTGCACTGTAAAACGGTCCGTTAATGAAATCTCCCTTATTAGCCTAATCCTGTTGTTGAAACGATGCACATGAGAAAAAAGGTTTACAAATTCATTTTCATTAGGATAGGTAGATTTCCATTAAGTTTGGTTGTGTATATTTTGAGGGAGTGCAAAATCACGGTTTCGGTTTCGTATAAACCCCCAGTCAGTTCAGGGATTTAGAAACAATATTTGCCCTAAAACCTACCCAAGGACAGTTGGATTCTAAATATGAAGTTTTGTGGAAATATATCCAATAGTTTTCAAGTTATAGAAGGACAGACAAACAGACAAACAAACAGACAGACACCAAAGCTAAAAATTATGCAGATGGTCATTATTACACTTGAAACGGATAACTGTACGGAAATTTCGCCAAAATAGTTAGTGTACGCTAGAGCGTAAACAGATTAAGAAAGAAAGAAAAATTGGCTGATAATTAAAATAGTAACTTTAAAATGAGATATCTCGCATGTTTACTTTCTTTCTTCTTTCTTAATCTGCTTACTTTCCAGGGTTGGATTTTCCCTCGGAATCAGCGAGGGATCTCAACTCTGCCGCCTCAAAGGCAGTGTCCTGGAGCTTCAGACTCTGAATCGGGGGATACAACTGGGGAAGATGACCAGTACCTTGCCCAGGCGGCCTCACCTGCTATGCTGAACAGCGCCCTTCGTGGGAAATGGGAAGATTGGAAGGGATAGACAAGGAAGAGGGAAGTTGGGTACCATCCCGGCATTTTCCTGGGGGAGAAGTGGGAAAAAACGGAAAACCACTTCCAGGATGGCTGAGGTGGGAATAGAGCCCACCTCTACTCAGTTGACCCCCCGAGGCTGAGTGGACCCCTTTCCAGCCCTCGTACCACTTTTCAAATTTCGTGGCAGAGCCGGAAGTCGAACCCGGGCCTCCGGGTGTGGCACCTAATCACACTAACCACTACACCGCAGAGGCGAACAAATGTTTACTTAAATATACTAATTTCTGACAACCAATTAATGAATTATTTAAAATATCTCTTGAAGGAAACTGATTACTCATAACATAAACTGCAACATCCGGAACCCAAAATTATAACTGCTTGATAATATCAGTAAAGGTAAGATCAGGAAAATATAAATTCTCAGCTTTTAAGATTCAAGTATTCAGGTGACGATAAAATGTTTAGCCAGATTCAAATCGATCACTATTTAGGATACCACCACTAAATGAAAATGAAATGAAATGGCGTATGGCTTTTAGTGCCGGGGGTGTCCGAGGACATGTTCGGCACGCCAGATGCAGGTCTTTTCACTTGACTCCCGCAGGCGACCTGCGCGTCGTGATGAGGATGAATTGATGATGAAGACGACACATACACCCAGCCAACGAAGTTAACCAATTATGGTTAAAATTCCCGACCCTGCCAGGAATCAAACCCGGGACCCCTGTGACCAAAATCCAGCACGCTAACCATTTAGCCATGGAGCCGCAGACCACGGTGACAAGCCTGGAGAATATACTGTATCGTATAGTCATCTGGTAACCATCCTTCCAAATTGAAGTCTGTCATTATTTTTAAAATCAAGAGGAAGGGCAAGCCCGCCTCTGTGGTGTAGTGGTTAGTGTGATTAGCTGCCACACCCGGAGGCCCGCGTTCGATTCCCGGCTCTGCCACGTAATTTGAAAAGTGGTACGAGAGCTGCAACGGGGTCCACTCCGCCTCGGGAGGTCAACTTAATAGAAGTGGCTTCCATTCCCACATCTGCCATCCTTGAAGTGGTTTTCCGTGGTTTCCCACCTCTTCTCCAGGCAAATGCCGGGATGATACCTAACTTAAGCCCACGGCCGCTTCCTTCCCTCTTCCTTATCTATCCCTTTCAATCTTCCCATTCCCCACCAAGACCCCTGTTCAGCATAGCAGGTGAGGCCGCCTGGCGAGGTACTGGTCATCCTCCCCAGTTGTATCCCGAACCAATGTCTCACGCTTCAGGACACTGCCCTTGAGGCGATAGAGGTGGGATACCTCGCTGAGTCCGAGGGAGAAACCAACCTTGAAGGGTAAACAGATTAAGAAAGGAAGAAAAGTAATTCATCATAAAATAAACGCCAGTGCCCGGCAACAAAATCAGAACAATAGGCAAGACAAAGTATAACGTACAGTAAACAAGCCTTAAGGCAGCTAATAATTTTGAGGTTTCGTTTTCATTAGACAATATATTATTATTATTATTATTATTATTATTATTATTATTATTATTATTATTATTATTATTATTATTATTATTATTATTATTATTATTACGGGGTTACCCGTGGAATGCAGAGGTGAAAGAAGGTGCGGGCTGGAATGGGTCTAACTACAAATCTGAGATATTGATTAAAATTGTATTAAAGGTTATATTTTCGAAATTAGCAAAACATAACAATTTTGACATAGAATTTGAACATTCAACAAATAACAACAAGTTAACAAATAAGGTACAAGACCAGGAAAGCCAAGATTTAGAGACACTTTAACGATCTGGGCTTCAAGCCCCACCTCTTACAATTCCCGAGCTCACAGCTCACAACCACATATTTATCAAAGGGCAGAAAACCCCTAATAACCTGGAGTACTTGCTCCCACCTAGCACTGTCAGGCCTCCTAGAGGCACATATCCAAATACAAGAAAGAGCTGACCCGCTCTCAATTTTTCAAGCCTATCAAAGGCCACAACGGACTTTACTATTAACTGCCCTCAAGGCACACTTAAAAAGAAACAGGGGTACCTTGTACCCAACCTAATGGGCCTTAGTAGAAAAATAATAGGTTAAGTTAATGGCCCGCAACACCAAATAGAATGGAGGAGTGTACTTGCACTTCTACATGAAATCTTTTAAAACCTAAGAGGCACTAGGCTGATGAAGCAGGGGCTATTCCCAAACTATGGAGGTGACTCGCATGAGAAAACTTTAAGGCGTTACAGAAGGGAAAAAACCGTTATAAAACGTAGTCACCTCAAACCAAAAATGAAGGGGAGCTCAAGAGAGTAAAGCACTCTCGACGTTTTACAAAAGCGACGGCAAATTACATGTTTCAAGATAGGTTACATAGTAAAGATTTCGGACCTTCCCCGCGGTTTAGACTGCTGAGCTAGCGAGAAATAAAGATGTTGTAGAAGAGCTGCTGCCGGATGAAAGAGGCGCTTCCCGCCTCCTGCTACACTTCCATACACTAGGCTAGATGTTGTTCGAGTGGCCGAGAGACAGGAAAATCAGCAGTTTTTATACTCTCGGGGAAGATTCGAGACCTTTCATGAATAATTAAGACACACCCACAGTCGTTTATTGGCTGGCTGCAAGTTACACATCAACATTGGAAAAGAAATACACGATTGGTCAAAAATTAACTACAGAAATAGTTGATTGGCTAACTTCAAAACTGGCGGAAAGAAAAGATTTATATTGCCAACCCACAAATGAAAGAACGAAATTTAGTAAAGAACAAACTTATGAATACAAAATTTCTTCAAATAAAGTTCTTCCACTTCGCACCAGGGTGCATGGTCATAGTTTTTTGTAGAGACATCTATCAGAGAATGTCCACACTTCTTGATCAATAGAAAACAAAACAAGTTGAACTCCAAACAGTACTGACAACTAGTAATGAAAAAAATTACGGTAGTGACATCTTCTGAGGAAACTTATAAGTTGATACAGTTGTTAAAGTTCAGAGTTTCTCCTGTAGAGGAGTACTTAAAGGCGCAAAATTCAAATGTGCGGCATAGAGGTGTACCAACCGGTACAGTTATTATTATTATTATTATTATTATTATTATTATTATTATTATTATTATTATTATTATTATTATTATTATTATTATGCCTAACTTCGCATATTAAAAAATCAATAGGCATTGATGAAACTTTAACCCAGAATTAGAATAATAACATAGCTTCTAAATTTTAATAGGATTGATGTTAACAGAAGAAAAGTTTTTGTTTTGTCAGTTATTAATGATTTCGAATTGAATAACTTATGAACTGCAAGTATAGTTTACCTGCCGATAGAATCGACACAGGAATTATTCATACATACAATTTTGATTAAAGTATGCCATTAACAATTTTAAATAATTAATTTTAAGTTTCGGGAATCAACACTTACTTAGTTAAATTGAAATACATAATGAAATCACACTACTACATTCGCCCCAAATTAAATAAACTTGGAAAACACAATTTCGGCGGCTACCGCTTATGAAAAGAGATTTTCAACCCTGAAACCAACTGAGATCCTTAGCCAGCATCATAATTCTCTCCTCTTGACATCTTTTTTTTTTTTTTTTTTTTTTTTTTTGCGAAGAACACGAAATTTCGTCAGACGCCGACTCCATGTTAGTCCAGACTACAAATGTCATTCGTCTTCTGTCAATATCAAATTATTTGCCACATTGCCTCAGTTATGGTTAGCACCCGCCAGGTGCGCCACCAAGTGGATGAAGCTTTAGTAAATAATCACGCCACAAGGCAGCGTTGAATGAGACAACACAAATTTCCAAGTATTTCCTAAAGTTTTTGTGTTCCTTAGTAACGTTACACCTACCTCCGAAAAGAAATAAGCGGCTGGTGAACCACCCGGTATTTTGCACTGTGCCGTGACTCAAGCAGACTTGCGGGCGGGAGCGAGTTTATGTATCCTCAAAGAGCTAAACGAATCCCTCCCTCACAGGAGGCGAATTTATACAACTTTTCACCCTTATCACCCTCAGCTGAACCATATTTTTAGAAGCCAACGTAGGAGGTGACTAAAAGTGGTAAATCGCACAGGCTGTATTAACTACCCGGCTATCGGCAATTCCTAGTTACCTGGCAAGTGACACACACGTTCCGCACCCTTCAAGATGCCCCGGCGGGCCTTGCGTCAACCAGAGAGCTATTTAAGGCCAAGGACAATAACTCCCCCTCGGCGTCACCTGTCCCTGCAGGGGAGGAATGAAAACAATTTAGTAGTAGTAACCACTCTCGTAGTTGATTAGCTCCCTGGGAGGTGGGAGTAAGGGTAATTCAGTCGCCTTGACAAACAATACTGCAATGTATACGAAACGTCGACAAATTCTATGGAATGTGCAAAAAAAAAAAAAAACGGTTGAACCCAGAACCTATGGATTGTGGAAGCTTTACATCTTAAAAAGTAATCATGAAGATGTCTCTCCGTAATGCTGAACTCATCGAAGTTAGTCATCTTTCTCACGTTGGTACGAGTTTTAGCTCTCCCTAACCATATTAAGAATCTGCACTCATGCAATAGAAATTAGTGTCATTCGGAAATTATTTCAGCCTTGTATTCAACTAGTACTTTCTACGTGGCCCTGCCCACTTCATTTATTTGATACCATCTTCGTCATTGTAACCATGAGATTATATTACTTTAATGTTTACTCTTGGTCTGGTACGATTACGTGCCCTAAGTTGTAGTGTCTTCTTGTGGGCGAGTCTATGACTCTCTCTTTCCGTGTGGTGGGCCATGCTGCTTGTTGGCGTGAGTCGCCATGCTTGAGTATATAGCGCTGTTAAAGGAGCGGTTGTTTACGGAGCGGTGGCTCCGGGCTCTTTCAATCGGTGCCTCCGGAGAACCTCCGATTGAATTACAAGCGCGTAGTGTGAACTTGGTACGGGAGAAATAAACTAGCATTTTCTCAGGAATTTATAACTTGTCGCTACTATTGTGCGGAACTAGGCCCCTCAGTTAATACCTTAATTATTTGGCGATGTTACACATAGCATTCATATGTACAAACGTAATTATGTATCAGAACCTCCGATTGAATGTCAAGCGCGTAGTGTGAACTTGGCACGGGAGAAATGAACGAGCATTTTCACAGGAATTTATAACTTGTCACTATTATCGTGAGAAACTAGGCCCCTCAGTTTATATTGGTACCCTTATTATTGGACGATATTACAGATAGCATTCTTACGTACAAACATTGAATGACCGAGCTCGATAGCTGCAGTCGCTTAAGTGCGGCCAGTGTCCAGTATTCGGGAGATAGTAGGTTCGAACCCCACTGTCGGCAGCCCTGAAAATGGTTTTCCGTGGTTTCCCATTTTCACACCAGGCAAATGGTACCTTAATTAAGGCCACGGCCGCTTCCTTCCCACTCCTAGCCCTTCCCTGTCCCATCGTCGCCATAAGACCTATCTGTGTCTGTGCGACGTAAAACAACTAGGAAAAAAACTTTGAATGACAAGCGCGTAGTGTGAACTTCATACGGGAGGAATGAACGAGCATTTTCACAGGAATTTATAACTTGTCGCTATTATTGCGCGAAATTACACTCCTCCTTTAACTTTTTTTTGATGCTATATGTTCGGGGCGTCGACCTTTGAAGATCTTTTGCCTCTACTTGCACCATATGTGAGGAAACCTGCGTGTATTATGTAAATGGCGGTAGTGTAAAGTGTTGAATGTGAGGAAAGGAACGTTAAGGATAACACAAACACCCAGTCCCCAGACCAGGGATATTAATAATTTAAATAAAAAGCCCTGACCCGGCCGGGAACCGAAGCCGGGGCCGCCGGGTGACAGGCGGACGCGTTGCCACCTACACCGCGAGGCCGGTGTTTACGAGTCATTTGTACCATGTTTTACAGCGCAGCACTTACAGACTTGAACCGCTTGAACTCCTCCGTCCGCTCGTAAATAATCATCCCTTACTTCTGCACGTCTTTCGCGTTTTTTACATATGTACAGAAATTAAAAGCGAATTCAAATTTAACTTGAAACTACTGTATTCTAGCGCCAATATAATGGGAATATTTCCATAATAATGATGGTAATAATAAACGAAATGAACTGTGTAAGTTCTGCACAGGTAGGGCCTGCACTTTTCTGAGAAACAGCTGAACCTTTTTATATATATTGTTTGTTGTATCTACAGGTATATCGGGTATGTATTATATGTCGATATAATTGATAACAAATGAGAGGATGCATTAATTATTCTGAATGACTGTACGTCCTTTGTTAAGGGGTATTGTATGGAATATCGGTGATATAGATAATTTTTTGTGTATGTTGTGTTTTCAATGTACATATGCTATGGTGGGATAAGTGTGGATGCACAGGGTTGGCAGCAGTGGCCAAGCCGCATCATGATGCGAGAGAGTAAAAAATGGCTTCCTATGTTTATGTTGTTATGGTGATGTGTTGTTCACATAGTTTGAATAAATATCGGTTGTAAGTGAAATGCGACTTATTATTTATGAACCTTCGTTTACTGATACGTGGTTAACGTAAAATTAATACTGTATGTAGGTAACGATTTTTATAGGGCGCCTACATTCATGGACGTAAGTTTGAAATGACAGCCCACTACGTCCTTACACTCGGAGCTACTGTTGCGAATAGGAGGCGGCCCTCCGGTTAACCTCCGGAGCTCCGTAACTGCTTTGCCTCCGTCGGTAGTACCGGAGATCACCGGAGGAGCGCTGTAATCGTATTATCCGATTCAATCAACAGGAGGTCCGCCTCCTCTTCACAGCGCTATTGAGTAATCACTGGAGTACGATGGAGGCAAGACGTGTTTCGTCCTCACTTCTAGATCACTTTCCGATCAACCACATGGATACTGGATAATAGTGTTTCTGCATAAGGATTTATCCCCTAGTGCTCCTTAATCAGATTCGGGGAACGTCTTTCTTTTAATTATGAATTTAGTAATTTCAAGTATATTTATTTTACGTGAGTAATGGATACTAGCATACTTCTGCAAACTTCAACAATGCAAGTAAGTCTCTTCTTCATTTCTGTCTCGGATCTGGTTCCTGCTACATGAAGATGTGTGAGTTGAAAATCCGTCGTCTTGAGTATCGTCGTGGGTCTCGGATTTATTATGTCGTCCTGTTTTATTTAATTACCTTAGGTTTTTCTAAGTTGGGTTTCCAAAATGTACCTAGTTATACATCCAAACCGTTTGGTAAAAAGAAAGTGTGCTTAATTAGACGCAATTTATTTAGTAATTCTATTGAGTAACTATGAAACTTCACAGTCTATAATTTTAAAACTACGCGAGATTTCACTTGGGTGCTAGTCGTTGATTCGTTTTAATTTCTTGTTTACCTTTGTTTCTGCTTATTTTATTTTGTCCGTGTATTTGTGATTCTTCCTTTTAACCTTCATATTTTTCTTATTGGATCCGTGTTGTTTTGGTTCTTGTGTCGCGGTTGCCAAGGTCTCTTGGCGTGTTTACGTCTCCATGGTAACTGGTGCCGGTTGTGATAGTGAGTGTTTGATGTTGTTTGGTGAC
The DNA here is from genome assembly GCF_040414725.1 of Anabrus simplex. NCBI lineage: Eukaryota > Metazoa > Arthropoda > Insecta > Orthoptera > Tettigoniidae > Anabrus > Anabrus simplex. The sequence continues at coordinate 503,376,272 of NC_090267.1, forward strand.
GTTGAGGTTCTTTTAAGGATGTGTGTGGATATTGTTCCGCTTCTTGGGGATTTTTCATTTAGTTATACTTGCTTAAATGTAATTTTATTTATCGCCCCCCCCCCCTACCTTTTAATTCTTATATTTTTCTGGCCTTCTGCCGGGTTATGTCTGCTATTTTCTCATCCGAGGCAAGTACTAGGGGCCGTGTCAAATCTCCGTGGTAATCAACCGAGGTGTTTTCTGAGTAATGAAAATGTTTATAAGTTAAAGAAATATTGTGAAAAGAAATATTTCTGGAAGACGCTATGCATGAAACATGTTAAAAATTTCACACGAAGTTCGGTTGTTTTGAAGTTATGCAAATGTATCATTTAATTTTATTTCTCCGTCCAGACGGCACATTAAGGTTTTGCCACTACATTTAATTTTGTAACCGAGGCCGACGAGAAAGACAGGCCGGGGCGCGCACGTCATACACTGAATGTCACGTGACTTGGTCGGTCTTGCTGTAGAGAATGCATCCCCAGGTTCACGCGAGAGACTATTGTAGCGTGGTAAATAAAATACATTTCAGCGTATTTCAACCTACTAAAACAACACTACTGTACTACAGATCAAATGAAACATAGTGTCTCTTACTATCCTTGGTTGAACAAACACTAAAAATCTTACTCAGATACAGATATGCACACACAATAATGTTAATGGTTAATGTACAAGTAATCCTATATTCGCAATAACATTCATGTACGAAATATTGAATCCAGGGTGAAACGGAGGCCTACTCTAAGCTATTTACAAGCCTTACATTTGTTCCACTCCATACCTGGCTTCAGCATCATATCTAATACGTACATTTTGCTACCTTCGTGGAAGTTACCTTGGAACCACCCTATTCATTCAGAAATTAAATAAAATACAGTGTATCTTACTAGTCTTGGTTGACAACATCTAAAAATCTTACTGCTGTAAAGAGAAGCACACTCAGATAAGTCAAATGTTGCTAATGAAAGTGATTAATGTACAATTAAAGCCTATACTTACAATAACATTCATGTAGGCCTAAGGAATATCTTATTGAATCCAAGGTGAAAGGAAGGCCTATTGTAAGCCATTTACAAATCTTATATTTGTTTCACTCCATACCTGGTTTGAACATCATATCTGATACTTAAATTTTGCTACCTTCCTGGAAGTTATCTAGGCCTATTTTAAGCTATTTACAAGTCTTGAATTTGTTCCACTCCATACCTGGCTTCAGCATCATATCTAATACTTAAATTTTGCTACCTTCCTGGAAGTTGTCTTGGAACCACCCTATTCAATTAGAAATTAAATGAAATGGAGTGTATCTTACTATCCTTGGTTGACAACATCTAAAAATCTTACTGCTGTAAAGAGAAGCACACTCAGATAAGTCAAATGTTACTAATGAAAGTGATTAATGTACAATTAAGCCTATATTTACAATAACATTCATGTAGGCCTAAGGAATATCTTATTGAATCCAAGGTGAAAGGTAGGCCTATTGTAAGCTATTTTCAAGTTTTATATTTTTTTCCACTTACTAGCCTTGGTTGTCAAAATCTAAAAATCTTACTGCAGTAAAGAGATGCTCACTCAGATGAGTCAAATGGTGCTAATGAAAGTGGTTCATGCACAATTAAGCCTATATTTAAAATAACATTCATGTAAGGAATATCTTATTGAATCCAGGGTGAAAGGTAGGCCTATTCTAAGCTATTTTCAAGTCTTACATTTGTTCCACTCCGTACCTGGCTTCAGCATCATATCTAATACTTAAATTTTCATTTTCATATATCTGTAATTAAATAGGATATGAATGCATTACTTCTAAATCGTTAGTACTGGTGTTGTAATTTATCCAACTCGTGTACTGCAGCCCAACATTGCTGAATGATGTGAAAAACGTTGAGGTTATATACACATTTTTGTAAATTAATACTTACTTACACTTCCGCACACAATACTATGAATGTAAGGAACTGTTGCACAACACCAACATATTCGCATAAACACAAAATCTCCGTTATTTCCTTCCATAATCCACAATAAACTAGCAATAACACCGCAAGAACACATGTAATAACCGGCTTCACTCTACCATTGCTGGGACTGGACTTGTCACGTGACTTTAACGGGCCGCGGCCCTGTCTCTTTCGTTGGCCTCGTTTGTAACCCAGTTCGGGTGGTTTTAATTTTGGACGTTTTCCCTGATAATGATGGCTTAATTTCTTTTATTTTTAAATAATAAATACGTAAGTTATGTTCATAATTGAAACTTGTTCTCTTTATTGTAGACTAGAAATTTACTGCCGTACCAACACTTAATTTGGTTCATGGTCTCTGGGTAACTGATTGTTGTAACTAAGGTAGCGGTAAGTGTTTGATGGTAATGAGTTATTTTTCCTGTCACCTTTAATTTCTTGTTAATGTTTAACTTCTGCTGCTGATAGTCGGTAAGGCGGCAGAGTTAAGTAGTAGCAGCAGCTTAGGTTATTTTGTTCGGGTGTTGTGGGATTCATGTAGGTTTGTAGCATCCTCACTTATGTAATATGCAATATGGTCTGTTGGAGGTGTCTGTGCTTATAGTTGATTATTTTGAGTACCGACTGCTCATATCCACTGTAGGTTGAATGCAATCTTCCTAGGTTCCATATTTATAGTACGGCATTAAGTTGTTGAAAGACTTGCAGGAAAAAAAACAAATATTGTGAATTATAAAAAAGAGTGCAGCGATCTTGTCTAATATCTTATTTATTTGTTTCATGTATCTGCAATATGGAGTCCCCTGTTTTACTTCATCTGCATTTATGTTGAGCTGTATGATTTACCAATTTGCTGATTATAATTTTGAAACCCTTCTGGTAACTGTGCGGTGTAAGCAGCCTCTCTGCTTGGATTTTTTGAAGTGACCTGTGATGTTTTCTTCCTTATTCTCGGCGGATTTGGTGAGTGACTGCATGTAATTAATTATCTTTGGTTGGTGGAATTTGAAATTATTGTAGAACTTGTAGTTGAGTATGACTTGATTGGCTCAGGGTTACCAGTGTACTACCGTTGGCTACATGTTCGGTATTGTGTGTGCTGGCTGTCAGCTTGGTATTTTTGCTATCTTCCTGTGTACTGTGTTCACGAGTTCGGTGAGAATTAATTTTATCTTAACTGGGTGTGCTTATCTGATCATTTACGTTTGGGTGAAGTTCGGTCTGTTGCTATTTGTGGAGTGATAGTCTGTGCGCTGGGAGCATTTTATTGTATTATCTGTTCTGGCCTTGGTTTCGGCTCCCAGATTTAAGGTTGTTATTATTATCATTATTATCATGGTTTCCTATATTGTGCTTCGTTGGTGCATATGCTAACCGATAATTTGTCTTCTTCTAAATTATATTTTCAACTGCGTTAACTCTGGCGTGTGAAACTGATGAATAATTTAACCTAACCTCTAAGCGCACCAACTATGTCTATTTCTATGTGTAAACTGTTATGTACTGAAGTATATGGTGGTTCATGGTACCCTTCTGTGACCTTGTCCTGTAAATCTTAATGAATTTATATAGTTGGTGGGTTTTAATCTTACCTGACCTTATGGGGTGTATCTATGTGATTAATCTTAGCTGACCTTATGGGGTTTATCTATGTGGTACTACCAATTTATGGCCTAACCGCTTTGTCTTGCCAGTACTGGTTTTCCTGAAATTATTATATCCCAACACTCGTGAATTATTTATGCTGGTTATGAATTAAATGTGGTGCATGATGTTTCAGTAATCTTTGGCTTGTAACTGTAGCTGTATTGTTAAAGCTTATTTATACTACTGTGGAAAATTGTGGTTCGCTCACATCATATTTTGTTCACTTGTGTAATATCTTGGCAATGTGCTGAATCTTTATCAACCTGCTGGTGACTAATCCTGGCGTTATGTGACCTACTGCTAGTGATATGTTCTCATTTCTGCTCGGCGATTGCTGATCGATGCTGATTGTGAGGCTGGCTTTGCTAATTGCATGAATGGTGCTCCCATTTTTATCTTGTTTTTATGGTTAGTGTCGACTGGTGTGTTGTTGGGTAGTTGGAGGAATTTCATCTATGTTATTTGGTACTGAGTGGTTCTCGGTTTTGGGTTGAACTCTGCTAATCGGTGTTAGTATGGGTGACTTGGCCTCGTGCCTGAACTTTGAGTTCTTACTGGTTTTCCCTTTCCTAATAATTGGTTGCATGTGTTTAACTATTTCTGATGTGTCGTGGGCCACTTATTTGGTGTAATCTATCAATCTATCAACTAGTTGTAAAGTCTGATGTCTGGGCTACCTCAAGTTTTCCCACTCGTGATTTTTCCTGTTGTGCCTTTCTGTGCTATTGGTTTTGTTTTCATCCTGGTGTAAACGTTACTTGGTGCTTTGGTGTTTCTTTGCCTGATTGTTCTCAATCAATAATCAATCAATACTGATCTGCATTTAGGGCAGTCGCCCAGGTGGCAGATTTCCTATCTGTTGCTTTCCTAGCCTTTTCCGAAATGATTTCAAAGAAATTGGAAATTTATTGAACATCTCTCTTGGTAAGTCATTCCAATCCCTAACTCCCCTTCCTATAAATGAATATTTGCCCCAGTTTGTCCTCTTGAATTCCAACTTTATCTTCATATTGTGATCTTTCCTACTTTTATAGACGCCATTCAAACCTATTCGTCTACTAATGTCATTCCACGCCATCTCTCCGCTGACAGCTCGGAACATACCACTTAGTCGAGCAGCTCTTCTTCTTTATCTCAGTTCTTCCCAACCCAAACATTGCAACATTTTTGTAACGCTACTCTTTTGTCGGAAATCACCCAGAACAAATCGAGCTGCTTTTCTTTGGATTTTTTCCAGTTCTTGAATCAGGTAATTCTGGTGAGGGTCCCATACACTGGAACCATACTCTAGTTGGGGTCTTACCAGAGACTTATATGCACTCTCCTTTACATCCTTACGACAACCCCTAAACACCCTCATAACGATGTGCAGAGATCGGTACCCTTTATTTACAATCCCATTTATGTGATTACCCCAGTGAAGATCTTTCCTTATATTAACACCTAGATACTTACAATGATCCCCAAAAGGAACTTTCACCCCATCAACGCAGTAATTAAAACTGAGAGGACTTTTCCTATTTGTGAAACTCACAACCTGACTTTTAGCCCCGTTTATCAACATACCATTACCTGCTGTCCATCTCACAATATTTTCGAGGTCACGTTGCAGTTGCTCACAATCTTGTAACTTATTTATCACTCTATAGAGAATAACATCATCAGCAAAAAGCCTTACCTCCGATTCCACTCCTTTACTCATATCATTTATATATATAAGCAAACATAAAGGTCAGATAACACTGCCCTGAGGAACTCCCCTCTCAACTATTACAGGGTCAGACAAAGCTTCACCTACTCTAACTCTCTGAGATCTATTTTCTAGAAATATAGCAACCCATTCAGTCACTCTTTTGTCTAGTCCAATTGCACTCATTTTTGCCAGTAGTCTCCCATGATCCACCCTATCAAATGCTTTAGACAGGTCAATCGCGATACAGCCCATTTGACCTCCAGAATCCAAGATATTTGCTATATCTTGCTGGAATCCTACAAGTTGAGCTTCAGTGGAATAACCTTTCCTAAAACCGAATTGCCTTCTATCGAACCAGTTATTAATTTCACAAACATGTCTAATATAATCAGAAAGAATGCCTTCCCAAAGCTTACATACAATGCATGTCAAACTTACTGGCCTGTAATTTTCAGCTTTATGTCTATCACCCTTTCCTTTATACACAGGGGCTACTATAGAAACTCTCCATTAATCTGGTATAGCTCCTTCGGCCAAACAATAATCAAATAAGTACTTCAGATATGGTACTATATCCCAACCCATTATCTTTAGTATATCCCCAGAAATCTGATCAATTCCAGCCGCTTTTCTAGTTTTCAACTTTTGTATCTTATTGTAAATGTCATTGTTACCATACGTAAATTTTATTACTTCTTTGGCCTTAGTCTCTTCCTCTATCTCGACATTATCCTTGTAACCAACAATCTTTACATACTGCTGACTGAATACTTCTGCCTTTTGAAGATCCTCACATACACACTCCCCTTGTTCATTTATTATTCCTGGAATGTCCTTCTTGGAACCTGTTTCTGCCTTAAAATACCTATACATACCCTTCCATTTTTCACTAAAATTTGTATGACTGCCAATTATGCTTGCCATCATGTTATCCTTAGCTGCCTTCTTTGCTAGATTCAATTTTCTAGTAAGTTCCTTCAATTTATCCTTACTTCCACAGCCATTTCTAACTCTATTTCTTTCCAGTTTGCACCTCCTTCTTAGTCTCTTTATTTCTCTATTATAATAAGGTGGGTCTTTACCATTCCTTACCACCCTTAAAGGTACAAACCTGTTTTCGCATTCCTCAACAATTTCTTTAAACCCATCCCAGAGTCTGTTTACATTTTTATTTACCGTTTTCCACCGATCATAGTTACTTTTTAGAAACTGCCTCATACCTGCTTTATCAGCCATATGGTACTGCCTAACAGTCCTACTTTTAAGACCTTCCTTTCTATCACATTTATTTTTAACTACCACAAAAACAGCTTCATGATCACTAATGCCATCTATTACTTCAGTTTCCCTATAGAGCTCATCTGGTTTTATCACCACCACATCCAAAATATTTTTCCTTCTGGTTGGTTCCATCACTTTCTGAATCAGCTGTCCTTCCCATATTAACTTATTTGCCATTTGTTGGTCATGCTTCCTGTCGTTCGCATTTCCTTCCCAATTGACATCTGGCAAATTCAGATCTCCCGCTACAATCACATTTCTTTCCATGTCGTTTCCCACATAGCTGACTATCCTATCAAATAATTCCGAATCCGCATCACTGCTACCCTTTCCCGATCTGTACACTTCAAATATATCAAGTTGCCTATTATCTTTAGAAATGAGCCTTACACCTAGAATTTCATGTGTCTCATCTTTAACTTTTTCGTAGCTTACAAATTCTTCTTTCACCAGAATGAAAACTCCCCCTCCCACCTTTCCTATCCTATCTCTACGATACACACTCCAGTGCCGTGAGAAAATTTCTGCATCCATTATATCATTTCTCAGCCATGATTCAACTCCTATTACAATATCTGGTAAATATATATCTATTAAATTACTTAATTCTATTCTTTTCTTTACAATACTTCTACAGTTCAACACTAACAATTTTATGTCATCGCTACTTGATTTCCAGTTCCCTGTTCCCTTATCACCGCTCCCTAGGCCATCCCGTTGCCCTGAATGTACCTCCCTATTACCCTTCCAAACAAATTTCCTAACTTATACGTACCACTGTGGTTTAAATGAAGGCCATCCGAGCGCAGATCCCTTTCTCCTACCCACCCATTAGGATCTAGAAATTTCACTCCCAGTTTCCCACATACCCACTCCATAGTCTCATTTAAATCCCCATTCACCCTCCAGTCAGTATCCCTCCTGCACAGTATTCCACTAATAACAATCTCCGCTTTCTTAAACTTCACCCGTGCTGCATTTACCAGATCCCACACATCTCCAACTATGTTGGTACTTGTATCAGCTTGCCTTACGTTGTTGGTACCAACGTGAAACACTACCACCTTCTCCTTCCCCTCCTCCCTCTCTTCTACTTTCCTCAACATCTGCCTCAACCTAATTCCTGGATAACATTCTACCCTGGTTCCCTTTCCTCCACACACTTTCCCCACGTGTCTAACGATGGAATCCCCCATGACCAGAGCCTCAACCCTACCCACCTCATTTGATCCCCTCCCCTCCTGGTCAGCCCTATCTTTCCTGATAGCTGCAGAAGCTACTTCCTCCTCCCTTTTCTCCTTCCCATGACCCTGTTCCACCTGTCTTTTCCTATCCTCTACTCTACATTTCCCTTTCCTACCTTTTCCCTTCCTCCTTCTTCCACGCATCTCAGCAACAGTTACCTGTCCCTCATCTTCCCTCTGTTGTTCTACCTGGAGTGACTCGTACCGATTTCGCACAGACACCTGTCCTGAATTCTGATCCTGAATAGAGCCCTTGGCCTGCAATCTCCTTCCCCTTCTCTGCATTGTTGGCATTGTGTACTGCCGTGGTAATAATGTACCTGGAATATGTGTTAAAAATAATTCTGCTAACCTATTGTTATTTATGTAATTCCTTTGTAGTCTGACTCTGCTCATGGAAGCACGCAAGTAAATCGGCTCTCCGTTTAAGCGAATTTTGTAGGTGAACGGAAGCAGTGTGTGGTGTGTAAAAGTGCAGATCTGTGGAACGTGTGCCAGGGTTCAAGTTGAGACCAGTTTTTAATCGATATCGTTGTGTATATCAGCATAATATTAAAAATGGGCCGTCATCCTAATAAAGCTAGCAGCGGTAGTGCCAGCAGTGGTGCCAACGAAATCGAACAGGCGGTGAGAAAGGTACTGGACGAGGCCGTGCTCTCCGAACGCTTCGTGGAAAGTATTGTAAGTGCAGTGGCAAGACAGGTGACGGAAATTGTGGTGAAAGAACTTGAGCGTAGTCTCCAGTTCAATGCTGAATTGGTGAATGACCTAAACAAAAAACTCGAGTGCCGCGAAAGAGAAATAAAAGATCTCAAAGAAGAAGTTGAGGTGAAGTGCGACTCCCTGGAACAGTACCAAAGGAGGTCAAGTTTACGTCTGTTTGGTATTGATGAAAGTGAGGGTGAGAACACAGACGACATTGTTGTGAGCCTCTGCAATAAACTGGACGCCAAGGTAACCAAAACTGACATTGACAGGAGCCACAGAGTAGGACCGAAGGTGCCAGGAAAACCTCGACCCATCATTGTGAAGTTCACGTCCTTCCGCTCCAGGCAAGAGGTTTTCACACGGAAGCGCCAACTGAAAGGAACATCTACCACGATACGAGAAGACTTGACTGCAACTCGTCTAGCAATTCTGAAGGCAGCCATCACTGTTCATGGACTAAGGAATACTTGGACTGATCACGGGGATATCATAATTAAGTTGGCAGATGGTACAAGGCGTCGTATCAACCGCATGTGTGATATTCCTAGATTGTAATCTGCAAACATCACCACATCAGTACAGAACTACATTCGCTTTTAATGTGAGTACAGAAATATTGTCTTCCCTTGCTTTCATAGTAGGAATTCACTACAGTTAAGTTTCACTTTCTCTTTCTCCTCTCTCTCTCTCTCTCTCTATCTATCTCTCTCTCTCTCTTTCTCTCTCCTCTTCCTCCCTCCCATTCATCAATCTCCCATAACACACTTCCTATCACATCTTTTACTGTATCAGGTATCTGTTTTCCAAGTATAACATCGCTAGTTAGAACCCTTTAATTGAAAATTAGATTCATTTGTGTGATTTACCTTGTATAATCTGTTTGTAGTGTGTTCTGTCATTGTTATTAGCTTTGCACTGTCTTTTATTTCTCCAGCGATGAGTATTGCTTGAACTGTATTTAACCGTAGTCCTCCCGTTAGTACTGTTTTAGTTTTAATTTTCTGTTCCGAAGTTGGCATACCTTTTAACACAACAAGGGCATGCTTCTGACGACAGCAGGTCTAAGCGCATTCCTTTAATTCCATCCCCTTGCTCCCCTCTTCCGTTAACCGCTCCCTTTACTCACATAGGTGCTACAGCAAACCCAGGTCCTATTTCAGCCGCTACTATCTTGAAGGAAACCGTGGACCAATTTCCAAGAGCTCTTCATGTTTGTCACTGTAATGTGCAGTCTTTGCTCTCCCAAACGCGCATGGATGAAATGCATAACCTGTTTTCTACGCGCCAGTTCCATGCAATTCTTATGTCTGAAACGTGGCTGAGCAGCAAATGCCCCAGTTCAGCTGTTGACATAGACGGGTACGTCCTTCTACGAAATGACCGCGAGGGGAAAGGCGGTGGGGGGTGGCTGCTTATGTTGCCAGAGACCTCAACCCTCAAGTAATTAGCCATTCACCTTCACAGTATGAACGTAAACCAGAGTTTTTGTTTATAGAGATAACACTGTCTAGAACGAAATGCTTGCTAGGAGTAGTTTACAAGCCTCCGAAAGTAGGGTATTTGACCGACCTTGAGACTGAAATACTAAACCTTCTGCCAGACTATGAACACGTTATTGTAATGGGCGACTACAACACAAATTTGTTAGACAATACCGCAGCTTCAACTCGACAGTTTCGTAACATTTTCGAAGCATGTAACATGACAATTTTACCTCTCGGACCAACCCACCACACTAATAGCAGTCACACCCTTCTCGATCTAATAATAACAAACAATTCAGCGAAAGTCCTGCAACATGGACAGACATCAGCCCCGGGGCTATCTGGACATGACATAATCTACCTGTCCTACCAATTACAAACTCCGAAACCAAGGTCGAAAATATTATCATTCAGGGACCTCAGACGAATTGACGCAGATAAATTAGAAGAAGATGCTCTTTCCGTGCCGTGGATGGAGATAAATCGCGCCAATAATCTACAGGAAATGGTCTCAACATTTAATAACCTAGTAACGCAACTCTACGATCGGCACGCCCCAGTGCGTACGAAAAAAGGTTCCAGAGCTCCTAAGCCGTGGATAAATGACGAAATTCGCCACTTAATGGCTAAACGAGACGCTGCTCATAGACGATACAAGCACTACCCAACGGAAGTGAACCACCAGACTTATAAAACACTGCGTAATAAAACGACCTCTAAAATTCGAAGCGCTAGACTACGTTACGCCCATAACTTGATTAGACCTGACGTACGCCCTGCGACGATGTGGAAATCTATGAAATATTTTGGTATCAATAACCAGAAATCTAACGATGAACTAAATGTTAACGTAGATGAATTAAACGACCATTTCATCTCGCCAACGGGAATTAATCCGGTCGTAAAGGAGAAAACTATTAATACATATGATAATACGCCATCTCCACAAAGAGATCAATTTTACTTCAGTCACGTCACACCGCAAGAAGTGATTGACTCAATAAAACGCATCAAGACCAAGGCTAGGGGCGTAGATAATATAGGCCATGAAGTGCTCATGAAAATTCTCCACCACATCACTTATCCATTGGTGAATATTTTTAATTACTCACTGCAACATGGGACTTATCCGGAAATATGGAAAATGGCCATAGTTCGCCCGCTTCCGAAAATAAGACTTGCGAAGGACGTCGGTGACTATCGGCCAATTAGCATCTTATGCATATTTTCAAAAGCTTTAGAATTCATAGTTCACAAGCAAATTACCGACTATCTTATTCAACACAATCTTCTTGATATCCATCAGTCCGGCTTTAGACCGAAACACAGCACCTGCAGTGCATTAACACATGTGACTGATGACATAAGGCAAGCTATGGACAACAAACAACTGACAGTTCTAGCGTTATTGGACTCAAGTAAAGCTTTCGACACTGTTGACAGGGACATACTTATATCCAAATTAAATAGTTTAAATTTCTCCGCGAGTGCACTCCAGTGGATCAGATCCTATCTCACCGGTCGCCAGCAGTGTGTACTTAATAACAACAATGAATATTCAAATTGGCGTACGGTCGACGTAGGAATACAACAAGGATCTGTACTGGGCCCCCTATTTTTCTCTTTGTATAGAAATGGCATATCTTCCGGATTAAAACACTGTAAATACCACTTATACGCTGATGACCTACAGATATATATACACAGCAAACCCGAAAACCTACACTCAGAAACACGTCACCTGAATGAAGACTTGATGACCATAGATATATGGGCCAGAAATCACGGATTAAAATTAAACCCATCAAAATCCCAGGCAATAATTATTGGTTACCCTAAATTACTTTGCAAGCTCAGTCGAACAGCGTTACCACAGTTGTCCATAAGTGGTACTCCCATACAGTATAGCCAAAATGTAAGAAATCTTGGCATAATATTTGACGAACATCTGTCCTGGTCTGCCCAAACTATATCTGTGTGTAGGAAAATATACGGAACGCTACGCTGTCTCAGTAAATTCAAATTCACTTTCCCTTTTAAACTAAAGAAAATTCTTGTTGAATCACTCGCATTACCTCATTTTGATTATTGCGACATAGTTTACAACAACCTAGGAGTAGACAGGGGAAGGAAATTACAGTGCGCTCAGAATGCCTGTGTAAGATTTATCTGTGGACTTCGTTACGCTGACCATGTCACACCGTCTTACACGCGGCTCGGGTGGCTTCGCCTGCAAGAACGACGCACACTTCATACTCTTTGCTTCTTGCATACTATTCTTAAAAGTTCTCAACCAGCCTATCTCCGTGATCGAATGAAGCTCCTCTCCACAGACCATAACAAAAATACCCGATCCTGCAGCACCATGTGTTTATCCCTTCCTGTACACAGAACAGCAATCTACACGAAATCATTCACCGTTACCGCAGCCCGACAATGGAATCTCTTACCAGTGGACGTCAGAAGCATGTCCAACAGCTTAGCTTTTAAACATGCCTGTGTCGAAATACTAGGTAAACATGCATGAATCATCAAATTATGACCTGAAAACACCTACTCCTACCGCCTCTTCATCATCATTTCCCTCTTCCTTTCACAAATATTCTTCTTCCTCTTCTTCTACTTCTTACTAATCCTTCTCTTCACCTCTCAACTGAAGGCGATATTTCGGTGTACTGTAGAAATGTATATATTTTCTAAACTTTTTCTTAAGTAGTTGTTATAGTAATCATTATTCATAATGATATTCTTAGTACTCATTCATAATTATATTCTTAGGACTAATTATTCATAGTAATATTCTTAGTACTCATTATTCATAATAATAATCTTAGTACTCATTATTCATAATTATATTCTGCACTTTACGTACGATTTATATTATATAGATGATATGATATTTTTTTTTAAAGTGTGGTTACTTTTGTTAATGGTATTACTGTTACTATTGTCCATATTATCATATTATTGTCATCAGTAGTTATTATTAAGTGTTCTAGGTTAAGACTGGTTAAGTGTAAGAAAGGGAGTACATCCCTAACTTTGCCAGGATAAATAAAACATATTACTTACTTATTACTTACTTACCATATCTGTTTATTGTGGTCTTGCGTTGTGCAAGTGAGGATCCTTTGCCTGAGGGGCGGAATGCCTCTTTGAACCTAACGGTGTGGCTCTGGGCCTATGTGGGGTGATTATGTTGTGGTGGTACCGCGGTTTGTTTCTGGGGATATATTTTGGGATGGCATGGTGACTTCACGGCATGTTGTTGAGGATGGTCTGTGTTCCTTTTATCCCTTTTTCGGGGCTGACGCATGTCCGTTGTAGTTTATCATGGTTGTTGTATTTGTATTGTGTTGTGTAGTTGGGTGGTGATGGCACCTTGGTATGGGCAAGTGTCTTGTCTTTAACGTACCTCCGTATGGTGGATATGGCCATTTTTCCTTACATGAATTCGCTACTCTCGGAATTAGCTTGTCTTGTTATGAGTAATTCGCTGGTTTCGTGTGTTCTGGTTTCTTCTTTTCCGGTCTCCATGCATTTCCTATTGATCTGATGTCGTCGTGTCTGTAATTGTCTCTTCTGTAAAGCTCATTTTTAATTTCATCTGCCACTCTATGGTGTTTTTTTCTCTCAGTGGATCTTCTAGTGTCTGTTGACATTGTTCGTTGGTCATCCTACCGTTCTGCGGATTTGCTTGTTGGGTATGGGACTAACCAGTTCTCCCCTAGTCGGTACTGGAATCTCACTGCTGTTAGATTATGGGGTCTACTAGTAGTATACTGCCTTCTTCACGTTACTTTGAGCATTTCCATGGACTTGACTTGTATTCCACCACTTATGTTTTATTTGTCTGCTATCCTGGTGGATAGGAGAAGGTGCCTGTTGCATTAATGGGACAGTGTGATGTGGATATCACGTATTTATAGACCAGGTAATGCTGAGATCCTAAAGGATAAGCGGTGGTATATGTAGTGTAGGTCATTCCTCGTTATTTTCCTTTAGGGTCTTCTAATCTGAGGTTTTTCATTGCCTTTTAATTTGATTGGATGTCCATTGTGGAATGAATTGTGTTTGTGATTCTGTGTAGTAGGTTAGTTATCAGATTCCAGATTGTGTTCCCTCCTGAGTTTCTTCTATCCCTATTTCAGTCCTGTTTGTTCCTTGGAGCTTATTATGGTCCAACGTTGTATTAACTTTGATCTGGAAGTTTTGATAGCTTGGTGCTAGTTAGTTGATCTGTTGTTGATGACAAACCTGATTGCGCACCCTCCATCTTGAAATTGTAGAGGTCTCCAACCGATCGTGCCTACTCTTCCCTTGCTATGAATTTGTTTACCTTTTAAGCCTTGGATTTTTCATGTTTAATACCATATTCCTGTTTACTTGAAGCATGACTTATTAATTGCGTATTGGTTGCTTGTCCTTATTCTTATTCAATTAGGTGATGTATTGCGATATGGAGAGTTGAACCGGTGTTAGTTGAAAATGTATTTAATGTTCTTGTCAGTGTAAGTTGGAATTTGAAAACGATTAATTCTTCACCGTGTCGTAGTCCTGTATCTGCTAAGTTCTAAACTCTGAATTTGTTCCTAATTTCTTGGATTATACCTGTATAATGACTTCTTCTCTGCGAAAATTTCTCCTGATCTACGTCCAAGTGACTTACGTTTTTCTGGTTCGGGTCAGACGTTGAATTACCTCGCTTGGTATTTCTGGGAGTATCTGGTTAGGGCTTCTGTGGGGTGTTGTCATCTGGTACAGTGTTCTTGGTATCCTGAGTAGTGTTTGATGTTCTCGATAATGGGTTATGGTTTAATGGTAATTTGAACCTGTGTATTGGGTTGGTAACTGAGCAGAGTGTGGAATTTACAATTACCTTTTAACTTTGGAGATATGAACTTTAATTGTTTGTCCTCTTTCCTGTATTGTAGGTATACCCTGTGCTTTACCCATACTTCCTCCAGTGCATGTGTGCCTTCGGTACTCTCTGAGTTTCTTGAGTGGTATACACTGGCCCTGACTCAATCAAGTGTAACAAATCTATGTTAATCTAAATTGTGAATTTGGTTACTGCGTAGTTTTCATTCACCAATTGCGCCTCCTTTTGCCCTCCCTTGCGCCTTTGCGTTTCCTTTATCTTTTATCGATGGTAATTGATCTGCCATGAAACAAGATGTTGCGCTCTTTTATCATGGAAACCCGATAGATAGGATTAATATTATGATGGTAATCTTGAAGCCTTAAAATGGACGCATGTCTATCAGAACTTTATGATAAAAGAAAGAAGATATAAACTATCGGTGCTGATTTTTAAGGTATGTGCAGGACCCGTGTGATGTTAAATTAAAAAGACGTGATCCTTCTAGCAATATGTGACAACTTTTGTATGCCTAGCTGGTGATTACTCTTTTGTTGCCTATGAATAACAATTTGGTGTAAATAATTGAAATCTACTGAACTTTAACATGTAGTTTAACATTAATTTGGTACAACAAAATATCTCGAACTACAAGGATGTGTATTGTAGAACTTTCTTCATGGAACTCTATGTTCAAAATGAAAAAGATATTGGTGTGCGAAAGGTATTTTTTAAAAAAGTTTATGTAAATTATGAACTTAAATTAAGTCTACAAGGTATGCTGAACTTTTGACCTTGTTTTACATTGTAAATGGTCTAAGTACTATGAGAATGGTGGTATATTATCCATCTTGCAAGCATGGTAAAGAAAGAGGTTCAGTGGTCTTTCTCTCATGCGATTGGTACTTCTAAATAATTTTCTTGATTCTTTGACCACTATATGGTAAGAGAATTATGTGAAGCTTCGGGGACGGAGGCTGTCACGTTGGTGACGAGTTTTAGCTCTCCCTAACCATATTAAGAATCTGCACTCATGCAAGAGAAATTAGTGTCATTCGGAAATTATTTCCGCCTTGTATTCAGCTAGTATTTTCTACGTGGCCCTGCCCACTTTATTTATTTGATTCCATCTTCGTCATTTTAACCATTGTATCCATGAGATTATATTACTTTAATGTTTACTCTTGGTCTTGTACGATTACGTGCCCTAAGTTGTAGTGTCTTCTTGTGGGCGAGTCTATGACTCTCTCTTTCCGTGCGGTGGGCCATGCTGCTTGTTGGCGTGATTCGCCATGCTTGAGTAATCACTGGAGTACGATGGAGGCAAGGCGTGTTTCGTCCTCACTTCTAAATCACTTTCCGATCTACCACATGGATACTGGGTAATAGTGTTTCTGCATAAGGATTTATCCCCTAGTGCTCCTTAATCAGATTCGGGGAACGTCTTTCTTTTAATTATGAATTTAGTAATTTCAAGTATATTTATTTTACGTGAGTAATGGATACTAGCATACTTCTGCAAACTTCAACAATGCAAGTAAGTCTCTTCTTCATTTCTGTCTTGGATCTGGTTCCTGCTACGTGAAGAAGTATGAGTTGAAAATCCTTCTATGAATTTAGTAATTTCAAGTATATTTATTTTACGTGAGTAATGGATACTAGCATACTTCTGCAAACTTCAACAATGCAAGTAAGTCTCTTCTTCATTTCTGTCTTGGATCTGGTTCCTGCTACGTGAAGAAGTATGAGTTGAAAATCCTTCGTCTTGAGTATCGTCGTGGGTCTCGGATTTATTATGTCGTCCTGTTTTATTTAATTACCTTAGGTTTTTCTAAGTTGGGTTTCCAAAATGTACCTAGTTATACATCCAAACCGTTTGGTAAAAAGAAAGTGTGCTTAATTAGACGCAATTTATTTAGTAATTCTATTGAGTAACTATGAAACTTCACAGTCTATAATTTTAAAACTACGCGAGATTTCACTTGGGTGCCAGTCGTTGATTCGTTTTAATTTCTTGTTTACCTCTGTTTCTGCTTATTTTATTTTGTCCGTGTATTTGTGATTCTTCCTTTTAACCTTCATATTTTTCTTATTGGATCCGTGTTGTTTTGGTTCTTGTGTCGCGGTTGCCAAGGTCTCTTGGCGTGTTTACGTCTCCATGGTAACTGGTGCCGGTTGTGATAGTGAGTGTTTGATGTTGTTTGGTGACGTTGAGGTTCTTTTAAGGATGTGTGTGGATATTGTTCCGCTTCTTGGGGATTTTTCATTTAGTTATACTTGCTTAAATGTAATTTTATTTATCGCCACCCCCCCTACCTTTTAATTCTTATATTTTTTTTGGCCTTCTGCCGGGTTATGTCTGCTATTTTCTCATCCGAGGCAAGTACTGGGGGCCGTGTGAAATCTCCTTGGTAATCAACCGAGGTGTTTTCTGAGTAATGAAAATGTTTATAAGTTAAAGAAATATTGTGAAAAGAAATATTTCTGGAAGATGCGATGCATGAAACATGTTAAAAATTTTACACGAAGTTCGGTTGTTTTGAAGTTATGCAAATGTACCATTCAATTTTATTTCTCCGCCCGGACGGTACATTCAGGTTTTACCACTACATTTAATTTTTTAACCCAGTTCGGGTGGTTTTAATTTTGGACGTTTTCCCTGATAATGATGGCTTAATTTCTTTTATTTTTAAATAATAAATACGTAAGTTATGTTCATAATTAAAACTTGTTCTCTTTATTGTAGACTGGAAATTTACTGCCGTACCAACACTTAATTTCGTTCATGGTCTCTGGGTAACCGATTGTTGTAACTAAGTGTTTGATGGTAATGAGTTATTTTTCCTGTCACCTTTACTTTCTTGCCAATGTTTAACTTCTGCTGCTGATAGTCGGTAAGGCGGCAGATCTTTTCTTCTTTCTTTCTTAATCCGTTTGTCCCTCGGAGTTAGCGAGTGATCTCACCTCATCAGATGGTGATTTCATCCCTACATTAACTCCATTAAGAAAGCCGGCTCCGAAAGTTGTATGCAGGTCTCGGACGTTCTGTAATACGAGTGTGTTGATACAAGATCAAAATTACTTGCTTATTTTTTTCTAAACCTTTTAACCGTTTGGGAACTTCAAAGCTGATAGGATATGGCAAGAAAGGGATACGTAAAGGTTTTTTCGCAGGGTTGGTTCAAATGACCACTTCTCATGTGCTATACAAAATTAGATTTCTCTGTTACAACGGACTGGGTGTGTAGAACTACTAACCAAATTCAGCACGAGATGCCACTGCACACACACCCATTCAGACTTACGTACATTATATAAAGCCCTTTTCTTGTGGGAATCAACTGTGCGCAATGGGGAGTACAATCATCTACTGTACTGCAGTCGATAGTGAACAGAACACACAATTGAAGAAGTAAAACTCAACTGCGAAATTTAGAGGATTTTAACTTATGTTTCTTCCTCAGGCCATCTGAAGATTGAGATTTCTCTTAATTCTAGCATATTTAAATCACTGTGTAGGAGAACGCGACACGTTTGAAGGCCTAGCAAGATAGGACATTATATCAAAAATAAGGTTCCTAGAAGGAAACCATAGTTTAATTTCAACGATTGCAAATTAAATTGATTGGTGAGCCCACTGCTACACTGGGGTGAAACTCTGGTAATTTCACGATTGAAAAACATGAGAGCTTAACTCTGAAATAATGTACTCTGAGAACAAGTTGTATTGCCCCCTATTTACCCGGTCAAACTCAGGGAGCGTGGACTGTTCGTGTGCTACCTGTCACAATTTTAGATGCATTTAAAGGACATAGATAGACGACAATACAAAACAAAACAATTTAAAACATTTTGACATTCATTTTAATATTTACACAAATAAAATAAAAATTTAACATCTCTTGCTAAACGTTACCTGAATTACTCACGAATTTACTATTTCAAAATAAAGATGTTTGATTATTAAATTACACTATATTAAAACATTTATTTATGATTTTAAAATAAGTACAAATGCAATAGGAGGTGAAGAGGAATAACAGTCTAAGGTACAGAAACTATAAAAGCTAGAACGGAACATAAGTGTAGGAACTTAATGCTGAAAGAGATGCATTGGAAGCTAGAAGGAACACTGATCTAGAGAACACATACCATACATTAAGAGCTGAAAAGGATCAATACTCTACAGAGAAATCATAAAGCCGGGCTGAGTGGCTCAGACGGTTAAGGCGCTGGCCTTCTAACCCCAACTTGGCAGGTTCGATCCTGGCTCAGTCCGGTAGTATTTGAAGGTGCTCAAATACGACAGCTTCGTGTCGGTAGATTTACTGGCACGTAAACGAACTCCTGTGGGAATAAATTCCAGCGTTTCCGAAGACTGTAAATGTAGTTAGTTGGACGTAAAGAAAATAACATTACATCATTAAAAACCATAAGAATAGGTATATTATGAGCTGGAAAAACCTGACTATAGGCAAGTCAGCATGAAATATACATGAATAGCTTGAATTAATCATTATTCTAGAGATTTAAGATAAAACATACATTAAGAGCTACATTGTATCATTGTTCTAAGAAATTAACATAATATCCAATGGCACGACAGCCATATGGGACTTTGCCTACCAAATAACAAGATTATATAACTTAATGAGCTAGAAAACGGTACCTTAGTCATGGGAATTACAGTAACAAAATAGACACGAGATGAAAAGCATAATTAATTAATCTAAGGGAACAGCACAGGAATAAGTTCATAAGAAGCTAGAATATAATATAAGTCCAAAACGTTAATGCCAAATTTACATGTAAAGCTTAAATGGGTCATTATTCAAGGAAATGAATACAAGAACAGATATACAATAAAGGAACCTTAAGCTATTGAGTACAAATATACATGAAGACCTGAAATGGACCAATATTCTAGGGAATTAACATAATAGGAACAATACGAGCTGGAATAAAATATTAATCTACAGAGTTAGCTTAGAACATTCATGAAGAGATTAAATGTATTCTTATTCTAGGAAATAGGTACAATACGGGCTAGAATATAACATTAGTCTAAGTAGTTAATGTATTGCTTGTACTTGTTCATTTTAGAAAATTGATCGATCTTATTCAGTTCATACTAATTCATTTTATAACTGGATTAATTCTGTCACTAATCGTGCCTTAAGAATTAAATAACAATCCGGAATAAATGAACAAAATCACTCACAACGCTGGAATAATCTGGCCCACCATGATGAACACGAGGTCAGATTAGGAACCGCATTCCAAATAAATGACACGGACAAAATAATATTTCTAACTACAACCACATCCATTCCATGCACTCAGGATACTCGACATTTATTTACAAAGTTATATCCGATTCCTAGGATTTATTTTTATTCGTGACTTTTACGGGGAAAAGGAAGTTGGATTGAATCGGCTGATGACCTTTTATTAAATTCTATTCTTCCGACACCTGACATATGACTTGTGATTGAACATGATTTATCACTTCATCGAATTTTACTCCAACATTACAACGACGATATATTCCAAAATAATTTTATTTTTCAGAAGACTGGGTAGAAACAGTAAATATGCAAACACGTGGGTTATAATTGGCTTCACTCTCCCACGTGGTCATTGAGTATCTAGAAATATTTATTATTAGAAATCAAATGCTGAAAAACCTTTCAACACGTGGTCCACTTTCATCCGAACGCATTGTACCCAATTACTAATGCTTTCCAAACTGATATATTTGCCCGCAGTCATACCATTTTCCAGGTAAATACATCTACAGTTGAGCACAACTTCACTTATTCTACATGAGCAAATCTAATTTCATTTATCACTCGCGACCTTTATGTCCCCTTTAACCCGGTTTCCAATTATTGTGTTATAATTTTCATTGATTTTTAAATCTACCATAGACATCTGAAATAAACATTTCTAGAAGATGACACAATTTGCAATATCGCGTGGCAATGCAGTGAATGAAGCACAACCTAAAATTTACCCCATAATGATTCATGAAATTCAAAATGATTCTTTAAATTCTCATTTATTCGGAGGGGTAATTAATTATTAAATTCTTATTTTTAGAGATTACACTGGGGTGGTAACATTTCAGATAAACTACTGTACTTCTAGTCTAATAGCACCCAATACACCTGTACCTGGGTAACAATGAAGAAAGAAAATAGTTCAAAACTTCTATAACTAATAGCACTACAATGCTACTGAAGAAGATGGTTTAATTTTCTAAATAAATGGAAATATTATATTTACAAAGATCTACTCATATTTAGTGATGAAACTCGATTCCCGTCTGTGGTCTGTTAAGTTCCTTTACCCTTCATATCCTTCCTTCGATGCTAGCGACACTTACATGTTTAGTGTAACATTTTTGTAGTTGGTGATGAATCCCACGTTGACTGAAGTGATCATCTTGGAATTATAGCTGACATTCTAAAGCTGGTTCGATCCTGGGTCTGTAGTCCTTTTCCAAACCAAGTGAGTTAGTCCAGAATAAATATTTCACGTCTCAAGGAAATCTTAACTTAGCTGTTAGTAAAATTACAATTACAATTGGCGTTTTTACTACACAATTGCTCCCCTTAATCGTTTACTTGCTCCAGACAATGTTCCACTTCGCGCACAATCGGTAGACACAAATTTAGCCTTGAACCGTGACAAGCTTATCACGTGATCTCTCACACACTTAACTGCAAAGAGGAAAGAAAAATAAATCAAGATGACGACCTGAGCTCGCCACAACACCTAGCTGAATAAAATCAGAATCTGTCCCCACTAATATCTTGAAAATAAAACATATCTTAGGATTATGTACGCGAAAAGCACACTTTTGATGGGGACAGTATATAGTATCTTAGTCTTACTTTTACCTGTACATTACTCTAACAAAGTTTGTGCAGTGACTTCGTAGAAGAGTGTCACCGTCAGCGCAAACTTTGTTGAGATGCCAGCCAGAGTTTTTTTTCTTCGGGGGGGGGGTGGCCGAAGCCCGCTCCCCCCGCGTGACCAACGACTCAATCTACATGGCCTCCGACATGCTATTATTTCTAAGAAGAAGAAAGAGTTAGCAGGGAAGAGTGGGAAGTGATACAAGGAGTATCTGCCTGTTTCCATGTCAGACACGCTACCAGGTGATATTGTATTAGGTATATGGTGTTGAAGTTTGGTATTGAAGGGTCAGGGAAAAACCACATAGGCAGAAAGAAGAAAGAGCCTACATGTAAAACCTGACATCTTTTGATAGCACATGCAAGGATGTGGGCTGGAAAAAGACCAGAGGTTGTGTTAGTTAGGAACAGGTAACATGCACAAAACATAAACCAATTCCTTGCCATTCCATCGTCTGGGGATCAGTCCGTCTGGGCACTGCTGTGACTAGCACGGTCCTTGCCGGTTGCGGAGCCATGCGTCAAGTACCACTAGGGCCCGCCGCACGACTCCACCTCCTTGGGGTACCTCGTACCCAGTCTCCGATCCCGGAGAGTGAGGCCAAGCCCGCCGAGGCGGGGGCCTCCTGGAAGGGGGTGGGTCATGGCGCCGGGCCTCCTTCCTCTTTGCTCGCGCCATGGCCCGGTAGACAGGGCGATGGGAGGCCGGGTGGCCCCCCGAGCAGTTGGCGCACACCGGCGCGTCTCTAAGTGTTGCGCAGGCCGTGTAGTGGTGATCACCGCCACAGCGGTTGCACCTCACCTCGAGCCCACAGCTGACCTGACGGTGGCCCCACCTCAGGCAGCGGAAACACTGCAAGAGCTGCTGAGGGGGACGTTTTACTCTCACCTGACTGCCGCTACCCGCTGAGGTCCTCTCCTGATTGGCTCCTCGGTTGACTGCTGTCCTGGGAGCAATCTTGGGTTGCCGCTGGGCGGCCCTCTCCTAGTAGGCCGGCGTCGCCTTCTGCTTCATGGACCGGCGTCGTCTACTTCTTCTTCTTCTTCCCGGGCGTGTCTTCTCGGCAGGGGAAGAGGCCTCGTCCTGGTGGCCCTCCTCCCGGCCTGGTGACCCCAGGGTGGCTGATGGCTCCGCTGCGTCGCCGTCTTCTTCCTCCTCCTGGCTGGCGGCGGCGGCGGCGTCGGTCGGTGCTAACGCCTGACTGCGTTCCCTGTCCTGTGGGGCGCACATCGAGGTCTGCAGCTCGATAGACGTGCTGGCAGGCTGGGCCTGGACAGCAGCCTCAGAACGCCAGGGGGCGTCCTCCTCCACTGAAGTCGCACAGTCGCGGCGCCAGAGGGCGTCATGCCGCACCTCCGTGGTGGCGTCGCTGGTCGCCGGCTGGGTGGCCAGGATTAGGTCGGTGTTAACCGCCCTATTCCTTAGCCTCCTCGGCGTCTCCCTGGTCTCCGTCGCAGCCCTGACTGCGCCGGTGTTCATCCCTGGCACGCCGTCCCTCCCTGGTAGACGGATGACCTGGAACAGAGTAGAAAGCTCTTTCTCTGCGTCGCGCATCCGCTCCTGGTCGTGATGCCGGATAATGAGGCCTCCTGGTAGGAAGCTCTCGATGGCCATGGTTGTCGAGATGATCCTGCCTCCTCGGCGAGGGCGCCGCATTCTGTCCAGGACGAGGCCCCGTTCAGAAGTTACAGGGCGCTCCGCCCTGTAGTATACGAGCAGCGCCTCGTACTCCGGATCGGTGTGGCCTTCGGAGAAGAAAAAGCCATCAGGGGGGTCGCACCCGTCCCTGTACGGCTCCGTCTCCACTTCGATCTCCGGCTGCCCCTGCTGCGGCTCCGGCTCGGGTGCAGGCGACTCGTTGTCCGCCGTAGTCATCTCGTTGACCTCCGCTGCCCAGCAGTAGTGCGGCGATCGCCACACGTCCGTCTTCTTCATCCTGGTCCTCCTGAAAGAGAATAAGCGAGCACTGAGAAGTGCTCAGCTCAGACAAAATCTCTTTCGAAGTTGTACTAATAAGTACAGCTGCCTGGTTAGCACTTGAAAGTACTGAGCGCCTGGCAAGGAGAGAGAAAGTGGAGCGACAGGCACGTACGACCTCTCGCTACGACAGTCAGCTGCTCCTTTGCCAGCCATAGCCCGCTGCGATGTCCTTTAATCCTCGGCAGTTCGCCCGATCTTACGGGAGCTAGCGAATGAGAGATGTTCTGTTTCTTGTCTCTAGGAGCTCTGACAGCCTTACCCTCCTGTAAGAGCGGGTCAATACATTACGATGTTTTCTGCGATGTGCATGTGTTCGCGAAGCAGAATTGTTGATACTTGAGAGTTTATTTGTTTCAAAATCTGTTTCCTTTTATTTTTGAAGGTAAATAATTACGATTATGGTATTAAATAAAAATGCTATAGATCGTTTGTGTTGAGAGTTGCCTGTACTCAAAACGGTTACCGTACATTATCAATGTCACACTGAAGACCAACAATCCCATTCTTTTCCGATGTTGTGTTGTTGAGTTCAATTCTGTAAAAATAAAAAGTCGAAAACTAACGGTACTAGTACAACTTGTCAGGAATTTCCTGTGGATCCAGAACTGAAAAGGAAATGGCTAAAAGTGACTTCACGTGATAAGTTTGAACAATCATAGTTCTTTCGAACAACTGTGACCTCAGATTCTTAAGAATAAGAAACGGGTCAGAGGTTAAAACTAACAGCCGACTTGGAGTTTCTGGATGAGGCACAATGCTCCTCATTCGCTTGCCTTTAGAAAATCGTTTCATTATAGCTACATTGGTTTTATGTTTATCAGTTGCGACGTGATAAAGGTGTGAAGTTGGAGGCTGATAAATTCTTCGTAAAGAAACTCGCTACAGGAGACAAACGACAAATTAGGAAGCAAAATTGTGTGTTAGGTAACACAGGTTTTTCCTTAGTCAGTGATACACTTTCTTGAATGTCTCCATTGGGATTTACAGAGGCCTTTAGAGTCGGAATATGGCTTGAAATATCTTCTTTTCCAAAACATACATCAAGTTTGACATTTATTGGCATTTAATCAACAAGTAAACTGCACAATAATTCGGCCTTATTGAGATTTTCAGCTTCTGCAGTGAGCCTGGCGTAACTTCAGTTTGAAGACAGACTTTTCCTAGAAACGAGACAGAGATCTTTTACTTGGCTGTTTAATTGACTTATATGGTCCTTTGTGAATTTATATCCTTCCCGCGAACAATAATGCACGCATTGTTTTATTGAAATGAAATGGCATAAGGCTTTTTTAGTGCCGGGAGGTGTCACCAGGTGCAGTTCTTTTGATTTGACGCCCGCAGGCGAACTTCTCGTCGTGATGAGGACGAAATGATGAAGATGACACATACACCCAGTCTCCGTGCCAGAGGAATTAACCAATTTTGGTTAAAATTCCCGACCCTGCCGTAAATCGAACCCGGTATCCGTGTGAACAAAGACCAGCACGCTAACCATTCAGCCATAGAGCCGGACATTATTTTATTGAAATTTATGAAATGCATTCCACTTCTCTTAGTGAACTGGTCTGCGAGAATTTCATTCCAATTATTATCAGAAGTACATCTCCAGTAACAGCAAAAGTGTTTGAGAAACCGAAATACTTAAATAGCAAACCCATAAGACACAAAGTTCTGAGTGTGTAAAGTTGCTGCTTCGAATCAAGACATGCTGCATCTAGCGTTCAGGGGCCATCTATCAGCGCCAAACGGAAAAATTTACAACTACTACCCATAAGAAGTAAGCAGGCTTATTGCCGAGACAATGACATCGTAGCAGGCTATATCACATTATCTGAATGGTTCCGTTGGACTGTGGTCCGCACTCCACTCTGATCTTTTATCATGCAAATGATACTCTTGAATTTGCAATCCACGTATTTCGCTCTTCGACAATGAGAGACTAACATGATTGAGCCTTATTAGCCAATGCATCACAGCATCTCTCTCCGAAAAGGAATGAGGAGAATTGTTACCCGTTTCTGCACCCATAAATAATGTACAACAGGAATAAGCTGTTATAAGTCATAAATCTGGACTTGATAGCAGATCGTAAAGAAGTTAACATGTTATAGCTTTTGTAATAAATTATACTCTGTACTAGGGTAACAAGGACACATTTGCCTACAATGCTCTGTTCTCGTCTGTGTAATGCCGACAAGGAACAGCATGTAAATGCATTATTATCTTATTATGCATCGGTTATTTATACAGGGGTATTACAAAATGGTTATCGTTGACTGGGGATGAAATGATAACTAAAAATGTAAAGTACAAAAATACGAAACTAAATGGAGGGTGTGTGTCTGTTAGGTTTTTAGTCCAGACGCTGGCTGGGTTCTGAGACGGCGGAAAGACTACGTGTATTCTTTCTAGGCAAGATGAAGAGTGTCTCGGTGAACCATTGCAATCCTCACAGGGCTCGAATGTGCTATTGCAACACGACTGACTCCATGAACAGCTGTCACAGTTATAAATGAGATGTTGTAGTGCATAGAGGAAATAAGTCTGACGATTTGGAGCGACTGGAAAATTTTGTGAGATGGACAGCAGGTAATGGCATGATGATAAACGGGTCAAAATTCATGTTGTAAGTTCCACCAATAGGAAAAGTCCTCTGAGCTTTAAATACTGTGTTGATGTGGTGACAGTACCTCATAGGAAGCATTGTAAGGACCATCGTGTAAATATAAGGAAAAATATTAATTGGGGTAATCACGTAAATGGGATTGTACTGATCTCTGCACATGGTTGTCGGTATTTGGGGGTTATAGTAAGGACATAAAGGAGAGGGCAAGATTCTGGCAAGACCACAACTAGAGTATAGTTCCAATGTATCGGACCCTCCCCAGGACTACGTGATTCAAGAACTAGAAGAGATCCAAAGGAAATCAGTACGAATTATTATGGTTGATTTACGACAAAAGAGTAGTGTTACGGAAATGTTACACACTTTAGACTGGGAAGACTTGGGGGTTAGAAAACGAGCTGCTTGACTAAGTGATATGTTCCAAGTTGTCAGTGTAGTGATGGCGCTTAATGAAAATAGTAGACAAATGAGCTTGAATGGTGTTTTAAATTTGGAATTCAAGAAGACTAACGGGGGCAAAAATTCGTTTATAAGAAGAGGAATTAGGGATTGCAATAATTTACTAAGGGAAATGTTCCATAAATTTTGAAGTTTTTAAAAATAACTTAGGAAGAGTCTAGGCAAACTCATAAAGCCAAGAGTTATATGGATTGGCAATTTTATAAAGTCTAAATTAAACTATTTACCATATAATACTGCATCATACAACATGATTTGCAAATAACAATTATTGAAATATAAATTAAAATTGTTCAAATAATCGTAATAGAAATTGCAAAAGAAATGAGAACTTTTTAAACTCACGATTTTAATTGACATTGGGATATTCGAAATATGTATTTTTTTATATCAATATGTCTCATGGCCGGAGGTCATCCGAAAATTTGTGTAATGTAACTCGACAAAATGTGTAATGGTAGTGACGTCACATTAGTCGTTACCGTAGGCCTTGGTCACCAAGGATACTGCGGTTCTGTATTTTTATAAATACAGTGTGTTTAAATAGAAAGTGTACCGTCAGTGACGTCACATTTGTCGTTATCGTAGGCCTTGGTCGCCAAAGATGCTCTGCGAAATGATGCAAAATGAATCGTTCTTTATCAATAATTGAGTTACATTTGTTGAAGGACATATTCACGATAATTACTTTTTCACAAACGGAGGTTTTATTGTACTACTTTACAGTGTTAATTGTTATACATTAATTTGATTGTCCTTTAGGCTCACCACCAGGTCTTCTGGTCTCGACATGCCGCCCATTGTTCATTTTTATTGCAGAACTTTTTTCCATTCTTAGAAATTTTTTTTGAAAAAATGTCCTCGTCTTTAAACCCAGACACCATTCATTGTTGTCGAATCAAAATCTATATTGCACCCATAAGCGAATTTACGTAATTAATTTACAAATTAAGAGTTGAATATTTCGCATATTGGGATACTACAGTAGGCTGTGAATCTAGCAGTCACAAAGGAACTTTCTGGCGCCAGCCAGTCGGCAAGGAAAATCCTCGAAACACATCTTAGAGCACGAGCAACTTGTAAACCGCCCTGAGTTCTGCATCCAATAAATTTTATGGTACCGCCTAGGAGTGGCGACTTTCTACTTGGTTCTCACGAGAAAATCACGCGTTGAGGCCTGACCTACTTTGCAGGACAAAGAAGACGATAACACCCACCAACCCTCGGGAGAAAATGGAAGCATCCACGCTACGAAGAGCGCGAAAGTCTCAGCCAATCACAAAATTCTAAATTTGAATGTCCTGTCATAGCGGGAATCTACAGTCAGTATTTCGCTATTTGAAGCCCGGAGTAGTGGTGAAAAACAGTGTCCTGACTTCCTAATAATATTTGAAAATTTATCAGTGCGTAGGTGTGGTCAATTATTGGCTAATTAATAAAAATTTAACTACACACGGAAGAGTAGTATCGCCCAGGAGATGAACTGTCATGGCGGGAAGGAGCCATTCGCTGGAAGAAAATAACGCCGGTGATGCGCGCCGTCGTGTGGATTATCCTGTGATCGTTTCCCACGGCGCAATATAACAAGTAAGTCAGACCGAAATTAGGAAGATTTTGTACATAAATTTGAAACTTTAACCTACGGATGTATGAAAAAGCGCTCCCGAGTGCAAAATCATTACGCCACATCCCTTCCACAGAACTATTTTCAAGGTGGGGGAGAACTCATTACATAACCAGCGAGCAGGGTGGTGAATCTTCAGTGGTTGACGGTGTGAGACGGTGTGACTGTGTGTTTCACTGTGTATCCTGTTCGTGGGTTAGTTGAATCTTCAGTGTGTTTAGAGTATGTCAGCTAATTCAGTTAGTCAGCTTTGAACTTTACTTTTGTCTGGTAAGAAAGCGATTAGAGACACTTGTTAGCATCCGAGTGAGCCATGTATTTTACTTGGGAGAGTAACATTTCAGAAATGAACACTTTAACAAACTTTACTTTACGTTGAATTTATGCAGAGATAACCGGCAATAGCTACACTTTCAACACTTGGCTTAAATGAACTCACATTACGAATCGAGAGGGACAAGTCCATGTTTTCAGCCTAGCTGCATAAAACCTCTCTAATCCACGGGTAGTTTGACATTTGTTGGAAAGCTATTTTATTCTTCATTTTTGGGAGGACGATCAGCATAAATTTCTCCACATCATTGGAAACTGTACTTTAGCTTGCTTTTACCACTTACAACAAACTGTTTTGGCAAGCGAGATGTATTCGGGGAGAAAATAGTTAAAGCAGACAGGGAGGAGAATGACTTTTCTTAAATGAAGGCCGCTGTGGTAGAGACCTTGAGCAAACTGTTATGTTCCGAAGAGGTGAATAACCGGCCAGCCACTAGTTAAACGAAAACTGAGAGAGGGTGTGCAGACCAGCAGGTGATTTTCAGGCAGGTAGCGGAGAGGAACTTCCGTCTTCACGACAGGAGTCTATGCAGTGCTATCGTCTAATCTTCACTGGAGTGCGAGAAAATGCGAGTGTTTATGTTAATGTAAGCGTGTGTAACGCCATGATAAAAATGTATCAAATTTGCGTGTGTGAAAATCTGGAATACCACATCAGCTTCAAGATGGAATTCTAATTCACCATGACCGAGCCCGGAGGGTGAGCCAACATGCCTCCATCACCCAGGTATGAGCATCAATAAATAATGTAAATAAATATGTAGGACCGTGCCTAATCGATGATCAAATGTAGCTTAGACTGTTAGGTAGGATTGTAAATAATTCACATTTTAATAATCATAATTATAATTATAATAATAATGATAATAATAATAATAATAATGATAATAGTAATAATAATAATAATATTTTTTTGCGCTTTCAGCTAGGGTTATTTGCGCACTTCCTTTATGTAGATGTGTTTGCGTATTGTTATGGATTATTCTGTAGTATGTCACTTTGACAATTTAGGATGTTATATTATTTGATCTCAATGAGTGTAATGCCGATTCATAATAATAATTATTATGATCATCATGTTCTTATAACATTGGTTTTGAGCGATATTTCTGTTGGAGTTGTGAATTTGTAGACGCCGCCTTGTTGATTTTAATGCTTATTTTGCTATTTTGCGCATTCAGCTTGTTTTATGTTGTGGAATTATCCTTCAGGTGGCCGTTTCCGGTAGTTTTTATCCCGTGTATTTTGCAACGATTTTGGTAGACGCGAGTATTTATTTCTGTGTAGTTGCGGTTACACATCTTTCTATAGCTGTGTTTTGAGAGGCAATCTCTTTTTTTTTAAGAAACAGGTAGTGACAGGAAGCCATTGATGAGTCAGCTCTGATATTTTGTGATATGTGAAGCAGAGAATGGTCTAGAGATCGAGCTAAATGAATAATATCCCTGATGATCTACGTTGATAATGGAAATGTGATATTTGGACCATGTCATGAACTGTCGTAAGAAATAGTGATGTGCACGACAAATATTTCGCCCGCCGGATACGAGCGAGGCTGTATTATGAGGTACTACGTCGAGATTAATGATGAATAGAATTGAGAGATGAATAATTTAACCAAGAGTGTTAAATATGTTACGACATGGGTTATGATTGTAGGCAGGAGCCTGTACTTTGTTTCATATAATTCCAGGGAAAGTAGATGCTCGGCAAATATGCTAGGCGTAGTACATGTGAGCAGAGCGACGAATCAATGTGTACTTTTGATAGTCATGTAAAGTCATGGATGACATGGAATAGCGGTAATTATTGTCCATAAAGGTTAAATAGTATCATGGCCAGACATTTGTCATCTGAGGTTAGAGATTGCCGTCAAATTCACAATATTTTTGCTACTCGTAGCGGGGTAAATTCTTCTGTAGACTCCGACTTTTGCGCATTTCATCCTAATTAATTTTTCACTAGGCAGCGATGTTGGGACCCAGTTGTGTTAATTTGTTATTCTTTCTGAGTGTACCTTTTATTACTGTTTATTTGTAGGATGTGATCGTACGTGAATTATTTATATTTGATTTGATGTAAATAGATAGGTGTAGTTAGGCTAGTTTTGATTTCCGTATTTTTCTTTTGTTGGAGCAGTGCTTCTCCGTTAACAGATTTAATTATGTAAATAAGATTCCATGTGTTAGGATAACGGATCATCGATTAGGTCACAGTCAAAACCATAGTAGTGGTATGCTCATACCAGACATTCAGTAATTACCAAACCTTTAAAATCCACTACATTTTGTTTAGGAAATGAAGCGATCTTTAATAAACCAGTTGTATATAAAAACTGCCGCAATGAATGAGGTAAAATAAGATGGCATCTGCCTCCATCTAGTGGTGGTACCACAAATAATGAATTCATAATGAAATGCAGTCAGCGGCAAAATCAGTAAAAATTTTAATGTACAAGGATCGCTTTCATTTGAAATGTAATCATGAGGCACTTGGCCTAACCATTTGGATTATTTTTTAAGAAGTCCAGGCTATCACAGTCATGCAGGTAAAATTTTAATAATTAAATGAGTGATTGTAACACTCAGGTTCATGTTTCAGTAATTTCCTTTTCAACCATGAGTAGTTTGAATGTGATAGTGGTTACGTGGTAAATGAAGTACGATGTCCATGGCTGTTTTCTTTGAATTATTCCTTATTTGTTACACTTGGTTAGTGCAGTCCATGATTATTTAAAAGCTGGGTGTTTCCCAACTAAGCCACATGTTTTATAGATTTGATAAACTCCTCTGAGTCAGTGTTGATTTGATGACGTAATTAATTAATTAATTATTCAATTACATTAATTATTTTGAGAGACATTTTACGTAATACAATTCTGTACTTCAAATGAGGTGGTATTTCTGACCAGATTTTTGAATTTATTCACGTCATCGTCTTGAAGACAGTGTCAACATAGTCTGGAATATTTTAATTAATTTGATTAACCTTCAGTCAGTTTTATTCGGCAGATATTTGAGTTATTGTAAGGCAGATCCTCAATCTTTAATTTTCTTAGTCTCATTTATTTTACTTTGTTTACATTTTTCACCAGTTTAGTTTACTTAAATTTTGGCACTTTGCACTTTATTCAATAAATCAGTTTGTTATTTAAATTTTAATTCAGTCTTTGGGTACCGTCATTTATAGTTAGTTTACCCCAACTTTTCATTTCCTCACTCCCTGATCGACGGGTGGCCTATCTTCGGGGATAGCATTGGACGGTCCGCGACTGAGGAAGAAGAGTCTACATGCAGCGGTGAGTATCATTTAAATGTCATTTATTACAGGAGCAGCCGGCGCACAGAAGAAGGAAGAAATCCACCGCAGTTGTTGCCTTGAAAAGGGCACAATATATATAAAATAACTTGTCCTGACTGACTGACTGACTGACTGACTGACTGACTGACTGACTGACTGACGGATTCATCATCGCAGAGCCAAAACTACTGGACGTAAAGAAATGAAATTTTAGGGATATATTCATATTAAGATGTAGGTGCTCGCTAAGAGAGGATTTTTGGATATTCCTTCGCTAAGCAGGTGAAAAGAGGGGTGAAATATTAAAATGAGTGTGTCTATATCTCTAAACTTTAAAATTTTACAGATGTAAAAATTGGTATTTAGAATCTTCTTTAAAAATAAGGAAACACGTATTTTTTTGTTTTCAGAAAATCCCAATAGGAGGGGTGAAAAGGGGTGAAAAATGGGGAAAATGGGTTGAATGCCCTTAATCAGGATACCAGTACTTATATCTCAGAAACTGAAGATATTACAGACTTGAAAATTGGTACTTTTGATCTCTTTTAAAAATAAAGAAACACGTATTTTTTTGTTTTTGGAAAATCCAATTAGTGGGAGGGTGAAAAGGGGGTGAATTTTTAAAATGAGTGAATCTATATCTCCAAACTTTTAAAGTTTGCAGATGTAAAAATTGGTATTTAGAATCTTCATTAAACATAAAGAAACACGTATTTTTTGTTTTCGGAAAATCGCAGTAGGAGGGGTGAAAAGGGGTGAAAAAGGGGTTGAATGCCTTTAATGACGATACTTATATTTCAGAAACTGAAGATATTACAGACCTGAAAATTGGTGTTTGGGATCTCCTTTAAAAATAAAGAAACACGTATTTTTTGTTTCTGGAAAATCCAATTAAGGGGGGTGGGTGAAAAGGGGGTAATATTTTAAAATGAGTGTATCTATATCTCAAAACTTTTAAAGCTTATAGATGTGAAAATTGGTATTTAGAATCTCCTTTAAAAATAAAGAAACACGTATATTTTGTTTTCGGAAAATCCCAATAGGAAGGGTGGAAAAGGTTGAAAAAGCTGTCGAATGCCTTTAATGAGTCTTACTTTTATTTCAGAACCTGAAGATATTACAGACGTGAAAATTGGTGTTTGGGATCTCCTTTAAAAATAAAGAAACACGTATTTTTTTGTTTTTGGAAAATCCAATTAATGGGAGTAGGGGGGTGAAAAGGGGGTTATTTTTTAAAATGAGTGTATCTATATCACAAAACTGTTAAAGTTTATAGGTGTAAAATTTGGTATTTAGAATCTCCTTTAAAAATAAAGAAACACGTATTCTTTTGTTTTCGGAAAATCCCAATAGGAAGGGTGTAAAAGGGTGAATAATGGGTTGAATGCCTTTAATGAGGCTACTTATATTTCAGAACCTGAAGATATTACAGACCTGAAAATTGGTATTTGGGATCTGCTTTAAATGTAAAGAAACGCGTATTTTTTCGTTTTTGGAAAATCCAAATATTGGGGGGTGAAAAGGGGGGTGAATTTTTAAAAATGAATGTGTGTACATCTTAAAATTTTAAAATGTACAGATGTAAAAATTGGTAGTTAGAATCTCCTCAAAAAATAAAGGAACACATATTTTTTTGTTTCCTCTAAATCCCAATAGGAGGGGTGTAAAAGGGTGAAAAATGGGTTGAATGCCTTTAATGAGGATACATGTATCTCAGAAACGGAACATATTACAGAACTGAAATTTTGTATATGGGATCTCCTTTAAAAATAAAGGAACACGTATTTTTTTTAGTTCTTGGAAAATCCAATTAATGGCGGTTAAACAGAAGTGACAAATTGGGGTGAATTTTTTGAAGGAATATCTTGGAAACGTAAAATGTTACAGACGTAAAAAGTGGGTGTTTGGAATCTCCTGTAAATGTAAAGAAACATAGGTGATTTGTTTTTGGAAACTCCACTTAAGGGGAACCGAAAATGGGTGAAATTTTAAAATGAGAATTTTTACAGTATATCTTAAAAAACTTAACATGTTACAGAAGTGAAAAATGGTATTTTTATCTCTATTAAACATAAAGAAACGTGTATTTTTAGTTTTCGGAAATACCATTTGGGTTGGGGGGGTGAAAGTGACTGAAAATGGTGTTGAATTCTTTTAATTAGGCTACTGATATCTTAAAAACGAAGATGTTACAGACGTGAAATTTGATATTTGCAATCTGCTTTAAAAGTAAAGAAACACGTATTCTCGGAAAATCCAATGAAAGGGGAGGGGGGAGGTGGGTGAAAGAATTGAAAAATTAATTGACTTTAATTGTATGAGAATATATACATCTAATAAAACCAAAGTTGTTACAGACGTGAAAATTCGTATTTGGATCTCCTTTTAAAACAAAGAAAAGCGCGTTTTGGGGGGAAACCATCTTGGGGCGGGAGTGTAAAGGAGTTGAATTCCTTTCATGGGGACACATAAATCAAAAAGTGAAGAAGTTAGAGTCGTGATAATTGGTATTTAGAAGATCCTTTACTATTAAAGAAACAAGTATTTTTTGCGGGAAAATTCACTTAGGGGGGGGGGGTAGTTTGAAATGAAGTGACAAAAGTAAATTATATTTATGGGGATACTTATATCTCAAAACTGAAGGTAATAGACGTGAACATTGGTGTTTGGAATCTCCCTTAAACATAAAGAAACACGCCTTTTTTTTAATTTTTAATTTTTTTGGGGGGGGGGGTTGGCAGTAAAATCTTAACGGCGGTGGGGTGTAAAAGGAGGTGAGACTAATTGATTTTACTGTTCTTAATGTACTTATAAGGATCCTCCGTTGCTCAGGCGGCAGCGCGCCGGCCTCTCACAGCTGGGTTCCGTGGTTCAAATCACGGTCACTCCATGTGACATTCGTGCTGGACAAAACGGAGGCGGGACAGGTTTTTCTCCGGATACTCCGGTTTTCCCTGTCATCATTCATCCCAGCAACACATAATAGTAATAATAATAATAATAATAATAATAATAATAATAATCATAATGTTCCGGACCGTCGTCAAATGTGC
The DNA here is from genome assembly GCF_040414725.1 of Anabrus simplex. Lineage (NCBI taxonomy): Eukaryota > Metazoa > Arthropoda > Insecta > Orthoptera > Tettigoniidae > Anabrus > Anabrus simplex. The sequence continues at coordinate 503,411,480 of NC_090267.1, forward strand.
GGACCGCGCTGGAAACGGCTCCTGGACGGGTAATGACTAAGAATTCAGTCCGGCCGCGGGTTCAGTGCCGCCAAGGCACCCAATATGACTCCACGCCGGATCTCCTGAAGGATTTTATCCAGATTAAAAATGATTATAGGAAAATACGGTATGGCAAAGATTTACGGACACAACTGACCGGGAAGAATACCTGAGCCTAGCCCGGGAAGTACGAAATCGATTGCTGGAAAGGAAGATTGAAAAATGGGAGGAAACGTGCCGTAATCTAATAGAAAACGAGTCAGGTCGGGAATTTTGGTGGATTCTCGCTGAAAACGAGTCAGATCGCGAATTTCGGCGGATTATATATCTAAAACAATAAGCATTCAATTATAAATTTCAGTATAGTACCGTAGCGAAGCACGGGTACCTTGCTAGTCTATAATATATACACAAATATGGATTATGCACTGTAAACGCTGACCTAAAATGTGTATAAACAACATTGTAGAAATAAAATGTAAAAAATGGAAATACCGAGCACGTGGCTGTTTCTGTAGTTCCCCTTTTTCATATCAGGTAAATGCTGACACTGTGCCTTTATTAAGGCCACGACCGCTTCCTTCCCACTCTTAGCTCGCTGCTATCCCATCGTCGCGATAAGATCTATCTGTGTCGGTGCGACATAAAGCAGATTGTAAAATAAAAATGATAACTGGAAGAACTGATCAATTTCGTAAATCATGAGTAACTAATCTGCTTCATGTTATGAAGAGATCAAAATATGAAATTGTGGAAGAATACAGACTGTATTTACCTTGAAGTCACTTGCCGTGTGAAGGACAATAATGAGAATGGTGGTTAGGTTGTTCCTCACCTCAACTTATCATGCTAGGGTTATGTATGAGCCATCCATACATCCGACTCACTGGATAACATGTGAACCATGCCTCTTATTATATTATCTTGCTTATACATTTACAAGTATAACTTTATATATATTCGTATAACAAATATAAGCATTTATATTTTCTTCAAATATAATCCAGCTCATTAAAAGTTAGCGGCATCATTAGGCACTCAAACACTTCAAACTGAATGTTATACAAGACAGATGACAGTTATGAATTGAGTATTAACAAATTTCGGGGAGCACGTTCGTAACTTCTTGCTTACAAAACCCATTTTTCGAGAAACAATTTATTCACTGCGAATGTAAGGAGAATCTGCAAGTTCACTCGCACGTTTCAACAAAGTGATAATTAACACAAAGTATTCACTAAAAACTAGCGATTGTTGTATATGACGGGAAATTACTCTGGTTCTATTTTTGCCAGGATGTCGTTATGGAAAGTGTTAACAGTGTGGTTTGTCCTCATTATTATTTAACATCTACTCGGAAGTTGTATTTGAGCTAGTATCAGATACAGAAGTGGGAATCAAGGTCAACGACGAATTAATACGGATGCTCAGATATGCAGATGACACACTACTTCTTTCCGGGAGTAATGAATATTCAGACGAGCTTAATACATTTGGGGAAAAACGGATTTCACAATCAACATAAACATAACGAAGCCAACTGGTTTCAGTCGAGGAAGTGACAAAGCTATTCTTATACTGAAAGGTCAACAAATCCAACAAGCTAACAAATTTTAATACTTTCATTGTTGGATATCAGATGATTGAAACCCAGATCACGATATTAACCCTTTGAGCGCCGCGTGCTATTACGGTTTACCTACCGCTGAGCGCCAAGACCAGTTTCCCTTTTTTCAAGCTTTTATTTGATCACTCACAGTTCAGCTATCATTGTAGGTAGAAACTTGAAAGTTTCGTTACTTTTTTACTAATATGATTGCCTATACGAATAAAGCCTTATTCAGTTCATTTATGACCATCAGTATACATTTGGCTTCCAAAACCCAAAAATATTAATTAAAAATAAAACTAGAGAAAAGTTTAGCAATGAAATTTGGGTAGAACAAAAGTTTTTTTATGCATCGCGAACATATTTATTGAATAGTACAACCTATTATGAAGCTATATTGAAAATTTCATTCATTTTGTGCCTAAAATAAATCTGTAGTAAAAATAATTAATTTATATATCCAAATGAGCCAAAAATACAAGTCTAATTACATTCGTTTCGTTTATATATCAATAGTTACTAAATACGGCAAAAACGTCTTTAACATAACATTTACATTACATACAACAAATTATAATAAAATAATAATAATAATAATAATAATAATAATAATAATAATAATAATAAAATACAGTACAAGAATATTTTCCAAGACCTCTCACACACACTTATGTTTTGTCAAGCACAATGGATATATAATCATTTTCACAGCAATAAATGAACAAGTAAAAATCGAGAGTAACTAGACACAGAGCGGACAAGGTGCACAGCCGCGCCAAGTAAAGTGCGCCAATAAATATGCCTGCTGATTGGACAAATATACTGAAAAAATGGCCTTGAAAATAAACGAGGCTGTTTATTGCAAAAATAGTAAGTCTTTTACTAACTATATTGGGAAATTCTGAAAGGAAATTACTGTTACTTTTAATAACAAAAACATAAATACTGAACTTCCTTTTAAAAGGACGTTGGTGCTTAGAGGGTTAAGACCCATATATAATGGAAAGATTAGCGTTCAAGGCAATGGAGCCTTTACTGTGTGTTGACGCCTTAGATTTAAAACTGAGACAGTACATGGTTAAATGTTATATTTGGTGATTTTGGTTTATGGAGTTGAAGCCTGGAATTTGGAAACGACCACCATATAGGGGCTGGAAGTTTTGGATATGATAATATTCAATAAAATCAAAGAAATTGGAACGACCCAAAATGTCGAAAGTTTATTTCGAGTACAGTGCGGTAGGGAAAATTAAATATTACATGAGTATTACTGTTTAATTGCAGATGGTTACAAGCGTATGGTAACAATCAAGACACGTCCGGCAAATTCTGGATGGATGAAAACACTGCAAAAGACTGCTGTTTAAAGCGCGAGAGAAACATTCCTTCTCTGGCCATCTCATCCGCTGAGTCATCGTCACGGAAAGGCCGCCTTGAAATCATAAGATAAAACGAGATGTCTTTCTCTTTACCCTACAACTTTGAGAATCACCCCCTTGGGATAAATACTGGGAGCGGTCCAGTGGCCGCTAGGAAATCAGGACGGGCCCGTGGAGAGAGGAGAGCGGAAGTGTGTTTACCACGACTTCCTGCTTACATCAGCACAAGGTAACAGCATTAAGTACGGTACGGGATAGCAGGCAAAGGAGAGAGACCTCTTCCTGCATGGAGTATGAGTGAAATTCATTTCTTGTTAGGAAAGACAATGAAATTGTTATGGTGATTTTTAAACGTTCTCATAATCGATTTTCTGTCGAAATATCCCGTTTTCAATACGTCAAAGAATGCCTGCGGACGCTACACTGTTCTGTATTGTTAGATGTTTCTGTTTTGTTCGTGTTTTTTTCTACACGAGGTTTTGTTTTCTTCTATACTTCTGCCATGATACCATCATCTCTGTAATCTAAGGTCCGATAGGGGAGGTGCAGAAAAGAAACTTGGTAGAAATGAACGGAACCTCAACTAAAGTCCGGTTAACGCCACAGAGGTCTCCCTTGATAGCCTCTGGATGGGGGTATTTATCTATTGTTTATATCAAGAGGGAGAAGGAGAGGAAGAAGAAATGATCCGATAATATAATTATTATAACAACAATACATCTTACTTTTAATTTATTTGCTGGCAATTGGCGTTTAAGCCGTGCAGCCAGGTACATTAATTTTAAGTTGTTGTTGTTGTTGTTGTTGTTTGAGTCAACAGTGTATAGACTGGTTTAATGCAGCTCTCCACGTCACCCTATCCTGTGCTAATCTTTTCATTTCTACGTAACTACTACATCCTACATTTGTTCTAATCTGCTTGTTATATTCATATCTTGGTCTACCCCTACCGTTCTTACCACCTATACTTCCCTCAAAAACCAACTGAACAAGTTCTGGGTGTCTTCTTAATACTTGTCCAATCATTCTATCTCTTCTTCTGGACAAATTTAGCCAAATCGATCTCCTCTCACCAATGCGATTCAATATCTCTTCATTCGTGATTGGATCTATCCATCTCACCTTCAGCATTCTTCTGCAAAAGCACATTTTATAAGCTTCTATTCTCCTTCTTTCTTTTTCTTATGAAAGGCTTTCCTTGCCTGGGCTAGTCTGCATTTTTTGTCCTCCTTACTTCTGTCGCAGTTATTCTGCTACTCAATTAACATTATTCATTTACTTCCTTTAAGACTTCATTTCCTAATCTAATATTTCCTGCGTCACCTGCCTTCGTTCGACTGCATTCCATTACTTTTGTTTTGGACGTATTTATTTTCATCTTGTATTCCTTCCCTAAGACTCTGTCCATACCATTCAGCAATTTCTCCAAATCGTCTGCAGTCTCAAATAAAATAACGATATCATTAGCAAATCTCAGGCTTTTGATTTCCTCCTCTTTGACTGTGATTATCTTTCCCAATTCCTCTTTGGTTTCCTCTACCGCCCGTTCTGTATAATCATTGGAATCATTGTAGTCTTTCCTCACTCCTTCCTGCCCTGCTGCTTGTTTTTCAAGGCCCTTAAAACTTATCAATGCAGACTATTTTTTGTACAGATTGTAGATAAATCTTTCTCCACCGTATCTGTTCCCGATCAACTTCAGAATCTCAAACAGCTTGGTCCAATAAACATTATAAAACATCCTTTCTAGATCTATGAACGCCATGCATGTGGACATGTATATTTTTATCTTAAATTATATTTCTAAATTTCTATTTACACGAAATTGTTTTTCTACAATAATCTGAAGGAGAAAACCACAACGCAGTTTCTGTCTATAAATGAAATATCACACTAAAGCTTGCAAGTGATATTCAGACAAGGAAAAATGACACAATTGAACATTTTATAATTATACATTAAATTCAATTTCAGGATGATCGTCTCTTGAGAAGTTGCGTTATTGCCAGGTAAGCTAAGAGTGTAGGTAACGATGTCGAGAACTGCTGTTGATGTTTGCCTACTGATTACGAGTTGTCATGTGATCATCATGGATCCTCTCGGCCGTTATTCTTGACTTTCTAGACCGGGAGCCTCTCTCACCGTCATATAGCTCCTCAATTGTGAGTAGACCTCGAACCAGCCCTCAGATGCGGGTAAAAATCTCTGTACTGGCCGGGAATCGAACCTGGGGCCCCTGGGTAAGTTTCAGGGACGCTACCCTTACACCGTGGGGCCGGCATTGTCCTCCATGTAAGATGTGAAATTCTCCTCAACCTTGCTGGCGTGATGACGGTCGAACAGCACCCTGAAGTTTGTCAACTGTCTCGTAACGTGTGGCAGCAACTATCTGTTTAATGGAACCCCATAATGCATTGTTGCAGGATGACAGATCAGGACTTCGGGGTGGCCATTCCATAGCCAAGTCCAATCCATTTATCAGGAATTACCTCATTGAGATATTCTCTAACCGCAATAGCACAATGGGCTAGTGCTCCATCCCGCTGGAACCATACAAAACGGAACAGTCCCTCATCTTGCAGATGTGGAACAAACCAATCACGTAACCTGATGAGATACATAATTTGATTCACAGCACCGTCAAAGAAATATGGACCTACCAAGCGGGTTGCAGACATTGCAGCCCAAATCATGACATGTGGCGGGTTGTGGTCAAGTTCTTCATTAAAATGTGGGTTTTGTTTACTCCAGAAATGTCCGACTCGTTGTCTGAATGGTCAGCGTACTGGCCTTCGGTTCAGAGGGTCCGAGTTCGGTTCCCGGCTGTGTCGGGGATTTTAACCTTCATTGGTTAATTCCAATGGGCCGGGGGGCTGGGTATTTGTGCTCTCCCCAACATCCCTGCAACTCAGATAACAGACATAACACTATCCTCCACCAGAATAACACGCAGTTACCTACACACGGCAAATGCCACATACCCTCATCGGAAGGTCGGCCTTACAAGGGCTGAACTCGTCTAGAAATACCGCACGAAATGATTATTATTCCAGAAATAAATGTTACTCGCTTTTGCACTGCGATAAATAGCACATTCGGCCGAGAAAAACACTTTCCCCCTCTAAGGAAGAGTTGTAAAAACATAGAGCATTCACCCACAAGCCTAATGACAAGTTTCATGTCATTATCACTCAATTCATTTATAAACGAAGATTTGAAAGCCTTTAACTTCACATCGTTCTTCGTATGTAACTGTAATGTCGAGTATAAAACTCTCAGTTCTCGGGACCGCTTACCTTCGTTATTGATGCAGCCTCCACATGTTTCCAGTCGTGTTGATGGTCGTCTTGAGCGCGGCTTATCTTCTATGCAACCAGTTGCAGAAAGCTTTTCCTCCCAGCGTAAAATTGTTGGTTTTGGTGGGGAAGGCTTCTGAAAACCTATAGTGTGTCACAGAACAAATATACTCACCAATGACAATAACTTATTGTGGGAGGATGAAGCCCACTCCAATAGTGGATTGCTTAAAGTTTGCAGCGGGAAGTCAACCTGAGGTAGGATGAAACTTGGGCTGCTCGAGGGGTTCGCGGGTCTGCTAGAAGTGTGCTTTTGGCTGCTAGAGGGGTGCGCGGGGAGAGGAAAAGATTGGCGTGGCTTCTTATACATTGCTTAAATGGAGGTTTATCAACCTGGCTCCTCCTACCACGGCCGACTGGATCCCTCACTGCGCTAAGGTCCGACTCGTTAGCTGAACGGTCAGCGTACTGGCCTTTGGTTCAGAGGGTCCCGGGTTCGATTCCCGGCCGGGTCGGGGATATTAACCTTCATTGGTTAATTCCAATGGCACGGGGGCTGGGTGTATGTGTTGTCTTCATCATCATTTCATCCTCATCACGACGCGCAGGTCGCCTACGGGAGCCAAATAGAAAGACCTGCACCTGGCGAGCCGAACCCGTCTTGGGATATCCCGGCACTAAAAGCCATACGACATTTCATTTTTTTTTTTTTTTTTTTTTTTTTTGCTGCGCTAAGGATATGTTATTGATTCATTTAATAAATGAGTTAATATTAATTCTTTCAATTACAATGGGCATAAAACTATGGTTGGCCCCGCAGATTTCTGAACATTGACCATAAAATAATCCAGGTCGATTTATAAAAAAACTTGTTTGGTTTAATCGACCTGGGGTAGCATCAGCTTTTACTCCTACCTAGAGCGACGCATCAAATCGGCCGTGCTCCTACGTACTAGCGAAGTCGCTAGAGACCGTTGCTGCTCAATGTGAGATTCTGTTATAGAACAGGAGTGTCATCTAGCGACACCGGATGGAAGTTCATCTGCTCGATCACGGCCGGTTGGATCCCTCGCTGCCCTCCGTAAGGAGCTAGCTAGAGCTATTCGTCCTGGCTAGAGCGACGCATCAAGTCAGCCGTGGCTGGATATATATAGTAATCACCGCGTAAGGAAATACCCCAAAAGTAAATATCGCCGCCCGATGCTCTTCTTTTCTCTTTTTTGTAATGGCTGATCACTGCTGCCAACCTGCCTGGTTACATATTAAAATCACCAGACATAACCATAACAAACTAACCTCAATGTAAGCACCGATAATGAATGTTTCCCTATCCTAGTAAATGATAAAAGTTAAGATGAAATAAATCAAGATATTCATAATTAAGTCTGTTTCCACGTTCAATGAGGAATTAAGGAAATAACATCCTTTCTCACTCAAATTAATGTTACATTCTGTCTTTATTTTTATATACATATATATATATTTTATATAACCATATTCTTAAAAAGAGGGGCGTGTTAAACGATGCAATTTATTTAATAAGTCTTTGCAGTGTGATTTTCGAAAGTTCCAGACATCCAATGACTTCCCTTTCTTTTGCGCGAACATTTCCTTCTCTCTTCAATACCGGTAACCAGTAAGGAGAGAGATTATTGGGCATATTTTCAGCCTGCAGGCTGGTTATATCTTCAAGATTATCAGGAAACATATAGGAATACTAATGTGCCAAGCTCCGTGAACGGAAATTAGGTCAGCTTTCAAGTTCACTGCGGATTTGAAAATAATAATGTAATAAGTTCTACTGCCAAAATTTCGTCCCGCAAGAGTTATTTCATGTACCGGTAGATCTAGACATGAGACTGGCGTATTTGAGCACTTTCAAATACCGCCGGACTCGAACCCACCATATAGGAACACTAATGTGCCAAGCTACGTGAACGGAAATTAGGTCAGCTTTCAAGCTCACTGCAGAATTGAATATTAGTTCTACTATCTACTTCTATCGTTTTCACATACGCCGAGGTGCCAGTATTTCGTCGCGCAAGAGTTCTTTACGTACCAGTAGATCTAGGCATGAGGCTGGCGTATTTGAGCACTTTCAAATACCGCCGAACTCGAATCTGCCAACCTAAGCTAGTCATACATTCTCTCCTTCACTCGCTTAAATTAATTTTAAACATTTCCTGCCTTTATTCTGAAGTATGCATTACTATAACTGCATTTTTAAAGGAAGGGGGGAGGGAATATAGATTGTGTAATTCATTGCGATTTCTGCAAGTTCAAGGACTTACCACATAAGACATATGTCCTTCCTTTTTAATAATAATACTAACAGCTTTACATCCCACTAAGTACTTTTACGGTTTTCGGCATTTGGCATTTTAAACATATTTTCAGCTTACAAGTTGGTGTATCTCAAGCTTACAACATTACGGAAACCAATGTACAGGAGCACTATGAGTCAAACAACATTACCAGATTTTTACATATATATTGGCTTAAATCACATGAAGATAGGTTGAGAGGCAAGAAGTGTACAGACATAGCACTAGCCTGAAGTGAAAATGACGGGCGAAAAAAAAAACTTCAGACCTGCCGACTGTGGGGTTCGAATCCATCACCATCTCCTGAAACTAAGCTCACAGCAATGTGATCAAACTGCATAGCCAGTTCACTCAGTTTCCTATGACGCGTAATAGGCCTACCACATGGGCGACCCACTTACCTGTATATGGACCTTCAATTCTTCAATTATACATGTATGCAAAAACATTATGCACCTTAGTAAGAGGTACTTCCCTAGTTGGTTCTCTGATTGGTGCACGTATAACAAATATGTTTGGGAAGAAATACTTTTATTTTATGTTTATTTATATCATAAAGAAGTCATGTTGTCATAGCAAAAAGAAAATGCAACGAAAAAATGAATCCAAAGAGATAAGTATTATTTACTCTATTAAATATTAGTTTATTTACATGTTAAGCGATATGTAGTTGTAATACTAATAACAACAAACGTGTGCAATAAGGTAAAAGCAGTCTAACCTACTGTAGTCAGCGTTCGGTGACAGACGTGCTGAGTGAGGTGCCGGTAGAGCCGGCGTGGAGTGTGACCGGTGAGTGGAAAAGTAAGACGGGAGGGAAGAGGAAGATGACTGGTGTGGATCAATATCGTGCAGCTATTGGAAGATGGCAGGGGAGATGGAAAAAGGAAACAGTTAGAAATAAAGGAGGTAAAGTGGAAACAAGAATGATGGGCGAGATGATACTGGTGGCAGCGGTTATTATGGTACTGTTAGCCATAGGAGGTGTGGAGGTGAACCCCGGCCCGACTCCCAGTGGCAACATAAACTGGGAAGACGTGGAGGTCATAAGAAGAGTGGTGAAAGAAGTGGTGGAAGAAGTATGTCCGTTTGAGCAGATTAAAAATATGATGAAAGAACAAATGAAGGAATTTGAACATATGAGGCGCTGGATACAGGGATAAACAGATGAGACAATGAACAAAGTGGAAAACAGCGAGAGAGAAATTATATCACTAAAGGCAAAAATAAAGGAGATGGAGGAAGAGGTTGTGAAACTGAAAGCAGAAATTGAAGACAGCAACCGAGAACGCAGGAAGAAATGCTTATTTATATATGGAGTGCCGGAAGACAAAGGGGAAGACAAAGTGCTGACAACCTACAAAGTTGTGGGAGTTATTCAGAAAATGATGAAAATTAACTTTAGTGAAGTTGATATTGATGATGTGGAAAGGATAGGTAAAAAACGGGGTGATAGGCCGATAAAACTGAAGTTGTTTTCCACCCCGATGGCGGAAGTAGTGATAAGAGGCGCAGATAATATACGTAGCACAAAAATTTGGATTAAAAGAGACATGGGAAGAGAAGGGGTAAAGAATATAAACACGCTGAAAAAAACATTTAGTCAGGGCTAAAATACAGGGTTAAGAGCCTACATTAAGGGTCAACATTTGGTAGTATCCAACGGACGATGGACCAGAGTGTGGACAGCGAAGAAATTACAGGAAATGGAAGAGAATAGAAAGGACGAAGGGGTAGTGGGGAAGAGAGTGGAAGAAAGGCAAGTCAGAGACAGTAAAGTGGGTGAAGACGGACCTGGAGATAAAGAAAGAACCAAAGAAAATAAGACATTGGGCCCAAGCTCGCAGCAAGAAGAAATTAACTTGACAGATACTATTTTTAAATCGATCGAAGAAGGAGCCAGAGAGGTAACAGCGGAGATGAGGAGAGTAATAACGAAGGAAACCAGCGAGACAAGGGCATTTATTAAGGAGCTGAGGACGAAGGACTGTGGGAGAGAAGAAAGGAAGATTCAGGAAGTGATTGTGGGGGCGGAAACACAAGATGTGACAAGAGCACACAAAGGAAGTGAAAATACGGCTGGGAGGCAGGAAGAAGAAGCAAGAGGTACCCTGGCGAAAGGGAGAAGTTTGAGCTTAAGGGAGATATGGGGTAAGAAGAACAAATTGGACGAAAGCATAGTGACAAGAAGCAAAAAAGGCAATTTGCAGTAGAAAGTAAATTGCTGTACACATGAGAAGAGCGGAGTTTGTGCGTTATTCCTAACTATGACAAGAATGATTAAATAGTTAAATTCCTAGGCGGTAAAGTGTGCAGTGAATGAGGAAGAGAATGATTGTAAATTGGATAGGTGTTAAGGATAAAGTTAATATGTGGAGATGGTTGGTATATGAGCTGAGGGTCCAAGTTAATGGTGAGTGATTATGGTTTCAGTTAAGGTGGTGATTTGTCTGGATTTTAAAGATAATAAATATAGTGAGACAATAGAGTTCAAATAGTGGTCAACAGTAACGAAACGTAAGGGGAAAAATTGCACACCGGCACTACAGTGGAGGAGTATGAAGCCAGGTTTGCAACTTAAGTAGAAAACCAGAGAGGTCAGTGTTCAAGAAAGAATATGCTGAGTGCGAACCCGGCCGGAAGTGATATACTCTTTGTTTAAAGTGCAGATGCAAATCTGACACAACATGGTGCTCCACATAGCAATATGTTACCAGTTTAGCTTCTCAATGCCATACTGTCATACTGTCTTGTTTAAAGTGCAGATGCAAATCTGACACAACATCGTACTCTACATAGCAATATGTTACCAGTTCAGCTTTTCATTGCCATACTGTCATACTGTCTTATACTAGGGACAACAGACCATTCTGCCTCGTTGCCATTTGATTACTATTATTTATATCAATATGGCTTTCTTTCCTTGCTTTGGTGTCAGATATGTTTATTTTAAGGGAATTATTATTTGTATATGTTAGTCTAAGCTGCCTAGGTTGGGCATTATTATTTTTCTCCTTAGTAGATCAATAAGGCTTCAATGCTGTAGATCGGAGGAAAATAAAGGCATTTACTTACTTACTTAAAAAAAATAAGGTAAAAGGAAATAAATACAAATAAATATAAATATAATTTACAACATTTAGAGCCATTCCATGGTCACAGAATTACAAAGCATGGGGTATGAATAAACCAACATAATAAATATTTAAAAAGCAAAAAGCAAAGTCATCTCCGTACAAACCATGAAAGCCATTGGAAGTGTGGAAGGTGAAGGATTCCACTATCCATAACGTTGGCACTTTGTGGGGTGGAGTGGTTAGCTCTACGCATGACCGCCTTTGCCCCCCAGTAGTTAACCTGGTACTCATTTATCATACGCAAAACATTCCTTCCAAATTACGCTAAACCACTGTCACTCATTATTATTATTATTATTATTATTATTATTATTATTATTATTATTATTAATAATAATAATAAATTGCAAATGGGAAATATCCCGGTGGCAACGGTCACTTACAGTAATGTAATAATAAAGTTAACATAATTACCCAACTACAAGAAACAAACAAACAAACAAGCAAGCAAAGAACAAGAGTACAAGAGGCAGATATATGGAAGGAAAAAAAATTACAAGAAAATACTGCTAGTATAATATTCTAAATCGAGCAACATCATATACAAATTCACACACAACTTAAGTATTTACAGTGCTTAACAATATGGCTTACAATATTATAGGTTGACCTTACTACTAGCTTAACATTATAAGTGATAATAAAGTGAAGTTAAACCGTAATTACCCTACAACAACAACATTACAACAAGCAAGAAATACTACTAATTTAACTTTCTAAATCCAGTGTCATTATATACATATTCGCACACAACTTAAGTATTTCCAGTACTTAACACTACAAATTACAATACTATAGATTGAACTTACTACTAGCTTAACACTACAAGTGATAATAAAGTCAAAACATACTACCCAACAACTACAACAACTCACGTACAAAAAGGAATTCCATGGAAAAAATATTACAAGAAATACTATTAGTCATTCTAAATCCAGCATCATGTACAGTTTCATACACAATTTAATTATTTCCAATACTTGACACTATGGCTTACAAAACTATAGATTGAGCTTAACGTTACAAGTGATAATAAAATAAAGTTAAATACATTGTTAATTAACCAAGAACAACAACAATTACAGAAACATGAGTACAGCAAGCAATTCTCTGGAAAGAGAATACCACAAGAAAAACCTCTCAGTTTCACAATCGAAACCAAGCAGAAAATCACAAATTCAGTGCCGTAATTTACAACTTTTACTTTATACTTTACACAAACACTAATGGTCTTCTTAAATGACTTGATACCAGAAGGGAATCTATCAAAGACTGCTGCAGGTAATTTATTCCAATCCCTTATGGTCCTGTTGACGAAGGAAAACTTGCCCACATCCGTATGCTGGTTTCTGGCCCTAATTTTATGCTTATGATAATTTCTCGATAAGTATGAGGGAGGTTCTAACCTATTCCTAATACAACTCCGAGCAGCCCTTCCCGTATAGCTCTTATAAAGACCATACAACTCTTATAAAGACACACTAGAGCTCAGTTCTTCTAGATTCAAGACTTTCCCAATTAATGGTATTCCTCCTATTCCCAGTTACGAAACGCATCGCTCTTCTTTGAACTTTCTCTAGGGAATTTATTAAACCCATCCTGTACGCATCCCAGCAAGCAGATCCATATTCGAGAATTGGTCTTACGAAGCATTTAATTTAAACCTACTTTTTTTTGCTAGGGGCTTTACGTCGCACTGACACAGATAGGTCTTATGGCGACGATGGGATAGGAAAGGCCTAGGAATTGGAAGGAAACGGCCGTGGCCTTAATTAAGGTACAGCCCCAGCATTTGCGTAGTGTGAAAATGGGAAACCACGGAAAACCATCTTCAGGGCTGCCGACAGTGGGATTCGAACCTACTATCTCCCGGATGCAAGCTCACAGCCGCGTGCCTCTACGCGCACGGCCAACTAGCCCGGAATTTAAACCTACTAGGGTGGTGAACACATAAATAAGAATTCCAATGAAAGTATTTTCCTTCTGGACCTTCATGCCGGACAGTTGTTTTTTTTTTAAACAAACATTTTTCACTATAATATGATTTATCTATAGAGCGAAACCGCTATGCAGTGTGCGTCTCATAGCTATCGAGATGGAATTAGTAATGTACTATGTATCTGTAGAGCCTATATAAGACTTTTTGCAATTACCTCTAAAGTGAATTTCATCTGTGTGACAACGCTAAAAAGACTATGGACTTCGAGATTGGCATTCCTGAAGAGGGTTTTCTGCACTTTCCCATTTTCATACGTTGATTCAAGAGTCTGTGTTGGCTTGTGACAAAACCACAGTATTCTTCCGAAAACCACTGATAGGGACAGGTTTGGTTGTGATCCACCGAAAACAAATTAAAATGACCGGTTAGGTTGTGATCCTCCGAAAACCACTGATTGTAGCAGGGTTAGGTTAGGTTTGACAGGATTTGTATTTGAGCGACTGTTGTCATTGAAAGCACTGTCATGACGACTGAAGGCAATGAAACATAAAACTGAATCCATTGGTCTACAAAGTTTTCATTCAATAGATACGCTAGGAACTGGCGAACCAACACCGTACATACAAAGTTTACAGGAATCAACAAAACAGGATATTAATTCGTAGTACTCACTGTTCTTTAAAGAGAAGAAATATCCAGTCAACAATAGCTGCAGTGTTATTATTATCCTGCCCCATGGCTAAATGGTTAGCGTGCTGGCCTTTGGTCACAGGATGTGGGTTTGATTCCCGACAGGGTTGGGAATTTGAACCACCGTTGGTTAATTTCTCTGGCACGGGGGCTGGCTGTATGTCGTCTTCATCAACATTTCACTGTTATTGTGTAAAATAGAAACTTACTAGTTTTGACAAGTACAGTATGTTCAACAGCGACTCATGAATGATGACGGCCAGGATGTCCAACCTCACTAATCTATGTTCTAGACTATTTCTACGTAAAAAATTGCATTTGTCCTCTAATGTGATTTTGCAATTTTTGCTGAATATTTATGTGGCTGAAATGAAGGTGGATAAGCTACATGGTCTCCTTCTTATAGGAGGAATGTATCGTGGAAATGAAACTCAATTTCGGTTTCATGCACATTACAGTTTCTCTAAGATATATCGATAGTAATTCAGTCATGTACGACGAATTTTTTCCCACGATAGCGGGTTCAAACCCGGGCAGAGGTAGTCGGATTTTTGAAGGGCGGAAAAAAGTCCATTCGACACTTCATGTCGTATGATGTCGGCATGTAAAAGATCTCTGGTGACACATTTGGTGTTTACCCGACAAAATTAATTAAATCTCAGCCATAGACGCGCAAGAGAGTCTCGGTTTACTCGGTCTGCCATCTAGTGGGCCTAGAGTAAAACGAAACGTCAAAATTGACGAGCAGACAGCCAGATGGCGTCAACTTGAAATGTCTGCACACGGTAGCTGAGGCCATACGATTATTATTATTATTATTATTATTATTATTATTATTATTATTATTATTATTATTATGGTAAAGACGAATTACTCTGCAATGCTATCTATCTTAATGGTACTGTACTATGTATCTGTATTAGTGTAGGCTACTCAGTTCAGCATTCGAAGCAGTGTATCGATTCATTCAAGTGTCCGAGTGAATCGATTCACAGGAACGGCAAGCTCACGGCACACAAATCATGCACAGTGAGCCACACGACTCCTTATCGGCACACTGGACACTGGCGGGAAGCCGAGCTTCCGCTGCAGCAAGACACAGTGAATCATAGCACACTGAAAGAATCGTACGCAGTCACGGATCAGTGAGACACAACACACACACGGTTCATTATCGGTACACTGGACATTGGCAGGGAGCCGAACTTCCTCTGAAGCAATACATACAGAGTCATGGTACACTGAAAAAATCGTATGATATAATGGACTCTCGAGCTCAGCTCATATGAAAATAATAACCATTCGCATTCACTGTCCTCTTCTTACAGGGAGTTTTAAATAATAGATGGATTTTTTTTGCACTGTTAGAAAGATAGAACACAATTCCAAAGTACCTAGGTTGTAAGTAGCTAGGCAATTAGGTTATTCTAATTACCGCATTAGTTTAACCCGCGAGTGGTCGCTATATGAGATTTTCTCTCACCATTATCTTTTTTTTTTTTTTTTGTGATATTACTTCACAGTGATGAAATGGAGGTGACTGTTCCTTCGTCTAGCTGAGTTTATAACTTTCAAAGTAGTGCGGTTCACATTTGAAGGGTAAGAATCCCCTCCCCTAGTCAGAACAAAGGTTCCTGTGTCCGTGCGCGCTCCGTGAGAGTTTCTCTCATCGTGCGACTTATGACGTTGGTGTTATTTTGAAGTGGAGCGGGAAACTTACTCCTGTTGTACGCGTCATATTTGTATTATGAGCACTTCTTTTTTTGAAAATGTTATTGTGTTCAGAAACCTTGCTGTGTGCGTAAATATAGACAGTGAATCACGTCCGGCTCCTGTGTTGGTGCGACGTAAAGCAAATTATTTGATTTATATTTAATATGTGGGCTACTTATTGTGGACACGGGTATTTTTATCTGTAATTCTCTCTATATATATACAGTACTAGCAAGATACCCGTGCTTCGCTACGGTATTATACTGAAATTTATAATTGAATGCTTATTGTTTTAGATATATAATCCGCCGAAATTCGCGGTCTGACTCGTTTTCTGCGAGAACCCACCAAAATTCCCGATCTGACTCGTTTTCTATTAGATTACGGCATGTTTCCTCCCATTTTTCAATCTTCTTTTCCAGCAATCGATTTCGTACTTCCCGGGCTAGGCTCTGGTATTCCTCCCGGTCAGTTGGGTCCGTAAATCTTTGCCATCTTTTCCTATAATCATTTTTAATATGGATAAAATCCTTCAGGTGATCCGGCGTGGTGTCATATTGGGTGCCTAGAAGGCACTGAACCCCCGGCCGGACTGCATTTCTAGTCATTACCCGTCCAGGAGCCGTTTCCAGCGCGGTCCGTACATTTGACGACGGTCCGAAACATTATTATTATTATTATTATTATTATTATTATTATTATTATTATTATTATTATTATTATTATTATGTGTTGCTGGAATGGATGATGACAGGAAAACCGGAGTATCCGGAGAAAAACCTGTCCCGCCTCCGTTTTCTCCAGCACGAATGTCACATGGAGTGAACGGGATTTGAACCACGGAACCCAGCTGTGAGAGGCCGGCGCGCTGCCGAGGATCCTTATCAGTACATTAAGAACAGTAAAATCAATTGGTCTCACCTCCTTCTACACCCCACCGCCGTTAAGTTTACTTTTTTTTTGCTAGTTGCTTTACGTCGCACCGACACAGATTGGTCTTATAGCGACGACAGGACAGGAAAGGGCTAGGATGGGAAGGAAGCGGCCGTGGCCTTAATTAAGGTACAGCCTCAGCATTTGCCTGGTGTGAAAATAGGAAACCACGGAAAACCATCTTCAGGGCTGCCGACAGTGGGGTTCGAACCTACTATCTCCCGAATACTGGATACTGGCCGCACTTAAGCGACTGCACCTATCGAGCTCGGTTTAAGTTTATTTACCGGCACCCCTCCCCCCCCAAAAAATTACAAGAAGGCTTGTTTCTTATGTTTAAAGAAGGTTTCAAACACCAATGTTCACGTCTATTACCTTCAGTTTTGAGATAGAAGTATCCCCATAAAAATAATTTACTATTTTCACTTCATTTCACACTACTCCCCCCACCCTAAGTGAATTTTCCCGCAAAAAATACTTGTTTCTTTAATAGTAAAGGATCTTCTAAATACCAATTATCACGACTCTAACTTCTTCAGTTTTTGATTTATGTGTCCTCATGAAAGGAATTCAACTCCTTTACACTCCCACCCTCCAAGATGGTTTCCCCCCAAAACGCGTTTTTCTTTGTTTTTAAAGGAGACCCAAATACGAATTTTCACGTCTGTAACAACTTTAGTTTTTATTAGATGTATGTATTCTCATTCAATTAATTCAATAATTTTTCAATTCTTTCACCCCCCCCCCCCCCCTTCATTGGATTTTCCGAGAATACGTGTTTCTTTATTTTTAAAGCAGATTGCAAATATCAAATTTCACGTCTGTAACATCTTCATTTTTGAGATATCAGTAGCCTAATTAAAAGAATTCAACACCATTTTCAGTCACTTTTACCCCCCCCTCCACCCAAGTGGTATTTCCGAAAGCTAAAAATACACGTTTCTTTATATTTAATAGAGATAAAAAATACCATTTTTCACTTCTGTAACATGTTAAGTTTTTTTAGATAAACTGTAAAAATTCTCATTTTAAAATTTCACCCCTTTTGAGTTCCCCTTAAGTGGAGTTTCCAAACACAAATCACCTATGTTTCTTTGGATTTACAGGAGATTACAAACACCCACTTTTTACGTCTGTAACATTTTACGTTTCCAAGATATTCTGTAGATATAGTCTTTCAAAAATTCACCCAATTTGTCACTCCTTTTTAACCGCCATTAATTGGATTTTCCAAAACTAAAAAATACGTGTTTCTTTATTTTTAAAGGAGATCCCATATACAAATTTTCAGTTCTGTAATATCTTTCGTTTCTGAGATATATGTATCCTCATTAAAGGCATTCAACCCATTTTTCAACCTTTTACACCCCTCCTATTGGGATTTACAGGAAACAAAAAATACGTTTTCCTTTATTTTTAGAGGACATTCTAACTACCAATTTTTACATCTGTAAATTTTAAAGTTTTAAGATGTATACACACTCATTTTAAAAAAATTGCCCTCCCCCCTTTTTACCCCCAATATTTGGATTTTCCAAAAACGAAAAAATACGTGTGTTTATTTATTTTTAAAGGAGATTCTAAATACCAATTTTCACATATATAACCTTTAAACATTTTGAGATAGATACACTCATTTTAAAATATTACTCCCTTTTCATCCCCCCCCCCTAAATTGGATTTTCCAGAAACAAAAAAATACGTGTTTCTTTAATTTTAACGGAGATCCCAAACACCAATTTTCAGGTCTGTAATATCTTCAGTTTCTGATATATAAGTAGCCTCATTAAAGGCATTCATCAACTTTTTAGCCCCTTTTCACTCCTCCTATTGCGATTTTCCGAAAACAAAAAAATACGTGTTCCTTTATTTTTAATGAAGGTTCTAATTACCAATTTTTACATCTGCAAACTTTAAAACTTTTAAAAATTCACCCCTTTTTCACCCTCCCATTAATTGGATTTTCCAAAAACAAAAAAAATACGTGTTTCTTTATTTTTAAAAGAGATCAAAAGTACCAATTTTCAGGTCTGTAATATCTTCAGTTTCTGAGATATAGGTACCGGTATCCTGATTAAAGGCATTCAACCCATTTTTCCCCATTTTCACCCTTTTTCACCCCTCCTATTGGGATTTTCTGAAAACAAAAAAATATGTGTTTCCTTATTTTTAAAGAAGATTCTAAATACCAATTTTTACATCTGTAAGCTTTTAAAGTTTTGAGATATAGAGCAACTCATTTTAAAATTTCACCCCCGTTTTCACCCCCTTAGCGAAGGAATATCCAAAAATCCTCTCTTAGCGAGCACCTACGTCTTAATATGAATATATCCCCAAAATTCCATCTCTTTATGTCCAGTAGTTTTAGCTCGGCGATGATGAATCAGTCAGTCAGTCAGTCAGGACAAGCTACTTTATATATATATAGATATGTGAGTTGTGACTTTCAGAGAACTGTGGAAAACCATTAGATAGTGTATACAATTTGAGTTATGTCAGTAATTATTATTATTATTATTATTATTATTATTAACTAAGTAAGTTTTGTGCTGTAATATAATAAGCAAGTATAGTACTGAATCTGAAAGTTAGATGACTCATAGGAAAGTAGTTCATAGAATGATGACCAGATGGCAGCAGCAAGCATTGAATGTTCTTGCTGCTGTCATCAGTTCACACTACACAGATGCAATAGGATCGATGACTCTAATGAGCCGGGAATCGGCTCACTGTATCGATTCAGTAACGTGAACGGAATAAACTGAATCGATTCATTAAAATGAATCGAATATCCCGTCACTAATCTGTACAGCCTATATATAAGACTTTTTACAATTACCTTTCAAGTGACATTTTAGCTGAGTGACAATGCTAAAAAGACTATGGACTTAAGAGACTGGTGGTTCAAGTCGACCCGTCGCCAGGAATTTATAACCGGTAAGTTAAATTCACGTAAGGTGCAAATATATATGGTGTAAATAAATGTAAGACAAAAGAAATATAAATTAATTCCAAGTTTGGTGATTACTGCGTTACTATTTAAAAGAAATGCATACGTATTTTAACAGGCGTACAATGTTTACATGGTGTATTGGTGTTACAGTACTGTCTCCCTCTCTATCTCCCCCCCCCCCTCGCCGCTCCCCCTCACATTGCGCCACGACATTTCTAGATAATTTCACTCCGATTGGACACTGATCCCCACGTGCACATCTATACCGCCCTGTAACTCGTAGATACACAATTCCCACAATTTTCAAATGTAACTTCGTTATATCTGAAAGGACAGGGCAATCGGAAATGTATTTCCCAGCAAAGTTATAACATTCTTAATCTCATGGAATGGCTCTTACAATGGTACAGCTAACTCCTCGGCGTCTCTTCTTTCTTCTTCTTCTTCCTCCTCTTCATCATCATCATCTTCCTCCTCTGATTCACTGCTTCCATGATGAATGACTAGTTCCTCCACTTCAGGAAGACCTCTCACCTCATTATTGTATTAAGTATCATTCAGTAGAAGGAAATATTCAATGAAGTATAATTACCACTAATTGATCCTTCCTCCATTTCGTTGTTGGTTAATGCTCAACAAGCTTACAGTGATATCGTGCATTATCCATTACAATAACACAGGGTCCTATATTTCTTAATCCTACGTTTCCACCCACATCTGAAATTTCTCACTGTTCATAGCACCATGGTAATCCTGATTTCTCTTCAAGTTTGTAGTAAATATCAAATCAGCACCTGTAAGAAATTTAAGTTTTAGTATGAAGTTATTTCTTCCAAAAAAGTATTCCCTAAAAATATGAGATCACCCCTCTTCAAGGATAGGCCTATTAATAGATAAAAATGTGATTTCTGTTGAATGATACAACAGAAACCAACTACTATGTAGCAAAGTCACCTGATGATGAAGTCAATGAATTACTACTTACATTACTTTATGCTAACATCTCTCATGAATGTATTTCCATTAGTAGGCCTATATCTGGATTAGAAGTCCACGATCACTTGCATTAAAGATATTTGAATAAACACCCATTTCAATACCTTAGAACAAATGTAATCGCTGCGAACACTGAACCTATATCAGACAGTAAGAAATAAGAAGCTTGGAAGGTGTTCAACAGTCAGGTATCAAGCACTGATTCAGGTGGAGATTGTCGAAGGCAGAATAAACATAATAAATAGGCCTACAATACAAGTAATTTACTGATACAAATATCCAGTGATATTATATTTATGAAAATACACTGGGGAAGTATTGATTGAAGTACCTCTCATAGGCCTAAAGTGAATACCTGCAAGTCTTTTTAATAACCTAGAGATCCCTTAACAGTGCAGAAGTCAAAATCAAAAACCACGTACAGAGCCCAATCAATCAGTCACCACCGATCTCCACTTCGGACAGTCGCCCAGGTGGAAAGCGTAGTTTCAGGGATAGGCCTAGTATTTTCTTCAATAATTGCAAAGAATTTGGAAATTTATTTAACATCTCCCTTGGTAAATTACTCCAATCCCTAACTCCCTTCTTAAAAAGAACAAATATTTGCCCCACCTTTCATCCTCAACTTTATCACTGTACTGAGATCTTACCTACTTTTAAAATACCACTGAAACGCATTCGTCTACCAATGTCATTCCACACCACCTATCCACCGACAGCTCGGAACATACCACTTAGTCCAGCAACTCGTCTCCTTTCACCCAAGTCTTCCCAGCCCAAACCCGACAACATTTTTGTAACGCTACTCTTTTATCAGAAATCAGCGACAACAAATCGTGCATCGGCATCCCAGGTTAGCGCTCGCACATCGTCCTCAGCACCTTGCTCTGAACCATCAGTGTCCTCATTGCAATCTGGTGTATCAGCCTCCCCAGTGTTGTCGGGTCTATTAGCCACCCCAGTGTGGTCTATTGCATCGGCCTCTTGCGCTATCCTCACCAGTATATTCTGGTTGATCAGCTTCGAATTTGTGGTCACATACATCGGCCTCCACAGTGTGGTCTAGTGCGTTAGCCTCACCAGTGCTCTGTTCAATCAGCCTCCCCATAGCGGCCTGGTGCTTCAGTCTCCCTAGTGTGGTCTAGTGCATCAGCTTTAGCAGGGTGAGCTGCTGGATCATCAACCCCAGTGTGGTCTGGTGTACCGGCGTCCCACGTTCGCGCTGGCGTATCGTTCAGTACTGTGCTCCGTTCCATCAGCAACCCCGTTCGGTCTTGGGCATCGTCCTCAGCACCTTTCTTCCCGGAGTGTGGTGTAGTGCGTTAGCCTCACCAGAATGTTCTGGTTGATCAGCTTCTACATTGAGGTCTTTTGCAGTGGCCTCCCCGGTGTTTTTCTTGTGCAATAGCTTCACCAATGTGCTCCGCCTCTCCAAAATATACGTCAAGTTTGACATTTATTGGCATTTAATCAACAAGTAAACTGCACAATAATTCGGCCTTATTGAGATTTTCAGCTTCTGCAGTGAGCCTGGCGTAACTCCAGTTTGAAGACAGACATTTCCTAGAAACGATAATTGACTTATACGGTTCTTTGCGAATTTATATCCTTCCCGCGAACAATAATGCACGCATTGTTTTATTGAAATGAAATGGCATAAGGCTTTTTAGTGCCGGGAGGTGTCACCAGGTGCAGTTCTTTTGATTTGACGCCCGCAGGCGAACTTCTCGTCGTGATGAGGACGAAATGATTAAGACGACACATACACCCAGTCTCCGTGCCAGAGGAATTAACCAAAGTTCTGAGTGTGTAAAGTTGCTGCTTCGAATCAAGACATGCTGCATCTAGCGTTCAGGGGCCATCTATCAGCGCCAAACGGAAAAATTTACAACTACTACCCATAAGAAGTAAGCAGGCTTATTGCCGAGACAATGACATCATAGCAGGCTATATCACATTATCTGAATGGTTCCGTTGGACTGTGGTCCGCACTCCACTCTGATCTTTTATTATGCAAATGATACTCTTGAATTTGCAATCCACGTATTTCGCTCTTCGACAATGAGAGACTAACATGATTGAGCCTTATTAGCCAATGCATCACAGCATCTCTCTCCGAAAAGGAATGAGGAGAATTGTTACCCGTTTCTGCACCCATAAATAATGTACAACAGGAATAAGCTGTTATAAGTCATAAATCTGTACTTTATAGCAGATCGTAAAGAAGTTAACATGTTATAGCTTCTGTAATAAATTATACTCTGTACTAGGGTAACAAGGACACATTTGCCTACAATGCTCTGTTCTCGTCTGTGTAATGCCGACAAGGAACAGCATGTAAATGCATTATTATCTTATTATGCATCGGTTATTTATACAGGGGTATTAGAAAATGGTTATCGTTGACTGGGTATGAAATGATAACTAAAAATGTAAAGTAGAAAAATACGAAACTAAATGGAGGGTGTGTGTCTTTGAGGTTTTTAGTCCAGACCATGGCTGGGTTCTGAGACGGCGGAAAGACTACGTGTAGGCTTTCTAGGCAAGATGAAGAGTGTCTCGGTGAACCATTGCAATCCTCACAGGGCTCGAATGTGCTATTGCAACACGACTGACTCCATGAACAGCTGTCACAGTTATAAATGAGATGTTGTAGTGCATTGAGGAAATATGTCTGAGGATTTGGAGCGACTGCACAATTTTGTGAGATGGACAGCAGGTAATGGTAATGGTAATGGTATTCCATCAGCTGTTCCCGTTCGGTCTTGGACATCGTCCTCAGCACCTTTCTCCTCGGAGTGTGGTGTAGTGCGTTAGCCTCACCAGAGTGGTCTGGTTGATCAGCTTCTACATTGTGGTCTTTTGCAGTGGCCTCCCCTGTGTTTTTCTTGTGCAATAGCCTCACCAATGTGCTGTAATCTCGATTAACTTGACGTCTGTTATTTCATGCACGTTATCAACCATAATATCCTAAGTGATATGTCTGCGGGGCACACAGTTACTCAGAAGCAAAGTCTCGCTTCCCCAGATTCCGCAGAAAGAATGACTGCCTGCTAGCGAACGAAGTCCTCCGACTGAATGACGCGTGGAGAATGGCGACTCATTGACCCAGTAACCTACTTCCGATAACAGCGGACGAGTGTGTCCTTGAAGTATTGCGCACCGCACTTGCACATGCCGGAAGCCTCATCAAGTTCACAACTATGTTAATATCATCCAATATTTGTTCTACTTGTGATATGATTAAAATGTCATTATTATTATTATTATTATTATTATTATTATTATTATTATTATTATTATTATTATTATTATTATTATTATTATTATTATTATTATTATCTGAATACGCATTGTATTTCCAGCACGCTATTTAATAACACTAGTCGTTTGCCAAGTTGGACATAGCCGGAGAAAACGTCTTCAAGTTTCTCGTACATTCGCTAGGCACGTTTCTACTGTATTTCTTTCAGTTTTCTTTCTTCGCTCACAAACAGGTTTATTCCTCAGCCGCCGACACCAGTATAACCAAACAAATAATTAAAAGAGTACTAAGTCTTCAGGTGAAATCCATATGAATGCAAAGAACACTAACTCAAAGATATGCCACTCGGACTCTTAAAAGTCGTGCCATCAGGCCTATCGAAACTGTCACAGTATATTATTTCATTATCTCGAAAATCTTCAAGTACTGTACTTCCGTGGGGACATTAGAGAACAATATGATACGCTGCGGGCGGAGCGCGCAGCAAACTGCTAATAAAATGCCTCCTCTGATTTTCAGACCATGGTACTCCTGTGGGAAGAAACAGTTACCGTATTTCATTTGAACAGCATCACACAATTCTGTTCTGTAACCTAGTTGCAGTTCTCGTTTATAACACCCCTGTTTTATATAAATGTATTCTTGTACGTCGAGCTGAGCAACAGTTCAAGTCCACGACGGACATTCTACACCACTTCCACTTGTATTATACCGTCATTTCAAAGCTGCAATAATTTCTCTTATTACTTTATCACTGTCCGCCTCTGTGGTGTAGTGGGTAGTGTGATTAGCTGAATGATGGATTGAACAGTCGCTTCTTCCGATTGTACTTGCAATTTCGGAATATGACTTTTGCTTAAAATATTGCGAGACAATATTTCTTCCCTCCACGATCGGTTCCTGCCCACTGCGGCCCTTTCTTCTGTTCCATAGAACGCATGTCTTGAAATCAATACTTCAGGGTAAACCACACGACTACACAACGTTCCTTGCACTACGAGGTCGGATGAGCTGGTGTTCTGGTTATAACTAGTGTGGTTTATCAATACTTTGTTCCCGGTTGAATGCTGTAAGAATTAGAACATCTGTGGCTGATGTACCACTCTCTACACACTCTCCAAACTCCTGCTCAAAGTCCGGACCTAAATCCAATCGAGCACCTGTGGAGCGAACTTAGAGAACACGAAATAATGTCTGTTACGGAACTCTCAATGTATTACGTCAGAGACTACAAGAAGATTGGTCCATTCCATACCAAAGAGGTTGAGAGAGGTGATACATATCAGGGGGTCAATGAGACTGTATCACGATTGACCTATCTAAGGCTTTTGAATGGGCAGATCATGGGAGACAACTGGAAAAAATAAGTGCAATTGGACTTGACAAAAGAGTGACTGAATGGATGGCTATGTTCCTAGAAAACAGAACTCAGAAAATGAGATTAGGCGAAGCCTTATCTGTCCCTGTAATAATTAAGAGGGGAATTCCCCAAGGCAGTATTATTGGACCTTTCTGTTTTATTTTATATATCAATGATGTGTGTAAAGAAGTGGAATCAGAGATAAGGCTTTTTGCAAATGATGTTATTCTGTACAGAGTAATATATAAGTTACAAGATTGTGAACAACTACAAAATGACCTCGATAATGTTGTGAGATGGACAGTAGGCAATGGTATGATGATAAACGGGGTTAAAAGTCAGGTTGTGAGATTCACAAATAGGAAAAGTCCTCTCAGATTTCATTACTGCGTTGATGAGGTGAAAGTTCTCTTTGGGAATCATTGTAAATACCTAGGTCTTAATATAAGGAAAGGTCTTCATTGGAGTAATCACATAAATATGATTGTAAATAAAGGGTACAGATTTCTGCACGTGATTATGAGGGTATTAAGGGGTTGTAGTAAGGATGTAAAGGAGAGGGCATATAAGTCCCTGGTAAGACCCCAACTGAAGTATGGTTCCAGTGTATGGGATACTCGCCAAGAGTAATTGATTCAAGAACTGAAAAAATCCAAAGAAAAGCAACTCGATTTGTTCTGGGTGATTTTCGACAAAAGAGTAGCGTTACAAAAATTTTGCAAAGTTTGGGCTGGGAAGACTTGGGAGAAAGGAGACGAGCTGCTCGACTAAGTGGTATGTTCCGAGCTGCCAGTGGAGAGATGGTGTGGAATTACATCAGTAGACGAATAGGTTTGAATGGCGTCTATAAAAGTAGGAAAGATCACAATATGAAGATAAAGTTGGAATTCAAGAGGACAAATTGGGGCAAATATTCGTTCATAAGAAGGGAAGTTAGCGATTGGAATAACTTACCAAAGGAAATGTTCAATAAATTTCCAATTTCTTTGCAATCATTTAAGAAAAGGCTTGGAAAACAACAGATAGGGATTCTGCCACTTGAGCGACTGTCCTAAATGCAGATCAGTAGTGACTGATTATATTTTTTATCGAACATTTCCGTGATATTTGAAAGGGTGTATATCCGATGACTTAATTTAATATTATAAACAAGCACTTTGTTTTGCGGCGCATACTGAAATTTATTTTATTTTTCAATAACTGTGCTCTAATGTAATCCGGAAACGCCTAATACTTCCTTCGCACACTTCATCAACCAGACAAACGGAGCGTTGCATTGTTATATCAGATAAAACTAGTAGAACTGCTATGATCAAGCTCATAGCTTATGGAACATGCCTATGGTATTTCTTGACGTCAGCAGCATTTTCTTACCAGTCTCGCCTAACATCCTCATGTAAAGCGACGAGCTATATCGAGAAATCCGTGCCAGGGCAGGAATGAGGACAAGATTATCGGAGCGGAATTCCAATAATCTTGGTGCATAGAAACTACGAGCGAGACCATAACACTCCACAAACTATTCACTCGATATGATAGAAAATACAGCAGCATGGATGAAGATTGGTCACAGCGTTGGGGAAAGGATACAGTAAATCTTTTTCTGGACAATGTACTTCTTATCTTTGTTATTCTTGTTGGTATATTTGGTTCAAGGGAGTCAGAACCCTAAAAACAAGGAAACTTAAGACATGAATAAATGTTCTTCTCAGAAAATAATATAAAATTCCACAATACAGTGATATACAATGCTCAGATTTTACAATTACCTTTTAACTTTGGAGATATGAACTTTAATTGTTTGTCCTCTTTCCTGTATTGTAGGTAAACCCTGTGCTTTACTCATACTTCCTCCAGTGCATGTGTGCCTTCGGTACTCTCTGAGTTTTTTGAGTGGTATACACTGGCCCTGACTCAATCAAGTGTAACAAATCTATGTTAATCTAAATTGTGAATTTGGTTACTGCGTAGTTTTCATTCATCATTTGCACCTCCTTTTGCCCTCCCTTGCGCCTTTGCGTTTCCTTTATCTTTTATCGATGGTAATTGATCTGCCATGAAACAATGGAAACCCGATAGATAGGATTAATATTATGGTGGTAATCTTGAAGCCCTGAAGGTATGTGCAGGACCCGTGTGATGTTAAATTAAAAAGACGTGATCCTTCTAGCAATATGTGAGAACTTTTGTATGCCTAGCTAGTGATTACTCTTTTGTTGCCTATGAATAACAATTTGGTGTAAATAATTGAAATCTACTGAACTTTAACATGTAGTTTAACATTAATTTGGTACAACAAAATATCTCGAACTACAAGGATGTGTATTGTAGAACTTTCTTAATGGAACTCTATGTTCAAAAGGAAAAAGGTATTTGTATGCGAAAGGTATTTTTAAAAAAAGATTATGTAAATTATGAACTTAAATTAAGTCTACAAGGTATGCTGAACTTTTGACCTTGTTTTACATTGTAAATGGTCTAAGTACTATGAGAATGGTGGTATATTATGCATCTTGCAAGCATGGTAAAGAAAGAGGTTCAGTGGTCTTTCTCTCGTGCGATTGGTACTACTAAATAATGTTCTTGATTCTTTGACCATTATATGGTAAGAGAATGATGTGAAGCTTCGGGGACGGAGGCTGCCACGTTGGTGACGAGTTTTAGCTCTCTCTAACCATATTAAGAATCTGCACTTATGCAATAGAAATTAGTGTCATTCGGAAATTATTTCCGCCTTGTATTCAGCTAGTATTTTCTACGTGGCCCTGCCCACTTTATTTATTTGATACCATCTTCGTCATTGTAACCATTGTATCCATGAGATTATATTACTTTAATGTTTACTCTTGGTCTGGTACGATTACGTGCCCTAAGTTGTAGTGTCTTCTTGTGGGCGAGTCTATGACTCTCTCTTTCCGTGTGGTGGGCCATGCTGCTTGTTGGCGTGAGTCGCCATGCTTGAGTAATCACTGGAGTACGATGGAGGCAAGACGTGTTTAGTCCTCACTTCTAGATCACTTTCCGATCTACCACATGGATACTGGGTAATAGTGTTTCTGCATAAGGATTTATCCCCTAGTGCTCCTTAATCAGATTCGGGGAACGTCTTTCTTTTAATTATGAATTTAGTAATTTCAAGTATATTTATTTTACGTGAGTAATGGATACTAACATACTTCTGCAAACTTCAACAATGCAAGTAAGTCTCTTGTTCATTTCTGTCTTGGATCTGGTTCCTGCTACGTGAAGAAGTATGAGTTGAAAATCCGTCGTCTTGAGTATCGTCGTGGGTCTCGGATTTATTATGTCGTCCTGTTTTATTTAATTACCTTAGGTTTTTCTAAGTTGGGTTTCCAAAATGTACCTAGTTATACATCCAAACCGTTTGGTAAAAAGAAAGTGTGCTTAATTAGACGCAATTTATTTAGTAATTCTATTGAGTAACTATGAAACTTCACAGTCTATAATTTTAAAACTACGCGAGATTTCACTTGGGTGTCAGTCGTTGATTCGTTTTAATTTCTTGTTTACCTCTGTTTCTGCTTATTTTATTTTGTCCGTGTATTTGTGATTCTTCCTTTTAACCTTCATATTTTTCTTATTGGATCCGTGTTGTTTTGGTTCTTGTGTCGCGGTTGCCAAGGTCTCTTGGCGTGTTTACGTCTCCATGGTAACTGGTGCCGGTTGTGATAGTGAGTGTTTGATGTTGTTTGGTGACGTTGAGGTTCTTTTAACGATGTGTGTGGATATTGTTCCGCTTCTTGGGGATTTTTCATTTAGTTATACTTGCTTAAAAGTAATTTTATTTATCGCCCCCCCCCTACCTTTTAATTCTTATATTTTTCTGGCCTTCTGCCGGGTTATGTCTGCTATTTTCTCATCCGAGGCAAGTACTAGGGGCCGTGTGAAATCCCCGTGGTAATCAACCGAGGTGTTTTCTGAGTAATGAAAATGTTTATAAGTTAAAGAAATATTGTGAAAAGAAATATTTCTGGAAGATGCGATGCATGAAACATGTTAAAAATTTCACACGAAGTTCGGTTGTTTTGAAGTTATGCAAATGTATCATTTAATTTTATTTCTCCGTCCGGACGGTACATTAAGGTTTCACCACTACATTTAATTTTGTAACCCAGTTCGGGTGGTTTTAATTTTGGACGTTTTCCCTGATAATGATGGCTTAATTTCTTTTATTTTCAAATAATAAATACGTAAGTTATGTTCATAATTAAAACTTGTTCTCTATTGCAGACTGGAAATTTACTGCCGTACCAACACTTAATTTTGTTCATGGTCTCTGGGTAACTGATTGTTGTAACTAAGTGTTTGATGATAATGAGTTAATTTTCCTGTCACCTTTACTTTCTTGCCAATGTTTAACTTCTGCTGCTGATAGTCGGTAAGGCGGCAGATCTTTTCTTCTTTCTTTCTTAATCCGTTTGTCCCTCGGAGTTAGCGAGTGATCTCACCTCATCAGATGGTGATTTCATCCCTACATTAACTCCATTAAGAAAGCCGGCTCCGAAAGTTGTATGCAGGTCTCGGACGTTCCGTAATATGAGTGTGTTGATACAAGATCAAAATTACTAGCTTATTTTTTTCTAACATTTTACCGTTGGGGAACTTTTAAGCTGATAGGATATGGCAAGAAAGGGATACGTAAAGGTTTTTTCCCAGGGTTGGTTCAAATGACCACTTCTCATGTGCTATACAAAATTAGATTTCTCTGTTACAACGGACTGGGTGGGTAGAACTACTAACCAAATTCAGCACGAGATGCCACTGCACACACACCCATTCAGACTTACGTACATTATATAAAGCCCTTTTCTTGTGGGAATCAACTGTGCGCAATGGGGAGTACAATCATCTACTGTATTGCAGTCGATAGTGAACAGAACACACAATTGAAGAAGTAAAACTCAACTGCAAAATTGAGAGGATTTTAACTGATGTTTCTTCCTCAGGCCATCTGAAGATTGAGATTTCTCTTAATTCTAGCATATTTAAATCACTGTGTAGGAGAACGCGACACGTTTGAAGGCCTAGCAAGATAGGACATTATATCAAAAATAAGGTTCCTAGAAGGAAACCATAGTTTAATTTCAACGATTGCAAATTAAATTGATTGGTGAGCCCACTGCTACACTGGGGTGAAACTCTGGTAATTTCACGATTGAAAAACATGAGAGCTTAACTCTGAAATAATGTACTCTGAGAACAAGTTGTATTGCCCCCTATTTACCCGATCAAACTCAGGGAGCGTGGACTGTTCTTGTGCTACCTGTCACAATTTTAGATGCATTTAAAGGACATAGGTTGACGACAATACAAAGGAAACAATTTAAAACATTTTGACATTCATTTTAATATTTACACAAATAAAATAAAAATTTAACATCTGTTGCTAAACGTTACCTGAATTACTCACGAATTTACTATTTCAAAATAAAGATGTTTGATTATTAAATTACACTATATTAAAACATTTATTTATGATTTTAAAATAAGTACAAATGCAATATGAGATGAAGAGGAATAACAGTCTAAGGTACAGAAACTATAAAAGCTAGAAGGGAACATAAGTGTAGGAACTTAATGCTGGAAGAGATACTTTAGAAGCTAGAAGGAACGCTGATCAAGAGAACACATACCGTACATTAAGAGCTGAAAAGGATCAATACTCTACAGAGAAATCATAAAGTCGGGCTGAGAGGCTCAGACGGTTAAGGCTCTGGCCTTCTAACCCCAACTTGGCAGGTTCGATCCTGGCTCAGTCCGGTGGTATTTGAAGGTGCTCAAATACGACAGCTTCGTGTCGGTAGATTTACTGGCACGTAAACGAACTCATGTGGGAATAAATTCCAGCGTTTCCGAAGACTGTAAAAGTAGTTAGTGGGACGTAAAGAAAATAACATTACATCATTAAAAACCATAAGAATAGGTATATTATGAGCTGGAAAAACCTGACTATAGGCAAGTCAACATGAAATATACATGAATAGCTTGAATTAATCATTATTCTAGAGATTTAAGATAAAACATATATTAAGAGCTAAATTGTATCATTGTTCTAAGAAATTAACATAATATCCAATGGCACGACAGCCATATGGAACTTTGCCTACCAAATAACAAGATTATATAATTTAATGAGATAGAAAACGGTACCTTAGTCATGGGAATTACAGTAACAAAATAGACACGAGATGAAAAGCATAATAAATTAATCTAAGGGAACAGCACAGGAATAAGTTCATAAGAAGCAAGAATATAATATAAGTCCAAAACGTTAATGCCAAATTTACATGTAGAGCTTAAATGGGTCATTATTCAAGGAAATGAATACAAGAACAGATATACAATAAAGGAACCTTAAGCTATTGAGTACAAATATACACGAAGACCTGAAATGGACCAATATTCTAGGGAATTAACATAATAGGAACAATACGAGCTGGAATAAAATATTAATCTACAGAGTTAGCTTAGAACATTCATGAAGAGATTAAATGTATTCTTATTCTAGGAAATAGGTACAATATGGGCTAGAATATAACATTAGTCTTAAGTAGTTAATGTATTGCTTGTACTTGTTCATTTTAGAAAATTGATCGATCTTATTCAGTTCATACTAATTCATTTTATAACTGGATTAATTCTGTCACTAATCTTGCCTTAAGAATTAAATAATAATCCGTAATAAATGAACAAAATCACTCACAACGCTGGAATTATCTGGCCCACCATGATGAACACGAGGTCAGATTAGGAACCGCATTCCAAATAAATGACACGGACAAAATAATATTTCTAACTACAATCACATCCATTCCATGCACTCAGGATACTCGACATTTATTTACAAAGTTATATCCGATTCCTAGGATTTATTTTTATTCGTGACTTTTACGGGGAAAAGGAAGTTGGATTGAATCGGCTGATGACCTTTTATTAAATTCTATTCTTCCAACACCTCACATATGACTTGTGATTGAACATGATTTATCACTTCATCGAATCTTACTCCAACATTACAACGACGATATATTCCAAAATCATTTTATTGTTCAGAAGACTGGGTAGAAACAGTAAATATGCAAACACGTGGGTTATAATTGGCTTCACTCTCCCACGTGGTCATTGAGTATCTAGAAATATTTATTATTAGAAATCAAATGCTGACAAACCTTTCAACACGTGGCCCACTTTCATCCGAACGCATTGTACCCAGTTACTAATGCTTCCCAAACTGATATATTTGCCCGCAGTCATACCATTTTCCAGGTAAATTTATCTACAGTCGAGCACGACTTCACTTATTCTACATGAGCAAATCTAATTTCATTTATCACTCGCGACCTTTATGCCCCCTTTAACCCGGTTTTAAATTATTGTCTTATAATTTTCATTGATTTTTAAATCTACCATAGACATCTGAAATAAACATTTCTAGAAGATGACACAATTTGCAATATCGCGTGGCAATGCAGTGAATGAAGCACAACCTAAAATTTACCCTATAATGATTCATGAAATTCAAAATGATTCTTTAAATTCTCATTTATTCGGAGCGGTAATTAATTATTAAATTCTTATTTTTAGAGATTACACTGGGGTGGTAACATTTCAGATAAACTACTGTACTTCTAGTCTAATAGCACCCAATACACCTGTACCTGGGTAACAATGAAGTAAGAAAATATTTCAAAACTTCTATAACTAATAGCACTACAATGCTACTGAAGAAGATGGTTTAATTTTCTAAATAAATGGAAATATTATATTTACAAAGATCTACTCATATTTAGTGATGAAACTCGATTCCCGTCTGTGGTCTGTTAAGTTCCTTTACCCTTCATATCCTTCCTTCGATGCTAGCGACACTTACATGTTTAGTGTAACATTTTTGTAGTTGGTGATGAATCCCACGTTGACTGAAGTGATCCTCTTGGAATTATAGCTGACTTCTAAAGCTGGTTCGATCCTTTTTCAAACTAAGTGAGTTAGACCAGAATAAATATTTCACGTCTCAAGGAAAACTTAACTTAGCTGTTAGTAAAATTACAATTACAATTGGCGTTTTTACTACACAATTGCTCCCCTTAATCGTTTACTTGCTCCAGACAATGTTCCACTTCGCGCACAATCGGTAGACACAAATTTAGCCTTGAACCGTGACAAGCATATCACGTGATCTCTCACACACATAACTGCAAAGAGGAAAGAAAAATAAATCAAGATGACGACCTGAGCTCGTCACAACACCTAGCTGAATAAAATCAGAATCTGTCCCCACTAATATCTTGAAAATAAAACATATCTTAGGATTATGTACGAGAAAAGCACACTTTTTATGGGGACAGTATATAGTATCTTAGTCTTACTTTTACCTGTACATTAGTCTAACAAAGTTTGTGCAGTGACTTCATAGAAGAGTGTCACCGTCAGCGCAAACTTTGTTGAGATGCCAGCCATAGCCCGCTGCGATGTCCTTTAATCCTCGGCAGTTCGCCCGATCTTACGGGAGCTAGCGAATGAGAGATGTTCTGTTTCTTGTCTCTAGGAGCTCTGACAGCCTTACCCTCCTGTAAGAGCGGGTCAATACATTACGATGTTTTTGTGATGTGCATGTGTTCGCGAAGCAGAATTGTTGATACTTGAGAGTTTATTTGTTTCAAAATCTGTTTCCTTTTATTTTTGAAGGTAAATAATTACGATTATGGTATTAAATAAAAATGCTATAGATCGTTCGTGTTGAGAGTTGCCTGTACTCAAAACGGTTACCGTACATTATCAATATCACACTGAAGACCAACAATCCCATTCTTTTCCGATGTTGTGTTGTTGAGTTCAATTCTGTAAAAATAAAAAGTCGAAAACTAACGGTACTAGTACAACTTGTCAGGAATTTCCTGTGGATCCAGAACTGAAAAGGAAATGGCTAAAAGTGACTTCACGTGATAAGTTTGAACAATCGTGTGTGTGTGCTAGTTGCTTTACGTCGCACCGACACAGATAGGTCTTATGGCGACGATGGGACAGGGAAGGGCTAGGAGTTGGAGGGAAGCGGCCGTGGCCTTAATTAAGGTACAGCCCCAGCATTTGCCTGGTGTGAAAATGGGAAACCACGGAAAACCATTTTCAGGGCTGCCGACAGTGGGGTTCGAACCTACTATCTCCCGAATACTGGATACTGGCCGCACTTAAGCGACTGCAGCTATCGAGCTCGGTAGTTTGAACAATCAAACATAGTTCTTTCGAACAACTGTGACCTTAGATTCTTAAGAATAAGAAACGGGTCAGAGGTTAAAACTAACAGCCGACTTGGAGTTTCTGGTTGAGGCACAATGCTCCTCAATCGCTTGCCTTTAGAAAATCGTTTCATTATAGCTACATTGGTTTTATGTTTATCAGTTGCGACGTGAAGTACAAATAAACTACAAATTTCAAATTTCCTTGATGATATGCTTGATAAAAGGTGTGAAGTTGGAGGCTGATAAATTCTTCGTAAAGAAACTCGCTACAGGAGACAAACGTCAAATTAGGAAGCAAAATTGTGTGTTAGGTAACACAGGTTTTTCCTTAGTCAGTGATACACTTTCTAGAATGTCTTAATTGGGATTTACAGAGGCCTTTAGAGTCTGAATATGGCTTGAAATATCTTCTTCTCCAAAACATACGTCAAGTTTGACATTTATTGGCATTTAATCAACAAGTAAACTGCACAATAATTCGGCCTTATTGAGATTTTCAGCTTCTGCAGTGAGCCTGGCGTAACCCCAGTTTGAAGACAGACATTTCCTAGAAACGAGACAGAGATCTTTTACTTGGCTGTTTAATTGCCTTATACGGTTCTTTGCGAATTTATATCCTTCCCGCGAACAATAATGCACGCATTGTTTTATTGAAATGAAATGGCATAAGGCTTTTTAGTGCCGGGAGGTGTCACCAGGTGCAGTTTTTTTGATTTGACTCCCGCAGGCGAACTTCTCATCCTGATGAGGACGAAATGATGAAGACGACACATACACCCAGTCTCCGTGCCAGAGGAATTAACCAATTTTGGTTAAAATTCCCGACCCTGCCGTAAATCGAACCCGGTATCCGTGTGAACAAAGACCAGCACGCTAACCATTCAGCCATAGAGCCGGACATTGTTTTATTGAAATTAATGAAATACATTCCACTTCTCTTAGTGAACTGGTCTGCGAGAATTTCATTCCAGTTATTGTCAGAAGTACATCTCCAGTAACAGCAAAAGTGTTTGAGAAACCGAAATACTTAAATAGCAAACCCATAAGACACAAAGTTCTGAGTGTGTAAAGTTGCTGCTTCGAATCAAGACATGCTGCATCTAGCGTTCAGGGGCCATCTATCAGCGCCAAACGGAAAAATTTACAACTACTACCTATAAGAAGTAAGCAGGCTTATTGCCGAGACAATGACATCGTAGCAGGCTATATCACATTATCTGAATGGTTCCGTTGGACTGTGGTCCGCACTCCACTCTGATCTTTGATTATGCAAATGATACTCTTGAATTTGCAATCCACGTATTTCGCTCTTCGACAATGAGAGACTAACATGATTGAGCCTTATTAGCCAATGCATCACAGCATCTCTCTCCGAAAAGGAATGAGGAGAATTGTTACCCGTTTCTGCACCCATAAATAATGTACAACAGGAATAAGCTGTTATAAGTCATAAATCTGGACTTGATAGCAGATCGTAAAGAAGTTAACATGTTATAGCTTCTGTAATAAATTATACTCTGTACTAGGGTAACAAGGACACATTTGCCTACAATGCTCTGTTCTCATCTGTGTAATGCCGACAAGGAACAGCATGTAAATGCATTATTATCTTATTATGCATCGGTTATTTATACAGGGGTATTAGAAAATGGTTATCGTTGACTGGGTATGAAATGATAACTAAAAATGTAAAGTAGAAAAATACGAAACTAAATGGAGGGTGTGTGTCTTTGAGGTTTTTAGTCCAGACCATGGCTGGGTTCTGAGACGGCGGAAAGACTACGTGTAGGCTTTCTAGGCAAGATGAAGAGTGTCTCGGTGAACCATTGCAATCCTCACAGGGCTCGAATGTGCTATTGCAACACGACTGACTCCATGAACAGCTGTCACAGTTATAAATGAGATGTTGTAGTGCATTGAGGAAATATGTCTGAGGATTTGGAGCGACTGCACAATTTTGTGAGATGGACAGCAGGTAATGGTAATGGTAATGGTATTCCATCAGCTGTTCCCGTTCGGTCTTGGACATCGTCCTCAGCACCTTTCTCCTCGGAGTGTGGTGTAGTGCGTTAGCCTCACCAGAGTGTTCTGGTTGATCAGTGTGGTGTGGTGTAGCGGAGTCCCTGGTTCGCGCTGGCGTATCGTTCAGTACTGTGCTCTGTTCCATCAGCAACCCCGTTCGGTCTTGGACATCGTCCTCAGCACCTTTCTCCCCGGAGTGTGGTGTAGTGCGTTAGCCTCACCAGTGTGTTCTGGTTGATCAGCTTCTACATTGTGGTCTTTTGCAGTGGCCTCCCCAGTGTTTTTCTTGTGCAATAGCCTCACCAATGTGCTGTGTTCAAACAGCCTCCCCAGAGTGGCCTGGTGCATCAGCCACCCCAGTGTGGTCTTGTGCATTAGCATTAACAGTGTGCTCTGCCTGCACAGCCTCCACACTGTGGTCTGGTGTATCGCCTTTTCTGGTCCGCGCTGCGTATCGTCCTCAGCACTGTGCTGATATGCATCAGTGTCCTCGGTGCGATCTCGTGAATCAGACCTGTTGTCCTTTCTCGCCAATGCCATCGGGTGTATCAGCCTCCCCAGTGTTGTCTGGTCTTTTAGCTTCCACATTGAGGTCTAATGCATTGGCCTCCACAGTATGGACCTGTGCGCTAGCCTCACCAGTGTGTTCTGGTACATCAGCTTCGACATTGAAGTCATGTGCATCGGCCTCATTTGCGGTCTTGTGACGTACCCACTTAGCCCACAGATGTATGACAAAATTATAACGTGGCGGGTCACTTTAATATTAAAATAAATAAATGATATGTCATTGTTTCTCCAGAAACAGTATCCCAAGGGCGCCAGTCTTCAAGCTTATGGCTTGAAAACAAAAGTAGATAATTAATAATAATAATAATAATAAATAAAATACGTAATGAGACTCAAAAAACTCCCAGGGGTGGGGTGAACGGAACACAAATCATTACGTACACTAACTTGGAATTTAAGGATCATTAATAATCATTTCATAAAATACCAATTAAAACAGCTATTTATTAAGATGAAAAAACGTGACGTAACGGCGTATTAACGAAATCTGAACTTACGGAAGCAAAAGAAAAAGTGAATGAAATTAACTCTAAGAAAATGAACTGTTGCGCGAAGACTTGCAGTAACTTATGCCATAAGCTCACCGAATGTAGACTCTGTTGTCTTGAAGCTGAAGATGGGTGGATCTCTCGTACAGGCTGCCTCATCTGTTGTTGGATTCCAGTCCTATATCCACATTTCCTGTCTTTAACACTTCCTATTGTACTCCTTACATAAAGTCGTAATGAGTCCTAATTTTAAATGCAAAACCACCATAGGTTACGTTCATGGAGAGAATACACTTGTATTCTTCCGAATTACGGAACAGTAGCGTAGCTAAACTCATAATAAAAGCTCTCCTGCCCTATACCAGTCAGAACCGGTCTCCCGTTGACTACCTCTCGTCATTGAGATAACAAGTCCCAATGAGAGTAACTTTTGAGTAGAATATACTCAGATGCGAAGTGAACTAAGTTAAAATCTTCTCCGATGTGTAGACGTAGAATCGTAGTAAGAGTATCTTCCAATCGTGAGAATCAGAATCAGAATCTGAATAAGAATGTGAGTCTGAAAGAGAGTCTGAATGTCCTCTCCAGCCCTTGTCGGTGGTATATATTGGTTCAAAAGTCTCCTTCCATTAGCCATATCATATGGTCCAGTAAGATTTAAGGTCTCATCCCTTCTCCGATGTACAGCTGTGAATCCATCACGTTGCTTCATTACGTTCATTCGCATAGGCTGAACTTTCCCGCTGAAATAAAGCGTCCCCAAGCCGAGTTTGAAAAGTGGGTGTTAATAATGTATCAACTGTCTCTTCATGAGGTGGAGAGGGTAAGGTCTCTCGTAATCTCGATGACGTACTTTTCCTGGAATTGGGCTGAAATTAGTCTGCTGACTCTGGTCACCTCACAACGGCTATTGGAAAATTTACTGCAAGTTATAAATATGCGTGATGTTGAAATACTTTACCCAATAATTTGTTCGTTCAGAATACGTTATAGCCGCGATACAAAGAAATGAATGATGATTGAAATGGATGATAAAAACCCTATATATCTATACATATTAATTTAAACATGACCTATCAGTGATTAAATATATACATCTTATCAATTAAATATATAGTTCAATAATTAAAAACATTCAGTGATGTCCCAAACATCACAGTCTATTGCGTAAGCCTCACCGGTTTCTTATGTTTGATCAGCTTCGACATGGTGGTCGTGTGCATCGGCATCCCAGGTTAGCGCTCGCACATCGTCCTCAGCACCTTGCCTTGAAGCATCAGTGTCCGCATTGCGATCTGGTGTATCAGCCTCCCCAGTGTTGTCGGGTCTATAAGCCACCCCAGTGTGGTACATTGCATCGGCCTTCACAGTGTGGGCTGGTGCGTTAGCTTCACCCGTGTGTTCTGGTCGATAAAGCCTCGACAGTGTGCGCTTCTGCATTCTCCTCCCCGTGTGGTCTTGTGCAATAGCCTCACCAAAGTGCTCTTGTCCATCAGCCTCCTCAGAGCGGCCTCGTGCTGCAGTCTCTGCAGTGTGGTCTTGAGCATCAACAGCAGTGTAATCTGGTCGATCACCCAACCCATTGCGGTACGGTGTATCGGTCTCCCAGTTTCGCGGTGGCGCATCGTCCTCAGCACAGTGCTCTGCTCCATCAGTGTCCACAGTGCGGTCAGGTGTTTTGGCCTACCCTGTGCGATCTGGTCTATTAGCCTCCACAGAGTTGTCTAGTGCATCGGCCTCCAAAATGTGGTCTTGTGCGCTATCCTCACCAGTATATTCTGGCTGATCAGCTTCGAATTTGTGGTCATATGCATCGGCCTCCACAATGTGGTCTAGTGCGTCAGCCTCACCAATGTCCTCTGTTCAATCAACCTCCCTAGAGCGGCCTGGTGCTTCAGTCTCCCTAGTGTAGGCTTCTGCATCAGCTTCAGCAGGGTTATCTGGGGTATCAGCCGCCCCAGTGTTGTCCGGTCTATTAGCTACCACAGTGCGGTCTATTGCATCGGCCTCCACAGTGTGGTCTAGTGCGCTATCCTCACCAGTGTGTTCTGGTCGATAAAGCCTCGACAGTGTGGTCTTTTGTATCGCCATCTCTGGTCGCGTTGGCGTATCGTCCTCAGCACTGTGCTGAGTTCCATCAGATTCCTCAGCGCGATCTCTTTGGTTATCAGACCAGTGTGCACTTGTTCTTTCTCCCAAATGCGATCGGGTGTATCAGCCTCCCCAGTGTTGTCTGGACTTTTAGCTTCCACATTGAGGTCTATTGCGTCAGTCTCACATTGTGTGTGAGACCAGTGTGCTCTGGTTGGTAGCATACCCAGTGTGGTCTGGTGCATCAGTGTGGTCTTCTGGGTTAACCTCACCAATGGGGTCTGGTCGAAAAGACTCGACAGTGCGGACTTCTGCACCGCCTTCCCCAGTGTGGATATGTACAATAGCCTCACAAATGTGCTGAGGACACCCTCACTACAGAGACTGGACTGGTGCATCAGGCATCCCGGTGTGGTCTTGTGCATTAGCCTTACGAGTGTCCTCTCCCTGCACACCCTCCCCAGTGTGGTCTGGTGAATCGGCCTCCAGGCCATCATCATCTTCAGCACCTCTCTCTGTTTCATCAGTGTCCCTAATGCGATCTGCTGTATTTGCCGCCCCCTTGCGGTCTGGTCTATTAGCTTCCACAGTGTGGTCTAATGCGTTAGCCTCCACAGTGTGATCTAGTGCGTTAGCCTCACCATTGTATTCTGTCGATAAGGCCTCGACAGTGTGGGCTTCTGCATTGTCTCCCCGTGTGGTCTTGTGCAATAGCCTCACTAATATCTGGTTGTCATCTGAGTTAATAGGTTAGTCTCGAAGGAGCGTTTTTAACAGGCAGAAAACGTTTGAAGTTCCTTCGATTGGTGTTCCCAGATAATGTCTAAGATATATAGCCTATATAATGACGGTGTCTGTTTGAAGGTAGACGTTTTTCTCTTAGCGGCCTGTACGTTATTAGGAACGCTCTGCCATCTGTTGGATACGTTTGGAAGCTGGGAAAGGTTAGATATTCAAAGTGTTTCGCAGTATTCTTCCGTGATCAAACGAAGTGTATATTGTATGGCTTGACAGGTAGTAATCAAAGAAGGCTGCAAGCGATGACATTTCTAAGGATGAAAATCACATTATATCAGAATATTAATGAAAGTGCTGGACGCTTAGCAGCCTGCTAAGTACAGAATGTATTACGGGTTAGGTTAAGCCTTCACCTACAATTATTGAAGTGATCATTAAGTGATTTGATTTCATGATTGCCCAAAGTTGGCTGAACTTAGAGACCTAGCAATTTCACATGAATCACCGGCAGATATTTCTGGAGATAATAAAACAAAAACAAAAATGAAGCAAATCGGAGCACTAGAACGGACGGACGGTTTTGCCAAAGCTGTTTTTAGTGAACTCTTTAATACATAGATAATGTTATTAGCTTTACGTCCCATTAACTACTTTTACGGTTTTACGAGACGCCGAGGTGCCAGAATTTAATTCCGCATTAGTTCTTTTACGTGCCAGTACATCTACTTACACGGGGGTGACATATTTGAACACCTTCAAATACCACCGGACCGAGCCAAGTTCGAGACTGCCACTTGTTGTCAGTAGGCCAGTTTATAGTCTGGAATGACTATTGACTGATTGCTTTCACACTAATGTTCGCAATTTTGATGAGGGCGATTTAACTTCCTTTGTGCGTCAAATCGTTGACCACGGTAGTAGCTTCATAAGTCGTAAGGGGAGTTGACGGCAATCTGTTCGTTTATAAATGGAGAAGTACGCATCACATCGTAAATTTTACGAACTTTCGTATAACTGAAAAGTTCGTCTTTTTATAGAATAGTATGCAAATTATTCTTGTCATATATGATCATGATTCAGCGAGGCTTACAGTTCAAATTGGACCTTCTTACATGGATTCTGTATCCTGAGGTATGAACAGGATATTTTGCCACAATGTCATTCTGAGAGCCGACGTCATGTTGCGGTCGGTGTTCGGGGAGGGTATTGCAAAAGACACCGTGAAAATCAGTGTACAAATTGCTCGCGATGTACAAAGTTTCGAGTGGGATATTTCTGTGGGCCTTTCTCAAGCAGGAGAGAGGCATTGCACCAGGAAGAGGATAGTATTTTGCTGCATACACGCTGCTTGGGAGAGGCGAAATACGTCGTAGTGCAGTTGGTGTCCAAAAGGGGGAAGCATTGCACTAAATATGGTGAAAATAACTGCAGATTGCTCCTAATTGAAGAAATAGCCACTGCCATCGTGATGTACAGGCCGTACTGTAGCAA
This sequence comes from Anabrus simplex, assembly GCF_040414725.1. Lineage (NCBI taxonomy): Eukaryota > Metazoa > Arthropoda > Insecta > Orthoptera > Tettigoniidae > Anabrus > Anabrus simplex. The sequence goes on from NC_090267.1 coordinate 503,453,752, forward strand.
GTGCGGGAAAGCAATCAGGTGATCGTTAGGGGGAAGTTTAGCACGTGAGTTAGTTGAGTTACATGTCAATTCTTCGCTGTTTTTTATTGAAATTTTTAACATTGGCCGCATCTTTACTCAGATATATATCAGACGGAGTCTTTATCGACTGCATTATTTAGTGAAAAGTCTTCAATTAGTGAAGAAAACTTAGTATCAGCGTGTATTCGTGCGCGGCTATAGGTTAAGAATATCGCTCTGCAGTGTTTTAATTTAGTAGTTTATTTGTGTAATGTTACATCCATAGTGTAAAATGAATTGAGTTAGTGCGTTCAGCGTTTTATTATCGACCACGATGTGTATATAATTGAATTAATGTTATCAGTGAGCTAAATCACCATGCTGAGAGTTGCTGTGTGCCTGGCTGCAAAGCCAATTATAAACAACGAGAGTATACTCCAGTATTTGTGTTTCCTGCTGATGAAGAAAGAGTTAGGTTGGGAAGAAGGCTATTTGAAGGGAGAAATTAATAGTTGATCACCACACAGTTGTGTGTAGCAACCACCAGTGGCGGTGGGCCATTAGGGGCACAGGGGCACGTGCCCTGTCAAGTTTTTGCACTCAGAATTTCAGAAAAGTATTTATAATGTAGTTGGGCTACAGCCGAACAACATAATTATTTCTATAAATATTATCACGACAAAATGTTATATTCTTAACTGGATTACGGATTTTGGTAGGTAGGTCTTTAAGCACGAAGAGAGGATACCTTTTGTATTTAAAGAGACAAGTTGTTGCGGTCAGCGCGACAATGAATACAGGAGCCTTGCGAGGCGAGTGGCAGGCGGATTGTACAGCTCTGAGCACTAGACCGTCTCGTGCCCAAATGATGCGCCTGCGCATTAGAACACAGTATTTGAAGATGGTGAACGTCCATGACAGCTGTGGGCTTGTGAGGGTGAGCCGGCGACGGGGGATGCTTGAGGTTGGGCACTCAGATCCTTGAGGACTTCTGCAGCGCATGCGCATAGAGCAAATAAGAGATGACGAGAAATAACCACGCTTTACAAACATCAGTGTAGCCAATGAGGTTACCGTGTTTCGATATATCAGATAACCAAGTGACCAATAATTAGCAACAGTAACATTTTGTTCCGGCACTTACACGCGTTCTCTCTTGCTCGAGGTGCTACTGATAAGTTAGTTACAATGACACTGGGTGTGACGTGAATTCTCTTCAATGTTATATTTTGTGTATTTGTGCGCTTGCTTATTTCAAAATGAATAAAGTCAATGAGTTAATTGGCCAGTGTCCAGTATTCGGGAGATAGTAGGTTCGAACCCCACTATCGGCAGCCCAGAAAATAGTTTTCCGTGGTTTCCCATTTTCACACCAGGCAAATGCTGGGGCTGTACCTTAATTAACCTTCCAGTGGGTGCGCATATCCGAATCTCCCAGGCGGGCACGCGGCAGCTAAATGGCCGCCCTTTCTTTTCACAAAAGCAGTACTCTATGTTCGTGCAATGAATAATCGGGAACTGAAATGAATAACTTCATATACATTTCCACAAGGCACATAATAGACTTTAATATAAAACAGTTGATAAAAACCCCATAAAAATTCGGTGGCATGGATATAAAATTAAATAAAGAATTCAGTCGTCTGAAACACAATATAGCATTCAATAACTGAAGGAATTGAAAATGTGCAAACATTTTCAAAGAATAAGAAATCTAGTACTTTTAATTGCACTCTTGAACTAAACATTATATAGAAAATAACATTCCTGAACATAAAATTCAGTCTTGTCTGACACATAGTAACCTTACATACCCAAAAACATTTTAAATGGCTAAATATTGTCTGCAAGTACGAAATTCAGTTATTTGTGCTTGTTTTAAGAAGCTAAAGACGATTCTTCAATGAAAAAAAATAGAAATGGTGAGAAAATATTCTAGTTCAGTTTTACACTGGCGAGCTTGCCCTTTAGGACCAGGAATGTTTTTTTATCAAGTTGTTTGCCTTTTTTTGTACTCGTCATGGAATTATTCGCCCATAATATCTCACCATCTTTCCCAAGGAAGAAACGTAGGGTGCTGTCATCACGGTCGTCCTCGCTTACATCATCAGCCCTGTCCATTTCAACTTCAGAGTCACTGTCATGACCGTCAGTTTCGATAACTACGGGTTCGAAATAAATATCATTAGGATCGTCCCAAACACCTTCCCCTTCATTCGTTTCTTCTTATAATTCATAAAAATCGGATAATAGAATCAGGATCATCATATCGTGCCCTGTGATGCGTAATAAGACACAATTACGTCATTATCATTGAAAAACAATAGCATATAGGAGGGAATCAAACAGAACGCTAAGAAAAGTTCAAAATTTAAATGTTTTTCAACATTTATGCACAAGGGAAAACGTTTCTCTCTCTTTCTTTCTCTCTCTATCTCTCTCTCTCTCACACACGAATGAAATATTTACGTACATGTTTCATTCGGGAATGAGAGAATGCGAAAACAATCGGGCGTGTGGCGGCAGACTGGCTGCCTGACTCGAACGACAATGGCACGCACCACTTACTAACTGAATAGCGGGTGATCGGCACCGACTGGAAAAAGTACGAAAGTGCTGTCTCGCGTCAAGATGAGTAATTAAAAAATAACCGGGGGTCCCGCCTGGCTAGTTGTCCATGAAGGGCACAATCTCGTGATTTTCCCCTAAAAGGCGGCCAGATGGCCGCCCACGCGCCCGCTGGAAGGTTAAGGCCACGGCCGATTCCTTCCCACTCCTAGCCCTATCCTGTCCCATCGTCGCCTGAGTCGGTGCGACGTAAAGCAACTAGCAATGAGTTAATTGAAAAGCAATTAAATTTTGAGACCAGAGTTCGTGCCAAGAGTTTAGGACCACCGCGACCTGATACGATTATTGTGCAGCAGACGGAAGGAAAAAACAGGAATTTCAACAGAAAATTTAATAGTGGTATGTATGCTAAAGCGAAATGGTTATGTGGATGCGAAGAGAGAAATTCATCTTTTTGCTTTCCTTGCATTCTATTCGGTGGTGACGGTGCCTGGTGTGAAAATGGGAAACCACGGAAAACCATCTTCAGGGCTGTCGACAGTGGGGTTCGAACCTACTGCCTCCCGAATACTGGATACTGGCCGCACTTAAGCGACTGCAGCTATCGAGCTCGGTATGTGTGTGGTGACGATGCGTGGAGCACAACAGGTGTCAAAGATTTATAGCATTTGAACGAAAAACTGAAAAAACACAGCGAATCGAAAAAACATTTAAACAACGAAATGGATCCTGCAGTTTTAGGTGAGCTGGACATAAGGATGCAACTTGATAGTGGGTACAGACTTTCACTTCGTAAACAGCATGAACAAGTCGACAAAAATAGATATATTTTATCTCGTCTGATTGATTGTGTGAAATTCTGCGGTGTGTTTGAAGTTGCGCTCCGCGGCCATGATGAATCAACCGATTCAAACAATCCTGGAATATTTCGCGGTTTAGTTGACTTAGTAGCTAGCTTGGATATCGCAATGAAAGAACATTTAGAATCTGCAACCGTTTTTAAGGGTACGTCGAAGACGATACAGAACGATATACTACATGCTATGCTCGAAGTCATACTTTTATAATGAAAGAAATTAGTGCTGCTAATTACTTAGCCATCCAAGCAGATGACTTTTGTTCTTTTACCACACCTTATAATCATAATGTCATTTTATTCCGCTTGGCGTCTTAGGTAGCTGAAGAAGAGCTCGATGTCATCGCTTGTTAGGTTCCTCGTCAATGCATAATGCAAATGTATACGTATGAGTTATTTTACGCAGGCCACAGTCGATTGGGTAGACAAGATTCTTGCTCGATACTTTTCCCTCATGAATCTTTTTTACTTTCTCTGAATGCGTTTGAATTTTCTTAATATATGACAGGAAGTCGTTGATTAACCAACTGAGGGGTTCATCTTCAGTGGTACTAAAAGATGCTCGTTTGTTCTCATTCCTGGAATATGTCCCATGTGAGGTGTTGCAGACGTCATGCGCATCGAACATTTTCATAAAATGCTCCATTAAAAATGGTTTACTTCAAACTGTGTTAAACTGTGTTTAATGCTCTCGGGAAAAAACCACCTCCATACTTTTCAAACCAGAGGAAAATACAATACTTTTAGCTCTTGCTACATTAATTTTCAACAAATTTCTTGGGCTAATTATTTTTCTGATTGGTTTCCTAATTAAATATTTCTGAGTTTGAAGAGGCCTCTCAAATGATCGCCGGTCACGGTAGCATTGTTTACAAAAAAGTCCAGTGACAAATTTTGGGATCGCCCGATTCTTATGACGTAACTAGGATCAAAACTTAGGAACAGAGGCCTAATTTCATCAGCATGAAGTCGTATCTCATGCGTAATACTTCATGCGTAATGTTCCGAACACTGAATATTCACTGGAAACTCCGCTACCTTTAATTTCTCGTGACTGGAACTGCGAATGCTTAACACCAGACGAATACATAATACATTCACGACCAACTCAGTTAATAAACACGTTTAAAGGTGAACCTGTTAACAGGGGGCAAGAAAGCGATTCTAGCGGTGCGGTATTCTACTTCAGTGCGACCAATTCGATAGCGTTTCATGGGCTCTATTTCCAGGCCTTGTATTATAACGTAGGCAACGGTCTGTGCGGTCTGTGTGGAAGGCTAACACGAAGTCTAGCGGCGAGTCTGGAACTAGAACATATTTCGCGCTGTGTAAACTGCCATGCGGAGGCCTTATTACTATACTCCGGATCACCTTTTGAACAGACTAAAGCGGAAGTGACGTCATTGGCTCGTCACACCCGCCGTGATTGCCAAATGAACCGGTGCGCGAATCAAAGTTGTACTCCAGTACTATAATACAGCACAGCTCACGGATTGTACCTCGAGTGCATTTAATTTATGGGTGTTAGAATTTCATACAGTCTTTTAACGGCTTACAACTTTAAACAATTAATTTACTGAATTACATTTTAAATGTGAAAACCCATAATCTGCTTTCCAGTAAAATGAAATGTCGTATAGCTTTTAGTGCCTGGTATCCCAGGACGGGGTCGGCTCCTCAGGTGCAGGTCTTCTATTTGACACCCGTAGGCGACCTGCGCGTCCTGATGAGGATGAAATGATGATGAAGACAACACATACACCAGCCCCCGTGCCATTGGAATTAACCAATTCCCGAGCCGGCCGGGAATCGAACCCGGGACCCTCTGAGCCGAAGGCCAGTACGCTGACCGTTCAGCCAACGAGTCGAACTGTTTTCCAGTCATTGACCGGGTCAGTGATGGAATGAATGAAGCCCCATCTTGCGGCGAGGATAGGAATTGAACCGGCTGCCGAAGCCTGTCGCACTCCTCTGGGGCAAAGATTAATGACTGACAGATGAAACAGAATGATAGTGGAGAGTGTTGCTGGAATGAAAGATGACAGGGAAATACGGAGTACCCGGAGAAAAACCTGTCCCGCCTCCGCTTTTTCCAGCACAAATCTCACGTGGAGCGACCGGGATTTCAACCACGGATCCAGCTGTGAGAGGCCGACGCATTGCCGCCTGAGCTTCGGAGGCTTTCACATTTTTAATGTACTAACTACAATTTCACGCTTAAAGCATTGCGAACGAATTCTTTTGACATACACAGTAAGCATTACATTCATTAAATTGTTATTACTATTATTATCATCAATAAATCGATTGCTTACTTCTAAAACCTCGTATCTCCCAAATGCACTTCCCATCTATTTTCTTCCTTAAGACTGGTCACGCCTACCAGCCACATATGGATGTACAGTCCATGAGAACAATTTTCGTTGTGTTCATTTTTCTATGGTCGAGTGTAAAGGAAAATTAACTTTAAATACTTTAAACTGTAGGAGTGCTTAAATTCGCCATGAAAACAACATCCCAACATCCATTTTCTTTTACACGTCTACACTGGAAAATGAACACTACGAAAAGGGTTCTGATGGATTGCATATAAATATATGGCTGGGAGGCGTGACCAGTTTTAAGGAATGTAATGGGTAGTGTTACGGAGTTTTCCGTGGTAGTTAGAGGTGAAAGAAGGTGCGGGGGTGAACAGGGCTCAGGCTACGAAATTAAAGTTAATTTAAAATTTAACAAGGTTATATTTTCTTTTCAAAATTCAGAAATAACAAGAATGGCAGGTACAGAGTAGCAAGGCAACAAAAGTACAATTACAGTATTTACAGGATTTGGGCTTCGAGCCCCGAATTCACAATTCTTGGGCAACTAGCCCAACTTTACCCCAAAACAAGATTTAACAGAGGGGCAGAAAACCCCATTCATGTCCAGGAGCACTTGCTCTAAATTACACAGAAAAGCCTCCTCGAGGCATACATACTCAATTCTCAAGAAAGAGCCACTCGCTCTCAACTTTAAGCCTATCAAAGGCCACACCAAACTCCACCTACAAGTTGTCCTCTAAGGACATAGACACGGGGGTAAAATACCCAACCTACTGAGGTCTATTAAGTGAGAAAAAGGTTAATTACATGACCTCCAAAATAACAATTTGAGAGGAGGCGATCTGCACTCCTAATACCTTTTGTTTAAAACCTAATCTGGCTCTAGGCCGCTAATGCAAGGGCTAATCCCATACTAAAGAGGTGACTTTAGAAAGAAACAAATTACATTAAGGAAGAATTGGTTGAGAAAAATAAGTTCACCTCAAAACCATATGAGTGGGAGCTCGAGAGGGTTAAGCACTCTCTATCCCAATATGTAGTTTAAAAGATAGAATAGATACTCAGTGTCTTTACATTTTAAGGAAAAGTTACATGGTGGAAAAACTTCGGACCCGCCCCGAAAGTTAAACTGCTGAGCTAGCAAGAAAAGAAGTTATTAAACGGCCATTACCTTGTTGTTGAGCTGCTGCCCGAAGAAAGAGGCGCTTCCCGCCCCCTGCTATGTACTTTACACACTGAAAGATGGAACTGAAGTGGCGCAGAGACCCGAAAATCAGCAGTTTATATACTCTCGTGGAAAGTTCGAGGCGTTTCAGGAAAGAAAACACCCGCCCACAATCATTTATTGGTTAGGGTTAAGCAGCATATTCAAGTTGGGAGAAGATACATCAGATTGGTCAGAAATTAATTAAAGAAATTCGGGATTGGCTAAATACAAAACAAGGGGAAAGAAAGGGGTACACAGCCAACTTAAACAATAACAGAAAGAAATTTAACAAGGAACAAACTTTTGAAATAAAAATTTCTCCAAAAACATAGTTCTTTCACTTCGCACTAGGTTGCACTATTGTAGTTCTTCAGTAGTGTCCTCTAGAAGAGAAAGTTCACACTTCTTACTACAGGGAAAAAACAAAAATACGTCGAAAACGACCCAGTTCAGAAACTTTAAAATTTCCAAGTAGTGACATCTTCTGAGAAACTTGAAAATTAATACATTAGATAAAGTTCAGACTTCCTCTAGTAGGGGAGTTTCAACAGGCGCAAAGTTTGAATTAGCGGCGTGGAGGTGTACCGCCCGGTACATGTAGGAAGAACGTTGTAACGTACGAGGTTTTAGAAGTAAGCCGACGATATATGACATTTCACTATTTATTATTCACTATTATTATCTGGCTATATGGCCTGATTCCTGATTGAAATGACCTGCCGGAGAGGTCTGTCACGCTACTCACGGGCGATTGATGAATAAGTGAGAGAAGTGATGATTATGTACTCGTACTGGAACTAACTTGAAACCCACAGGGGAAGTTGAGGATCCAAGCGAAAACCTGTCCCACTCCCGCTTTGCCAGCACACTTTCAATAAATTAATTATTACAAATATAATTTATAAAATATATTGTATTGTTATTATTATTAGTATTATTATTATTATTATTATTATTATTATTATTATTATTATTATTATTATTATTATTATTATTATTATCAGTCACGAGGTTTCAGCGTCAGCTTACCTTGTGCCGCAGTAAGTAATCTGTATCGCAATCGGGTGGCGGCACACCGAAGTCAGAATCAGAGTCTGGGTCAGCACGCGAGGTAGACTAATCCCGCCGGACGTAAAAATCTTGCGTTTCTTCTTCAACTGATAACTGTCTGGTGAATTTTTGTTCGGATCCATTGCACAATAATATCCAATAACGAGTAAGAAGAAGCCTGCAAACGTACAAGGGACTGCAAGAATGATGAATTAGCATACAATACGCACGTACATTCTTTTTGTAAAAGCGGAGCAAACTGATAAAATTCTCTCACTGCTGTTTTAAACAGGCCATGATTGGAACTGCACCCTCGTTTTCAAGACATCCATTGAGTAAGTATGGCAGCTCTGCACTGACTGCACCATTGCCAAAACTCGCGCTGAGTAGCACGCCCCTCTTGCCCCGTCATCTACCATGTAGCAACACCGTTGGCGCTGCCCCTGTCGCCCGCGCCATTCCCTGGTTTATACACTCACTTCCGCTTTACTTTGCTCAAAAGGTGGTCCCGAAAATAATCACGTAGGCAACGGTATTACATATTTCACCGTTTGTATTCGAATTATAGTCCAGCCTATCTGAGGCTCACAGCAAGGTATTGATTAGATTGGATATTTCGAGGTTGCAATTCCACCTTCACTAGCACCATCTCTTGCAGAATTATCGGCGTTCTCTAGTGAGGAAGTTGTTAATGAAAATAATAATTCAAGGAAAAACGATACATTTATGGAAAAACTAAGACGGTTAGCATCCAATGAAAGGAAAGTCCACCCTAAATAATAATGTTATTGCCTTTACGTCCCACCAAGTACTATTTTACGGTTTTTGGAGACGCGGAAGTGCCGGAATTTATTCCTGCAGTAGTTCTTTTACGTTCCAGTAAATCTACCGACACGAGGCTGACGTATTTGAGCACCTTCAAATACCACCGGAATGAGCCAGGAACGAACCTGCCAACTTGGGATCAGAAGGCTAGCGCCTCAACCGCCTGAGCCACTCAGCCCAAGTACACCCGAAATGATTATATTAACCCAGTAAACGGCCCTGGTAATGCTAACAAAATATTGACATATGGCATAGAAGCATTTCATACAATGATGATAACCCTAGTAATGAAATATTCAGACACTTAAAGATATAATAGGTTTCTATCCATTAAAGAACATGAGTGCAAAATCTCTATTCACTCTAAACATTGATATTTAACCACATGGACGAGTTTCAGTTCGGTGTAGTCTGCTTGATAACGGATAAATCGAAAGGTGTTGGTAGTGTTAAACCCCGCGTTAACAAACCCAGCTAATCCCTCAAGGATCGCCATAAGACCTATCTGTGTCGGTGCGACGTAAAACAAATAGCAAAAGGAAAATCCCCCCAAGCCACTATTTCTTCTGTGTAAGAGTATACAGATTGCTCCAGCTGTCACACAAGTTTTGTTATATTCTTATATTCCAAGATCTAGTCAAACATTTCCACAGGCAAGCACATATTATTGTAAAACACTTGCACCTAAATCATTCGACACTTCAAGGCACATAGACACTGACGGAATATCATTATACCAATTACACTCTATCTACATCATATTTTTTTTAGGAATACGAGTAGGTTCAACGTTTGGAATTCGAGAAGTCTTCCTTAACCTCAAAATTATTCTCAAAATGATGTATGCACACTACAGTTTTGTCATCGACTTCAAAATAACCACGATGTAACTTATATTCCTCTCTTAATGTTTTGTTCCGTAGAGAAATTAAGAGTAGTTGCATGAGAGGCATTGCCACAGACTTAAACCTGTTTCACAACATGATCAAAACAAACGCATTCTCACATACTGCGTACAATTACAGATCCTAAGTGTCCATTGACATATAAATATACTCGCACACTTATATTCTACAAATAAACTAACATCTATCGTCCTATTGAATGAAATTACGATAACAACAAACCGAAACAAACCCACATTTCCAACATGTCCGGCTACTCGATTCGCCATCTTTGAACGATCGAGAGTAGCATTAAGGTCTAAGGATTGAGGTCGGTCTTGGGAAAAAACTATATATTGTGCGATAAATAGAATCAAAAATTTGGTATCGATATATCAATAAATCGAAAGGAAAATATCGGTATTACGTAAAAACCGATATATCGTTGCCATCCCTACCTATGGAATATACAACGCCGGGAAGTGTGCGCTAGTTCTGAGCATAATAAAACGTCTCCAATCAGGTTCGCAGTACTGCCGCCAGATGTCTCGACATCGTGCTGTAGTTTGCATGTGCTGTAGTGTTTTTAATACGTTTACGTATAAATTTCACTTATTGTTAGTGTTCAAATGAACTCCAAGTTAATTTCATATACACTATAAAATATGGTAGATCGTACTGTGAGTCCAATTCTCAAAGAAAGGAGAACATCGTTCCTGCCGATCCAATTTTAAAGGAGAAGCGGAGAATTGCTATATCCAGACAGAGGGGCAAATTCCCTTTGGACGTCATCCAAAGTCTGTAATTTACATTTTTAAATTTGAGACTTCAGTTGATGGGCTACAGGTTCATTAGATCACTTCACTGCCTCCGACTTCCGTATCAAAAGGCACTTAAGAATTATGTTGGCTTTTCGAATGGAGAAACTGGAATAACATCCCTCATTAAAGAAGGCTCCATTACGAAGCCATGATTTTGATAAGCGTGGAAGAAACTTTAGAATCCCTCATCATAGATGAAATGGCTATCTTGGAAGATTTTCAAAATATGATTGATACGCACAGCGATCATGGTAAGTCATTTTAATGTATTACTTTTATTATTTATTGCACTTTACTTCGCCTAAAATAATTCCAAATATCACTTAAATGTGCTTTACGTCCAATCACTCGAAATCGCATTTAGGTGGTCCTAACTTCATTATTTGTATTTTTTTTTTTACTTACTTAAAAACCAACATGTACTATTAATTGAATGTAATTCGCGCGAGCAGCATAGACTTGTGTCTCGGGAATGTCGAGATGCAGCCAATAATCAGCTATGCTCGGGACTACTCGAGGAATCTGTAAACTGCTCTCACTTTGTCATTCCGACAAGATTTTGCTTTTTATTACCTTTACAGAGGGTTGTTCCTAGGCATTCCGTTCCTGCTTTTACTGCCGCATCACTGTATGCCACCCATTCTCTTTCTGTATCGTAGGCCTGTGTCCTGGACTCCGTTAGCTCCATAGGTCCGAGGCTTGCTTGGTCGATTCTGTGAAGCAGGATGCTACCTTACTTATAGTCTTAGTGAGGACCTCTCCCCTGATGGGTCCTAGCCACCTGAGCACAAAGCAGGCCATGACTCTGAAAATGTTAGGGTATCTCGAGTCTCAGGACCACGTTATAGGCCACTCGAGCCGTTGTCTGTGGTCCTTGAACTAGGAGGTGACTCCAGTAACCCACACCATGAACCACAAAAATTAATAATAAAATAATACCTCTTGGGCTATTACACAACTATGAAATTGATTGGTATTTCACAACAGTTCATCATATACTTGTAATTTATATGCTGTATTATTATAGCCTACCAGTTTTGAATTTCATAGTACTATAGCATGGGCTTATTCAAAAAGCAATGTGTGTAATTAATATGAATATTAACTTTGTTTCAATAAACTCTTTTTTTTTTCGGCTGAAACCCAATTCTGTGCCAACACAAAATCTTCCCAGCAGCAGCGTGAAGGGTGTTTTGGGATCAAGAATAGGAGGGAGTCCGCGCAAGAGGGAGTGAGAGAGAAGAAGAAGAAGAATAAGAAGAAGAGGAAGTGGAACATCTCCACCAGTACTGCTCAGGTGCAGCCAACATACAGACTTCCTAATGCAAGGTGTCCTAAAAGTGTTAACGAAGTTAATATTTAATACAATTATATATAATTATAATTAATTTATTATATAAAATTATATAATTTTTCTCGGAGCCTGGCTTTGTGCTGTTCTATTTCCTCACAGAGCCTTCTTTTCAGGGGATTACGCAGTTCCTTCAGAATGAAGTCCGTTTGAAGGTGCTTCCTGAATGACTAAATTTGTGCTTGATCCTAAATTGTATACGTTAGCACAACCAATATATTTAGTCACATATTTTGCACACATTAAACCATGTGTGCTGTCAATGCAAATGAACTTGTCGCCGTATCGTCGTAACATTTCTTGCAGCGCCTCAATCATTACAAAGACAGCCACGTGCTTTTTGACAGACAACAACGCATCGCTAACCTCAGTACTGCTATCTTGACGGGCCTAAACCTTAGTGGTACCAACTTAACCTTACTAGCGCGAAATTTGAATTGGTAAGCATGGTCACGTGATTATTTTGACAGACACGTGCTTTTTGACAGAGAACAACGCATCCCTAACCTCAGTACTGCCATCTTGACGGGCACTATTTAGTTGATATGTGGTGGTGGACAATTTGAAAAGCAGCCATCTTTAATCAATAGAGCATCGTGCTGCACTCTTTAGCTGAAATGTGGTGGCGAGCAATTACACGTGACAGCTGTCATCCGCTATCTTGCATCGCAAACCTCAGTGCTACCCTCTTTAGTTGAAATGTAGTGGCGGATAATTTGAAAAATTCAATTTGACAAGCTGCCATCTTTAATCAACACAGCTACCGCTATCTTACATCGCTTACCTCGGTGCTGCACTCTCTAGATGAAATGTGGTGGCGGACAATTCTATTCGACAGCAGCCATCTTTATTCAACAGAGTACCTTGCAGCTATTTTTACGACTACTACAACGCTAATTAGCACTTAGAGCCTACTACACAAGATGGCGGTCGCTGTTATAGCCTCTTCCTCTGTTAAGGCATAGCTTTATCGAGTTTAAACATGCATCGGGAAAGCTAGAGTAAGCATGTGCTGCAGTGATGACGTCATTGTGCATGTTTACACCTGATCGTTGACTAAAAGCTTCGAAACAGTGATAGAGAGTTCGTGTGCAAGGCTTTAAAGTAAACGGCAACAAATTTTTTGTTGAAAGAGGTGGCTGTGTTAGATTGCTGTGTGTTGTGGGCACCAAAACTTGTTCGTTTAGTATTTAGCCCACCGTTCCCTTACTGTTTGCAAACAGATGAAGATAAAAAGCAGACCCAATGGATAGGAAACAATTTAGGTTTGAAGTGGGAAGAAAAAGGAATACCTTATCGTTTTCTATCTTTAATGATGAATGCACATTTGTCAAGAGCAGAACTTGCTCTTTTAAAGGATTGCGGAAAGAAAGAATGGCTGTGTGATTATCTACCATCATCGTGTGAAATTATCGACATGCATGAATCATTTAAAACTCTTCCGAAAGAGCACATTGGTGAGCTAGTGCACTAGACCAAAAAGTGGAGGCCGAAACACTAGACACCTCTCGGGAGGCTAATAGAGCAGACCGCACTGAGGCGGCCAATACACGTGACCGCACTGTGGACACTGATGGAGCAGAGCAGCGTGCTGAGGACGATGCGCCACCGCGAAACTGGGAGACCGATTCACCGGACCACAATGGGTAGGGTGATAAACAAGATTACACTGCTGAACTTGATGCACAAGACCACACTGGGGAGACTGAAACATCAGGCCACTCTGGGGAGGCTGATTGAACAGAGCACATAGGTGAGGCTATTGCACAAGGATAACACTGGGGAGGCCACTGCAAAAGACCACAATGTAGAAGCTGATCAACCATTACAGCTAACGCAATACACCTCACTCCGGGGAGAAAGGTGATCAACCAGAACAGCTAACGCAATACACCTCACTCCGGGGAGAAAGGTGCTGAGGTCAATGTCCAAGACCGAACGGGGTTGCTGATGGAACGGAACACAGTGCTAAAAGATACGCCAGCGCAAACCTGGGACGCCGGTCCACCATCCCAGACTGTCGAGGCTTTATCGACCAGAACACAGTGGTGAGGCTAACGCTCTAGACCACACTGTCGAGGCCTAAGCACATGAATACAATGTCTAAGGTGATAAACCAGAACATACTGGTGAGGATAGCGCACTAGACCACACTGTGGAGGCCGATGCAATAGACCACACTGGGGAGGCTGATAAACCAGATCGCATGGGGGAGAAAGAACAACCAGAGCACTCTGGTCTGATACACGAGATCGCACTGAGGACACTGATGGAACTCAGCACAGTGCTGAGAACAATACGCCAGCGCGGACCAGAAAGGGCGATACACCAGACCACAGTGTGGAGGTTGTGCAACCAGCGCGCACTGCTGAACCATATTCACAAGACAAGACTGGGTAGACTGAAGGTTGATTGTTCAGAGCACATTGGTGAGGCTAGTGCACTAGACCACACAGTGGAGGCCAATGCACTAGACAATACTGGGGAGGCTAATAGACCGGACAAAACTGGGCAGGGTGATACACCAGATCGCAATGAGGACACTGATGATTCAGAGCAAAGTGCTGAGGACGATGAGCCAGCGATAACCTGGGATGCCGATGCATACGTCCATCCTGTCGAAGCTGATCAACCATAACAAACTGCTGATGCTAGCGCACAAGCAACACTGTGGAGGCCAATGCATTAGACCACACTGGGGAAGGTAAAATGACCGGAAGGCAATTAGGAGGCTGATACAGCAGATGGAAGAGAGAAAGGAGCTGAAGTAGATGATGGCCTGGAGGCCGATTCACCAGACCACACCGACGAGGGTGTGCAGACAGATCACACTGGTAATGCTAATGCACAAGACCACACTGGGGTGGCTGATGCACCAGTCCAGTCTCGGTAGGGTGGTGGTCCACAGAACATTTGTGAGGCTATTGTACAAATCCATACTGGCGAAGGCGATGCAGAAGCCAACACTGTCGAGGCTTTGCTACCAGACCCCACTGGTGAGGTTAACACACAATACCACACTGATATACTAGATCACACTGGGTATGCGATCTACCAGAGCACACTGGTCTGATACACAATGTGAGGCTGACGCACTAGACCCCACTGTTGAAGCTAAAAGACCAGACAACACTGGGGAAGCTGACACACCCGATCACTTTGGGGATAAAGGACAACAGGAGCACTCTGGTCTGATACAGGAGATCGCACTGAGGACACTGATGGATGAGAGCACAGTCCTGAGGACGATGCTCCACCGCGAACCTGGGAGACCGATACACCGTACTGCATTGGGTTGGGTGATCGACCAGATTACACTGCTGAAGGTGATGCACAAGACGACACTGGGGTTACTGAAGCACCAGGCCACTCTGTGGAGGCTGATTGATCAGAGCACATTGTTGGCTATTGCACAAGAAAAACACTGGTAGGCCACTGCAAAAGACCACAATGTAGAAGCTGATCAACCAGAACACACTGGTGAGGCTAACGCACTACACCACACTCCGGGGAGAAAGGTGCTGAGGACGATGACCAAGACAGAACTGGGTTGCTGATGGAACAGAGCACAGTACTGAACGATACGCCAGCGCGAACCTGGGACGCCGGTACACCAGACCACACTGAGATGGGTATCAACCAGATGACCCTGCTGAAGCTGATGCACAAGACCACACCAGGGAGACTGAAGCACCAGGCTGCTCCGGGGAGGCTGAATGAACAGAGTTCATTGGTGAGGCTATTGCACACCAGATCGCAATGAGGACACCGATGGTTCAGAGCAAGGTGCTGAGGACGATGCGCCAGCGCGAAACTGGGAGACGGATACACCGGACCACAATGTGTTGGGTGATCGACCAGATTACACTGCTAAGTTGATGCACAAGACCACACTGAGGAGACTGAAGCACCAGGCCGCTCTAGGGAAGCTCACCAATTTGGCTATCCTTTGTTGCCCTACTCTTGATCTTTGCGTTCTTATCTTGCGGTGATGCCAGTTTAATTTTGAAATGAAATGAAACCTGATGAAAAATACTGCTGTGCTGAAAATTTAATTTTAAAGTATGGTCAAAGGTATTTGAAAACATGAAAAGCATTTGAGGAAACACCTAGTGAATTGTTTTTCACGGACATTGAAAATTGTGGTATGGCGCAAAGAATGGTGATTATATGTTCTACAGCGACTGAATTGAGAGGTTAATTTTGGATTTCAGTATACTCTATGTGGTTACATGTGCTAAAGAGAAAATAATGTATCTGGTTATGAATGAATTTTGGTAATTAATGAATGGTGAAAAATATATGATGAATTCTAATTTGGTTGGAATAATATTAGTAACCTCTGTTGGAAAATAAGTGTGGAAATGAATAGGAATTATCCTCAGTGCGTGCAAGGAGGGTTTGTGTGTAACAATTGTATTAGATGATTTATCGGCGCCGGTACGGCTGGTATAATGTCAAGAAGTATATTATATCCTAAATAAAAAGAACTGAACGTTTTTGCGAGTTTTGACAGTACTTTATTTATGGAGCGTTGCTGTATTGGCTTGGTTATGTCATTGAAGTTTTAAAACTATCTTTTGATCGGCTTCTTATCACGTTTCAAAACCTTCTCTCTTCTACTTGAGTGGCTCGAAGAAATGTTGTCTAATAGAGGTCTCAGAAATGTTCTTAGTAGAAAAAGAGGTGGTTTGTCGTCTTTACACTTTCTACACTTAATTTCACTGTAGAACATGTATTTCGAAAAAAGTACACCTTTTAGTAACTCTCTTCGGGGCAAGTACTGCGTAGCGGAGGTGACAAATTCCATCGTTCACTGCAGGATGCCACAGACGATGATTTTTGGTATCTGAGGGCTCCTCGATTTTAAAAACAAATAAGACGCAATGTTGGACTTTGAGTAACTGGAGAGGAGATATGTTGTTCTTTTGTTCTTTTACCACACCTTATAATCATAATGTCATTTTATTTCGCTTGGCGTCTTAGGTAGCTGAAGAAGAGCTCGATGTCATCGCTTGTTAGGTTCCTCGTCAATGCATAATGCAAATGTATACGTATGAGTTATTTTACGCAGGCCACAGTCGATTGGGTAGACAAGATTCTTGCTAGATACTTTTCCCTCATGAATCTTTTTTACTTTCTCTGAATGCGTTTGAATTTTCTTAATATATGACAGGAAGTCGTTGATTAACCAACTGAGGGGTTCATCTTCAGTGGTACTAAAAGATGCTCGTTTGTTCTCATTCCTGGAATATGTCCCATGTGAGGTGTTGCAGACGTCATGCGCATCGAACATTTTCATAAAATGCTCCATTAAAAATGGTTTATTTCAAACTGTGTTAAACTGTGTTTAATGCTCTCGGGAAAAAACCACCTCCATACTTTTCAAACCAGAGGAAAATACAATACTTTTAGCTCTTGCTACATTAATTTTCAACAAATTTCTTGGGCTAATTATTTTTCTGATTGGTTTCCTAATAAAATATTTCTGAGTTTGAAGAGGCCTTTCAAATGATCGCCGGTCAAGGTAGCATTGTTTACAAAAATGTCCAGTGAGAAATTTTGGGATCGCCCGATTCTTATGACGTAACTGAGAACTTCCTAACTCGCTGACTAAATTTACAAACATATTAAACTGCATTTAAACTTGAAAAATCTGAATATCTGCATTTATAATGGAAAATCTGAAAATTAACATTCATTAAATAAATTACACACTTGTCGAACCTTGTACTCACACTTACTTGTTACCTGCTTACTTACACATACGTTATTTGAAGGGCGCCAGCTGTCACTCAGTACAGCAGTAATAGAATGAGACTCTTGACCATCTCTAGGGTGTGGGGTAATAAGCTTACTTTTGACAACATACCATATAAGTTCTGGGAAAAGGAGATTGGCGTTCGGTTTCCCCATTAATTTTGAGGTTAAGATATTTTACTGTCAATGAAATGAAACCATAAATTCGTTTGATAGAACAATATATATTCTTTAAATAATATATCAAAAAATAGTGAGTCTTGTTGCGATAAAACAGATGAGAATATGAAATTATGACATTGCAATTGAAAGAAACTAGGCATGAATTTGAATTCTTCTTGACCGGACATTTAACAATTTATACGAAATATTTCCCTCACTGATTCACTTGACTGTACCTTCAACACTTTTAGTGTAATTACGACGTAATCCATTGCTCTGGTGTTTACTGTAGATGTGTCACGCCTAACGTGGTGATACATCCTTGCGACTGCTTCTTCTCCATATCATCTGACTTCTTTGTAAGTCAATATGGTATGACCTCTTGGCAGGTCCAGGGTTGCCCTCTCTGACTTCTTGGTAAGCCTTGCGTCCGCGTCTTCCACTAAGTGACGAACCAACCATTTGGTCTCACTCTCTCAATGACCAATAATGGCTCACTGAGTCTTCACCATCTCTCGTTCACTGGCCAGCTAAGGCCTCTTGATCTAGTAGACTTGTTCACTGTACTGCATCCGTATAACTAATGACTCTCGCTACAATGTACACCCACCTTATATAAACTTTGGTTGACACAGCTACGTAATCTCCAGAAATAACAATGACATACTCCCACCTACGCGACAGATATTACGCACAGTGGTGAAATAGCCCCGCGGCGATAAGTCCGTGCGCGCATATCTAAATCAATACGATGACATAGCCATGGCCTGGCGATGACTTGGCAGAATCGCCAACAATATTGCACAATGCACCAACGTCACATCCCATCTCTGATATATACTACAATTCTCACTGTACAGGCATTGAGTGTTATACTACACATACGTATATATGTGTATACATCTAAGTGCAATCTTGCAAGCAACAGGCAATTGCAAAATTGAATAAAACGGATAATTACAATAATAGTACAACATCACAGATAACATAATAATAATACTGACATAATAATAATAATAATAATAATAATAATAATAATAATAATAATAATAATAATAATAATAATAAAATGCAGATAAAATCATACAATAATAAAAATACAGATATCATCTTGTAACGGGATTTGAACCGTTACAATTCGCCTCCCTCATAAATAAATCGAAGAACAAAGAATCGATTGATTTATGAACAAAATTATATATATAACACTGACACAGATAAACACTTTAAATGAGTATACAACAATAATTTTCTTTTTCAACATCCATACATTTTATAAAATATCACAAATATGAGAATTCTTCTCGCACATTGCCATCGTAGATAACTGTCCAGTGTCCCATTCTCTCTCTTTCTCTCATACAAATCACAAGAGTATAGCACTTGATTTAACACACACAAATAATTTTCAATCAATATACAACATTCTTCTCCTTTTTTTTTTTTAACATATCAAAATATTTTGTGAAATATCACTTATATGAGAACTTTTCTCGCATATGGTTATCGCAGATAACTGTCCAATGTCCTGTTCTCAGTTTTGTCACACAGAACATGACAATGTAGCACTTATTCTTCCAATGCACCAATACGACACTTGGTTCACACGCTAATTCATGTATGTTAATTT
The DNA here is from genome assembly GCF_040414725.1 of Anabrus simplex. Classification (NCBI taxonomy): domain Eukaryota; kingdom Metazoa; phylum Arthropoda; class Insecta; order Orthoptera; family Tettigoniidae; genus Anabrus; species Anabrus simplex. The sequence goes on from NC_090267.1 coordinate 503,473,187, forward strand.
TATTTTGCCAGTTTCTTACAAAAATTACTCATCTTAATCTTATCTCAACAAATCTCCAGTGAAGTACTTTACATTCATAATACTATAAATACCGACAATATCCCTTTCCTGATCTATTAAAGAATATGCACACTTCCCGATACGGTTCACAATAGTGAAATACCCCTGATACAAAATAATAACTTCAACATATTTCCCGCCTCTGCAGATGATGAAATGGAACTCTGAGTAGCACTCTGTCACGCAAACTGAATCAATTTTGCCCTTATTAACTTACGTATCTCAATAGATCACATCCTCCTTGGCAACAATAATTAAAGAATCAATACTATGGCTACAAGATGGTTCAATTATTCCGTAATCCAGCATAATGTTTATTTGTTCTTAGACGTCACTAGCATTTTTAAGTTGAATGGGGTACTTACCTCCCACAAACGATGAATGGTCATGTACTACAAATTTATGTTCATATACGTGTTCTTCCTCACTTACCACTAAATACATCTCGATGCTTACCTAACATTGAGCACAATTACTCCTCCTGTAATTCACTCAAATTACCTCACGTCACTGCCTCATACCGACGATCCCTCAGATCCTGGTCGTATAGACACGTAACACACCCAACAACACATTTCCTCTCACTAGGAACAACTTCACTTACCTCTCATATATTTCAAAGAACACACGTCACCAACACACTTACCTCAGACCATCATAATTAACACGTACTTCTTTGCTAGTTTTCCTCCCAGAACAAACACACACTACCTAAATTAAAGTCTTCTCTACTTCCATGATTTGCAACCAAGTCAGCTCCTAAAACAACTGAATACACAAGTTCTGGTACAACAAGGCGTGGCTGAAACTTACAATTATTTTCACTTATGATTGGTACCGCTATTAATTTATTTACTCACTTTGACTCACCCAACGGCTGTTATAAGATCTGATAGTACCTTCACTTACCTTCTTCATATCACAATTTCCATCATCGGAGTTATTCCCTCACTACTTACATCACATTCTCGGCATTACAAGTACTTACATCACTTAACAGAACACTTCTTACGTCTACCTTACTGCTACCATTAATTACTTTATTACCTATGACTACGTCATCACTTAAAACATTTGACTTATCACTACTTAGGTCACAATCACGTTGTTCTCTTAAATCTACTTTTACTACACAATTATCTACACTACCTACCTGTTTTTGACAACTTTTACCTTCGGACTGTTCACGTGACCTGTTTATGCAGTCCGCTGAGAGTTTAAAGTGCGCTGGCTCAATGATGGATCCTGCATAACACTCGTGTTAGGCCTATTTTCATCTCTATGACTCAAATCCCCACGCCTCCCATTGTCGGATTGTCTCGGGTAACTCTGCTGACCTCTATCACTATTAAAATTCCTATTAGCCCTCGTCTGATCATAATTGTTTACTCTCCTCTGATAATTATCTGACCTGTTTCCCGCTCCCTCTACATTTCTACTTTGTGGTCGATTGCCACCTATGCTACTATTCAGAGCCTCAAAACTATCTAGCAATACCTCCATTTCTTTGATAGTACTGACTTTCTGCATACACGCAGCTTCCCTAATCCTATCAGAATAATGTTTTAACATAATCCTTACGATATCGACTTCTGAACCAATACTATTAAGATTTTTCCAGATAAGCACGTGTGCCAGAAAGTATTCTGTCATAGACACCCCCTCCTGTTGTCTATATTTACCAAACATAATCCGTTCTCTTTCACGACCCTGGACATTCTCATCCCAAAACTTATTAATAAACTTCTCTTTAAATTCTTCCAAATTCGACATATTATTACGGTACACTTGAAACCAGGTTTTACTTTCACCAATGAAGGAATTCGACAAGATCTCTAATACGTATTCCCATTCGATAATATTATCCCTCAACTTATTTGCAAATCTTTTCTCAACTAATGTTAGAAATTCCATAGGATTAAATTGTTTTCCAGTAAACTTAGGCAAATCTTGGTCCCTATTGTATAAACCACTCGTTACTACTATTTCTCTTGTAATCTGACCTTCTCTCATTTCTTGCCGTAGTACCCTCTGGCAATTCAAAACTTTTTCTTCCGCCACTTTCTCCGCATTCTCTTTCATCATTCTCAATTCTTCCTGTAATTTTTCCTCTTTCTCGGTAACCTTCTGCGACAAAGTTTCTTGTTTATTCTTTAGTTCTCTGACCTGCCCAAGCTCTTTTTCAAACGTTTCTACCTTACTGACACATTCCTTCATATCCTGCCCCACTGCATTATGGATCTTGTCTAGTCTTTTATCTATGATCTCGTGAATTTCTTCCTGATTACTAGAAATCTTATTACTTAACTCTTTGATATTCTTTGTACAAGTTCCTTTGACATGTTCAATTTGAGTATGAAGATCGCTCCGATTCAACTCCATTTCACCTCTAAGGTCAACACACTCTTTATTTACCTTATTTTCTAACTTAGATATTTGACTAGTTACCTCTACTATCTTAGTATCTATTTTAGAATTTAGTGATTCACTTAACCCATCTATTTTCTCATTAATCCCATCAAAATTCTCTTTATTACTACCAATTAATTCTTCCATTTTACTACTTAGAGAGTTAATCTGTTTATTACAATTTTCATTATTAATACTAATTAATTCTTTCATCTCTTTCTTATTATTTTCACTACTACTACTAAAGAATTCTTTCAATTCTTTCATCTCTTCCTTACTATTTTCGTTACTACTAATTATTTGTTCCATTTTATTACTTAGAGAGTTAATCTGTTTATTACTATTTTCACTCAGTTGTTTACAGTTTTCATTACTGATCTCGGTAAATTTGGCCATCATTAAATTTATAAAATCTTGGTTCATTCCCCCCGCGATTTCCTTTTGAGTTTCAGTGTGCTTCTCAATTTCTGCGCTTTTCTGAATTTCCTCAGAAGCTCCCATCGTATTCACCTGCTCCCTACTCTGAATTTCACCTTGGATGTCCACAGAAGCAATGACCTCGTCGTTACATGACTTGTTACTGTCTTCCGTGTCCACCTTTGGTTCACTAGTAATAGTCCGCGATCTCAAATTAATTTCCCTCTTCAAATCCCTTGACATATCCCCAAAATACAAATAGATATCACAAATTACACTCCTGATTTTTACCGGTAATACTTCCGCTGGCTTTAGTTGTGCATACTCTTCCCAAATGAACCCATGATATGCTGTCATTCAGAACAAATTCTGAATTTATTCGAGTCCCACGTTGCGTCGACACTTTGAGAACTTCCTAACTCGCTGACTAAATTTACAAACATATTAAACTGCATTTAAACTTGAAAAATCTGAATATCTGCATTTATAATGGAAAATCTGAAAATTAACATTCATTAAATAAATTACACACTTGTCGAACCTTGTACTCACACTTACTTGTTACCTGCTTACTTACACATACGTTATTTGAAGGGCGCCAGCTGTCACTCAGTACAGCAGTAATAGAATGAGACTCTTGACCATCTCTAGGGTGTGGGGTAATAAGCTTACTTTTGACAACATACCATATAAGTTCTGGGAAAAGGAGATTGGCGTTCGGTTTCCCCATTAATTTTGAGGTTAAGATATTTTACTGTCAATGAAATGAAACCATAAATTCGTTTGATAGAACAATATATATTCTTTAAATAATATATCAAAAAATAGTGAGTCTTGTTGCGATAAAACAGATGAGAATATGAAATTATGACATTGCAATTGAAAGAAACTAGGCATGAATTTGAATTCTTCTTGACCGGACATTTAACAATTTATACGAAATATTTCCCTCACTGATTCACTTGACTGTACCTTCAACACTTTTAGTGTAATTACGACGTAATCCATTGCTCTGGTGTTTACTGTAGATGTGTCACGCCTAACGTGGTGATACATCCTTGCGACTGCTTCTTCTCCATATCATCTGACTTCTTTGTAAGTCAATATGGTATGACCTCTTGGCAGGTCCAGGGTTGCCCTCTCTGACTTCTTGGTAAGCCTTGCGTCCGCGTCTTCCACTAAGTGACGAACCAACCATTTGGTCTCACTCTCTCAATGACCAATAATGGCTCACTGAGTCTTCACCATCTCTCGTTCACTGGCCAACTAAGGCCTCTTGATCTAGTAGACTTGTTCACTGTACTGCATCCGTATAACTAATGACTCTCGCTACAATGTACACCCACCTTATATAAACTTTGGTTGACACAGCTACGTAATCTCCAGAAATAACAATGACATACTCCCACCTACGCGACAGATATTACGCACAGTGGTGAAATAGCCCCGCGGCGATAAGTCCGTGCGCGCATATCTAAATCAATACGATGACATAGCCATGGCCTGGCGATGACCTGGCAGAATCGCCAACAATATTGCACAATGCACCAACGTCACATCCCATCTCTGATATATACTACAATTCTCACTGTACAGGCATTGAGTGTTATACTACACATACGTATATATGTGTATACATCTAAGTGCAATCTTGCAAGCAACAGGCAATTGCAAAATTGAATAAAACGGATAATTACAATAATAGTACAACATCACAGATAACATAATAATAATACTGACATAATAATAATAATAATAATAATAATAATAATAATAATAATAATAATAATAATAATAAAATGCAGATAAAATCATACAATAATAAAAATACAGATATCATCTTGTAACGGGATTTGAACCGTTACATAACTAGGATAAAAACTTAGGAACAGAGGCCTAATTTCATCAGCATGAAGTAGTATCTCATGCGTAATACTTCATGCGTAATGTTTCGAACACTGAACATTCACTGGAAACTCCGCTACCTTTAATTTCTCGTGACTGGAACTGCGAATCCTTAACATCAGAGGAATACATAATACATTCACGACCAACTCAGTTAATAAACACGTTTAAAGGTGAACCTGTTAGACAGGGGGCAAGAAAGCGATCCTAGCGGTGCGGTATTCAACTTCAGTGCGACCAATTCGATAGCGTTTCATGGGCTCTATTTCCAGGCCTTGTATTATAACGTAGGCAACGGTCTGTGCGGTCTGTGTGGAAGGCTAACACGAAGTCTAGCGGCGAGTCTGGAACTAGAACATATTTCGCGCTGTGTAAACTGCCATGCGGAGGCCTTATTACTATACTCCGGATCACCTTTTGAACAGACTAAAGCGGAAGTGACGTCATTGGCTCGTCACACCCGCCGTGATTGCCAAATGAACCGGTGCGCGAATCAAAGTTGTACTCCAGTACTATAATACAGCACAGCTCACGGATTGTACCTCGAGTGCATTTAATTTATGGGTGTTAGAATTTCATACAGTCTTTTAACGGCTTACAACTTTAAACAATTAATTTACCGAATTACATTTTAAATGTGAAAACCCACAATCTGCTTTCCAGTAAAATGAAATGTCGTATAGCTTTTAGTGCCTGGTACCCCAGGACGGGGTCGGCTCGCCAGGTGCAGGTCTTCTATTTGACACCCGTAGGCGACCTGCGCGTCCTGATGAGGATGAAATGATGATGAAGACAACACATACACCAGCCCCCGTGCCATTGGAATTAACCAATTCCCGAGCCGGCTGGGAATCGAACCCGGGACACTCTGAGCCGAAGGCCAGTACGCTGACCGTTCAGCCAACGAGTCGAACTGTTTTCCAGTCATTGATCGGGTCAGTGATGGAATGAATGAAGCCCCATCTTGCGGCGAGGATAGGAATTGAACCGGCTGCCGAAGCCTGTCGCACTCCTCTGGGGCAAAGATTAATGACTGACAGATGAAATAAAATGGTAGTGGAGAGTGGTGCTGGAATGGAGGTCGATGGCTTAGACAACTCAGGGGAGGCTAATAGACCTGACCGCACTGGAGAGGCCAAAACACCTGACCGGACTGTGGACACAGATGTAGCAGAGCACAGTGCTGAGGACGATGTCCAAGGCCGAACGGGGTTGCTGATGGAACGGAGCACAGTGCTAAAAGATACGCCAGGGCGAACCTGGGACGAAGATACACCAGCCCACACTGTCGAGGCTTTATCGACCAGAACACACTGGCGGAGCTAACGCACTACACCACACTGTGGATGCCGATGCACATGACTACAGTGTTGAAGGTGATAAACCAGAACATACTGGTGAGGATAGCGCACTAGTCCACACTGTGAAGGCCGATGCAATAGACCACACTGGGGTGGCTAATATACCGGACAACACTGGGGAGGCTGATGAAACAGATCGCATTGACACTGATGGTTCAGAGCAAGGTGCTGAGGACGATACCTGGGATGCCGATGCACGCGACCAACCTGTCGAACCTAATCAACCATAACACACTCGTGAGGCTTACGCAATAGACCGCACAAGGAGGCCGATGCACATGATTTCAATGTCGAAGCTGATCAACCAGCACACACTGTGGAGGCCAACGCATTAGACCACACTGGGGAAGCTAATAACCGCAATGTGGAGGCTGATACAGCAGATCGCATTATTGACACTGATGAAACAGAGAAAGGTGCTGAAGATGATGAAGGCCTGGGGAGGCCACTGCAAAAGACCACAATGTAAAAGCTGATCAACCAGAACACACCGGTAGACTAATGCACTACACCACACTCCGGGGAGAAAGGTGCTGAGGACGTTGTCCAAGACCGAACGGGGTGGCTGATGGAACAGAGCACAGTGCTGAACGATACGCCAGAGCGAACGTGGGACGCCGGTACACCAGACCACACTGAGATGGGTGATAAACCAGATCACACTGCTGAAGCTAATGGACAGGACCACACTAGGGAGACTGAAGTACCTGACCGCTCTGGGGAGGCTGAATGAACAGAGCACACTGGCAAGGCTATTACACAAGAAAAACACTGGGGGAGGTCACTGCAAAGTACCACAATGTAGAAGCTGATCAACCAGTACACACTGGTTAGGCTAACACACTACACCACACTCAGGGGAGGCTATTAGAGCGGACAGCAATGGGAGGACATACACCAGATCGCACTGTAGACACTGTTGTATCAGAGAAAGGTGCTGAGGACGATGCCCAATACCCAACAGGGTGGCTGATGGAACAGAGCACAGTGCTAAAAGGTACGCCACCGCGAAGCACACTGGGGTGGGTGATCCACCAGACCACCTGGCTGAAGCTGATGCAGAAATCCACACAAGGGAGACTGAAGCACTAGGCCGCTCCACGGAGTTTGATGGACCAGAGCACATTGGTGAGGCCATTGCACTAGACCACACGGGGAGGCCAATGCAGAAGCCCACACTGTCGAGGCTTTATCGACCAGAACACACTGGTGAGGCTAACGCACTAGACCACACTGTGGAGGCCTATGCAAATGACCACAATGTCGAGGCTGATCAACCAAAGCATACTGCTGAGGATAGCGCACTAGACCACACAGTGGAGGCCGATGCACTAGACAACTCTGGGGAGGCTTAAAGACCAGACCGCACCGGGTAGGTCAATACACCTGACCGCACTGTGGACACTGATGGAGCAGAGCACTGTGCTGAGGACGATGCGCCAGGGCGAAAATGGGAGACCGATACACCTTAACACACTGGTTTGGGTGATCCACCAGGTCACCCTGCTGAAGCTGACGCAGAAGACCACAATAGGGAGACTGCAGCACCAGGCCGCTCTGGGGAGGCTGATGGACAAGAGCACATTGGCGAGGCTATTGCACAAGATCACACGGGGAGGCGAATGCGTAAGCGCGCACTCTCGAAGCTCTATCGACCAGAAGACAGTGATGAGGCTAACGCACTAGACCACACTGTGGAGACCTATGCACATGACCACAATGTCGAGGCTGATAAACCAGAACATACTAGTGAGGTTAGCGCACTAGACCACACAGTGGAGGCCGATGCACTAGACAACTCTGGGGACGTTAATAGACCAGACCGCACCGAGTAGGCCAATACACCTGAAAGCACTGTGGACACTGATGGAGCAGAGCACTGCGCTGAGGTCAATGCGCCAGCGTGAAACTGGGAGGGCCGATACACCGGAACACACTTGGTTGGGTGATCCACCAGGTCACCTTGCTGAAGCTGATGCACAAGACCACACTAGGGAGACTGCAGCACCAGGCCGCTCTGGGGAGGCTGTTGGACAAGAGCACATTGGTGAGGCTATTGCACAAGACCACACGGGGAGGTGAATGCAGAAGCGCACTCTGTCGTGGCTTTATCGACCAGAACGCACTGATGAGGCTAACGCACTACACCACACTGTGGAGGCCTATGCACATGACCACAATGTCGAAGGTGATAACCAGAACATACTGCTGAGGATAGCGCACTAGTCCACACTGTGAAGGCCGATGCAATAGACCATACTGCGGTGACTAATATACCGGGCAACACTGGGGAGGCTGATACACCAGATCGCATTGGCACTGATGGTTCTGAGCAAGGTGCTGAAGACGATGCGCCAGGGCTAACCTGGGATGCCGATGCACACGACCACCCTGTCGAACAAGGAGGCCGATGCACATGACTTCAATGTCGAAGCTGATCAACCAGAACACACTGATGAGGCTAGCGCACAAGAACACACTGTGGAGGCCAACGCATTAGACCACACCGGGAGAAGCTAATAGACCAGACCGCAATGGGGAGCCTGATACAGCAGATTGCTTTAGGGACACTGATGGAACAGAGAAAGGTGCTGAAGGCTGATTCACAAGACCAAACTTGGGAGGGTGTCCAGGCAGAGGACACTGGTAACGCTAATGCACAAGACCACACTGGGATGGCTGATGCACCGGTCCAGTCTCGGAAGTGTGGTGGTCCACAGCACATTTGTGAGGCTATTGTACATATCCACACTGCGGAAGGCGGTGCAGAAGACCACACTGTCGAGGCTTTTCGACCAGTCCCCACTGGTGAGCTTAACCCACAAGGCCACACTGATGCACTAGACTACACTGGGTGTGCGATCAACCAGAGCACATTGGTCTGACACACAGTGTGAGGCTGACGCACTAGACCTCACTGTGGACGCCAAAAGACCAGACAACACTGGGGAGGCTGATACACCCGATCGCATTTGGGAGAAAGAACAAGATCACAGTGGTCTGATACACGAGATCGCACTGAGGACACTGAGGGAACTCAGCACAGTCCTGAGGACGATACGCCAGCGCGGACCAGAGAGGGTGATACACCTGACCACACTGTGGAGGGTGTGCAACAAGAGCGCACAACTGAAGCTGATGCTCAAGACAACAAGTGGTAGACTGGAACTCCAGGACACTCCAGGGAGGTTGATTGACCAGAGCATATTGGTGGGCTAGTGCAGTAGACCACACGTGGAGGCGATGCACTAGACATCTCTGGGAAAGCTAATTGACCAGACCGTACTGGGGAGGAGAACACACTCGACCGCACTGCGGACACTGATGGAGTAGAGCACAGTGCTTAGGACGATGCGCCGCCGCCAAACTGGGAGACCGATACACCGGAACACAATGTGTCGGGAGATCGACCAGATTACACTGCTGAAGTTGATGCACAAGACCACACTGGGAAGACTGAAGTATCAGGCCGCTCTGGGGAGGCTGAATGAACAGAGCACATATGTGAGGCTATTGCACAAGAAAAACTGGGGAGGCCACTGCAAACGACCTTAACCTAACTAGCGCGAGATTTGAATCGGTAAACAAATCCACGTGCTTTTTTGACAGCTGTCATCCGCCATATTTAATCAAGAGAGCACAGTGCTGCGCTCTTTAGCTACATACCTTTGAAATGTGGTAGAGGCAATTTGAAACATTCTACTCGCTCTTGTTTGGAAACAAACCCACGTGCTTTTTTGACAGCTGTCATCCGCCATCTTTAATCAAGAGAGTACAGTGCTGCACTCTTTGGTTGAAATGTTGTGGTGGCAAATTCCACATTCTCTTGTTTGGAAACAAACTCACGTGCTTTTTGTCATCCACCATCTTTATTCAAGAGAGCGCTGTTTTGCACACTTTAGTTGAAATGCGGTGGCGGCAAATTCGAAGAGCTTTACAAACTCACGTGCTTTTTGACAGCTGTCATCCCCCATCTTTAATCAAGAGAGCACAGTGCTGCACTCTTTATTGAAATGTAGTGGCGGCAAATTCGAAGTGCTGTACAAACTCACGTGCTTTTTCTACTGCTGCCATCCGCCATCTTTAAACAAGAGAGCACAGTGCTGTACACTTTAGCTACTTACCATTGAGGCGCACATTTGAAAAAATTCTACAGCAGCCATATTTAATCAAGAGAGCACCGTGCTGCACTTTTTAGTTGAAATGTGGTGGCGGACAATTTGAACAGCACCCATCTTCAATCGACAGAGCACCGTGCTGCACTTTTTATCGTAGTAGTGGACAATTTCTACGTTTCAGCTGTCCTTCGCCATGTTGCATCGCAAACCTTAGTGCTGCCATTTTTTAGCTACTTACCTTCGAGGCGGACTATTTGAAAAATTCTATTTGACAAGCTGTTATCCGCCATCTTACATCGCAAAACTCAGTGCTGCACTCTTTAGTTGAAATGTGGTGACGGACAATTTGTCAGAGCGATCTTTAATCAATAGGGCATCGTGCTGCACTCTTTATCTGAAATGTGGTGGCGGACAATTACACGTGACAGCTGTCATCCGCCATCTTGCATCGCAAACATCAGTGCTACCTCTCTAGTTGAAATGTAGTGGCGGATAATTCTATTCGACAGCAGCCATCTTTATTCTACAGAGTATCATGCAGTTATTTTTACGACTACTTCAACGCTAATTAGCACCTAGAGCCTACTACACAAGATGGCGGTGGCTGTTATAGCCTCTTCCTCTGTTAAGGCATAGCTTTATCGAGTTTAAACATGCATCGGGAAAGCTAGAGTAAGCATGTGCTGCAGTGATGACGTCATTGTGCATGTTTAGACCTGATCGTTTTCTTAAGAGTAAGTAGGTGAAAGGAATGCAATAAGTATGCATCATAAAAGCAAGACTGTGCATGTGCAGGAGCGTTGACGTTATTGTAGGTGTGCATGTTTAAACCTGTTCGTTGACTAAAGGCTTCAAAACAGTGATAGAGAGTGGAGCGCAAACATGACGAAAATCTTTGTAGTTGATGTGCAAGACTTTAAAGTAAACGGCAACAAATTTTTTTGTTTAAAGAGGTGGCTGTGTTAGATTGCAGTGTGTTGTGGGCACCAAAACTTGTTCGTTTAGTATTTAGCCCACCGTTCCCTTACTGTTTGCAAACAGATGAAGAAAAAGAGCAAACTCAATGGATAGAAAATAATTTAGGTTTGAAGCGGGAAGAAAAAGGAATACCTTATCGTTTTCTATCTTTAATGATGAATGTACAGTTGTCAAGAGCAGAACTTGTTCTTTTAAAGGATTGTGAAAGGAAAGAATGGTTGAGTGATTATCTACCATCAACGTGTAAAATTATCGACATGCATGAATTGGGGTGTCTATCATTTAAAACTCTTCCGAAAGAGCACATTGGTGAGCTAGTGCACTAGACCACACAGTGGAGGCCGATTCACTAGACAACTCTCGGGAGGCTAATAGAGCAGACCGCAATGGGGAGGCCAATACACGTGACCGCACTGTGCACACTGAAGGAGCAGAGCAGAGTGCTGAGGACGATGCGCCACCGCGAAACTGGGAAACCGATACACCGGACCACAATGGGTAGGGTGATAGACAAGATTACACTGCTGAACATGATGCACAAGACCACACTGGGGAGGCTGATTGAACAGAGCACATACGTGAAGCTATTGTACAAGAAAAACACTGGGGAGGCCACTGCAAAAGACCACAATGTAGAAGCTGATCAACCAGAACACACTGGTGAGGCTAACGCACTACACCTCACTCAGGGGAGAATGATCCTGAGGACGATGCACAAGACCGAACGGGGTTGCTGATGGAACGGAGCTCAGTGCTAAAAGTTACGCCAGTGCCAACCTGGGATGCCGGTCAACCATCCCAGACTGTCGAAACTTTATCGACCAGAACATACTAATGAGGCTAACGCACTAGACCACTCTGTGGGAGCCGATGCAATAGACAACACTGGGATGGCTGATACACCAGATCGCATTGGGATGAAAGAACAACAAGAGCACACTGGTTTGAGGACACTGATGGAAATCAGCACCGTGCTGAGGGCGATACGCCAGCGCGGACCAGGTAGGGCGATACACCTGACCACACTGTGTAAGGTGTGCAACCTGAGCGTACGGCTGAAGCTGGGTAGACTGAAGCACGAGGCCACTCCGGGGAGGTTGATTGACCATAGGACTTTGATGAGGCTAGTGCACTAGACCACATAGTGGAGGCCGATGAACTAGACACTCTGGGGAGGCTACTAGACAAGACCCCACTGGGGAGGCCAATGCACCTGATCGCACTGTGGACACTGATGGAGGAGATCACAGAGCTGAGGACGATGCGCCACCACTATATAGAAGCTGATCGACCAGAACACACTGGTGAGGCTAACGCACTACACCACACTCCGGGGAGAAATTGTGCTGAGGACGATGACCAAGACCGAAAGGGGATGCTGATGGAACGGAGCACGGTGCTAAAAGATACACCATCGCGAACCTGGGACGCCGATCCACCATCCCAGACTGTCGAGGCTTTATCGACCAGTACACACTGGTGAGGCTAACGCACTAGACCACACATTGGAGGCCGATGCAATAGACCACACTGGTGAGGCTAACGCACTAGACCACACATTGGAGGCCGATGCAATAGACCACAAGGCGTGGCTAATAGCCCGGACAACATTGGGGAGGATGATACACCGGATCGCAATGATGTTTCAGAGCAAGGTGAGAAGGACGATGAGCCAGCGCTAACCTCGGATGCCGATGCACCCTGCTGTCGAACGTAATCAACCATAATTCACAGGTGAGGCTTACGCAAAAGACTGCACAAGGAGGCCGATGCACATGACTACAATGTCGAAGCTGATCATCCAGAACACATTGGTGAGGCTAGAGCACAAGACCACACAGTGGAGGCCAATGCATTAGAGCGCACTGGGGAACCTAATAGACCAGACCGCAAGTGGGAGGCTGATACAGCAGATCGCACTAGTTAACCTGATGGAACAGAGAAAGGTGCTGAAGATGATGATGGCCTGTAGGCCGATTCACTAGACCACACTGTGCAGGGTGTGCAGGCAGAGCACACTGAACCGCTAATGCACAAGACCACACTGGGGTGGCTGATGCACCAGTCCAGTCTCGGTAGGACGGTAGTCCACAGCACATTTGTGAGGCTCTTGTACAAATCCGCACTGGGGAAAGCGATGCAGAAGACCGCACTGTGGAGGCTTTTCTACCAGACTCCACTGGTGAGGTTAACCGACAAGACCACACTAATGCACTAGACCACACTGGTTTACGTGATCAAAGAGAGCACACTGGTCTGATACATAGTGTGATGGTGGCGAACTAGACCTCATTGTGGAAGCTAAAAGACCAGACAACACTGGGGAGGGTGATACACCCGATCGCACTGGGAAGAAAGAACAACAGGAGCACACTGGTCTGATACACGAGATCGCATTTTGACTCTGATGGAACTCAGCACAGTTATGAGCACTGTACCGGGTGGTACACCTCCACGTCGCTAATTCAAACTTTGCGCTAGTTGAAACTTCCCTACTGGAGGAAGTCTGAACTGTATCTACTGTGTTAATTTTCAAGTTTCTCAGAAGATGTCACTACTTGGAAATGTTGAAGTTTCTGAACTGGGTCGTTTTCGATGTATTTTTGTTTTGCCTGTAGTAAGAAGTGTGGACATTCTCTTCCAGATGGCACTACTGAAGAACTACAATTGTGCACCCTAGTGCGAAGTGAAGGAACTATGTTTTTGGAGAAATTTTGAATTCTTAAGTTTGTTCTTTGTTAAATTTCTTTCTGTCATTGTTTAAGTTTGTTTTGAATTTACCAATCCCGAATTTCTCGAATTAATTTTCCACCAATAATGTGTTTCTTCTTCATCTTGTGTAGGGGTTTTCTTGGTTAGCCAATAAAATTCTTGTGGGAGGGTGTTCTCATTCCTGAAACGCGTCGAACTTCCCGCGAGAGTATATAAACTGCTGATTTTCGGGTCTCGGCGCCACTTCAGTAACATCTTTCAGTGTGTAAAGTACGTAGCAGGGGGCGGGAAGCGCCTCTTTCTTCGGGCAGCAGTTCATCCACAAGGTAATGGCCGTTTAATAACTTCTTTTTCTTGCTAGCTCAGCAGTTTAACTCTCGGGGCAGGTCCGAAGCCTTCTACCATGTAACTTTCCCTTAAATGTAAAGACACTTAGTATCTATTCTATCTTTTAAACTACATATTGGGATAGAGAGTGCTTAACCCCCTCGAGCTCCCACTCCTATTGCATTGAGGTGAACTTCTTTTCACAACCGTTTCTTCCTTAACGTAATGTAAATTGTTTCCTTCTAAAAAGTCACCTCTTTAGTACGGGATTAGCCCTTGCAGTAACGGAATAGTGCCAAGTAGGTTTTATATAAAGTGTATTAGGAGTGCAAGAACGCCTCCTCTCTAGTTGATATTTTTGAGGCCATGTAATTTTCCTGTTTCTTTACTTAATAGGCCTCAGTAGGTTGGGTAATTTTACCCCTGTTTTCATGTCCTATAGAGGACAACTTGAAGGTGGAGTTTTATAGGCTTGATCGTCGAGAGCGGTTTGCTCTTTTTGAAATTTGGTTCTGCATGCCTCGAGGAGGCTTTACTGTGTAATTTGGAGCAAGTGCTCCTGGTCATGAATGGGGTTTTCTGCCCCTCTGTTGAAACTTGTTTTGGGGTAAAGTTGGGCTAATTGCTCAAGAATTGTGAGTCCGGGGCTCGAAGCCCAAATCCTGTAAATACTGTAATTGTACTTTTGCTGCCTTGCTACTCTGTACCTGCCATTCTTGTTACTTCTTGATTTTGCAAAGAAAATATAAACTTGTTAAATTTTAAACTAACTTTAATTTCGTATTTTGAGACCCGTTCACCCCGCACCTTCTTTCACCTCTGCAAATCCACGACACTCCGTAACAAGTGGTAGCAGAGCGTGGTTGAATGGGTCTCAATTTAGCCCCTTTTGACGGCTAAACATTGCTTTGATTAGAACTCTAACTATTTTCTCAGTTGCTGGAATTTTTGATTTTTCCTTTTTCAAAATTGTTCTGTCATCATGCCCGGCCCTCGCGATGTTCTCCATCTTAACTATTTGCGCAAGGAGGAGTTGATCTATGAATTAACTATTAGAAACGTGCAATCTGGATGCACGGTTGCGGTAGACACAAATAAGCTTAGAGAGTCCCTTGATTTGCCTATTTTCATCCCCACCTTGGGAGAGAAAGAAATTGACGACTCTCTCTCCACGATCACGGACAATACTACTGAGCTAGCATCTGTAATTACCTTTTTTGAAGAAAATGATCCTTCACCCAATCAAATTAAACGTGTGCAAGCCAGGTTATTTCATTTTTATAATAGAGTTAACGATCTGTTGTCTCTGAAGTTGAATGACGTTCAGAGGAAGGAAGCTAGTGTGGTTCTTGAAAATCTTTCTGAATTGTCCAGTAAGGTTACCCAATTGTTAACTGGGGAAGTTCCTCCCAAAACCGATCAACCCTCTACGGCGAATGTAGGTAGCGAGGAAGAGCCTCCTAAGGGAGACGCCAATAGGAAAACCGTTGGAGCTCAAACAACTGCCCCATTGGACAACGAGTCCGAACACCGTACCTCGTTGAATAATGTTCGTTCTGAATTAACTTCTTTGCCACTTAAACCTTTACCCACTATGTCACCTGGGTTCAGCAGCTTGCCTCATCCATTAGCAATGTTGCTGAGAGGTATCTCTAAGTTTTCTGTTAACACTACAAGTGAAGTTATTTCATTCTTAAGGTTTTTAGTTGAATTTCAGGATCATGCCCTTGTTTTTTCTCTTTCTCCATGTCAGATTTTGCAAATCATGTATCCCTATGCAATTGGTATTCTCTCAGACAAAATAGTAAGAGCCATTGCCGAGCAATCATCCATTGAAGACTTCCACGACCACTTGCTAGCTAACTTCATTCCGGCTAGGGCAAGGTCCTCACTTATTCAGAAGTACTATTATCGTGTACAGCGGTTGGATGAAAACTTGACAGATTTCATCCAAGATATTAAGTTCTACACAAGGGTGTTTGCTCTTCACTTCCCTGAAGATCAGATTGTACAGGCTATTGTGGAAGGCATTTCACCATCCTATAGGTCATATTTGTGTTTCGCGGCGTGCCCGCAAACCTTCTCTGAACTTGAAGCATTGGCCGTCTCAGCGGAAGGAGTTAGATACGCCGTTTCCGTGCGTGTCGCGAAAGAACCCCCTCCTTCTTTTAGTAATCCTCGGCCTCCACCTCGCCGACCAGTCACACCCCGTAAATGTTATGCTTGCGGGTCGCCTGACCATCTTCGCAATAAATGTCCATTGGTCAAATCTAGTAGGGCAAATAATGGAGCTGGTTCATCACAAGGTTGTTTTAAATGTGGGGCTTTCTCACATATCGCCAAGAATTGCCCAAATTCAAATAGCACCCCCTCCTGCTCAACTTCTGGTGCAACTTCCATCAATGTCACTAATAATAAGTGACTAGCGGCTTCGGCTGAGTCGACTAATTCAGCTTCCCAAGGCTCAGCCCCTGGTAAACAGGTCGAAAATTCAGGGAAAATTCAGTCTTCAAATTCATCTTTTGAATGCCCCAAAGAATGTCTTAGGATTGCGGCGGACGCCCCCGCACCTGTGCCTTTTCTCAAAATTGAGTTAAATATTGAGCCTATAACAGCTCTATTAGATTCCGGCAGTGTTTGTTCTATTATTTCGGCTGAATGATATTCAAAATTGAAATCTGTTTGTAAGCTTCCTGACTATTGTTCGTCTTCGGTCCAATATGTTTCGGCTAATTCATCTCCATTAGAAATTCTAGGTTCTTTAAATGTCAAAATTCGTATTTTTAAATTTACTTGGAAAGTTAAATTGTTTGTGGCCAAGCACTTGTCTTGCCCCATTATATTGAGAGCTGACTTCATTACTCACACCGGTCTAGTGCTCGACCTTCAGAGTAAGTCGTGCACATTCAAATTTGCTTCCAATTGTAAAATCCCCTTGTTAAAGTGTAATTCTGTATCATGTTCCTCCATTTCGCCTACCCAAGATGAGATGTTGTTAGACCTTAGACATCTACCTGAGGAGCAGGTTGATAGTATTTGTAAGTTGTGTCAGTCGTTTTCAGAGGTGTTCTCTGATACTCTTGGTGTTACTGACCTTATTGAATACAAAATTGAGGTCACGGATTCGATTCCGGTCCGTTTTCCACCATATAGGCTGTCTCCACGTAAAATGAAGGCTCTGAAAGAAATTATTGATCAAATGTTGAAGGATGGTATTATTAGGCCCTCCAAGTCGGCGTATTCTTCGCCTATTTCTCTAGTCCCGAAACCCCAAGGTGGCTTCAGGCCTGTCATTGATTATAGGGCTCTCAATCGGAAGGTGGTGTTACAATCTGTGCCCCTTCCTGACATTCATTCTTGTTTTTCATGGTTCCGTAAGGCCAAGTTCTTCACCATCTTGGATTTGAATCAGGCTTATAATCAAATTCCCCTAGCCGAAGAGTCTAAACACCTTACAGCGTTTGCCACGGACTGGAATTTGTATGAATACAACCGCGTGCCTTTCGGGATCCCCACGGGAGCAGCTGTACTCACTAGACTGCTGGATAGGGTTTTCTCCGACATCAAATTCGAGTACTTGTATCACTATCTTGATAGCTGCCTCTGTGGATCCGTGGTAGAGTGTCGGCCTCCGGATCCCAAGATAGCGGGTTCGAACCCGGCAGAGGTAGTCGGATTTTTGAAGGGCGGAAAAAAGTCCATTCGACACTCCATGTCGTACGATGTCGGCATGTAAAAGATCTCTGGTGATACATTTGGTATTTACCCGACAAAATTAATTCAATCTCAGCCATAGACGCCCAAGAGAGATCCGGTTTATTCTAGGTCCGCTAGATGGCAGACAGAGTAAACCGGAACGTCGAAATTGACGAGCAGACAGCCAGATGGCGTCAAATCGAAATGTCTGCAAAACGGCAGCTGAGGCCATACGATTATTATTACTATCTTGATGATGTCGTCGTATTTTCGGAGACCTTTGAAGAACATCTAGATCATCTGCGAGAAGTTCTCCATCGCCTTCGTAAGGCCGGGTTAACTGTGAAGTTGTCCAAGGTTGCCTTTGCTAAACCCTCTTTGTCATTCCTAGGGCATATTGTGTCACCTGATGGTGTTGCAGTCGAACATTATAGAACACAGGCCATCCGTAATTTTAAACCTCCCAAGGACATCAAAGGTATCGCCAGGTTCATTGGTATGGTGAATTTCTTCAGGAAGTTTATTCCTAACTTCGCTAATAGAGCGGGGCACTTGAACCTTCTTCGTAGGAAAGGCATCAAATTTGAGTGGGGACCTTCTCAACAAGCCGCTTTCGAAGATCTTAAATTAGCTCTCTGTAATGCCCCTGTCCTTGCTATGCCTGATTTCTCAAAGAAATTCATCGTCCAAACCGACGCGTCGTCGTCGGCGGTAGCTGCAGTCCTTCTTCAAGAGACCGAACTAGGGAGGAGACCCATCGCCTATGCATCTAGGACTCTATCGGCTCAGGAAGCCAAGTATTCTATCTATGAGCTCGAAGGTTTGGCAGTCTTATTTGCCTTAGAAAAGTTCCGTCTCTATCTGGAACATGTCAAATTCGACCTGGAGACAGATAATCAAGCCTTAAGCTGGGTCTTAGGTAGGCCGGGTCGTACTGGTCGTATAGCCCGTTGGGCCATCCGAATTTCTGCCTTCCAATTCGATGTCAGGCATATCAGAGGTACTGAAAGTGTTGTTGCTGATGGACTCAGCCGTATGTTTTCCAACGACGTCGAGACCCATGAACCGCTCGATAGTTCATCACCTCCCGAGTCCATACTATCCGATGTTAATGCCATCTTAACAGATGCTCCCATGCTCTTTAGGGACATTGAGAAATACCAACGTGAAGATCCGACGCTGGCTCCGATAATGGAAACCCTTTCTTCTGGGGAACATGTTGACCCTTATGTACTGAGGAATGGTGTTTTATGTTGCCCTTCGAGGCATGATAAGGTGATGAAGGTTGTAGTTCCAGCGGTTCTTGTGCCAATGATCTTCAAGTACTATCATGAGACCCCATTAGGGGGGCATCTAGGCATCTTTAAAACTAGTGAGGAGATTCGTGAAATGTTCATCTGGAAAGGTATGGACGGTGAAATCCGTGAACTAGTAAAGGCTTGTAAATCCTGCTTGCTTAGTAAACCCACCATGTCCACCAAGGTAGGCCTGTATTCTTCTCACCAAGCGTCGCGCCCTATGGAACGCCTGTATATTGATTATGTAGGACCCTCCCCCAGTCGAAGGGAAATGCCAACAAGTTCATCTTTGTATGTGTAGGTGGTTTTACAAGATTTTCCTGGTTATTTCCGAATAAGCTGGCTACCGCTCAGTCCACCATTACTTGCCTAAATTCAATTTTTGCTTCTTTTGGTCCGTGTCAATATATTGTGTCTGATAGTGCTAAGGCTTTTACATCTAATTTATTTCGTAAATTCTGCTTTGACTTGTCCACCTCTCATGTGACAACTTCTGCTTATTACCCTCAACCATCTCTGGCTGAACGGGTTAATCGTAATCTCAGGTCCGCGCTTATTGCCTATCATCACGAAGATCATTCTAGGTGGGACACGTCCCTGCATTGGTTAGCCTTTGCTTTGAACTCGGCGGTTCATGAATCACATAAATTTACTCCAGCTTCGTTGATGTTCAAGTTTGTTCCCAACACGCCGCTCTCTAACCCCTGGTCTCTGAGTGATATTCTACCTGAGACAATAGATCCCGATAACATTAAAGATCTTTGGAAGAGGGCTAAAGCCAATCTTAAAGTGTCTCATGAAAAGGTTAGGGAAAGATATGATCGTGGACGGAGTCCCACCCATTTGAAGGTAGGCGACCAGGTGATGGTCAAGAATTTTGTTCCCGCGGGCAAGCTTGCCCCCAGATATCATGGGCCGTGTATCATTCTCGATTTCCTTACGCCCATTACCTTATTGTTAAGCAATCCAGCCACCGAGAGGATATTTAGGGTTCAGCTATCACAGGTGAAACCGGTGTAATTTCTGTGTTAACTTGCTTCTTATACTTTTGAAAGAAATATGAAGGTTATATTTTGTTTGAGGGGTTTCACTTTTAAGGCCTTCTGCCCTTGGAATCTGTTTCCTTTGTGTGTAATTATTTATTGTAAACCTCCCCCGATCAGTTAAACTGCCATCCTGTCCTTACCATGGCCATTACCACGCTCCCGTCTCCTGCTAACATAACACACAGTGGCTTGTGTATGAAATGAATATCTTCACGCTGATGGCCCCTCAACCTCTCCACAAAGCCTGTGCCCTCAAAAAAATGATGATGGTCCAACAAAATTCTGCCGCCGAGCTTTATGTTTCAGTGCCCCCGCAGCAGCGCGGCGCCGTACCGCTACTGAGGCATGGTACGGGCCCGCCCTTCTCCAGTGAGGCCAACCAGTGTACGGCGAGCCGGAGTCCTCCTCCCGGCCAAGGCTGTTGTGCGGCGCACAACCTGTAACTGGCCCGCGACCTGCATGTTCGCCGCGGGCGCGGCGTGCTTCAACTCCACTACTCCTCTCATAGTGCGGGCGAGCGGTATCTCAGGGTACTTGAGGGGTCCGAGCGGCCTCCTCTGAACTCAAGCAGCGGCGGCTGGTCTGGCCGTCAAACTTATCAACGTTTAAAGTACTTATTCAGCTATATGGACATTCCAGTTCAACAATCACTACCTTTTTTTGGATTTTACTGCAATATCTGGTGGACTTAGAAAATTTTTCCTCAACTTTAAAAACTAAAAGTTCCCTTCTGAAATCAACTGCTACAAACATAAAGACATTACTTCAAAAGTTACTACAAGAATTCTGAAACTGGATCCAATCATTTTAAGAAAATTTGTTGGTAAATGCTGCAATTAACTTCCATATCAACATCATAGCTTGGACCTTACGTTGAAACAAAGGAGGGACTTTTGGGGGCGGAGGAGGTCTGTACCGGGTGGTACACCTCCACGTCGCTAATTCAAACTTTGCGCTAGTTGAAACTCCCCTACTGGAGGAAGTCTGAACTCTATCTACTGTATTAATTTTCAAGTTTCTCAGAAGATGTAACTACTTGGAAATGTTGAAGTTTCTGAACTGGGTCGTTTTCGATGTATTTTTGTTTTGCCTGTAGTAAGAAGTGTGGACATTCTCTTCCAGATGGCACTACTGAAGAACTACAATTGTGCACCCTAGTGCGAAGTGAAGGAACTATGTTTTTGGAGAAATTTTGAATTCATAAGTTTGTTCTTTGTTAAATTTCTTTCTGCCATTGTGTAAGTTGGCAATATTAACCCTTTCTTACCCCTTGTTTTGAATTTACCAATCCCGAATTTCTCGAATTAATTTTCCACCAATAATGTGTTTCTTCTTCATCTTGTGTAGGGGTTTTCTTGGTTAGCCAATAAAATTCTTGTGGGAGGGTGTTCTCATTCTTGAAACGCCTCGAACTTCCCGCGAGAGTATATAAACTGCTGATTTTCGGGTCTCGGCGCCACTTCAGTAACATCTTTCAGTGTGTAAAGTACGTAGCAGGGGGCGGGAAGCGCCTCTTTCTTTGGGCAGCAGTTCATCCACAAGGTAATGGCCGTTTAATAACTTCTTTTTCTCGCTAGCTCAGCAGTTTAACTCTCGGGGCAGGTCCGAAGCCTTTACCATGTAACTTTCCCTTAAATGTAAAGACACTTAGTATCTATTCTATCTTTTAAACTACATATTGGGATAGAGAGTGCTTAACCCTCTCGAGCTCCCACTCCTATTGCATTGAGGTGAACTTCTTTTCACAACCGTTTCTTCCTTAACGTAATGTAAATTGTTTCCTTCTAAAAAGTCACCTCTTTAGTATGTGATTAGCCCTTGCAGTAACGGCCTAGTGCCAAGTAGGTTTTATATAACGTGTATTAGGAGTGCAAGAACGCCTCCTCTCTAGTTGGTATTTTTGAGGCCATGTAATTTTCCTGTTTCTTTACTTAATAGGCCTCAGTCGGTTGGGTAATTTTACCCCTGTTTTCATGTCCTTTAGAGGACAACTTGAAGGTGGAGTTTGGTGTGGCCTTTTATAGGCTTGATCGTCGAGAGCGGTTTGCTCTTCTTGAAATTTGGTTCTGCATGCCTCGAGGAGGCTTTACTGTGTAATTTGGAGCAAGTGCTCCTGGTCATGAATGGGGTTTTCTGCCCCTCTGTTGAAACTTGTTTTGGGGTAAAGTTGGGCTAATTGCTCGAGAATTGTGAGTCCGGGGCTCGAAGCCCAAATCCTGTAAATACTGTAATTGTACTTTTGCTGCCTTGCTACTCTGTACCTGCCATTCTTGTTATTTCTTGATTTAGCAAAGAAAATATAACCTTGTTAAATTTTAAACTAACTTTAATTTCGTATTTTGAGACCCGTTCACCCCCGCACCTTCTTTCACCTCTGCAAATCCACGACACTCCGTAAAAAGCACGATACGCCATCGCGGACCAGAGAGGGCGATAGACCAGTAACACTGTCGAGGCTTTATCGACCAGAACACACTGATGAGGCTAACGCACTAGACCACACTGTGGAGGCCAATGCACATGACCACAATGTCGAAGGTGATAACCAGAACACACTGATGAGGCTAACGCACTAGACCACACTGTGGAGGCCAATGCACATGACCACAATGTCGAAGGTGATAACCAGAACCCACTGGTGAGGATAGCGCACTAGACCACACTGTGGAGGCCGATGCAATAGACCACACTGGGCTGGCTAATATACCGCACAACACTGGGGACGCTGATACACCAGATCGCATTCACACTGATGGTTCAGAGCAAGGTGCTGTGGACGATGCGCCAGCGCTAACCTGGGATGCCGATGCACCCTGCTGTCGAACTTAATCAACCATAACACACCTGTGAGGCTTACGCAATAGACCATACAAGGAGACCGATGCACATGACTTCAATGTCGAAGCTGATCAACCAGAACACACTGATGAGGCTAGCGCACAAGAACACACTGTAGAGGCCAACGCATTAGACTACACTGGGGAAGCTAATAGACTAGACCGCAATGGGGAGGCAGATACAGCAGATCGCATTAGGGACACTGATGGAACAGAGAAAGATGCTGAAGGCCGATTCACCAGACCACACTGGGTAGACTGAAGCACGAGGACACTCCGTGGAGGTTGATTGACCAGAGCATATTGGTGAGCTAGTGCACTAGACCATACTGTGGAGGCCGATGCACTAGACATCTCTGGGAAAGCTAATTGACCAGACCGTACTGGGGAAGAGAATACACTCGATCGCACTGCGGACACTGATGGAGTAGAGCACAGTGCTTAGGACGATGCGCCGCCGCCAAACTTGGAAACCGATACACGGGACCACAATGTGTAGGGAGATTCACCAGATTACACTGCTGAGTTGATGCACAAGACCACACTGGGGTGGCTAATATACCGGACAACACTGGGGAGGCTGATACTCCAGATCGCATTGGGGAGAAAGAACAACCAGAGCACACCGGTCTGATACACGAGATCGCACTGAGGACACTGATGGAAATCAGCACAGTGCTGAGGACGATACGCAGCGCGGACCAGAAAGGGCGATACACCAGACCACAGTGTGGAGGGTGTGGAGGCAACTAAAGAGTGCAGCACTGTGCTCTCTTGATTAAGGATGGCGGATGACAGCTGTCAAAAAAGCACGTGAGTTTGTAAAGCTCTTCGAAATTGCCGCCACCACATGTTAAAGGTATGTAACTAAAGAGTACAGCACTGTGCTATCTTGTTTAAGATGGCGGAAGGCAGCTGTCGATGAAGCACGTGAGTTTCTAAAGCACTTCGAATTTGCCGCCACCACATTTCAACTAAAGTGTGCAGCACATCGCTCTCTTGAATAAATGTTGGATGACAAAAAGCACGTGAGTTTGTTTCCAAACAAGAGAATGTGGAATTTGCCACCACCACATTTCAACCAAAGAGTGCAGCACTGTGCTCTCTTGATTAAAGATGGCGGATGACAGCTGTCAGAAAAGCACGTGGATTTGTTTACCGATTCAAATCACGCGCTAGTTAAGTTGGTACCACTAAGGTTTAGGCCCGTCAAGATGGCAGTACTGAGGTTAGCGATGCGATGTTGTCGATGATAGCTGTTAAAAGAGCACGTGGCTGTCAAAAAGCATGTGGATTTGTTTACCGATTCAAATCTCGCGGTAGATAGGTTAGGTTGTTACCACTAAAGTTTATGCCCGTCAAGATGGCAGTACTGATGTTAGCGATGCGTTTTTGTCTGTCACGGACCAGAGAGGGAGTCCAGACCACACTGTGGAGGGTTTGCAATCAGAGCGCACTGCTGAAGTTGATGCACAAAACCACTCTGGCGAGGCTGGTCAGAATTCTAACAGTTTCCAGGAGAAGGAGAAGAGGAAATGTAATAACAACTGAACACAAAAGAGAAGGAAACAATAAAGTGAAAGGATGAAGAACTATTGGAAATCAAGGACATAAATGTCAACATGAATGTACAGGGGTACTTTCCGTGGTCCTTACACGGACAAAATAGAAAAGAAGAGTGAATTAATAAATAAAATCGTAATTAAATGGGTTAAAGGAAGAAGTCTGTAACTACGAAAAATGAAGTAATCAGCAGAGGAAAGAGAAGAACAGCGGACAGCTTGAACATGAGATTCCCTGGGCTCGTGAACCTAATACGACCGTGTTCGGAAGAGAACAAGACCTGCCCAAGAGAGGTCGAAAAAGGAATGATGAAAGCGAGGAACCTGACACAAATAAGTGGTGGCCAACCCATGGCCCAGGTGCCCCTTCACTCTCCTCTTATGACAGGCAGGCGATAGCGTGCGTGTATTCTAGCACCCCACCCCCAGAGTGGTAACAGACAAAGATTCTGTGTGTACTATTACGTGTGGGTAGAATTTTCGGACTTAATATCATTGTATGGCAGTAATCTTTCTCAAGATAATGAGGACAAAGAAAATTAATGACCTCAAATTGAAACAGTTCCTCTTTAAAGAAATATCCGCTAAAGATAGATTTCTGTAATATTATACCGTGATTCACAATCAATAAGTGCGCTGCTGAATTTTAAGACAGCTCATTCCCTCAGAGCATGTTTGAATTATTAAGGAAATGACAATTAAAAACCTCCTTCTAAAAGTACGCGAATGCAGACGAGGACTTGCAAATTTATTAATTTAAAATTCAGTGATATTTTCCGGTGATAAAGCTCATTGAAATGTACTCTTTTAAAAGTGGAGGTTAGTGAAGCATTAAGAGGGTGGCTTATGGGGTTAATTGGACAGAATATAAGAAAATTCATTCCTAGCTTCTTGATTGTAAAGTGTGATAAACTCAGCTTGCTGAAGAGAAAATAATAATTCAGGAAAGGAGGAGATGTTGAAGGACTACAGTTAAAGACGATATACTACTCACCATTTGCTCCACTTAGCAACTGGCAATTTGTAGTGAGCAACACTCTATGTGTCATACGTCTTGAAGTACTCTCAGTTTTACTTATTCTTTTTACACTTTGATCGACAGTGGGCCACGTTAATTCGAATTCAGGTTCATCTCTTGCTGGTCTGATCCTCTACTTGTAAGCATCCCTGTTGCTGATTTCCATTCCTTGTATTTCATTTTTTTCCACGATATTCCTCATCTCCAGGTGCTAGCGCACTGTAATTTTGCTTATTATTATTATTACTACGCGATTGGTGAGTCTTCACTGGTTCACTCTGTATTCGTATGTCTGAAGAACATGGCTCTCCTCTTCCGGATGTCATTTGAGATCTTCAGTCAGTCACGACTGGTCTGCATTTACGGCAGTCTTCCAGATGACAGATTCTCTACCTGTTGCTTATGTACAGAACTCGATAGCTGCAGTTGCTTAAGTGCGGCCATTATCCAGTATTGGGGAGACTGTGTGTTCGAAAAGAATGTCGTTACGCCGGAAGATGGTTTTCCGTGGTTCCTATTTTCACACCAGGCAAATGTTGGGGCTGTACCTTAATTAAGGCCAGGTTTTCTCTTCCTTACCATTCCTAGCCTTTTTCTGTCCGATCGTCGCCATAAGACCTATCAGTGTTGGTGCGACGTAAAGAAACTTACAACTTGCCCGTTGCGTACCTAACATTTTCTTAAATAATTGTAAAGAATTTGGAAATTTGTCGAAGAACGGCCTTGGTAAGTTATTAAATTCTTAACTCCCCTTCGCATAAAAGGGAAGGTCGTAAAAATTGTCGAAGAATTTCATTGGTGTATGCTGGGCAGTTAAGGTCCCTCGAACTGGTATCAGAGGTGTACGACGGCCATCCAAATTCCCAGCTCAAAATATTACAGCACCGTCTCCAAATCGCCTCTAGAACTTGCTGGTATTTTCCATCGCGTGCTTTACTTTTGTCGTCGTATATCTGGCCTAAGTGATATCTGTGTTTCATATGTAAACATGACATTACGCCACTCATCCAACCCCCAATACATGATGACGATTCTTTAGTGGAACCCGTCGAATCGGTTGAAATCAGCTTAATTGGGGACCATGTAACCGATTGTGAACATTTTGTGTAGATACAAGGACCCCGGTTTCTCTCAGGAAGTTATCTCTGAGTTGTTGAGTAGTCGAAGTTAGTTTCCTTTGCACTGTTACGCGGAAATAATGATCTTGACGTGGTGTTGTCACTCTCGGCCTGTCATTCACATCCTGTTTTTCACTTTATTTTTTCCACTTTGGGTGAACCCTGCGATATGTTATACTGGCCATTGTGCTTGTCCAACCTGAATCAATGCCACAATGCTGGCTCGGTCAAACTGGGAAATACTCATTGCACATGAAACGTTAACACTGAAGCTCTTACTAAGTTTTATGCCTTCGCCTAAAATGAAATACAGTGGATATAATTAATATTCATACATCTATGGTTCCAAACGGTACACAATCGACAATTGTCGGTAAGCGATTTATACTAACAATAGAGATGCACTACTGTTTGATATAATTAATTGTGGCGTACATTGGGTGTACGCACTATAATTCCTTGATTTATAACAAAGTATTGTTTAACGGCACACACAAAAACTTTTCATACAATTAGATCGTAGTCATGTGTGGTATGTTACCGTTGTGGACTGACGCCTGAAAACAAATTATTCATCGTGCATTAACTGTGAGCTGAAGACTGTTGTGAAGGAAAAAATAGCTTCCGTTGGCAAGAGGAACTTCGTTACCGAACTATTGCTGAAAGACTGAACTTCTCGCATGCTGCTGTCCAGCATGTTGTGAACAAATACAAACGAACAAGATCTACGGCGAATACATGCGAAGGTCTGTACATTCTGAACGGATCGCGAGTAGCGATATATTGTAGAACAAGCGTGCAAGAACTGGTGCGTGAGCGCCCAAATGCTTCCTGAAGATGTCGCAACAGCAACTGGCAAGGAAGTAACACCTCAAAACATAAGCAAATACATTCACGAAGTTGACTTGAAAGGAGAGTGACAAGAAAAGGACCATTCATTAACCAGCGCAATAGGATGAGAACACTGGAGTTTGTTCGCGTATATCTCAACCAGCCCATGGAATATTTGGAAGAGATCTTGAGGGCTCGTTTGTTTTTCAATAAGACAGCGATCTAAGCATACTGCTCGTATAACAAAAGAATGGCTGCTGTGTAATGTTCGCGAACAATTTTCAACGCTTCCACAGTCTATGCTGACACTCAGATACTTCATCGTGGACTATTCCATATTGCTGTATGTCAATGTTGTGTCTCTTTTGGATCTGACTCGTCAGAATTTAGAAAATCACAAAGTTGAAAAAAGTTTGGAAGGAAATGGCTTGCGGTTCAACATAGACAAAACAGTCCCTAGATTTCAATACCATAGAAAATCTGCGGGAATTGTTGGAAATGAGAGTAAGGAAACGGATATGCTCGTCAAAAAATGACTTCAACGATAATCTGAAGATAATCAGCTACATCTTCGTTGAAGAAAGAAAACCACGCATCTCCTAAAACTCTTCTGAACCATTATGCTCTTCAAGACTGGCCACTCCTCCTAGGCAGACGTAGATATGCAGTCCATCAGAATTATTTTTGTTGTGTTCATTTTCCTATGTTTACGTACAAGGAAAAATGAATCTTACCGTACCGCACTGTATGAATGTATGTTTGCATGACGTATTTACGCACTCCTACAGTATAATGTATTTAAGTATCATTTTCATTTCCACATACAGTGCCGGTCAAAAGTTTGAGACCACATGGAATACACCTAAGTAAATGGAAATCGTTTGTGTTGATTTTCAAGATATGGAACGATGCCATGTTAGGTATGTAAACGATCAAAGTTTCAGACCCATTGGATTGTTGCTACAGGTCTCCCCACGTGATTGGTCGCGGAGGAATCAACTCCAGTATACCGACTCTGGTGTAGCGTAGTTGACTTGCAGTCTGTGCAGTGAAGTGTTCCCGTCAAACATGCCTCGACGACAGACAAGACCACGCTATCAACAACTGTCGCCGTTTGAGAGGGCTCGGGTAATTGGGCTGTGTGAGGCTGGATTATCGTTAAGGTCTGTCGCTGCACGTGTTGGCCGACAGGCATCTATGGTACAACGTGTATGGCAGCAGTGGTCAAAGGAACGTATCCACACTCGTAGACCTGGCACAGGCCCAGCGCGACAGACAACTGTGAGAGAGGATCGCCGCATCTATCGGATGGCCCGGATGGAACCCCATGCAACAGCAGCGCAAATTCGCTGTGGCACCCCACGTTACATACAATCGCCTGCGTGCAGCTGGCTTACGAGCCCGTGACCCCACAACAGCGACGGGTAAGGCTGGCCTGGTGTCGAGAAAGAACGACGTGGTTCGATGAATGGCATAGGGTCGTCTTTAGCGATGAATCGCGCTTCTGTCTTTCCCGCAGTGATCGCCGGAATTGTGTGCCCTGACGTACTGGGAAGAGGGGCCTCCCAGATCTTATTGTCGAGGGGCACACCGGGCCAACACCAAGCATTATGGTCTGGGGAGCTATTGGCTTTAATGTGAATCACAATTAGCGATTGTTGAGGGCACTATGACTGCTCGATAGTACGTTGATACGATACTCAATCCAGTGGTTGTCCCTATGATGGCGAACATTGCTATTGGGATGTTTCAGCAGGACAATGCCCGGGTTCACACTGCACGCATCTCCAGAGAAGCTCTCCACGACATAACAACCTTAGAATGGCCCGCCAGATCCCGGACCTCAGTCCTATTGAGCATGTGTGATACATGAAGGGTCGACAACTGGTCAACCGTCCTCAGCCACCCACAACTCTGGACAACTGACCCGTGCAGTGCAGCAAGCATGGGCCACAATTCCTCAGGAAGCGATCCAGCGCCTTATTGACTCCAAGCCTCAACTAATTCATCAATGTATTGCAGCTCGTGGTGGGCACAACCTGTATTGATTGTTGTCCAAACTTGCGGTCAGAGGGACCTGAAAGTGTAATCATCGATTCACAACCGAACACCACTCCTTCTGGGTGTTGCAATTTCCATTTTCTTCACTGAATCATGTAATACCATCTCGAACATAGAATTGTGCTACTAGACCTCTGTAGACTTTTTCCTGAGCTCTCACAGCTAATATGACGTACGTCGCCTACTTTTGCTGAGTTACGCCAAGTACTGTAGAAATTGTACATTTGTAACTGTTGAAACGTCACATCAGAAGATAAATATTTTTGGAAATGTTTTGTTCAGTACTGTATATTCTAATTGGTTGTATCACCACCAAGATTCGTTTGTAGACTTAGCAATATGCGAAGATCATTTTAGTATAAATATAAAAATTCCGAAAAAATGCGGCACCAATTTTTGTGTTTAATATTTTTTCAAACCAGTGCTATGGTGGTCATTTTTTGTCATAGGTCACAGTGTGAGCTAACAGTAAATTCTTTTATTTTATATTTTTGGTGTGGCCTTCCAAGAGTTAGGCATTCATAATTTCTACAGTACTTAATGAACTCAATGAAATCAGGCGACATATATCCTACTGAGAACTCAGAAAGAAAATTACAGAGGTCCAGTGGGATAATTTTAGGTTTTAGTTGACATTTCGTGATTTCCTTATGTGGTCCTAAACTTTTGAACGGTACTGTGGCATAGGAAAATGAACACAATGAACAGTGTTCCCATCGACTGCATATCCATATGTCGCTGGGAGGTGTGACCAGTCTTAAGGAAAATAATGGATAGGAAGAGCATTCTGACATACGAGGTAGAGGAGAGTCGTATAATATGGAATACCATTTACTTTTGGCAGTATAACTTCTTACCGAAATCAGTTATGAAATATAAATAAATATGGTTTGAAAATTCAAATAATTAGAAAAGATTCGCTATATTTTTAAACTGTAAATTGTTAATGTCTTCACGTCAAAATTATTTCTTTCAAAAAGTTGCACTTGGTGGGTAATACGGAATAGGCGGCTAATATGGAATAGTAGGGTAAATAATTTGTAAATTAAAATACATCTTCAATAAATTCTTTCAGTTATATTTAAGGAACGTTCTTACAGGCGGACGTACAGAAATTTTTAAAAATTGAAAGAATAAAATTGGTAATTAACTTAAATGATAATCTGTATACACTAATTATTCAGAGTTTTCATTTTAGTCACGTGTTCATTCAGTGACAAAAGTCACAGATGCAGAAACTGAGGTAGTCACATCTTATAATATACCAGAGTAGTATAATAGGACAGTTCGCCGCCACCACCTCCACCGGCTCCCAGAGGCCTCCTCCACCACCACCACAGCCAGAGGCCTCCCAGAGGCCTCCTCCACCACCACCACAGCCAGAGGCCTTCCCATGGGCCCGCTCCACCACCCGCGGGAAATTTGAATTGGTAAACAAAGCCACGTGCTTCTTGACAGCTATCATCGACAACAACGCATCGCTAACCTCAGTACTGCCAACTTTACGGGCCTAAACCTCAGTAGTACCAACTTAACCTCACAAGCGCGAGATTTGAATTTGTAAACAAATCCACGTGTTTTTTGAAAGAAACGTGCTTTTTGACAGACAACAACGTATCGCAAACCTCAGTGCAGCCATCCTGACGGACCTAAACCTTAGTGCTACCAACTTAACCTCACTAGCGCGAGATTTCAATTTGTAAACAAATCCACGAGCTTTTTGACAGCTGTCATCTGCTATCTTTAAACTACAGAGCACCGTGCTGCCCTCTTTATCACAGTACCTGCAAATTTGTCACCTGTCATCCGCAGTGCTGCCATCTTGGCGGGCCTAAACCTTAGTGCTACCAACATAACCTCACTAGCCCGAGATAAACAAATCCACGTGCTTTTTTGACAGCTGTCATCCGCCATCTTCAATCTATAGAGCACAGTGCTGCCCTCTTTAACTACTTACCTTTGAAATGTGGTGGCGGATAATTTGAAAAATGCTTTTTGACAGCAGCCATCTTTGAGCACCGTTCTGCCCTCTTTAGCTAGATACCTTTGAAATGTGGTGGCAGACAATTCTACGTGACAGCAGCCATCTTTGAGCACAGTGCTGCCCTCTTTGTGGCGGCGGGAAATTCTACGTGCTCGTGTTTGGAAACAAATTCACGTGCTTTTTTCTGACAGCTGTCATCCGCCATCTTGCATCACAAACCTCAGTGCTGCACTCTTTAGCTAGATACCTTTGAAATGGGGTGGCGTCAATTTGAAAAATTCTACATTCTCTTGTTTGGGAACAAACCTATGCGCTTTTTTGACAGCTATCATCCGCCATCTTTAATCCAGATAGCACCGTGTTGCCCTCTTTAGTTGAAATGTGGTGGCGACAAATTATACGCGCTCTTGTTTGGAAACAAACCCATGTGCTTTTCTGACAGCTGTCAACCGCCATCTTTAATCAAGAGAGCGCAGTGCCGCACTCTATGTAGTAGCGGATAATTTGAAAAATTCTTTTTGAGAAACAGCCATCTTTATTCAACACAGTTACCGCTATCTTACATCGCTTACCTCGGTGCTACACTCTTTACTTGAAATGTGGTGGCGGTAAATTCGAACAAGTTTAATCATACATCGGCGGAGCTAGAGTAAGCACGTGCTGCAGTGATGACGTCATCATGCATGTTTAGACTTGTCCGTTTTCTTAAGAGTAAGTCGGTGTAAAGGAATGCAATAAGTATGCATCATAAAAACAAGAGTTTGCATGTGCTGCAGCGATGACGTTATTGTAGGTGCGCATGTTTAAACCCGTTCGTTGACTAAAAGCTTTAGTCTTCGAGAAACAGTGATAGAGAGTGGAGTGCAAACATGACGAAAACATTAATAGTTGATGTGCAAGGCTTTAAAGTAAACGGAAACAAATTTGTTTTTAAAGAGGTGGCTGTGTTAGATTGCAGTGTGTTGTGGGCACCAAAACTTGTTAGTTTAGTATTTAGCCCACCGTTCCCTTACTGTTTGCAAACAGATGAAGATAAAAAGCAGACTCAGTGGATTGAAAACAATTTAGGTTTGAAGTGGGAAGAAAAAGGAATACCTTATCGTTTTCTACCTTTAATGATGAGTGCACATTTGCCAAGAGCAGATCTTGTTCTTTTAAAGGGTTGAGAAAAGAAAGAATGGTTGCGTGCTTTCTATCATCATCATGTCAAATTATCCACATGAATGAATTGGGGTGCCCATCATTTAAAACTCTTCCGAAAGAGCATAGTAGAAAAACAAGTAAACAGTCTTTACAACATGTATGCATGCTCTTTGGTTGGTTGTGTTGCAGTGCATGCCGGGAAGTGAACAACATATGTAAACTGCAGTGTCGAAATAACCTTAGTGTAAAAGAAACATTTGTAGAGTAAAGACATCATGTCATTTCTAACAGATACTAAGTGTAACGCAGTTGAAAAGGCGATCGTAAAGTTTTATGCATGCAAAAAGAAACTAAACACTTTTACTGAAGAAGAGTTAAATGTTTTACCAAAGGCATTTTTGGTTAATGTAGCTGCGAATGCTGTAAAGAAGATTCGGGATAAGGTGCCTCGTGAGTGGACTCAAGATCCTGTTTTGTCAGAGCTTCAAACGTGTAGTTTACATCATGAACACGTGAGTTTAGGTAGAAGACCTTCTGTGAGACAGTGCCGTACATGTCAACTAATTAAACTGTATCACGGACCTAAAACTAACGAGTTGTCTTCGCTTATAAACACTTATCATGGCTGTGGAGAGAGTAAACAAGGAAAAGGTGAAGAAACGTGCTGGGAAAAAGATGAGGAAGCATGTTGGGCGTGGACTCATCAATAAAGTGATTGATCTTCTTTTGTTAGTGCTTCATCTCCCCTGCGGCCCTAGAACACGTTCGCCTGACACGTAGTTACATGCTGCCTGCATAGAGTATGTCGTTTAGCTGATAAAAATGCTTCGTAAAGTTATGCTGCGTGTGTGTGTGTTATTACCTAGTGCTTTAAGTGCTCAAAAGATAGCAGCACTTGTCGTTGTTGGTGCAATAAAACGAAAACTGAGTGACAAAGACCGTAAAATAAACAAAGGATAAAAATGTATATATTTTCTAAAATAAATATGAATTGCCAAAAAATATTACAGGTGCTGTTTAATCCTACAGCATGTCCTAGTGACTTAAAAGAAAGGAAACGTAGAGGATTATAAGAAAACACACATAAGATTTAAAGTACATCCTCTTTATTAATCCATGAATTAAAGCTGTTATTAAAACCAAGCCATTTAACATACAGTTTATTCCCTGGACGCCGAATAACACGTTCAACTAAATAGTGATCAGGATATTTTGTTTTCAGCAGTTCTTCGATGTAGAATCCTCCTTCAATAGGCTGTTCTCTGAGATCGCGAAGTAAATACGTAACTGGATTAGTAAGCGTAACACTTCTGATTTGAAAAATTTCAGTGCTTCAGTCAGGTGTGTATCCTTTTGCAAAGATAGACTTGTGTTTGCTGATGCGAACAAAATCACCTTCTTTAAAGCGATGGCGACATGGATCAGCTGTTTTACAAGATGAATAGCATTTATACGAGGTGTATTCTTTGTAACAAGACGTGGCTTTGTTCCGATAGTGCGATGAGGTGTATCGTTGTAGGTAGATAAAAGTCTAGGTAGCAGATCAATCCAACGATATGAACCTTGTGCTGTAAATTCTCGCCACATCATTGTTTGAGTGTACGATTAAAGCTCTCTACAACACTTGCCTTGAGATTGCTGAACGTAGAGTAGTCTTGAATGCCAAGTAACTTGAGGTAAGAAGAAAAATCCTTGTTATAAAACTCTTTACCTTGATCAGTTTGAAGAAGCCTTGGGCAGCGTTTCGATTCTTCAACAATATGTTTAAATGCTTCTTTAACTTGAGCTGCTGTTTTAGAACGCACGGGCTGTGCAAAAGCAAACTTCGAGTACACATCGATAACAATAAGTAGATACTTATACCCCTTATTACTAGAGGCATATGGAATCATTTCTACTAAGTCTGCTTGCCAAAGATCATCTTTTCCTCGTGTAATAACGCGTCTGCGACAGTAGGTGCGACTTGCTGGTTTATGTAACTCATGTGCGATGTTTACCTTTACAGGTGAGATCTTCTCTTGACGAGCCATTACAAAATAATACCGGCATAACGTAGTTCTCTTTCTATTTCTAGAATTTCTGATCCGTGACCAGTGTGACCAGCCTCTTGCGATGCTCTTAAAAGTTGTAATCGTTCAACGAGTAAGTTTGGGTCATTCCAGTATCTTACATCCACATACGGCAACAAAGGCTTGTAGATAACATCAAGACTACGTGCAGTCGGAAACAGCTTAGAAATAAACTCACGATACTTGCCTTGCAACTCTTATTCGCATTTACAGCTTCTGTTCTCTTGTAATTACGTCGTGTTGCGTCAGTAGCAAAAAGTATTGCTTTATATTTTTTAAGATCACCTTGTAAAATTATATCCTTGTCAGGTATTCGTGAGAAAAAAGTTCTAAGAGTCCTTTCGTAGGTTTATAGGTAACACCTTTTACAATGAGTTTGTTGTTATTAATCTTAACATTTGAATTTCCTATCCAGAAACAGTCATCTTCGTAGAGAATACCGTAGGTAGTGTCAGTTTGTCCTGTAAAAAGTTTTTCTATATAAGGTGCAAAGAGAGATCTGTAGGTATCTTGAATAAAATTTCTAAACTGATTGCGATACTCTGGTGTAATCATAACCTCAGACAAAGATGGTAGATTTTGCGTCGATGTAGTAGGTGTTTCAGCAATAACATCTGTAGTTAAAACCTCAACACGCTTAGATGGTGATGTATCATGAAGTTCTTATTCTTCTTCCCCTTCCTCTTCCTGATCTACATCCTGCTTCTTCTCTTCCTTATCTTGTTCATGCTTTTCTTCTTCTTCTTCATGCTTCTCTTATGATACGATGTTTGCGACAGTCCTGGTCCTGGAACTCATTACGTTGCTTATGTAAAACGTAAATCTAAAGTATGGTATTTTGATAGCTATGGAAACTTACCTCCTCCTTCTGAGCTCATACGTTATTTCGGAAGCAGTGCAGACATTGTTTACAATAAAAACCGTGTGCAAAACTTAAATACACGCATGTGCGGACGATTATGTCTAATGTTCTTATATCAAACCCAGACAGTAGAGAAAGTGCATTAGTGTCTACGTGATGACGAACAGTGAAAGAATATTTGCTGTACGTGAAGGACCGTCTATTTTAATCCACCAATCGAACTTGGCTATCAGCCGCATAGTCTCGGACTAGTATCGTTTGAAAGCTACAATAAAATCTATAATGTGCGTGATGGTGTAAACAAGTTCTATTACGATGAGTATGTGCTAACACTACCCTCAGGTAGTTATACAGTAGACGATATTCATGACTATATTGAAAGTACGTTAAATGATCAGTTTGGGGAAGATAGTTTTAGTTATCATAATTACAAGTTCTCAATCACTATAAGCAACATTACACATAAATGTGTTATTGAATCTTCATTTAAGATTGACTTCAAATCACAACCTGATTCGATTGGACCACTGCTTGGATTTTCATCGAGGGAGCTCCTACCGAACGTACGTTACGAGTCTGATCAACCTATAAAACTCTTCGATGATTATAATGTGAACATTACTTGTAATATTATTACAGACTTGAATAGTAATCTACAACCTTCGCACGTCCTGCACGACTTTATTGTTAAGGTCCCCATAGACGGTACGTCTTAGCGTCCGTCTTACCTGCGCTGTTCTAAAACGACAGGTAAGACGGACCGTGTGTGGTAGAATTTTCATCCGTGTACCGTCTTAGTCTTGGCTCGAAGTGAATCTGGCAGCGCCTGATTTTTCTGTGCGTGTACAGGTAAGTCGGCGAGCAAGTTGGAGCGTGTGTGGGGTCTTCAGGCTTAGCGTCAGTTTTAACCAATTGCTCCTACAGAGCAGTTCGCTCGTAGGACAATGTCGGATTTAAGAATCATGCCTCGAGAGTTTCTAATGGAATTCATACAGCTATACCGTTGTAATCCGTGCTTGTGGAAAATCAAAAGTAAAGAGTACACGGTATAGGGTTATTTTTACTTTTTCCATCAACCGCAGCCAGACAATTAGGAAAATTCCATTTTCTTTCAAACTGCTGTCCAATACATATCCATTCATCTTCTTTTGTTGGAAACTGAAACAAAATAAAATAAAAATTATTATTATTGTTATTATTATTAAATCATGCAACTAAAATATAATTTAACCCAAAGTAATTAATTATATTTTTTTGTTTTTAGGTTGGTTGGGCGAAGATTGTTAATTTTCACGCTCCGTTATATAATTCTTTCTTATTGTACTCTAAGCATACATTATACCTTGTTTTATATTAAATTAACATGAAATACATTTCCTTTTACCTTGTACAAGAAACTTATAAATAAATTTTACTTACTTTGAGATACTGTTTCTTGAGCACCTTATATATTGCAGCGCAAGTCTCAGTCTCCCAAAGACTGGGCTGAAATTGCAGCGGAAAATTTCAGATCTTCGTATCTTCTTCCGGTTGCTAGGAAACGAAGTGTGACGTTGAGTCGTTCATGCGGTGTTATTGCCCGTCTCATTGCACTGTCACCCTTTCTGATATGAGGCGCTACCAAGTGAAGAAGGTGTCACTGTCCATCCTCAAGTAATTGTACCAGTCACCTGGTTCAAGAGTTAAATCTTTCATTAAATTTATATGCGACAGTGTATCTCGTTTAAGTAAGCAAGCTTTTGCCCATTTTGATCAAGCCCTTTTCTTTTTAGCTTTTGATCTCAAAGCTAATGCTAGAGCGGTGTAAATTA
Organism: Anabrus simplex; assembly: GCF_040414725.1. Taxonomy (NCBI): domain Eukaryota; kingdom Metazoa; phylum Arthropoda; class Insecta; order Orthoptera; family Tettigoniidae; genus Anabrus; species Anabrus simplex. The sequence goes on from NC_090267.1 coordinate 503,510,810, forward strand.
GAAGTTCCTCTAACATGTTATGCGTGCACGACTAGCGAAAACTGATAGCAAGTCTGACAGCAAAACGGAGCGTCTGTGTCCTCTTCCGTGTTCCGTCTTACCTCTCATCTTAGATCTGCGCAGGCAAGACGGGCCCTTTACAGAGGAACGTGGATATACTATTTGTGAGAAACCAGCAGTAGTTCTTTATCATCCCTTGTCTGTAAAACACATTAGCAACATTACTCTTAGACTTGTAAATAAACATAATCAACTTATTCATATAGATCAGCACGCGTACGTAGCTTACAAACTACATCTTAAACCAGTATGAAAACCATCTGTAAAACACGGTGTACATTCCGAAGACATACTACATGAGACTCATGGAGTTAACAGATACCCATAAGCAGATACTCCAAGATTTATAATATACACTACTACAACAGAATGGAAGAAATGCTAGACATTACGAATACAGTAGAATGTCGTGAAGGTGTAGTACGAAGTGAGCCTCATTCCTATCAGCCTTTTACGTTTGGATTAAATAACAATGATGAAAGTCATTTTATTATTAATCAGCAAGATGTATACACCTTACCACACGAAAGCTACCTCTATATTGAAGGACGACTGGAATAGTCGGATGGAAGTGGACCAAGCACTTCACAACTAAACAACCATGCTCTAGCTTTTCTCTTTTCTGAAGCGCGATATGAAATAAATGATGTTGAAATAGATCGAACGAAGAATGTTGGTATTACAAGTGCAATGAAACTCTACCCTTCTTTCTGTGATGAAGAAAGTAATCTTTTGCGGATGGCTGGATGATGATTAATGAGGATGGTACTTTTACGGGTATGTTATTACTAAAACATATTTTTGGCTTCGCAGAAGACTTTACACGTATTATAATCAACGCAAAACAAGAGCTTATTCTAATCCATGATCGAAGTGATTACAATTCCCTTAAAGCAGTAGAAACACCAGTAGAATTGAAAATAACACTGCATCGTATACTGTGGAGGATTCCACATGTAACCTTATCTGATCGTGAAAAACTTCGATTGCTCAAGATTGTAGATTACCTATACGTTTTAGAAGTTGGGAGCTGCATGAATATCCTGTGTTACCACCTACAAACAAGCATAGCTGGGCTGTTAAAACATCACGTTTCACTGAGAAGCCCTTGTACATTATTTTTGGATTTCAAACTAATCGTAAATTCAATCACGAAAAAGATAGCTCACTGTTTGATCACTGTAAATTAAGACACGTTAGACTGTGTCTCAACGGAATTACGTATCCCTACGAAAACATAGACATTAACTTTGAGAAAAATAAGTTTGGGATGCTCTATGACATGTTTTGTAAATTTCAATCATCGTATTATCAGAAAGAAGATCGTCCGCTATTTACACCTCAAGAATTTAAAAATAAAGCACCGATTGTAGTTATAGACTGCTCTTATCATGAAGAATCTATAAAAGAGTCTCCAGTTGATATTCGTTTAGAATTTGAAACATCTGAAAACATTCCTGCTAACACAGCAGCCTATTATCTTATTATTCATATGAGTGATGTTACCTACCATCCGCTAACGAATATTGTTACGAGACTATAAATAAGAACAGCTCTTTATCATTTTCTTTAGTGTGTGCTTCGACATCGTACGCTATGGAACAAAACTGCAAATGTGCATGCTGTTTGCATGCTCATACGCAACATCTTATTTATCTTACACGAGTGTGTGAGGCTATTAAGATGTTCTATAAACATAGATCGTCGATGCCGAAACATCTTATTCAATACTCACCACCAGGATTTTTAGCTACGTACGCTGCCTCTTACGTACATAATTTTTGGGGCATCCTTCCTCTACACAGTAAGATGTCGATCGAAGTAGCTTTATGCAGAACTTGTCAACGACATTACAAGCATCGAGGAGAAAATGGTGATGATGATTGGGATGGACCAAATCCGAGGATTGAACACTGTACACAGTGTATGAATGAACTTTCTTTAGTACCTCATGATGATGATGATGATGATTCCGAAAAGGAATAACAACAAGGTAAGAAGTATATGATCTTCTCTGTAAAGCATAACATACTTAGTATAATGTATTTCTAAATGTTTTGTTTAATTTGAATGTTGCAAGAGGCATTTCAGAAGCATACGTTGTTAAGAAGCATACCAACCTTGTCAGCAGTAAAAACGAACACTGTTGTAGTACATATGTAAATAAATATTTGACCGCATTCAAAAATGTTGTACTTATTACATTGCTTTACACCGACTTACTCTTCAGAAAACGATCAGGTCTAAACATGCACAATGACGTCATCACTGCAGCACGTGCTTACTCTAGCTTTCCCGATGCATGTTTAAACTTGTTCGAATTTACCGCCACGACATTCCTTTATACCGACTTACTCTTAAGAAAACGGACAAGTCTAAACATGCATGATGACGTCATCACTGCAGCACGTGCTTACTCCAGCTCCCCCGATGTATGATTAAACTTGTTCGAATTTACCGCCACCACATTTCAACTAAAGAGTGTAGCACCGAGGTAAGCGATGTAAGATAGCGGTAACTGTGTTGAATAAAGATGGCTGTTTGTCAAAAAGAATTTTTCAAATTATCCGCTACTACATAGAGTGCGGCACTGCGCTCTCTTGATTAAAGATGGCGGATGACAAAAAGCACGTAGGTTTGTAAAGCACGTTTAATTTACTACCACCACAAAGAGGGCAGCACGGTGCTCTCTAGATTAAAGATGGCGGATGACAGATGTTAGAAAAGAAAAGCATCTAGATTTTAAATTGCTCGCTACTACGATAAAGATAGCAGCACGGTGTTCTGTAGTTTAACGATGGCTGCTTGTCAAAAACAAGAACTTTTTCAAATTATCCGCTACCACATTTCAACTAAAGAGTGCAGCACTGAGGTTTGCTATGCAAGATGGCGGGTGACAGCTTGTCAAATAGAATTTTTTCAAAGGTGAGTAGCTAAAGAGGGCGACACTAAGGTTAGCAATGCAAGATGGTGGATGACAGCTGTGACGTAAAAATTACCCGCAAGATAGCAGCACGATGCTCTTTTCATTAAAGATGGCAGCTTGTCAAATAGAATTTTTCAAATTAACCGCCTCAAAGGTAAGTAGCTAAAGAGGGCAGCACTGTTCTCTCTGGATTAAAGATGACTGCTTGTCAAAAAGAATTTTTCAAATTATCCGCCACCAGAAAGAGGGCAGCACGGTTCTCTCTTGATTAAAGATGGTGGATGACAGCTGAAGAGCACGTAGAATTTGTTTCCAAACAAGAGCACGTGGAATTTGCCGCCACCACATTTGAACTAAAGAGTGCAGCACTGTTCTCTATAGATTGAAGATGGTGGATGACAGCTGTCAGAAAAGCACGTGGATTTGTTTACCGATTCAAATCTCGCGCTAGTGAGGTTAGTTGGTAGCACTAAGGTTTAGGCCCGCCAAGATGGCAGCACTGCCGATGACAGGTGACAAATTTGCAGCTACTGCGATAAAGAGGGCAGCACGGTGCTCTGTAGTTTAAGGATGGCGGATGCCAGCTGTCAAAAAGCACGTGGATTTGTTTACCTATTGAAATCTCGCGCTGGTTAGGTTAAGTTGGTACTACTGAGGTTTAGGCCCGTCAAGATGGCAGCAGTGAGGTCAGCAATGCGTTGTTGTCTGTCAAAAAGCACGTGGCTGTCAAAAAAACATGTGGATTTGTTTAACTATTCAAATCTCGCGCTAGTTAGGTTAAGTTGGTACTGCTGAGGTTTAGGCCCGTCAAGATGGCAGTACTGAGGGTAGCGATGCGTTGTTGTCGATGATAGCTGTCAAAAAGCACGTGGCTTTGTTTACCAATTCAAATTTCCCGCGGGTGGTGGATGAGACCTCTGGGAGGCCTCTGGCTGTGGTGGTGGTGGAGGAGGCCTCTGGGAGGCCTCTGGCTGTGGTGGTGGTGGAGGAGGTCTCTGGGAGCCGGAGGAGGTGGTGGCCGCCGAACTGTCCTAGTATACTACTTACCCGGATTGATGCAATTAATTTTAATTAATTTTAAACGTCATTTTACTTTGAAACTAAAACAGTATTCCATATATCCCGACACACCGTGTTTGAATTAAAGCATTCGTCATGCCATAAACTTTGCACAACAAGGAAGTTACACTGGTGTAGCAATATAAGCTACTCTTGTACAATATGTAACATTGGATTTCGCAGGACTAAACTCAGTGTTGGTAATTAATACAAGCTTTAAAAGAATTATCTGCAAAAGCTTTTCAAATATGAAAAACAAATATTCTTGCTCCACGCACTAACCTCACTCACGAGCATGTCGAAACTGAATACAAAGCATCATGAGAACATATACCGTAATTCGACGAGTTTCCACCTGAGAGGAGTACCTTACAGGCAAGATATTGTGGTATTCCATATTGCCCGACTATTCCATATTACCCGATTCTCCTCTATTGGTTCGGATTTCCCTGATATTCTTCCTTACGACCTTAATAGGGCGAGATTAATCGCTTAGTTATATCCAATTTTTATAACCTGCAAAGGATTGAAAGTCCCCATTGATGGTCAGTTCGTTCAAATTTCCAATTCACCGTCGGCATTTGTGTGTTGGTATTACTTCCTTCTTCTGTGGGTATTGCACATCAACTCGTGATAGCACCAGTATTATATTCACGTGTGTCGTGACAGGCTTCTAAATTGCTTTTGGCATTGCGAGTTCTACGTCAGGTCTATTCGAGACGTGGGAGAATGCAGAATGAGCTCTGGGCAATATTGACGGGTGAGCCTGAGTGCTATGAACACTTCTGTATCTTGGTTACCCGTACATTCTCATGTACTATTATACAACATAGGAAAAATGCAAATGATTAAGGTGTTGGACACACGAATTTATGTGGCTTTTCTCTAGTTCCGATAATTATTCTTACATAGGTATCACTTAGAGATTATTCCCTTATAGCGTCAATGTTGAAAGGATTTTATAACAATTATTTCCTTCGGACTTAAATGGGTCATGCTTAATTGAGAGGGTCACTAGTTTTATGAGAGATAATGTTTAACATGTAGTTGGACAATTATTGCATTACATCATAATTTTGTGTCAAACTATTTACTTATTGTTATTTTCAGTACACTTTATATTGCTTTCCCTGCAATTTAGAATTTTCCTACATTAACGAATCTGATAATAAAATGAATTAAAATTTTTACCCCGACACCAACAGCCCCGAACGGCCTTGACCTACCAAGCGACAACTGCTCAGCCCATAGGCCTGCAGATTATGAGATTCGTGCGACGAATCCTCTCGGCCACTATTCTTAGATTTCTAGATCGAGGCCTGCATCTCACCGTCAGATAATTCCTCAATTGTAATCAAGTAGGCTGAGTGGACCTCGAACCAGCCCTCAGATCCCGGCAAAAGTCCTTGGTATGGCAGGGAATCGACTCCGGGCACCGGGTATAAGTGACAGACACGCTAGCCCCACACCAGAAAGAAGGTATTTTGTTTGCTTCATTAACGGCGTTTAATCCATTAGGAAGCTATTTCATATTCAAGTCCTTGGTGCCATGAGAATATGAAGGAGTATAATCAAGAAATAAATAAAACAACCATAACGGAAGTAATGATACTGTAGATATAAGGCTTGTAAAATCTAAACTGGGTTCACTCACTTCATTGCTAGACAGTTTTGAAGTCGTTACCTCTGTTCTGTACTTGTAAATTATCTCCGTTGCTGGAATGTAAATAAAACTTTGTCTGATGGCCTGTTTCTTTTTCATTCCAACTTTCTATTACTAACTTCAAGACCCTCCTGAGAATACGATCATAAAATACAGAACAAAGAAATCCTAGAAAGTGGAGTAGAACAATTTACTCAGCAAGTTCCTAGAACGTGGAAACAAGTTCGCTAACATGAGTACGGTACGTTCTCTAATTTGTTTGCTGCTGAACATCGCACTAGTGAACTGAGGAAGGACTACTTTTACACATGATGTATTGTGTTGTTTGCGTTATTAAGTAAATGACCAACTAGATTCGAAATTTGCGTTAGGGACAGGAGATTATAAGGCGTTATTTATTTAGCTTATGGTACAAATTAAGCCTCGCACAAATTGAGGAACATTGTGAAAGCAACAAATAATTCACAAAAAGGAATAAATATAAAATGTCAAGGTAAAACTTAACGTAGAAATTGAGAGAGATATATATACAATACAGAAGAAGAGAAAGAAAAAAATACAAAAGCACAGAAATTATGTAAAATGTAAGTAAATACATGAATTAAGAAATGAAAAATGTAAACTAAACTAGGATGTCCAGTTTTTGCAGCTTCTGAATAGCCGTTGTTGAAGTTGTCAGAAGGTCGTCAAGAGAGGCTATATGTGGGCACATAAAGGTGATGTATCGCATTGTCTGGTATTCGTTACCACAGTGACAGCTTGGGGAAGGTCGAAGGCCCGAAGAATGCATCGCAAAGCCACTTCTTGCATGGCCAGTGAGCACTTTGTTCAGTGGGACCCAAACACTCCGCGGGAGAAGAAATACGGGCGGGGATTGCGTAGGGTCAAAGATCGAACTCCATTCGTCGACGGCCTTACATTCTTCATTATAGTTCGCAGTAACCAGTAGTTTTCTTTCAACAGTGTTTTAGCAAGGAGCAGAGGAGGGTGTCTGGTTTTCGGTCGGGTTGAAGCGATTCTTTGTATGTCTTGGTAAATAGGAAGTGATTTATTGCCCTCTATTTCGTTTGTTTTTCGGACGAGTTTGTTGATGCGGCGTAGATCTGGAGGAAGGATGTGGCTAAGGAATGGAAGCCAGTGCAGTGGGGTTGTTTTGATGACACCGCTTTTTTTTTTTTTGCTATTTGCTTTACGTTGCACCGACACAGATAGGTCTTTTAGCGACGATGAGATAGGAAATGTCTAGGAGTGGGAAGAAAGTGGTCGTGACCTTAATTAAGGTGTATTTGCCTGGTGTGAAAATGGGAAAACACGGAAAACCATCATCAGGGCTGGCGACAGTGGGGTTCGAACCCACTATCTCCCGGATGCAAGCTCACATTTGCGCGGCCCTAACCGCACGGCCAACTCACCCGATGGTGGCACCGCTGAAAATCTGCATTTTCTGATTCAGGACGGTGTCAATTTTTTTGGTGTGGGTGCTATTCAGCTAAACGGAGGAGCAGTATTAAGGTGTTGTATACGCTGTGGGTCCCCCATG